>NW_027271462.1:1577500-2777500 GCF_040938485.1 Diadema antillarum
CATATGCACACACACTAAGCTACCCCTCCCCCACCCCCCCACCCCACCCCCACCCACCCCCCAACCCCAACCCCCCCCCCCCCCAAAAAAAAAAAAAAAAAAGAAATCGTAGGACCGACGATTTTCCATCCCACCACCATTAACACAGTTCTGCGGTCCCTGGACATTTTACCGTCTGTTCAAAACACAAGAACTCACAAAGGTTAAGCTATATGGAATTTTGAAGATGATAAAGCAGGAGCGACAAATTAAATACTAATGGTGAATGACACCGCAAAATAATAAATATACTTTTGAGTGAGAGAAAATTACAATCATCAAACTCTCTAAATTTAACTGACTTCCCTCAAACAGCCTGTTTGCAAGGTTTTTTTCAGCGTTTGGTGTTTTGAGCAAAATCTGCGCCTAATATCGGATGGATGAAAGGTTTATTAGGTCACAAAGTACGGACTCGGCTTATTTACAAATCGTTGGATTGTCGGCAAATATTGAGCAGAGATAAGAAAGCCGAGTCAATACGATATTTCGCTATACACTTGTAGTTGCATGGCTTGAATGTTGTGGATCTTCACGAGAACGATGTGAAGGTAACGCTCGCGAGATGGATGGGTAGAGGGTGATAACAGGGTCTACCCCTCCCCGCCTCCGTTTTACTGTTGTTGTTGTTGTTGTTGTTGTTGTTGTTGTTGTTGTTGTTGTTTTCAAAGACGTAACGATGATAATGAAATATTCAATAATTCATAATTATTCTTGTAATTTCTAATATGCAAACGTAACACGTATTATCTAGGCACATGTAAGAAACTAATGATATGTGGCATAAGTATCAAATTGGTAATTCAACAGGATCACTTGTATCAAATTATATAATCGATTCTTTTTCTCTATCGGAAGTTCATGGTACATGGTACGCGTATATGAAAATGGATCCTTTTGGATGTCACGGTCCGATTGAATAAATGTAAACAGGAAGAAATTATTCAGAATTTTGATTATCAATTTTTATGAAGTAACCTACCAAAAGGCTTATACCTGCTTGTATCGCGTAGTTCCAGTTTCAAGGGAAAGATACTCAACTTTCCCGAGATTCCGAGAGAAAACAAAAATTCTTAATTTCTTGCTAACGGGCAATGTTTTTATGCCTACATTATTAAATCAATGATTGAACTTCATTGTGTAAGCGTTGAAATAAGGAAAAATCATTATCAAGTTCATTATCAGCTCACAATGCTGTGAACATCGCATTAGTTTATAATCATTAAAGTTTTTGTTTTCATGTATAAGTTCTGAAGACAAACTAGCATATTTACCAATAATCTCGTTCAGTTGTTTCAAGAAGCCATTGGTTTCAAGATAATGTATACTGTATGTCATGCAGATGGTTGAAATATCTATTATAACATTTCAACAAACCAGTGAATGATGCGAAGCTTCTCAAATAGTGGGATGATAATGATGATGAAAATGAAACTGTTGGATGGTGCTTGACTATCATAATAGTAATACCGATGAAAAAAGTCGAAATATTATTGCTGATCCTCGTACCCACGATAAAGAGGAGGAACAAGCTGACTGAGGGGATGCATCATGAGTTATGACTCGTTACAATTAAGTAAAACTGATACACCCAATTGTTTAAATACAATTTTCATGGAGTACCCTGAAAACCTTGGTACAATTTGTATGGCCAGTGGCGGATCTTGGGGGGGGGGGGGACTCTCTTCCTCCCACCCCCCACCCCCGCAGAAATATATAGCGAATACGAAGGAAAAATTATTATACGTTAGGCCTGGTAGCCGAGTTCCTTCAAAATAGCAAACTCACACTATGCATACACGCGAATATGAGGCTGCACATTGAGTCATATATGTATGTATGTATATACATATATACACTCAGCAAAAAAAGTAAGTTCCCCCCTAGCATTTGTGGATATATCTCAAAAAGTATTCAACCGATTTTCATAATTCAAACGGAAATGGATAAAGAATTTTATTACTCATAACATGAGTGGAAAATCATTGCCACCAGATATCATTATTGGTGTGAAAAAATGCATTTTATGTCAAAATGCATGGAAACAAAAGTTGCACTTTAGTGATTTGCAATGACTTTTACACAAATAATCAAACAATCACTCATGATTCTGAACATTTAAGCATGGGTTATTGCATATTTCTCTATCTCTTTCTTTTCATGAGCATATAGTGAAGTATTTGATAATTGATATGTCCACCACCCGCAATGACCAGCCGCCATCTCCTCCTCAAACTGTTAACTAAAGTTTGTACTTGGCGCCGCTCAATGTTGGTCTATGCTCTCTGCAAGATGCGCTGAAATTATTGCAGTGAAGTGTCATCTTTCAACTTCTTGCTCGCTTTCCACTTAATGATATCCCAAAGATTCTCTACTGGATTACAGTCAGGGGATCTTGCAGGCCACTCCATACGTTCGATGCCATTTCCCTCAGCAAACTGATCTACAACTTGAGGGCATGATGCAAAATGCCCACAGGCACATTAATGTGATCATCCTGAATTGGAATTACAAATCACATGGCTTCTACCAATATTTTCATATTGAGAAGGCCTATTGTTCAAAAAGTATGCATAACATCTGTTTAATAGGGAAGCACATTGTACCTGAAGAAATTCCTGAGAATTACACAATTTAAAAAGATCATTTGATAACTTACATAGGAAATGTATACAATATGCTCTCTATGGCCTGAAGTGCAACTTTTTTCCCATGCATTTTGACATAAAATGCGATTTTTTTACACCAATAATGATATCTGGTGGCAATGATATGCCATTCATGTTATGAGTAATGAAATTCCCTATCCATTCCCGTTCGAATTATGAACATCCGTAAAATACTTTTTGAGATATATCCAAAAATGTTAGGGGGAACTTACTTTTTTTTGCTGAGTGTATATATATATATATATATATATATATATATATATATATATTTATATTTATATTGTCCACCAAAAACACGCATTAATATCTGATAGTAAAAAGCAAACAAACAAACAAAAACTTCTTATACTGGTGTGAACACTAATTCGCGTTGTAAAACTCATTTCCATATGCAGATGCATTTTATGCATCATTTTTAATTTACACTTTTGCCTTTAAAGGGGATGGCTAGTAACCGATCAGTGGGAATCAGTGGGAATGCTGAGGGATGATTGTTCCAATCCTTGTGGGATTTATTTAAGAGTACATTATATATCTACTGTTGTGTGAAAATTATTTGCTTCAGAACGGTCTCATATTCAAGTAATGTGCAGATTAATGCCCCGTCACTGACCAGGGACGCTTACCTGGAAACATTACACTGCACATTACTTGAATATGAGACCATTCTGAAGTAAATAATTTTCACACAAGAATAGATATATAGTGTACTCTTAAATGAATCCCACAAGGATTGGAACAATCATCCTCCAGCATTCCCACTGATTCCCACTGATCAGTTACTAGCCATCCCCTTTAAATACTGTACTTTAGGTAGGAACACAGAACTCTATATTTGACATAATTATTCTGACGTAATCAACTATTCCAATGGAGTGCAAAGTTTGACTGGTTTATCCTGTGTGAACTTCTCCTTGCAGTATTTTGTTATCCTTTAAGTGTTACACAATACTATCATCATGTAGCAGTCACATGTAAACAAAGTCTAGTCCAAACATTGCTTGCACAAGCGAAGGAGTTAAATAGTAACAGAATGAACAAGATGTTAATTTTTACAAGAGGCTCAAGTCTGCTGAGGAAGAAGTCGAAAATGGCAGCCCGCAGCACAATCTTGTCAACGCTTTTCATCGTTTCGCTAGTTTTCCTCCTGGTAAGTCAATGTATTAGACTTTTAATTTCACTAAAGTTGTCTTGTCTGTTCTTTCAATCTCTTTTAAATCTTTTGAGGAATGGTTACACCATGAGTTGTTAGTTCTTTCTGAGATTGATTGCGACTGTTCGTATATAACGCACAAACAGAATGCTGTCGACAATCGAATTGAAGAGGTCTTCGTTAAAGAAAGGAGCCATCTCATAAACTCCATTTCGCTGTCTGAGCATGCTGAGGGCTCCTAAAGACCTACATAGTACATGCAGAAGAACGAACCAATCTTTGTACATCTGAAACACCTTTCCATGCATGTGCAAGTTATCTGCCAAAGAGCAGAATCAAACAGAGTGTTGAAGTCTCAATAAAACCTGTCAAAACATTCCATACACGACATAGTATATTTTGTGAAGACTGACTTGATAGACATAAGCCTCACAATTAACATTTCAGTTTATGATACACTGGCCATCGGTTTTTCTTTTGTGCTCCAAGGTATCCACGTCCGTGTATGCTGACAATGAGTGCACGTCTAAACTGAGTGTTGAAGTGGAATGTGATGAGGTAAGAAGAACGTTGTGAAACATTTTTAGTTCACCAGTTCCAATGTCCGATGCAAGACGGAGTTAAAGGGGATGGCTAGCAACTGATCAGTGGGAATCAGTGGGAATGCTGGGGGATGATTGTTCCAATTCTTGTGGGATTCATTTAAGAGTACATTATATATCTATCATTGTGTGAAAATTATTTGCTTCAGAACGGTCTCATATTCAAGTAATGTGCAGTTTAATGCCCCGTCACTGTACAGACATGCCAACCTGGAAACATTACAGTGCACATTACTTGACTAAGAGACCATTCTGAAGCAAATGATTTTCACACAATAGATATATAGTGTACTCTTAAATGAATCCCACAAGGATTGGAACAATTATCCCCCATCATTCCCACTGATTCCCACTGATCAGTTACTAGCCATCCCCTTTAAAGTAAGATGCCTCTGTGTATGTTCATGTTGGTTTTGGTAAAAACAATAAAATAACCCAATCAGAAATAAAAAGGAATAATTACAAAAGGTCATGCGACAATAAGGCGGTGACGGAAATAGCGGCAATGTTTCACATGTTGTCATTACGTCAGGCTATAGAAATGATGAGTTATAATGAATGAATTGGTAAAATTAGAATAGCATTGTGCACCTCTCCCAGTAGCTTTGAAATTATAATGAAATTTCTTGTGATGATCACGATAATAACAACACTAATACAAATACTACTACTACTACTACTAATGATAATAATGATAATAATAATAATGATAATAATAATAATAATAATAGTAATTGTAATGACAATAAATAGCAATACCCTCTTCTCGACAAAGGGGTTATTTCATTTCAAGTTTTGTTTTGTTTTTCTTTCTTTTGTGTTTCTCATTCAACTTAAGATCGGAACATTGCTTTTGTCTTTCTAAAACTACACAAATATCTCTAAGGACAAATATTTCGCACTAGCACAGTCTCCTCGAAACTATAGGAACTAAAGGTGCTCTTGCAAATCGCCGGCGATGATCACTATTATAGATAACATGTCTTAATTTGTTCATTATATCCAAAACAAATCTTTGCTTATATCAGTTGGCTACTAGTATAGCGCAAAGGTCCACCTTTCGGTGCTCATGGCACTTTGTCTTTGTTTTTAGGTCAAGCTTATAAATCACAAATGACTCTACAGTATCGTTTCTTTATAGTCAAGCTCAAAACAAAATTTTGTCCTTAATTATAACTGACCTGAATGGCAGTGTTACTGGCTAGAAAAATTGTGAATTTTTCAACATGAACATCGAAAGGATTGCTGCATCACAAAGTTTCCCCTGTGATACTGAGCAAGCACTATTCTTATTCTGCCTTATGGAAGAAACAATATTTTTGTAGCAATTTATTTTATTTCATTCTTTCATTTTCACCTTTTCACTTATTTTTTGTATAAATCATTGTCGTGTACATAATCATTTGTTTTCATCATTTATCATGATGGCAATAATCGTGTTTATCGGACTGAATTCTACGAAATAATGCAATCGGGAGGGACATGAATTCAGCAGAAATGGGCGTAAGTGTAGCAAATTATATCAAGCTCTGTAGGAGTATTTCTCTTATTCTCTTGCCAGTGCACGGAATGGGGCCAGTGCGTGCAGGGATCCGTACCGGTAGATGACTGGTTAACGTTTGCCCTGAAGACACAGCGGGAGCTACAGGTACTGCGTGTTTATCTTAACCCTTTGCCTATGGAAAGTTGGTGGGGCCAGAGCAATGCTTGCCATGCTTGTAAAGATTTCAGTATCTCGTATGGGACGGGTTAAAACTCTTGGTCCACACCCCGGCCATTTATGCGTTCATTAGTCAAGGATACAGCATAATTTTTGTTACGAGGTGTTCCGAAAATAATTGCCATTGACGTATTTGGGGGCTACAGTTTGTTATTTTTCAGGTTTGTTAATCCGACAATGAAAAGGCCGGGTGAAAAGGTTCGTTGTACATTTCGTAATTCCAAAGGTCCGTTTTAGGACGCACCTTTGAACCCTATGTGTTATTTCAGTTTAGGATAAGGACCTTCGGAATAACTTCACAAAATCTTGTTCGGATTAACGAACTCTTTTTCGTTTCCGCATTTAAAGGACAAGTTCACCTTCATAAACATATGGATTGAGAGAATGCAACAATATTAGTAGAACACATCAGTGAAGGTTTGAGGAAAATTGGACAATCGATGCAAAAGTTATGAATTTTGAAAATTTTTGTGTTGGAACCGCTGGATGAGGAGACTACTACAGCTTGTGAGTCATATGCGTACAACAGTATAAAGAAAATGTAAAAGAAAATTCAAAATATTTTCACTTTTTTCGCAAAATAAAAGAGCACTTGACTTGCCTCTTTCTAAAGGCAGGGGGAATAATATTACCCATAACATTTGTCGGTAACGAGTCAGGGGAATGTGTGCTTTTTTCAAAAGATTGAATTTTGTGAAATTCTCTTTATATTTTCCTTATATTGCTGTACGCATGTGACATCTAAGTTATTCATACACTGCAGTAGTCTTCTCATCCAGCGGTTACTGCACAAAAACTTCAAAAATTCATAACTTTTGAACGGATTGTCTGATTTTCCTCAAACTTTCAATGATGTGTTCTACTAATATTGCTACATTCTCTCAATCCTTATGTTTATGAAGGTGAACTTGTCCTTTAAGTATTCATCGAAGTATAGGGAATCCATTATATGGGAAAGATTGAGTTAACGTTTGTATTACTCACTGAACCATATTTGTTGTATAACAGTTAGCAGTAATATCTTTGACTGAAAAAATGATTGATTTTTGTTTGTTTTTTTCAATTGCTGCAACCAAGATCATTTCTACTTCAATGATGCACGAATACAACTGTTGCCACGAGTTCTTTAATTCGTACCGTATCGTCTTGTGTAAACATGACGTATTCGACTCCACTCGAAGATAGTCCTACCGATGTATACATACAGAGAGATACCAGTGTTCAAAAGCAAACCGAGTGTCAATGTGTCTTCCCTCATTCATCCGATCTCTCTCTCTCCCTCTCTTTCTTCATATACAGATTGACTTCACCTTTGACCAATTCATCATGCTTGACGTAAGTCAAGGAGGAGTATGAAATTAGAGTGATTATTTATATACTACAAATACTACAAATTATCAATATGATTGTATAAGAATTATACAATATGAGGATATTCACCTAGCCTGGATCTTATCATCACACAATTATAATTGATTTTGTTAAATGTGTCGTTTTGATACAGACCATGAAGTAATAAGGATGTCCGTCTGTTTATTTGTCTGTGTGTCTCTTTCTTTCTTTCTTTCCACGTTGCAAACACGAGTGTGCGGCAACTGTATGTCTGTGATTTTAGTTTCGATTAATTATTCTAATATTTTGCCACATAAACACCACATCTCAAACTAATGTCCATTGTACCAGTGTTTAAGATCAGTTTTATGATTTGTTTATTAGGTTTACTTGTCCACAAATGTCATATCCTGTAACATAATCGGAAAACATTGAAATGTATAACACTGTTCTGATATAATATTTGTCTCTGTTACTCTCATCTAATTTGTGTAGTCTCACAACAGTTTTCAAGCCAGAGCATATGGACTTAGATACGGAGGTAAGTGGTTGTTACATTCTTTTGCCGATATAAATTGGACTGGCGTAAAATAGCAGCAATTCAAAAGTGCAACATATTATTTGTGACTTCAATATAAAACACACACACACACAGAAACTTTCAGAGATTTGAAAAAAAAAATGTCACTTTTGTTATAGCTACACGTTAACAAGTCTTTATAAAGCTAAATTCTTTGTACATAATGTTGTTTAGATAACATTCCTGTTCGGTGTTTTACGTATTTTGTGACATCATTATCGCTGTCATCATCTCTTTTTATTATAAGAAGGGCATTGTTTATCTTCATGCACCTACAAAATAATTTGCAGTTCAAATTTGTAAATCATTTTATGCACTGACTTTCATTATAAGGTTATGTGTTTAGCGTGGCATAGGTTCTCAAAGTCCCTCAAATTATTCTCTCTATACTGGCAGCCTTGCGAATCACATTTTTTTTCTTGCCTTTCATGTTTGCAGCGAACGATACCTGCGTGTGGCCGCCCCCGTACCCCGAGAACTGCACGAGCATCGGAAACCATGAATTTACGATACTCGACCAGCTCAACATGGGGATCCGAGGAATCGAAATGGATGTGTGGTGGTGTTACAATGCGGTGAGCACTAATGCAAGCTCCAAAGGAAATTAAAGGGATGGTAAACTATTGGTTGAGGTGACGATTCAACTTTTAACTTTTTCTTCGAGATACTTAGAAACCACTTTATGAAATGTTAAAGAGCATATTCTAAGAGGAATTCAAAGTTTATTTAATGAAAATCGGTTTTGAAATGGCTGAGATAGAAAAATAGAAAAGCAAGGTAAAACAAAGCAATCCTAATTAAATTTACGTGGTTCCCACATTTTTCTTAGGATCGCTTTGTTTTGGATATCCGTCATTCATTGTCATTTCAAAATCCATTTTCATCAAATAAATTTTGAATTCGTCTTAGCATTAAATGCTCATTCATATTTCATAAGAGGTTTCTCATTATCTTAAAAAAAAAGAATTCTCATCAAAAACGTCGGAAACCTGAAACCCCATCTCAAACGAAACTGTATACCATCCCTTAAATAAAAAATATGCATTAAATGGGATCGCATAATTGTTAAACACATATCCGTGTTACTGGTTTGTTGTTACTTTCAGTTTCGTCTCTGCCATCTCGGTACACACGAATACCTGGGGGACTGCGAGGCGGACCACATGTTATACTCTGACGTCATCAATGACATAGGGACATGGCTAAACCAACCGGAGAACCAGAACGAAATCATTCGTATCTATCTCAACGTGAGCTTTGTTCTATTCACTCTTCGTACTGTATTGCTTCTTAACGATCAAGTTCGAATACACTCTCTCACACCTGAAACTATAGATTATAGTTGGAACGTAATATTTTTGTATCTTTATGCAGTTCTTTTCATTGAACATGCTGAATGGTATTTTCAATTTACTATATATGACGTGCATATTTATTTGATCCTAAACAAAGCAGTTTTGATTGATACAGTAATACTTTTATCGTGCAATTCAATGCTAACTTTCCTATTAGAAAATATTATACTTTATCACAGCATGTTTATTGTTCATGCTGTTTTGATTTTTTTCTCTGCTTTGTAATGTTTTGTTCTGTGTTATTTTTGATGTCATGATATTAATATGTAGCACTGCAATTTCTCATCAAAAATGGATTACATAATTTGGCCAAATGGAAAACGATTGACCTGAATGCCCAACGCAGGATGAGCTAATATAAATATACCAAACATGGTAAATAAACACACAGACGAATACTTTGCGGTCATGGAGATGTCTTAGTGTCAATTCAAACATCGGCTGAAATCTGGTCTCTGTTTCCTTTCCTCACGTAAAATATCCATCAGGAAAAGCAAGATCAGCAGCACGACGATGAGATGAATTCGATCATTCAGGCAGCGTTTGGGAGCCGGGTCCTTACTCCTGCAGACCTCTCGGGGACGTACGGCGGACACTGGCCCACCATTAAGCAGATGAGAGAGGTACTAGACGGATGAAACGTCGATATTTTGTTAAAGTGAAATGCAACAAATATTAGTACTCATTCTTTAGTATGTGGGAAATTGATACCTTTTTTTAAATCTATTATAAAAACAGAGTGAAGGACTTTTCTTTCTATAACGGTCAAAATTAGAAGGATCTGTTGTAAAATTCCAAATGAGATGTCGTTCCATTACAAATGTTGCATTTGTTTATTATCAGAGGATTAAGCTACATATATAATTTATATTAATTTATGATATTCATAAACTAATAATTTATAATTTCATTTTTTTTTTTGGCAATTCTCCTAATATAGGATGGGAAAAACGTAATACTCGCAGCTGGGGGCACAGACGGGTTCTTCACCCACGGGGACGTGTACATTCACCCGCTGTACTTCGACGCCGACCTAAGGACAAATCTGGTAGGCCCCCACCGTTTTGTCAGCCGTGCTTTAGAAAGCTACACCAAATCCTATCACAAGATGGCGCCAAACGATTTTCGTGTTTTGTCTGTATCCATGAATGTACATGTAATAATTATGTGGTTTCGAGATTTAATTGCTCGTGAGCTGGGAACAAAACAGCAGCAACAACAACAACAACAACAACAACAAGCCAGTAATGCATATTTTTGAGGGTTCAAAGTCTCGAAAATATTCTGAGGAGTCATTGTCCTGTGTAATACAATTAAAGTAATGTACTGCACTCATACTTGATATGTTAACATCTGCAGGGCTTATGGCTATTACAATGATATTTAATGCTAATATGTTTACTTCATCATCCCATTGAATTTGGAGAATGGTTTGATTAAGATCTCTTTGAGATCCCAAAGAGCAACACGCACAATGTTCTTCCAGCTACTTTAGATGGAGAACTTTCAATTTAAATTCATACCGTAGTCTGTGCAAGCGGGCTTTCAGATACTTTCGCACTGGCGCCCCCTACTGTCACCTGTTTACTTCACGGTCCGACTTTTTCGAGTATTGCCAATCGTATTTCATTAATTCCGACACAGAGAAATCTGTATTTGACGATAATTAAATAAAAGGAAGGTGAATATCTCTTGATTTGCAAGAACAAATATAATTGATGTAATCCAATAATATTCCTGCCAGTTTACATCCTATCCCGAGTGCAGCGGACGAAATAACTCCAACATTGTGCGCGTCTACAGCGACAGTCTGCAATTTCCTCTAGTAACGAGTGGGTAAGCCTGGAACTTATTGATTTTGTTGTTCACTTTTAGACTTACAGTGTAGAGGGATATATCAAATCCAGTGTTTGCTCTTAAGAATGTAATTTTGCCAGTTTCAAAGCAATTCTTAGAAAATGCTGACATGAGGAGTAATACTTTCTTAATAAATCTTGTAACCATAGTGGGAAGTTGAGGAAAGCGTAGCGTCCTTGCTTACAACGATAATGTGACAATAATTCGGAAAAAAATAGAGCAGATATAAAAAAAGAAGGAAAGTGTCATGTTACAATATGAATGAAAAAACAAAATAGATTGAAGCCCTGTCTTGAAATATATTTTACGATTGGGTCGTGATGCAAAATAACTTTATTGCAATAGTGCATTTGAAACAATAATATTCGAAAAACGAAAGTAACAGGAAGAAGCAAAAATCTGAATAACGAGGCATAGTGATCAAACTCCTGGCATTTTAACATGAACGTTATGTTTAGACACCGGGCCTACTATGAGCACTAATAGTAAGATATCAATATGATTCAAAACTTCCAACGAATATTATGTTGCTCAGTGAGTTCACATTATTACTTTTGCAACTATCTATTCGGTACATAACGTGTAATTATTCATAGACAGTGTTGGGCAAAATATAGTTGAGACAAGTTTCATGTGTGTGAGTATGTGTGTGTGTGTGTGTGTGTGTGTGTTCTTTTTTTTTGGGGGGGGGAGGGGTGGCAAAAATTATGATAAATTTCGATGCGCTTGTGATTGTACTTTACTTGTCCTTACTGAAACAAGTAGGAGGGATCATTTTTTACCACTACTGGAAGGTGTTGAGGCATCTCACTCAATACCAAGTATCTTCCTTTGAGATTACAATTATTTCGTACCACATTCTTCTTCTTTTTTTGTGAAGTTGCAATTCCATAACAGTGGAATGCTGATAGTGATAGAGAGGATGACATAAGTTCTTCTTCCAAATACGAATAGAATTTCGACAAAATGGACGTATAAACTGTGACGGTCAATATTGAAATACTTTCCGGTTGGGTATGATCTAAAGATTAATATCAGTGTCAGTGGGCGGTAAAGTTATCAAAGTATACATTAAAAAATGCCTGACATTTCTAGTTAATCAATATTGGTTACATGTTTTCTCTAATGGGCAGAAGTATTTTTTTCTTTTTGATGTGGTATTTGTACAAGGAAGTTTGGATATTATAGAATACATTTGAATCATCCACAAGGGAAAAATGTCAGGGTAGCGACTGATTTCCACAAATTCATGGAAGTAGAAACATAGACTGCCATGACTGCTGTCAGAGATTTGTGTGTGCGTGTGTGCAGTGGCGTTTCGTGGGTCAAGACATTGGGGGGGGGCACCTCATGGCAGCAACATCAGAATTGCATAAGGGTACAATTAAATGCGAGCGAGCGGAGCGAGCGAGCTTGAAAATTTTGACATTTTACAGTCCCCAAACTGCCGTTTGTAGCTATATACAATTATATATATATATATATACATATATATATATATAATATAATCATTTGCTTTGGAAATTAAGGGGGTTGCACCGGGCGCAACTGCTGGCAGTTGCTGGCAGTAACATCAGGAGAATGGCATAACGATTAAATGCGAGCGAGCTTGAAAATTTTGACATTTTACAGTCCCCAAACTGCCGTTTCTAGCTATATCTTTTCGCTTTGGAAATTAAGGGGAGGGGTGCACCGGGCGCAACTGCTGGCAGTTGCTGGCAGTAACATCAAGAGAATGGCATAACGATTAAATGCGAGCGAGCGAAGCGAGCGAGCTTGAAAAATTTGACATTTTACAGTCCCCAAACTGCCGTTTGTAGCTATATTTTTTCACTTTGGAAATTTAGGGGGGGAGGCGCACCGGGCGCAACTGCTAGCAATTACTGGCAGTAACATCAGGAGAATGGCATATAACGGTTAAATGCGAGCGAGCGAAGCGAGCGAGCTTGAAAATTTTGACATTTTATAGTCCAAAAACTGCCGTTTGTAGCTATATTTTCTCGCTTTGGAAATTAAGGGGAGGGGGCGCACCGGGCGCAACTGCTGGCAATTGCTGGCAGTAACATCAGGAGAATGGCATAACGATTAAATGCGAGCGAGCGAAGCGAGCGAGCTTGAAAATTTTGACATTTTACAGTCCCAAAACTGCCGTTTGTAGCTATATTTTTTCGCTTTGGAAATTCAGGGGGGGGGGGGCGCACCGGGCGCAATTGCTGGCAATTACTGGCAGTAACATCAGGAGAATGGCATATAACGGTTAAATGCGAGCGAGCGAAGCGAGCGAGCTTGGAAAAACTGTCGTTTGTAGCTACATGTATATTTTTTTCGCTTTGGAGGGAGGGGGCGCCCGGTGCGCCCCCTGGATCCGCCACTGGTAGTCAAGGGTGTCGGTTTATGTTCATGATTGGGGGAGGTATGACCAGCGAGGGGGCGTCGAAGTGACCAAGCGGGAGAAGGATGTCTAAAATCTGCACTTTATATAGAGCATCCCCTAATTTGTTTGTGTTTGTGAGTGTGTGTGTTTCATATAGATGGAAAAGTTAGGAAATAGCCAAGGTCAAGTCTTATTATTGGCAATGCAAGGCATTTTAATATAGACTAGTAAGTATGTAAAGCAACACTGCAAAATCAATGATCAAGCTTTAATGTGTACAACCTATCAAACATCACATTGCGCAACATTGCAGCGACTCTTTTTGCCATTCCGATGTTCTGAGTACACCGCGCACATCCTGCTTGTATTCAAAATGCCAACCAGGAATCACGCTGAATCACAATCTTATGTCGTCTCCGGGCTTTTGAACAATATTTCACTATATATACCTCTTTAATTGTATGGTTAAAAGAAATCTTAGAAAAATATCTTTTTTCTTGATCATCCTTTCATGTCGATTTCAAAAGCAGTTTACTAACCCTTGAATTACCATTTTGGTAGGTTTTTTTTCTTTTTTTTCCCTTTTTTTTACCAGCGGATTGGGGGGGGGGGGGCACGTGCCCCCCCCCCCGTAGTTACGCCACTGCGTGTGTGTATGTGTGTATACTAGTATGGCCCAGTTCAAGTACTCTCTCTATATATAGTCATAAATACGATAATCAGTAGCTTACATAATAAGAACTATTACTTGTAGAAAGATGATCGACCTAGAAAATTCAGTAAATTTTTAGAATTGACGTGCATTTTATTCGATCAGATACTACAAGGGAGAGGACACCGTGGGATCAATTAAGAACCTCAGCGAGTACGTCCAGTGTCGAATCCAGTATCCCACCATGGATATGATTAACCCGGAACTCCTCAAGACAGGGGTCTTTACATGGGCCGAAGGTCAACCGGAAGAAGAACTGGCATATGATTCCTGCGTAATGTTGAGGTACAGGAAATTAAGAACAGTTAGAAAGTTTCTGAATCATGTCAAATGAACACTGTCTGTACGTACGTACTGTCTGAAGTATTCCTATAATCTTACTTTATTGCTGAATAAGATTTTGACCATGTTCTTGCATAACAAAATGATTGAGGACATGTGGAATGTTCAGAATTTTTCACAGGATGTGCTTTTCGTACAGCACGTTTCCTACAGCAGTGACTACCCTATTCAAATAAAAATGTGATGTATTATATCATACCATGGTCCCCTGCTTCTGGTAAAAACAAAATCATGCTGCTCTCATAGACTGACTAGTTGTTGCAGACTGAGCAGAAATAGATTTTGTTCACTTATAGAAAATGAACTGATAAGAATATACTCCCGCCATTAGGGGCAAATGAATCTTGTGTGTATACTGCATGAGGGCACTGTACCATGATTTATCTCCATCCCCATTTTTATGTGAATGTCTAACAGTGGGGTCGACCATCGGTGGTACGCTGCCTCAGACTGCGCCACGATCCGACGCTACAGCTGCCAGAACGACGTGGACCCCGAGGACTGGCGGATGAGCGACATGACGGGCCCCTATACGACCACTGAGAACGTCTGTCCCGAGGGCTACTCCTTCAGCGTTCCCCATAATGGCTATCGGCAGCAGAAGGTAGATGGATTCGAAGTCACATGGTTTCAATTTCATTTCATGTCATGTTTTTTTTTCAAAAGATCATAGAGAAGGAAATTCCTTTGATATTGTATAAAGTCACGAAGAGTTTAAACGAAGAACCAATGTCGTTGCATGAAAGTTGCATATGAAAATAAATGAATTGAATTGAATTGAAAAAAAAAACCGCCAAATATTGTGTAAAACATTACAATCGATTTACACGTAGGCTAAAACTTATTTCAGTCCGGATTATGAATGGTAAACTGTTATGATTTATACCGCTTTGTAGTATGTAGAAATATCTAAAATGTATGGTGATTCAATTTATTGTTAGAGGTACTCATCGAAGTAATAAAAAGGATATTGTTCATATAGGTCTACCACTAGAGGTGGAAGAGTTGAGCATTGAGCAAAAAATAATAATCAGTTAGTAGTAATTCCTTTGTTGCATGCAATAGCCTTTTTTTTTTTTGCCATTTGCCATAGCCATTTGCTACTGATGGCAATGGCAATTCTTATGTCCTACATTGCCCACAAAATTGCATTTGTGATCTTTACTATGGTACATTGTCAAACATAGATATCAATACTAACTACACGAAATAAATGGATTCCAAAATAGATTTTTTAAAGAAGGAAGATGCAACATCTTGATGAAAATAAGGACTTATGAGAACAATTATTACAAATAAAATGACTCTTGCTTGTTGCCCTGTTCAGCATCACAATGAAGGTTCCGACTATTTCGATATTTTCTCGTATGTTGAAGAAAATTTTATATGCCTAGTTAAAAGAGAAAGCCTAAGTACAAATTCAAACAGCTTTTATTGGCTTTAGCATTGTTTAGCCTATAATGTTTGGCGTTTCAAGACCCAAAAAATTGATGAATCGAGTACGAGTTTGATTGTTGAAGCTCTAGCAAATTGCTACAATTTTAGACTGTCAGACATGCCTGAACATAGCATTCACTGTGTTTATTTTAGTAGCGCATGTAGTGCGAATGTTGCACGATTCGTTTTGTTTGACTCTTTGCTTCTATGAAGAAATTAACATAATCACGAAGTGGAGTTTTCCTCTTGTTTTTTTTTTTAAGAAATATCACGAGATGTGTCGTTTTCATTTGCTAACTTCAGTTGCTTAAAACATGCCTAAAGCTTGGATCGAAAATCAAAAAGAAAATGAAACACAAAAGAATACCTTCATTTCAGTATAAAAAAAAAGAAGGCACAATTCATAGTCATTCGATCGCCTTCACCGTCTTGAATTGATATGCCTTTTGAATTCGGGAGGTCAATCATATATCATGTAGGTATATGCATGTGTGTTTGTATGATGTCAATGTGTGTCTGATTATTAGTAGGTGTTATGTGTGTATGTATATACGTATGCATGTATGTACGTATGTTGACTTCTCCTATTATGTATATGTATTCTTTTGTTTATCAATTGATCAGTTGTTTCTTTGTTCTTTTATTCTATTCGTATTTGTCTACACTCAGCTAATCGAGTCCTCTACGGACAACGACGTGTGGCTCAACTTTTCCCCCTGGCTACCGGCGGCGCCCACATCAATGCCTTTGACGACATCCGGGTCGGGTCGGGCAACTCTCTGCCTCAATCTTCTTTTTGTGGCATCAGCGGCTGCTTGGTTTTCCTCCAGATTGCTGTAGATGTCAAGTGATGTCTCTGATCGCATTATATTTAATACATTGGTGATAGCTTTAATCATTGATTAAAGGTAACATCGAATAAATAGTTGGTTTTTTTTTTCTTGACTCATATTTGTCCTGTATCAAATCAATTTCTCATGAATACACAAGAAATACTATACCGCAATCCATGCAATCTTTGGCTACATGCGTGCTGTTCCTTTGCTGTAATTTTGAATAAGAAAAACTTGGGCCAAGCATTAACCCCTCTGACCCGTTACCCAAAGATTTGTCCACGAGCTCAAGAATATAGGTGTTAAAGATTTTAGTTAATGCATGAATTGAATAACTGATCTGTAACCATAATATTTATATTAAAACAAATTGTTTCTTTCCTAATGGCCTCAGTAACGTCAGTATCATAAAGGAGAACATTTTTGAAAAGGGCGTAGGACAATAACTACTTGCAGAAGGTGATATCAAGTTGTATATAAGAAGGAAATGACGTCTTTATGACGCCAACATAAAAATGTGTAATGGCAAAGAATCTTGTGGAGTCGTTGCTGCCGTGATTAGTTGCACACTTGACAGTGCTTAAGAGAAATAATCATCCTTATGAGAGTCTATTTGCTCTCAAAATGTCACATGAGGGCGAAAGACAGTACTTCGAATGTTTCTAAACAATATTCTATTGTCTAAAATTTCAAAACGTGTCTCCTTTCAAGAGCATCATAACGTCCGTAAAGTGAAGACTTGTAATGAACTGTAAAGAAGCAGATAACTCTTGATCTCGTCTTGTAAGAATTCATTATTATCTGACGTTGGTTGCAGGACACGCCCATCGCCGTCGGCCAACTGCACTGAGCGTCTGTTTCTCCATTGCTTGCAGTGGCACTCGAATTGTAATGGAAATTTCAAAATAAACATCCACGTAAGTGTTCGTGAATGCCCGCGACCTTCTTGCGTCCCAGCCTCTGCCTTTCTTTCAGAACATGTAATGATAGTAATTGCGGTAGAAATATCAATCTACTCGTCCCAACCTTCCTCAACGTAAAGAGTGGAATGCTCAATTAGGCTTAGATTGAGTTGTATCACTTCATGGCATGGGATTGCAGTCTGTCCATCTCAAGGAGGACGCAAAAAGGCGTCAGTAGCAGCTCCTTTAGTCGACGAGAGTGCCACTTGAAAGATGGGTTTCGTCAGCGTTGGTCTTCCCTAAGAGGGAGATTTGGGCGATGAGTGTTCGACAGATCTTCGTGTATTGATCTCCGACACAAGACTAAACCCCCCGAGGGGACGAGGTGTTCTAAGCAAGCCTGATGTCACACACACACACACACACACACACGCACACACACACACACACACAAGATTTCCCGACACACTTAGGGAAGCAAAATTTGTCTAAAACAAGTGTGTAATAATCCGACAACATTACACAAAATAAAGAAAATAAGAGATATGATAGGAAAGGAACGAAGCAAAAGAGAGAAGAGAGAACATATGAGAGAACGACAAAAAGCTCGACAAAAGGCAACAATAAAATATTAGAGTAATGGAAATCTGTACTAAGAGAGTGGACAGACTCTTTTCCTTGACAAGTTGTTTAAAGTACGCAAACTTACCAAATAAAGTATTGAATGACGGACAAAAAATATCAGCGAAGATATAGTAAGAAAAAGATATTTTGAAAAAAATGAATGGGAAGAAACGTCGGAAGGAAAGACAATAACTAAAGGAACTTCAAAGGCACAACACAGCAATAACTCCATACAAGAGTATTTGTTGGTTAGGCCTATACAGTGAAGCAAAGTGTGAGAGGGAGAGAGAAAGAAAAAGAAAGAGAGGGAGACAAAATGAGGACGTTTAAAGACATTATTTACCATTTGCAGATGAAAAAAAATCCACCTTTAGTGCTTTACAACCATTGTAAAAAAAAAAAAAAAAACTAATCAGGATAACCAATGTTAAGTATTGTTGAATACGCAAAATGTGAACAATAGTTATAATAAAATTGCTTCTAGACTAAGCCGTCTACCGGACAGTTATGGTTTAGTGAGAAAAACAGTGATGTATCGCCGTATATTTTAGGCTTTATTGCAATTTTGTATACGATAGGATGTTTTATGATACAACTGACCAACACATATGCATCAAATGTGGTAACTTGAACATTTTTAAATCACTGCTCCCAAAGGTCAACTGTACCTTAAATGAGCATTCACTTATAGGAAGTAGCTTTGAGAGACTACGCAGAACGCACGGCTAATCTGTGTTCATGAGTAATAATATATTTCCTTATAAGACTACAATGAAATCTTTGAAGGCTTCCGTTGAGTAATACAAGACTTCACGGTGCACCACGTATGAATCTCTTTCTTGCCTATGTATGTGGCCCTGAAAAGGACCAACCCATTTTTGGTAAGCATATTTTTGTCGTTTTCGAGAGAAAACGGGAGAGAAAACGGTAAGAACGGCAAGAAAATGATAAGAACATGCTTGGCGATACGTCGGGAGTGGGTTGTCGAGATCTATAGACGGTCTACGGAAATCTTCAAAGATTCCATTTTAGTCTCACAAGAAAATATTACTCGCTGCAGACATTCAAGAAACGTAAACAGACAAAAGAAACAGGTGATCTGTGTTTCGCACGTTCATGAAGCCGAAGTCGTCATTCTCATTAAGCAAATGGGGAAGTCATGAAGCAGGCAGTGGTCAGAGCATGCGACAAACACATGGGCAGTCATGACCTCTGACACTGTCTGATACCTCACATAGCAGCAAACTGTGCTGCCCAATGGTCCTTGAGTAAGATTTCGAAAAGTCCTAAGGATATTTCCCTTCTGAAATAGCTCACTAACTAACTCTACAGCATTAAAAAAACATACAAATCGTCATCCTGTGGTCAACCCAATGGTCAGACAGTACTGTGGAGCATCCAAAACCCCTTCAGGCAGAGGCAGAGCACATATTGCAGGGCCCTGCCTTCTTCTTTCCCGTGGTAAACTGTGATCACATCATTGCTGCCCTATATGATAATGTCCAGTGTGTGCTGTGAGAGATACGCAAGGCACAGTTTGCGCTTTTCTATTACAGGCTGACCTCAAGGACAGTAATGACTCCTAATTGCGAATAATGTGGTTATGTAACTTATGACGAGTATTACGTGGTCGTGGTCGTCGTCGTCATCGTTGTTCTTGTTTCAGGTTTCAGTTTCAGTATGACTTTATTCATTCACTTGTATACATATACATAAATACACACAGAGTTCCACACAATGAAATGACAAGATCAGAGACTTGTGATCTTATGTTAATATACTCGTAACATAATATAGACAGAAAAGGAAATGACATACGTGTTAATATATTTCGAGGTACAAATTGGAGAGGACAGTGATCAATGAGCAGTGTACTTGGCTTTGACGACGTTCTCGAGTTACATGATGCATAAGAAAAATCAAAGTTCTAATTAGAAAAAGTTCTAATTGGAACTCAAGGAGGAACGACCCTAAAAAAAATCACTTCAACCTATAATTTTGCTTGTGCAGTGGAAAGAATACATTACGTTAAATACATAAAATAGAGAGCTATAACGAGACGAATAAGTTGGACAGAGAAGGAGATGCCTGAATTCGAAAGAAGGGAGAAAAGATATTAACAGTGCTGGAGGATTTGAGATATCTTCTCATCGTATACCAAAAAGAATTATTACCTAGGAATTCTATATTACATGTATTGAGCCTTCGAGCTTGAATGGTAAAGTGTGCAACACTTGTGCTTACACGAGTTCTCTAAAACTAAAAGGCATTTCCCCTTTAACTTATCCTCCATCATATATTGTAGATATTTCTAAACTCCACCTCTCCATGGTATTTGCAAGTCATTTCAAAGTAAAATTACTCACTTGTTCTGATATCGTACATTTAACAATTTTGTCATATCACTGATAAGTAAGAACTTTGATTGACTCTTCAGAACTAAGTAAAGTGTGCGTTCTTATTATTTGTCTTTTCAAAGTTATAGTGTGTTTTCATTTTGCATTTTTTCTGTTCCCCTCCCCCCCCCCCGTCATTAACGAGATAGCAATATCTTCCTATTATTTGAGAGCATCGACGTCAGAAATAGTGAACATGATACAAGTATGTGAGAGTGCACACTTTATTGTTATTGATACACTCTGCACATTGATGATGGTAATGATGATGATAATGATGATAATAATGATAATGATGATGATGATGATGATGATAATGATGATGATGATGAGCAATTCTCGGTTCTGTATTCAATCTTGTCTTGTCTTCATCAAGCACTCAACAGCAACAGACTTAGATTTTATTGAGATGTAAGCTTGATTTTCAAGTCACTTTGAAGTGTGGTATTATGCATTTCTTTGTACAATGTATTGCTTCTGTGATTGGTGCTGTTAATGCATCCAAAATGCAGGCTGTTAATGTGTTCTCTAACGTGAAGAGAGCCCTGGATAGCAGGCAACACGTATACATTATGTACTGAGTATATATTTATATGAATGTGTGTATATATTGATAATGTACTGTATGTGTGCATGTGTGTATGTGTGTGTGTATGTGTGTGTGTTTGTTTGTCTGTGTGCGCGTGACTTGTCATGACAAATGACTACAGGGACTATTACCTTTTCAGTTTGTTCAGCGTATACATGCCATAATATCATCACAAGCATATATTGTATTTTGAAGACCATTACCAAAGATCACACACAGCACAGGCTCGAAGAAAACATATACACATCCGTTCACATGCACACACTCACGCACACACACACACACACACACATACGCATAGCGAATATATATATAGCGAATATATATATATATATATATATATATATATATAGGCCTATAGCGAAAACTTTGAGCAAAGAAAATGGGTTTTCATCGGGATTCGAACCCGAGACCTCCGGATCACTAGACCGGTGCTCTACCGACTGAGCTATTGAAAGCCCTAGATCGGTGTTCGTCCCAAACCCTTAATCCGGAGGTCTCGGGTTCGAATCCCGATGAAAACCCATTTTCTTTGCTCAAAGTTTTCGCTATCTATTATTACAATTGTTTCTGGTCAGTTTTTCCTTCCTTGTTTAAAAAAAATTAAAAAAATATATATATAAATGATATATGTGTGTATACAAATAGATATGTATATATATATATATATATATATATATATATAAATGATATATGTGTGTATACAAATAGATATGTATATATTGTTTACACACACATATATATATATATATATATATATATATATATACATGATATAATTATGTGATAAAAACCTAAAATGGCATTAGACTAAAAGCGCTTTCCTCGTCAGGATAAAGCGTTTGTATTCTAATGCCATTTTAGGTTTTTATTACATATATTAAATATAATGCTATCACTGCACATAACATATGAAACATGCTTAACACGCATGAGAGTAAAACATTCGTAAATGAATTGACTATTGGCAAACGATATCATCCTAATCAGAGATCATCAACAGCTATTGATTTTAATCAATCATTTCGACAAACTGTCTTTTTTTGTAAGCCAACATCATGTGGGATATCTCAATTCATTTCTGATGAGAGAGAAAAGTGTCACAAATACAGTGTGGTATCTAACTTTCACAACTATTAAAATTCATATCAAGTAATATTCAATTTCTTGCAATTAAGCAATATACTGACTTTGTCAACACATACCACTTTACATATTATCATAATACTTAAGCAATCTGAAATATACATGCAGGGATCCCAATATAGATATAGACATAGACACGAGAACGAACAAAACAATGACCACATGCAATCAATGCCCCGCCTGCTATATGACCATTTATTTGTTCTCGCGGAGTTAACAG
Organism: Diadema antillarum; assembly: GCF_040938485.1. NCBI lineage: Eukaryota > Metazoa > Echinodermata > Echinoidea > Diadematoida > Diadematidae > Diadema > Diadema antillarum. Next base: position 1,600,380 of record NW_027271462.1, read on the forward strand.
ACAAGCATCTACAGCGAACTGAAGGACCACTTCAAACAGGCTGATCTCTCTCTAATGTGTGATGAGCTAAACCAGGTTTGTTTCTCGCTGCCATAGGGAAATCGGAGGGGAGAAAAAAAAATCAATAGCCCTCGAGAGCGATTTGGGTCGCGAGGAAACTCCCGTGGCGCCTCCTCCCATTTCACGGTGACCAGCGTGCGAGAGAAGCCCGCCAGGGCTCGCATTGCCGCATATACAATGCAATGTTTGGCGATACCACACCGGTAGACAATACGTGCGAGCTCCCGCCTCGATCGAACACTTTATACAGCATTTGACATACATCTTTCAAATGACTATGACACACTCGAAATAAGAAATGCGGATAGAAATGGCAACATGTACTGTTATCATGATTTTGTTCTTTTTTGAGCTTATTTGGAATTTGTAGTTAGTGATCAGTGCCTTGACATGAGAACCCTAAATTTGTATACATGAGAAGCTTTGTAATAACATTCTTTGTCGTTAAAAGTAGTAGAAAATTGTTCATTCTTTGGATGTAATAATTCAAGAGCGTTCAGAAAATATTCTTTTTACATTATAAAGTACAATTCCACATCACGTTCAATGAAGTTGACTTTGTTTATCAAATAAACAGAGGTTTCATCCAAATTAGGATTTGGGTAAGAAAATTGTGAAATTTTCAAGTTTCACACTTAAAGACCGAAAGAGACCATGTGCTCAAGCATATACAAATTGGAGGAGTCATAATAGAAAATTATACCTATAATCATCTATATACATGCACACCTTTTTATATTTTTCGCTTAAAACTTCACTTCAGTCTGACGAAGAACATATTTCCCGCTACGTCTAGTTCTTGCTTTTGGAAAGGTAACCTTGCCTTACCTTACATGTTTGTCATTTTGCCTCTGACCAGCTGACGAAGATTCTGTTCCGTTAAAATCGATAATTCTGGCCCTTTTGACTCAAGATAACTTTATGTAAGTCCAGGAACGCTTACTTGTGCTGTGAACTGAATTTGGCCCATGTTACTGTTTGCCATTTCAACGGACTCCGTGACTACGTTACTGTCACGCCATTTACAATATAATCCGCCATCGCTGAAATGATTTTATAGATAGCGGTGGAGAATTCCTTCCTCCAATATTACCTCTTTGACTTAAATAGAGCTTTACCTCGCAACGTGAAATTTATCTTATCTAAAAATTAACTCTTACAGAAAATCGTTAGCCTTGTTTCATGACGGAAAGATATACCCTTAAACAAAAACGATGTAAACACGTGATACATCAGGCAATAAATGAATAAAACAATTAATGATAAATAAATGAATAATAATAAAGATAATAATAATAAAGACGTAAAGTAGATAAATGAATGAATAATTGATAAATTAATCAATGAATAAACAATCATATTGAAAATAAGTTCATTAACAAAACGTGAGGAGAAATTTAGCATCTTCACCCTGGCGTGTTGTTTGGTTTGTTGTTGTTTTTTCTCTCACTGTGGTAACCAGTGCAGAACTATCACATTACAGGGAGCACATCAAACGTATCAGGTGACATACCAGTAAACCAATCATACAAACATCACGATCAAATGCACTCTTGTGAGCTGCAGACAGTGCCACAGTTTCATTTTTCTGAGAGGTACATCTATTTTACCTTTAAAATCGAAACCGACAGAAGAATATGTGTTATCTTATCACAAGGAGATATGTTTGTGTCAAGATGGAAAGTAGGGAGGGAGAAAATCATTTATAATTTGGATCGATTGAATGTCATGCCTTATAGAAGAAGCATGCATATTTTCATCAGTATATAAGATAAGTGAAACAACGTCTTGCTACAAATCTTAAAAAAAAAAAGGTACTCGTTTGAGACACTCAAATACACCGTTTTTCCCAGAGTGCAAAGCTTTAGACTAATGAACGAAATCAAGTACGATTTTTAATCAGCATCTTCAGATTAACATCCCACATCAGGTGCTCAATTCTTATGATGAGAGCAGATTCTAACAGATAACGTTTAAAGGAATGATGTAGTTTCAGCCTACATGGGCTTTCAGGTTTTAACTTTGCACGAGGTAATTAGAAACTTCTTATATGACATATTAAAGAGCATACAATTCCAAGAGGAACTTAAAGTTGTTGTTGTTGTTTTGGGGTTTTTTTTTGAAAATTGGTTTTGGGCTGAGATATCCAGATGCCAAGAGATCCTAATTAAAAGTGAGTCCCACTTTGTACTAGAACCAGCTTGTTTTACTTTTTTTTTTGATATCTCATATACTGATAACACTATACCTGTTTCTTGTATGGCATGTATATTTGAAGAGTTGATTAATCAATACATAGTTTAGTTGTAAATATGAAATTTGATTCTTGACATGGCTTGGGAGATACCAAGCTGATTCTACAAACAATGGGAAAGTTTAATTCTAACATCAAAATCGCATTTTCCCCTGTACCTTTGGCAACATTTCCATAACATGTTGGAGAAAATTTACAACAATGCCTGCTTGTCATCTCTCAGGTGAGTTTGTGAAAACAACATTTGCTTTGATTCAACTTAGGATCTAGATCTGTGTGGGAGATAATATTACCTGTGTTGCTTTCTTCGTGAGCTTTTGATTTCCTCTTTTAGACTGCTCGGATGACGCATTTTCATGCAGTTTTCTTGTGTGCTTCTTCAAATCAAAGTTTCTACAAAAACCCTTCCCACATATGTTACAAGTGAAAGGTTTCTGCTCGCGATGTGTGTGCATATGAAAGGTGAGATTGTAAACCTGATGGAAAGCCTTGTGGCAGATATGGCACTTGAATGCTTTCTCGGAGCTGTGCGTCAAGCGATGATTCTTGTAGTTACCTTTCTGGTGGAATCCCTTTCCGCAAAACTCACAGACAAACGGTTTGAAATTGGCGTGGATGCGGAGATGTGTGTTCAGGGTAGAGCTACGGTTGAAACACTTACCGCACTCATGGCAGCGATGGGGCTTTTCGTCCGTGTGTATGATCTTATGCCGGCAGAGAGTGCTCGCCTGACGGAAACCTTTACCACATACTTTACAGACGAAGGGACGAGCTCCTGTGTGAACTGGCATATGCCTGGTTAGGTTGTAATGTGCATTGAACACTTTCCCGCATTCTGGGCACACGAAAGTCTTCGGCTTCGCTACCTCCTGACGACGAGGAATTTGAGGCGGAGTGCTGCGAGTGAGCGTCGCCGACGCGTTCCGCGCTTCGCGAGGCAAGGTTGGACTCGAGAGAGCAGAATCAAACGGCTGCTTTACCTTAGTTCGAAGACGATTTGACGAGGCATCTCCCCGGGTTGACTTGTTCCCGCGAGCAGTGTTACCAACTGCAAACTTAACTGCATCGTCACCCCGATGTGCCGGTTTAAAGGCGGACGGAATCAGGAGTTCCGACATTGCAGGTGCTTTCCTAGCTTTCAGCTTCAGAGGAGGAGACCATACGTCCATCGGGAAGGGATGGTATTTTGACAGTGGCGATGATGATGACGAGGTCGAACAGGACACTAATGGGAATGATGACAATGAGGCATGTTTCTCTTTGTCTGTCTTTTCAAATGTGAAAACTTTATCTGCCTGCTTGGCTTTGTGTACCTTGAAATATTTCAAGAGAGCACTGTCCTTCTCATCTATCCCATACTGCCTGTCCGCGAACTGAAATACATTGGGCCATCCAGAGCAGAGGTTCCTGCCGATGCCGAAATATGGCTCTCGGGCGTACACCACTCTGTGAAGAGACTCCAGGGCGTAGTATCCAGCTTGCAGCTCATAAAAGTTCGACGAGTTGCTGGGGAAGAACGGACCGCAAACATACTGACCAAGGGCACCGTTGGGGGATGCCGACCCACCATCGCCGATAGTTGGGACTGTCGTTGGCTGCTTTTGGCTACATGGCTGGTTGCGATTTTTCTCACATCTCCTAGGGATTTTTTGATCGTTTTCTTTGACAGCTATTGTCTTTGCATTTCTGATCTTTTGAACTCCCAGTATGCTGTCAATTGAAAACTTCAAGTGCGATGAGCCAACAGCTGTCGTACGATTTTGCATAATGGTGCCACCAGACATTTTATTATTTTATATCGTTCACGGCCTATACAGAACAGATATGAAGACAGATGTTGAGAATAAGGTTTGCCACTCGCCGCTTCTTGCCTGTTAGTGTCAACTAGTAAATTCTAAACTTTAATGATAAAACGTGAGGTGTTTGGCCTTCTCTACCTGTCAGTGATGTTATATTTTGTTGTAAATACACCTGTTATTAGATTCGTCACTCATTAATGTCTTCTCCACATTTCCAAAATGATCGTCTTTTCAGGACCCCGAGATGGATTTTTTCAGGGAGCTTAGCGAGGATGCCTGGCGTCGGTGACTGGCGCTATCCTACGGGAGCACGTCGGGCGTCCGTGGCTGCCGAATCAGCCGTGATACAGTGTAGATTCACGCCGCCTCCTCATACATCCCGATCCTCCGCTCCTGCGGTGCAAGTTCAACGCAAAGAAAGGGGTTAGCGTGAGTGAGCGGTGGATTCCGCGACGGACAAAAGCATAGCGGGTCATCGCTAACCAAACCAGCTTCTTACCGTCCTTTGAGGTTTTTGAGGGGCAGAGTAAAATGAAAGAAAGAAGGAGAGAGCGCATTTCCGGCAATTTGCGGGATTCAATGAATGTCTGTTGCGACAAATTATCATCTCACTTACTTGTCTTCTATTCTTGCCTTGATTGGGGCTCGTCCTGTCACGAGTTTGATTGACATAAGATAAGACAGGTACTCTGATGGTATGGTAGTGCGTGCGTTTTTGTTCCTAGATTAAGGGCTAAAATTTGTTCCGTCTGATTCCAAAAATGCCTACAGGTTAGTGACTCCCATAGAGCGACCTCCAGTGAACAGGCTTTTTTTCTCAGAGCGAATGACAGGTACAAACAGCGAGTTTATACAAATTGAAGATGGCAACAAACATTGCTTTCTTTCAAAGGTAAGCAGGTAGGCCTAAACAGAAAGTTGTTTGTCTGCTGTTTGTGGACAGGAATAGTGCATGTTTAGAGAACACCCTTTTATTTCTGAAATGTGGTGTCCTCGTCCTCTCTTTCGGGTTTGTCAGCACGTGAAAGACCGAGATCTAAAAGTCAACCCTTGTTCTCTGGTTTCCTGCAATTAGTGATATCAATGTTATAGACATATTTCTAACTTTTGTTCTGCAGTGACAAACTGTTTATTCGTCAGGGAGTCATGATTCTTGACATATAAGTTACGTTGCCTTTTTTGCTATTAATAAACATCAAAGAACGGGAATCAATTGATATCAAAGCATGGAGTTTCATAGCATCTGGTAAATATTTCCATTCATCTAAAATTATTCCTTGTGACAACATTACAAATTACCATTTTCTTTTTCGGTTTAATTCTTCGATGTTTCATCAAAATATGAAATAAAAAATGAAAAATCATTTTGCCCATCCTTTCGTTTTTGATAAACATATTGCATAATCAAGTTGATGTACCGCAGTACAGTGAGCACATAGTAAAGTGAAGAAGCCACATAACAATGACATAGAAGGGAGAATATTGCTACAAATACTACTTTCATTTAAAAATCTTATGCATTAACCAGAATGTCCATGTTTCTCATGTTAATAAAGATGTGTTGTTGTTTTGTTTTTGAGATGCTGAACATAAATGTGTAAAATTGTGCATTCAAGAGGGTAACTGCCTGTCTCACGTTGCCAGGAATCTTGTTTGTTTGTTTGTTTGTTTGTTTGACGGAATTCCTATCAGAATGAAATTCACGGTTTCCTATAATCTTTTTTTATCAATCCATCGAATACTTAATTTGCAAGACAGCTGCTCTCATGAAGGTAAATCAAATTATATCTCACTGAAACATCTATTCCGCAAAAGGAAAATGAAATATGCATGTTTAGCGTTTAGAAATGAAAACAAAAATGGATGAAAGAATGGGAAAATGGCTGAATGAATAAATATTATTTTAAAAGACAAATATCTCGAGTTGTAAATCTAGTCTTGATGACCAACAACAGTACTGATCAAAAAGAAAAATCATGTCCGGAAGAGACAGACGAGTTGTCGTGTTTCATGAAATTGGACATTCGATGTTTTATAGGTCTTAAACAAGTTGATCGTATTATGAAGTGATACAAAGTATCACTAAATGATACGACCAGCTACTTTGAAATTTTCAGATCTGACATTACAACCAGGCGATCTCAAGTATATACAGAAAAAAAATGGAAAATATCGTTTATGTAAACATACAGAAGTAACAACACAGTAGTAACACGAACACGTATAGTGATAATAAGTAGAGATTGCACTTCAAATTCCAAAGAAAAAGAAAAACAAAAAACGTTAAAACATGCAACGAGATGGGAGGCCTCGTGATGAACTGAGCAAACAGGTAATTAGAATAGAATTATTAGACTTACTACTCTGTGTGGAATAGGAGAATATTACAACTGATGAAGTCAAGCAAGTAATTACGCATGAGTATGATTAAAAGAGTGAATATTACCTGTTGTGTCTAAAGTAGTTGCTATCTCACGCACGTCTCAAAGAGCGCATCAGATCAGTAGCTGTTGCAGAGTGCCTGCCTCCCCGTCACTCTCCGGATCTTTGCTCCTGGTTTGGCTGGGATGGACGAAAGAAAAATCACTCATCTGCCATGCATTTGCGCTCAGTTTCAAAACAGCAAATTTGCCACCAAATGATAATAAATTGTTCTTGTTGCTCCTCTACTTTCGTGAAGATGATGTACAAGTTATCTTTGCGATTGATGATCGACGAGGATTCTCGCATCAAGTGGCTATTGGCCATTTCAGCTGCTCCTTTTATGTAAAAGCCTTTCCGGCAAGAAATCGCCACGGACTTCCCATTCCAGAGGATATACGGGAAGGTAGATTGGAGGTTGATGCAAGGAAGATTGAGCGGGATGGATGCTGTGTCCGTGGCGGATCGGCAGCTGGGCGGGCGTACACGCGTCGAGGCGAAAGAGAGAGCATGTCTCGTAGATGGTATGCAAATCAATGCGCCCCACATTCAACCAATCATCGCTGTCCATTGAAAAGAGAGGAAATGCAGAAAGATATATAGCGCAAGCTCTTTCGTCTAAAATTTGCAGAGGCAATACAAGGACTGAAACCAAGTTTCACGAATTACTTTTTTGTTGTTGTTATTTGAGATACATCCAACCTAAATGGCCTACCCAGCTCCCTTTAATGGTTACTAAAATACCAAATGTGAAACATCCTCATAGAAATCACCAGCATACCCATCTAAAAATCAATTTCAGCAATAACACTTATATGTAACTGTAATCATATGAAATAGAACGATGTTACCAGATTTAGAGCGCGCCTTTTATTTTACTGCCATCTCCTCTCTCTCTCTCTCTCTCTCTCTCCCTTTCTTTCATGTAACTTACATACATTGTTACTGTGCACTCCCATTATAACGAACACGGTAATAATGAAATTCTTGCACAACGAAGTAATTTCTTTTTTTTAGCCATCAGAAAATTTCTATATAACGAAAGAAAATTGGCGGTCTCATTGACTTCGTTACAACGAGATAACTACAAAACTCTTAACAAAGTAAGGTCAAAATTAATTGTACTATCATCACAGCACTTTAATCTCTTGTGGCACAATAGACGTAAGAAAGAGAGGGATAGAGAGAGGCAGCCCAAAATATTACGTTATTCGTCGAAATGTCCAAAAGCTGACGTTACGACGAGCAATCGCCATACTAATACATTTTAACAAGACATTGTTTGTTTGTTTATTTTTTATGGCCTAGCACTTTGCTCTGCGTTGTTTGCAATTTGGGATTGCTCCGTGACCCCACATCAAACAATTTGACTGTCATCAAATTTGGGTTTTTTTCACCAAACTTTGACGAATTTTTGTTTCTTCTTCTTCTCCTTCTTCTTCTTCTTCTTCTTCTTCCTCTTCTTTTTCCTCTTCCTCTTCTTCATTTGGGAAGTTAGGTTTTGACTTGACGTAAACAGGCATACGCTCAATATTGATTTATACTCATTGGTAGATATTCAGAAATGGAAAATTCGTCAACATGACCTTGCAATGATGACAGTTCTCATTTTAACCTAAAAAACGAGTGTTTTTAATATGACGGGAAATGTGAATTTCTCTCTTTGCTCTCAAGTGAATGCCTAATAACCTAAATGAATCAAATCATAAATTTGAAAATTCTCTCCAAATTCGCTTTCAGAAATACAGTTTAATCATTGCAACTTTGCAACTGTAATTTCAAATACTTAATTTAATCAGAACTCCCTAATTATCAAATATTCATCATACTTCGATGTACATGACACATGTTGTTCTTTCAACTTTCGGTCTTTTTAGCAACGTCAGAGATAAAATATTTGCTTTAGCTAGAGGTAGAATAATGCCTACGATCACGAGATCGCCATTGCCAAGTAGATTTGTCGTCTTAAAGAGTTTCAAAATTCCGAATTCCAAATTTTGGTTGTGATTTTGGTGAAATCGAAGCATTATATATACATATATGTAATATACATATATACATATTTTATTTGTTTTAATTGAAAAAGTATTGCTCAAGAATTGGCTCTTTACTTTTACTGAATAATTTTGTTATTGCACATTTATTCTGTTTAATAATGAATGCATCACCGTCTGTTGTGGACTTATTCCAGCTTATGCCTATCAGTTGTGGATGTGGGATTTTTTTTTTTTTTGTCAGAGCATTCTATCAAATCGATGATTATGCATATTCAAAACATGTCTCGGAAAAAAGTAGAACGTAAACTGACAAAATGTGTGACAATGGCAACAATTACGTGGGTCAGTCGGGCGGTCAGTTGTGAGAGCCAGGTGCGCCACATTTGACAATTGCTCATGCTAAATGATGTTCTGATTCACAGGTGAAAAGATCTGTCTTCGATCGAACAAAGACGGGGGGCGAAAGATGCCCAAGAACAGTTTAGCAGCAAAGGTACGTCGACCCCTTTTAAGTGGGCGCATGAATCGCCGACAGGAATGTCCAGTTTGAATGAGAGCTCTCTTTTCTCTTTCATGCTCGTCATTTGAAAGGCGGAATTCAACTCACTCGTCAGGAGAGCTCCACAGGTGAACAATGCCATAACACCTAGAAAGCGAACTCTCTTGTCAGCACCTCAGAAGAGCTGAAATGGCAGGGGTGAATCCGGTGATAACAAGGGAGCAATTAGGTTTTGTTACGGCTCGACTTAGCGGCATTAAATGATCCGAAGGAAAACAATAGTGAGACAATCCCGCACAGTTCACTGCCTGTGGGACTGTGTGGTTGAGAGGTAAGGTTAACAATGGCAGTGGTCTGGTAAAAACGATTGACGCTTCAGGGGTACGAGAGCTCGTCTGTCAATATTGCTTATAGCCCAATTTTGATCGGCTAGATACTCAATGCACTAGCTAATAAACCCAACACTGTTCACACATTAGGTGCAGCTTGGTTATTAGAAGTCTATTCAGCGAAAACGATGATGTTGCGTCTGGCCCGGATAAATGAAATAGAAAAAGAGGGGGAAACGACAGAATATAGTGAAGTAGAATTAAAGACGCACACAATACAGACCTAACGGATTAAGATCGCTGAAGAATTCTTTAATTTGATTGTCAAGACATACAATGGGAATGAAGTTCCCGTGATGTCTTACGCATAATTCGGGATGTCACTCAAACAGTCTACAAGGAAGAAACGAAATGGCACAAAAACAAGGATCTCTATGTTAAGATGTCTGGAGTTTTCAATTCTTGTGAGCCAAACAAAGTAGTTTATGAATGTATATGTATGTATGTATATATATATATATATATATATATATATATACATTTTATATTGAATTAAGAATGACAAACACACACACACACACACACACACACGCACACACACACAAACATACACACACACTAGAAGCCTTCACTAGACAAACAATCCATTACCAGTGATATGAAAAACTTGATAAGCTGAAAGCAATTTACCCCACACGCTTTAAGGGATGGTACGGTTTCAGTTAAAATGGGGCTTCACGTTTCCAACGTGTTTTAATGATGATTTTTATGAGATAATGGAAAGCCTTATATAAAATATGTAAGACCATGTAATTCTTAGAAGAAATGAAGATTTATTTGACAAAGTTAGTTTTGAAATGGCTGAGATAGCCAAAACAAAGCGATCCCAATAAAAGGTAGAGCCACCCTTTTATTAGGATTGCTTTATTTTATTGTGTTGTGAATATCTCAGTCATTTCAAAACTAATTTTCAACACATAAATTTTACTGTTTCTCTTCTTTTCTCTGGTATCTTTGGTTTTTTTCTCTTTTTTTTCTGAATACTCTTTTCTTTGCTCTTCGTCCTCATTCTCGCAGTTTCTTTTGTCTCTAGCTGTTTAGTTAATTTTTTTCTTTCCTCAAAAGTCTCTCGACCCTCTCCAACCATCCTTTTATTTGTGCCGTTATTTCCTCTGTCACCCACCCCCCACCCCACACACACACACCATACCATATTCTAGCCCTCGAGAATGACAAATCTAATAAGCTGACATCTTAATGTCACTCATTTGTGAATCGTCGACGAATGTGTGAAACGGACATGAAAAGGATTCTAGTTATGCAATTGAGGGTTAAACACCTCGTTAGGCACCCCCTGCCGCTCCGTCCTGCCCCTCAAGCCCCCGATCCCACTCGTCCATTCTATGTCCGATTCTCTGCTCAGGTATGAAAGGGAAAGGACATTCAACGGCTGATTCTAGTAATTGTTAGTTCATTCCCCCTCTTCAAAAGTGGTAGATTTCTTTTCAGAACAACACAACTGTCTGGAGCACCGGTTAATTTCACTTGTAAACCGCTACTCATGCCACTAGTTATTTCCAACATGCAAGCCTTACCACACTATAGTAACATGAACCTCACAGTACACACATTAAACGTTTACGTCACTGGAAGACTGAAGAATTACTTTATTGGATGCAGATATTTTGAAGGAATATTTTCTCTTCTTATAGAGTCATTTGAATTGGTTTGATAATAATATTCAACTAAAATCAAATTTAAGATTAGAGCGCGTGAAAATCAGATCATTCATACTATGCCTTGATGATTAGGACCACATTTTTGCTTACGTGTTCGGCTTTGTCTATTTCTCGTTCTACATTAATTTCCTTGCCCCCCCCCCCCACCCCCGTTAAAAATATTCAGATAACTTTACTAGAAATAGCTGTAATAGCAGTAGTAGCAGTGAGGTAGTAAATAGTAACCTAATAAGATGTTATGATGTCTATTCTACGGTATCTCAGACTCAATACACATCAACTATCCGGTTTAAGATGTCAAGAAGAAAGTGAAAAAGGTATCTCATATATTAAGACAGTACGTCGATCTAACTTCAGAAAGAAACAGGTAGGTGCATGTGTGTTGATAGTAGGCCTATTAGTGTTAACATCACCATGTTCATGTTCTTGTCTTTGTGTTTTCTTTTTCAGATTTCTGGTTTCAGTTTCAATGACATTCATTTCCAGCAAATATGAATATATACAAGTACAAAACAGGCAATCAATTTGAAAATTCTGGGGGCACATTTCTAGAAGTACAAAAATTGTGACGAGTGTGCCCTAAATACAAATGAGTATTATGACATTCCATTATGTGCAGTATCGTAGTAAATAGACATAAAAAACCGAGGTAAGGACAAGGGCAAAACGTTGTACCGAAAAAAAATGTGGAGCTTCGTAGAGACAAGAGCTGTGCATTAGTACTTGCTTGATACGTGATCATATTGCCAAGGACTAATCTTTTAATGGAATAGAAGTGTTTAATTGATATATATATATATATATATATATATATATATATATATATAATGCATATACATATAACATAACATACATATAACATAATATACAGTAAAACATAGCGACCAGCAGGCTGAATTGCTATTTATACTTTACAATGATTCAAAATTACACTGAATTACACACTGAAAACTCTGAGGTACTAAAATATAAAGCACTTGGTAAATATGAACTGAACAGTATGTAAAAACTATTTAAAAAAATCAATTGGTATGTGAAAATATAAAGATTTACATAAAAATGAAAAATGAGTCTGGTTTCTAACTTCATTTTGAAGTATAACAACAGCAAAAAAAATATTTATTCCCATTATGACATGGACCAAAAAATTAAAAAGAAAGTGTCATTAACTGATACTTCCTACTCTGCATTAGTTGTGTAACAAATAAAAATCAAACAAAATGAGAACGATGAAGGGAGAGTAAATAAATAGAGAATGGAAGAGTGAGAGGAATAGAGAGGAGAGAGAAGTGAGAAAGAGAGAAAGAATAGAAACATAATTGATAGATATAGAAGGAGTGATGAATAAAAATGAAAAAAAAAATAATCTTAAATCAAAGATAAAATCTAGCTTCATAACAAACAACAAATCTCGATTTCTGGTTAAAACACAAAAAATACGTTCATCTATCTCCAGTTTATCGCGGTATCAACAAACAGTGAATGAGGTGAAAATAAGAAATAAAATATTAATGTACATACAACGTGGATTGTGCTATTTTACAGTAGATATGCCTATCATAAGTATACTGGTTAAATATTTCGCCATTCGCTCCTCTCTCACTTTTTCCCGCTTTTCTCTTTGCTTTGCATGTGTGTGAGTGTGTGTGTTTTCTCTCGATCTAATTGTTTAACTACACCGCAAAAGTACACGCATTAAAGCTTTTGTGCGATTGTGTTTTTTTGCCTTTTTAGGAAAATAGCGTAAAGTTACTAAGGTGGAGTATCAAAAAGGGTAGTTATGATAGTAAACAGCAAAAGTATACAGAAAACATACACGATTTCACGCAATCTTACATAGATATTCAATACTATATCAGTTTTTAAATCCAAAATTACGCTGTATTCTTACAAAGATTCTATGAGCACATGACAACGACATCAATGTGATTATATGAACAAAATCCTGAAAATGCTCTTAATCAAAGTAAAGATTCGATGTCTTCTGATCTTATCGAGAAAAGCTAATTTTTTCTAACTTATTACTAATATCGTACACTAAAGATGAGAGATAAAGATATTTAAAGGTATTGTTTGATATGATATGAGAACATCGAAACTAAAGTTTTACATATGAATGTTACATAGACTTCAGTAAGCCGATCAGCGATTTTATGTATTTGATAGATTTGTTTATTTGAACAGAGTTACTGCACAGAAAAGTGTGCTTGTATTTTTTAACAGGAAGAAGAAAGTGTTTTCTTTCAGTCAAACAAGGCTACCACGTGCTGAGCTTCAACAAGCAGATTTTCAGCAATGCGTTAAAACTGCTCAATATTCCATGTGCTGGATGACTTACTCACACACTCTAATACGACTGGGATTAAGGGGGATTGATCGGCAGATGGTCCTTTATAATTGAACGGGAATATGCAGGGAAGGTTGAAAAAATTAAAGGAGTATATGTAAAAGACTGGGAATACAGTTCCGATACTTGACGATCGGATGAAGGCGATAACACCTCATTAATTGCCGAATTAAGATTGTGGAGGTCTTTTATGAAGGGAGTTCTGAGAACAATCTTTAAGACAATTTGACGAAATGCGTCGTAACGAGCTTGCCGCAGTGTCGGCGAGTCCGCAGGTTCTCGCGAGTTAAGTGTGCCGATAATCCCGGTGGTTGTGGTTTAATTGAGTCCACTTGAAACAATATGACAATGCGTGACATTAGGCCCACGCGTTGATAGGTGCATCTCTCAAAAGGTATAATTGCACCCCTTTTCTTTCTCTCTGCCATGGACGTATTTATCCCTTAAAAATATTTACAAAACATACAGGAACGAGGGACAGAACGTCATTTTTTTTTTCTATATGACGAAATCGTCCGCTGTTTGCATCCTCGTGGGGCTAAATTAAGCGTGGCAATCATCGACACCGTCCGCCGGCTGGCAGAAGCGATTAGAGGCAGTAACAGCGGCCTGTAGAGACAAGGACGCACTTAATTGAGTCCCTTGGTGACTCCCTAGCCATGAAGATGCGAATGATGAGCCCCCATCGTCGAGATGTGAGAAGGTTTTAAGTGATAACCGATGCTCAGCAAAGTTTGGCGACATTGCGCCCTAACAAGTTGAAACACCGCTTGGTGGTCTGGTTGCTTATTGTTAGGTGATACGTTGTTGTTGTTGTTGTTGTTGTTGTTGTTGTTGTTGTTGTTGTTGTTGTTGTTGTTGTTGTTGTTGTTGTTGTTGTCGTGGTCGATGTCTTTGTTTTCAGGATTTTGAAATGTTCTTTTAATTTCCAGGCATTCTTCTTTGTTTAAATTTTTATGGATTTGTTTTAGTTCCGTTTTTAGAAACGAAGAGACTCCTCTGTTATATGTGACTCCGTTTATGATTATCATTGCATCATGTTTCCCTGCACGTAGTGTGGGAAGGTGTGTCAAAACGTGAATGGTGAGATTATCAAGACTGCGCCAGAGTGATGGAAGTCGACAGGCGCTGAACACTTTCTGTATCAAAAAAAAACACACACGCTTTAAAGTCAGAGGAAAATACTTATAGGTAAAGATTGTTTTTTTCGTAGTTTACAGGAGATGTTAAACATTCAGTTCGTAATGACATCAAAATCGCAAACTCGAACGCTGTACTGATTCTCAACATCGACATCAAGTGAAAAGGAAGGATTTCTCAATGCGGTGACGCATCTTCATCTTATACAGCCGACTTCAGCTTCCTTCTCACACATTATTGCGTCACTGCTGCGTCAAGAGGATGAGAGCGATTGAGTCTTCAAATGGCGTTCATTGTTAGAAAGTGGCATGTGTATCGATGGGAGAAACAAATAAACATTTTACTTCTCTTTTTGCTCCAACCATGTTTTCTTGGTGTCCATTGGCGCGTGCTCTAATATCACCTGTTCGATCAACTCTACACCATGTATTATTCTGCAGAACCACAGCCCAAAGCCGAATGATATTGGGAAGGGGGTGGGGGGATGGGAGAGCTAACGGCTTAATCGATTTGATTTTCCTCCCATGCATAAACCATTCATCATTAACATCATTGTTATTCGCCAAGGTATAGCATTCTCGCTTTGGTGTCAAAGGTTTATCCGGTTGATTCTTCTCCTTATTTATTGGCAGAAAAGGGCACTGCTATAGATACACGAAGG
This sequence comes from Diadema antillarum, assembly GCF_040938485.1. Lineage (NCBI taxonomy): Eukaryota > Metazoa > Echinodermata > Echinoidea > Diadematoida > Diadematidae > Diadema > Diadema antillarum. The sequence goes on from NW_027271462.1 coordinate 1,615,626, forward strand.
GTGTCATGAGACGCAATGCAGCGGCCGTTCATAACTGGGATTTGAGAGTTGATACAAAGTGGTGTGCAGAGTGTCCTGAGCTCATGTATGCTTGTCATTATCCTTTCATATTCTTTCGAATGCATTCTGCAAAACTGTTTGTTGTTTGATTATCTATCTTTTCTATTCTTTTTTGAAGTTTTCGATGATAGAGTAACGATTCAGGAAAGAATGCAGTCAACCCGTTTAGCATCATGACCTAGATGAATATTGCTCGACCATTATCATGGGTCGTGGCGAAAAAGGAGATACAAACTGTAAATCTTAGGCAGAGATGCCATAGAAGCAGAGAAGTATTTCAGCCTTACCGAAGGAGAATTGGTTTGTCTGATCTAAATCTACAGAAACTGATCTCAAAAGAAAAGCTTTAAACCTTTGTGTGATTTGAGTGTCGATTGGCATTCAAAATAAAAATAAGTGATATATTTAGCAATCTTTCCCTTTAAACATCCTGTAAGTAAAACAATAACATTGTGTTGGCCCGATTGGCAGCAAATAGGTCAAATAGTGTTTTTTTTTCTTCTTTGTAAAAAGCTATCAATGAATAGTAAGAATCAGTATATAAAAGACAAAGCACTAAGCCATAAAACTGGTTTACGGGATTAGATAAACGCTCCTTTCGAAAGTCCTTCCGGTTTCTTAATACTGTAGTTTGATCCTAGGAAGGTGATAGAGTTCAGTCATGTAAGTGTGAGGGATAATGCAGTGTCGATCAGGCACGTAATCCTGGCTTGCAGTGGAAAAGAAAAGCCCGTTTTTCATTTGGTCTTTTTTTCATCTCTGTGAAATCTTCTTTTATATTCCGTGAAATGTTTAAGGGTGATCTGCTTTTATTATCTGTGAAATCTTCTAAGGTTTTGATGAGGTATCTTTGAAAGGAAAGCGTTTCCTCCCTTGTGTGAGGGATAAAAAAGTTATGAAACTAGACTAACACCATGTGATGGAAAATATGTTATGAGTGTTAGAGATGATATCAGATATCAGATATCAGTTGACATTAGTTCGTTGAGGTGAACCAACTGCGTGATAAAAGAAAATCATTGTTAAGGGTAATGATACTATCAGTACATTATGGAAAGGAATCCGATGATGACGAGGCTTTGGACATTCGGTGAAAAACCAATGACGTTGATCCTGTAGGAAAACATGCAAAACAACTGCAAATGGCAACATGATTTTATGTTTTCGTCCATTCCAAAATGACAAAAAAATTGCATGTTTATGTGGCAGAAAAGGGGGTATAATGTCAGTGTATTATGTCCACGGTGAATATGTTGTTTTGCATCAGGGTGTGCTCGTCTTTTTCTCTCTTTTTTTTTTCTTTTTATTTTTAGTTCTGTGTCCTCGGTGGATGCGCAATATTAGCCAAAGTGGTTTGGCTTCTGGCGGTAAAACACCGGTCTCTCTTCCCGCCCATTTCAAGAGCGATATGCACCCCAATGGCTTTCTTGTTCTTCTCTTCCAAGTTACGTTGCGCGTGGTGAAATAAGAATCGCAGAGAAAGGAGAAAAAGAAAAGGGGATGGACACGAATGAATAAAATGATAAAGATAATCACTAGGTAAAATCTTGATAATCGTTTTCACTTTCTCTTAGCTATCACGTCCATTTCAATCGATGTTGTTTGCCAAATTTGTTAACAAACACACCTGTATTATATACGCACGCAAACACACACACACACACACACCCAGTTATATACAGGTATATACATATATATATATATATATATATATATATATATATATGTGTGTGTGTGTGTGTGTGTGTGTGTGTGTGTGTGTGTGTGTGTGTGTGTGTGTGTGTGTGCGAGCGCGCGTCTAAACAAAAACACAACTTTCTTTACAAAAACATATCCCTCCCTTGAACACAATTATTAGGATTCTGTAGATCAGTAAGAGGTCTTTATTAGATTTTACTGGATGAGAAATTAGATCTTTGGCAGCAGCGGGAGTGTTCTTGCGTAAGGTACTCAGTATCCTAATTGCATTTGGATGTTATTGTTATCACCAGATGAGTGTTTATATGAATATCATTGTGGTAGGAAAAACTGTAATAAGCAGTATATAGTATAAGAATATTTTATAGAAGAAGAAGAAGAAGAAGAAGAAGTAGCAGTAGTAGTAGTAGTAGTAGCAGTAGTAGTAGTAGAAGTGGTAGTTGTTGTTGGTGGTGGTGGTGGTGGTAGTGGTGTTGTAGAAGTGAAAGTGGTAGTAGCAGTTGTCGTACAAGTAAAAGTAGGAGTAAGACAAACAGTATAATAGTAATTGTTGTTGTAGAAGTGGGAGTAGTAGTAGCATTAGTTGTTGTAGAAGAATAAGTAGTAGTGGTAGTCAGCTGGTAGTAGTAGTAGTAGTAGTAGGAGCAACGGCAGTATAGCATAGTAATGATAGAAAAATAGTAATTGTTGTTGCTGCTCCTGCTGCTGTTGATGTTGTAGAAGTAGAAGTCGTAGTAGTAGTAGTATAGTAGTAGTTTTTGTCGTTGTTATTGTTATTGTTGTTGTTGTTGTTGTAGAAGTAAAAGTAGGAATACTAAACCCAGTAGTGTAGTAGTAGTAATAGTATAGTAGTAGTAGTAGTAGTAGTATAGTAGTCAGGTAGAAGTAGTAGAAGTTATTACAGAAGTGGCAATAAGTGTAGTATAGGCGACAGTTGTGGTGGAAGTAGCAGGTGTTAGCATCCTCAACCATGTCGATCACTTTACTCTTCAATGTTTTCTTTTCATACTCTAATTTAGCACTTAAAGGGATGGAATAGTGTTGGTTGACATGGGGGTGCAGGTTTCCAACTTCTTTGGTGAGATAATGAGAATCCTGTTTTGAAATACGGGAGAGCATATGATTCTAAGAGGAATTCATTTATTTGATGAAAATGGTTGAAATATTCAAAACAAAGTGATCTCAATAAAAGGTAGGAACTTACCTTTTATTTGGATCGAGCTTTGTTTTACTTTGTTTTTGATTATCTTAGCCATTTCAAAACTGATTTTGAATTCCTTTTAGAAATGTATGCTCTTTCACATTTCATGAAGTGATTTCTAAGTATCTCGCAAAAAGTGAAAAGGTGATTCCTTGCTCATCTCAACCAATACAATACCACCCCTTTAACATCCACCATCAGAAGAATTAACCGAGAGCAGCGACCAGTTAAAGAGGAAATCCATTCCCCCCCCCCCCAAAAAAAAAAACACAAACAAACAAACAAACAAAACATAAATACACTCTAAAAGAACAAGAAAAAAAAATCCCTACAGAACGTTCCAAAAACGGCAAAAATCGGAAGAGAAAAAAGAAAAGATATGACATTTTGAAATTTCGCATTTCTTTGGAAAACATTTCTTGACCAGTCCTTATGAATAGTTGATGATGTCATGCCCTCGCAATTATTCATGTATGTTCAATATGAAATTCAGAAAAAAAAATTATATTTTTTAGCCCATACAGGTAGAAGCATTTTCCCATAACAAAATATAGCGGAGTTAACATTTGTTCAATTTCATTTTGTAGGTTTTAAGGCAGGACTTATATTTCTACTGCTGAAGTTGAAATTGTTGTCACTTCTGTATGTGTAATGAATGAAAAATTGTGAGAGCATGATATCATCAACTAGCTGATCTGAATATTCGTATCGACTGGTCAAGTTAGTGTTTTCTGGGAAAAACATGAAATTTAAGAATATCATAGCTTCCTTTTTTCTTATCCAATTCTGATCATTTTTGCACTGATCACCAGGGATTTTTTTTTTTCATATTCTCATGAAATTCTCAGAAAAAATTTGGAGTTGATTTCTTCTTTAAGGCGTCAAAATTAATGCAATTTGTTTTGGTTTTTTTTTTCTTCTTCTGTAATCACCAGAATATACAACATATAAATACTTTTTTACTGTAGATTCTTCCTACTTGGTTTTATCATTCACTGCCTGCTTTGGCCTAAGCAAAGATGTAAAACACATTGAGACGAAAAAAACAACGCGGGGCAAACCTGACTATTTTCATTTCTAACAATATTTAAAACTAAATTAATGGGCGATATAGTTCGCTTGTCCGTGCTAAGATTGATTGCTGGATTCATTGTGAATCCGTCTTTACAGAAAATTCTCTTACCTAATATTTCTAATTTTGTATTGAATTAGACTTCTTGTTTGTATGTTTGTTTGGTGGTTGGCTTATGTTTTGGAGATGTTTTTTTTTTCTTTCTTTCTCGGCGGCAGACGTCGGCAGTAAGCAGAGAAATGTTTCAAGCGTTTCAAAATGCTGAGTAGATGTGCACCCTTCGGTAACGCCAAATCTTAACTAGATTGCATTGTTACATTTCAAATTTCATTAGTGAAATTTAGTCATTTTCCTTGCCGTTGGAACATGCTTTTTCTGGAACATGTTAGACATGTCTCGAACAGAGATGCGATGAAAATATGACATGCAGATAATGGCGTGCATCCAATCAAATAGCAATTTTCAAGCGATTAATTTGAGCGCGAGGATGGGAATTTGATTTGGCGACGTAACTCGAGCCGGCGCTACCAGCTGCTGGCCAGCGCTACGGCGTGTCGTACACACGCCGCCGTTTCAACCCCAAAAGCCCCGTTCGTGCACCCTCTCCCTGTACCCGCGATCCGTGGGGCTTGAGAGACCGGTCGTCTTTTTTATGGGCGAGATTTCTGTCGAATTCTTACTTGAGCGGATATAGAATGTGAGCAACTGACCCATTGCTTCACTTTCCGATCCACCAACTGGCTGCTCACATCAAATTTCTTTTGAAACAACCAAAAAAGACAGCAATGTGACATCACTCTGTTGTGCTATTGAGTTAGATCACTTTGTTTGTTTGTTTGTTTGTTTGTTTGTTTGATTGTTTGTCTCTCTGTCTGTTTATTTGTTTTTGCGCAATTAAGAGAACGAATGAAGATTGAAAGTGAATAATCAAGATCACACCTGATCATTGCAACTGATTGACAAATTGCCCTACATCGACCAGTCGACGTAAATAAGCACTGAATTGATCAGTGTTTTAGTAGTATAGCCATGATAAAAAAAAATCATGGGCGTACACGTACTCGAGCAGTATTTGAACTGACGACCTCCTGATCTCCGAACAGACGTCATCTCCACTGTGATTTTTTTTTATAATGGCTATATACTTCTAAAACACTAATCAATACAGTGCTTATTTACGTCGATGGGATAGGGCAATTTGTCAATCAGTTGCAATGAAAACATCTCGACGGAAGAATTCCATGAATCTGAACACCTGACCATGTTTTAGTACTTGATAGTTCAATCTGTTCTTTAACCACTCAATTTTCTACGGTAATAATAATATTTCTCAGGCTCTCATCTTTGCTTTGTTTTGCACTATTTTGGTGATTAGTAGTCAGTTTAATAAGTCAAAGTTGAAAGCTTGTAATAACGACCTCGGCATTCTATCTGACATGAACAGGTCTTTTTCCATAGCTCTGTTTACGTCGACAGCACTCTCGCCACAAGTTTTAACCTCCTCCGATAAGAGTCTGAATATAAGTACATGTAAAAGAATATAAGGAAATTGAAACACTTAGATGAAACCCAATACTGCGTATGTTTTTATCTACTCATTTTCTACGCTTTATCACATTTTCTTATTTTTCTTTTGTATTCGTACAGTTTCCTGAATAAGTTATGTTACTCGTGTTGCGATTTGACTACGAAACATGAAGCAATGAATTCGCTCCGATGCTTTGAGTTGACAATTCCTTGAATTCCAATTTGACTAGACCAGTAAACTTTGCCTGATAAAAACTAAACATATTTAACACTTCCTCTACCTTAGAGAAAAAAGATAACATTGAAAGTTTTCAGCTGCGTCTCTGAATTACCGACTTTTTAGATTTTTCTTCTTCCGCTTGCAATGTATAATCTTACTTTGCTAAAAGGGGCAGTGCTCTGGAAAGACGTGAAATAAGGTCAGATCGTAAAATAATTATTGTTTCAGCATGATTAGCCACGTGACAGAGAGAACGTATAAGAGAGCCCTCAAAGCATCCATCAAATGCCAATGAGCGTGAAACTAATCACTGAAGACATTTATTTTTCTCCTTTTTCCTCAACCCCTCCCCTCCGGAAAAGAAAATACTGCTTTCGTGACAAAGAAATATCATCTGATATTGTCGACACCACACTTGACTTGTTCAAGTTTTGACTATACAGCCAATCTCATTGATCTCCTAAAGTCTCAAAATGTTTCATTCCGCATATCCATTCTTGATCGACAAGCATGGAATTGTCATGCCCAACCCACGGCTTTGACTCCCAAGGCTGACAAAGTCGGCACACTAAGATTGAAATGAATTTTTTGCTGAAAGCGGCACAGAAAAAAAAGAACAAGATAATAAGTTTTGTAACGAAATCACATATGAGGAAAGGGAGGAAAAATGAAAATAAGTCTTTATTTCCGCGTTGGGGGCACGAAATATTCCCCTGGTGTGGCCCCACGACATTTCCAATTCGCACGACGGCAAAAGCTTGACTTGTCTCCCCGTGTATAGCCCGGGATAATACTTGGTTCACGCGTCACATCAAATCCCAGCAATCAAAAAACCGCATCAAGATTATACACACTGAACTGAGCAAGACAAAGAAATAACACTGATTACAAATGCCCTGGCAAAGTTTGGCCTGATTTCAAGGAAACCGCCAATTCGAAAAATAGGTCAAACGCTCTCAAAAGAGTTACAGAAAGACTTTTAATTTTTCCTCATTCGAACTACTCAAAGTGAGTGTGTGAGTCTGTGTGTTTGTCTGTGTGTGCGTGTGTGTGTGTGTGTGTGTGTGTGTGTGTATTTTTTTCTATGTGTGATTTAGATTCCATGTCAATAGTAATAATCGTCGTGAGTGAATATAGGCAACTAATTTACGCTCGCCAATAACACAAACTGTAAAACAAAAAATGTATACATCGTATCAGAAAAGTTTGGCTTGAGGACATTCATCCGTAGAATGACACCTGTTAAAAAAGAAAAGAAAGTACTCCAATCCTTTAAAAAAAAACACAAAATGTAACCTTTCGTTAGAGCTTAATAATGCTACCATTATCCTTCTGGTGATCTGGTTTGAAGTAGAGTTTTAACATGACAAAGCCCTCCAGACAACACGGTTAGCGTCATAATGAGAATCAGAACTTATCAGTCAAATTTCAGAGTCAATGTCCACTTCCATTCAACCACGTTTCACTTGTACAAACACCGGAATGTTAATCGCCTTCCCCTCCCCTTGGAAAAAATAAATTTAAAAAAAAAGTAAATCTGGGAATATCGGTTGGCCCTGTGAGGGGCGCTCGAGACGGAATCTTTGCTACATATAGGGCGGAAGAAAATCAAGATCTGGCTAGAGATACATTTTTGATGAAACCCTTAACACCATGCCTCATCTGATTCCTGCTAAATTTCTTCTGAAGACGCTAGTTTCCACCTCATGATTAATCCGACTTTGGCTCTACCCCCTTTCTCCCCCATCTCGTCGTCGCTTGGAAGTTGTTATCCTTTCATTTCTCACTTGTGAGCAATTGATATTTATTTATTGCACTTACATAAGAAGAGTAAGACACCAATCCCCTATATATTTGTTCTATCTTTCTGATTGTTTGTTCCTAAAGAGTTTAAGATTGTCACTGAAAGTGAACCGTTATGGTTTTGAAACCACGAACGATTTTAGCAGTTTTGAATGTACCTGATGTAGCGAAAGGCTGCTCCATTTTAAGAGGAGCATGATGTCGGAAGCGAGGTAAATCTGGGCAATGCACAGAATTTAAGGCTTTGCAAAATGTTCTAATTGAGGAAACATTTAAAATAATGACTACTGTTGTTCGTGCTTCGTGGCTACGATGTCAGGTGATGGGAAAGCGTATAAGCATTACTAATTTCTGAAAATGTTTCATTCTTCGGACTTTGGACAGTGATACACTGCTATGACGTTTTCTGTGCCGATTGTCGCCAGGTTCGATGAGATGATGTATTTCACGCCCTCTCTCTTTGAACAACATCATTCTCTTACAGCACAGGTAAAGCCATATTACCCCAATAGCACCTCTTGCTATCTTAGTCCTTTAGATATTGTGTTTTTTATCACAATTCCTTGGGTTACGTGTGCTATCCTCACTGTCTTTGTCCAGGTATTATTTGCCCCATTCACCTGGGCCATTTCAAAGTCATTCTGCATCTTATAGCCGTAAGTAAATCCTCAGTACCTCGATTTTACTGTTTTATCAAAACCCCAAACAAATCAATGATTACTCTTAAAGAACACTTTACCTTGTCGATTCGAAGATGCATTAACCATATTGCAAGGGATTATAAAAGACCTTCTCTACTTAGTTTCGTTTTGTTCCGTTGTTGTCGTTATTGTTGTGGTTGTTGTTTATGTTGATGTTGTTGTTGTTGTTGTTGCTGCTGCTGCTGCTGCTGCTGCTGCTGTTGTTGTTGTTGTTGCGTGAAGGTGGAGGAAGTTATGGCAGACATTTCGAAGATGGCTCTGGTTGTTGCATGTTTAGGGCTCAACCTGCATTGATTACTCGCCATTTCATTCCCGTTTGTAATTTTGCGGCTATAACATATCTCTTCCAAAAAACAAACCACCTTGTGTCCGCAAGGAAACTCGTGTACAACCACCAATCAGTTAACACTGCTCCAAAGGATGAGCATGTAATCAAAGTTTGGCTGGCCCCTCCTTCTTTTCTCGCCCAGATTAAACGCATAAGAGTGATGATATGACGAGATGCTTTCGAGACTGGTCAGGGACAATGCAAACGGGAAGATGAGGAAACCCAAACTTTGGCGCTCAGGAGGAAAACTTCAGCCGATCAGTGCATCCCGTGTAAACGATATGCAAAACCACAGGAACTCATGTCCGCAACTCGCTCGTTCTGGCGCTAAGACCAAAAATTGTTGACTTTGCATGGGTCTGTAAGTTCATCTTGAGTCGCCTTCTTCTCTCTTGCCCTCCCTTCATCCCCCCTTTTTCTCTTTAACGCTCCCTCCCTCTCTCCCTCTCTTCTATTTCATTTCCATCTTCCGTTTTTGACGCGGTAAACTGATTGCGACGAGACAACGTGTCAGGTTTTGTATACACGCGGGTGTTGGTAAGTTCCGTCCTTTCTAATTAGATCTCCATTTTCCCTGGCTCCTTTTCTTCCCAAAAGTCCTCGGCTCTTCCTCGCTTTCACCTGCTCCTTTTCCTTCTGACATTAAGCTTGACATTCCTACAAGTTGACGGACTTGGTGGTGAAATAGGATGTAGTATTATTTTAGCCTCAGGGTGTCTCGCGTTGCGCGGGGAAAAGGTGTCGCTAACAGTTATTTGAGTACAGCACCGGTGAAAAGATTCGCAAAGCTCTAATCGTGGTGATAGCAATTTCATTTAGTGTTCGGGAGTCGTTAGAGATTGAAAGATGCGATATTAGAGGATAGCGAGAAAAGGAAAAGAGCTGGAGAGAGAAAACTTGCATCCAAATGGCTTTGGAGACTAACCCATGTGAGTACAACAAATTGGCCCGCAAATTGCTCGAGCTGTTGCGTGAGAAGAGAAGAGCCAGGCTTGGTCGCTTCCTTCTTCATTACCATGGCTCATTTTGATAGCCTTCGGGGAAACCCAGCCGCGCCTTTTGTTCGGCGCTGGAGCGGCTGAACGGCGGACCAGTTGCCCGCGGGAGTCCCTGGGTGCTGCCGCCATGCATTGACTCGCCCGTGAAGCAAACCCCTTGCCGTATCAAGGGGCAATCGGGGACGCTACCCGGCCGCCGTCCCACGGGCACGTACCCGAAACGCCTCTAAGTCACGACGACAAAACAAGTGGAGATCTTATCCGACTTCGCGCCGAATTACCGACATTACATCCCGGCGTATGTAAAATAGCTTCTCTCCCTCATTCCCTAAATTGAAGACGATCGTTCTTTCGCGGGTGTAAGTTTAGACGCCAAATGGGGGTGTACCAGGGGGCTAATGGCGATTTAATTACGCTAAAAGTGTTCCTCCCCACCATGAAAATACCCAAAACTTTCAATGAGCTTTTTCCTGTCGCCCAATCGTCTTATATTCTCGACTTGCAATCAACTGATATATTGAATTCATGTAACCTCATCCCAATGATTCAAGAGAATTTTCCCCCAAAGCGCACAAGTGCTGCTCTATAATTGATGTTGTGTCGTAGCCGAGTGAGAGGGTCGTCGATTTATATACGCATTTTTTCTCTTATTCCCTGTTTTTGGTCATTTGACATCAAATTTAGAAAGTAATGCTGACGAGGAAGTAACAAGATTACAAAATGTTGTCGACGAGAAATGGAAGATCACGTTACAAAGTAAATACGTTCAGTCAAATGAGTTTACGTTGATTTTATTGTTGCAATTTTGTGACAAATGTGTCAGTTCCTCAACCCCCCCCCCCCCTCCCTTCCCTACCCCACCACCACCCACGCTCTTATACTTTCCTCTATCCTCAGTAGAGAGAAATTTCTCTGCCGGCCGAGTGTCAGAATGAAAGGAGGAAATATGTTGACAAGCTTCATCCACAATGCCCATAATGAAAACGGTGAAGGGAGTTGTGTTGCTCAATTAATGTCCCTTCTCAACAACGTACGCTCGAGTGGGAGTGATTGTCCCTGCTTTCACTCTCCGAAGAAGAAAAGCACAACAACTTCAAGAATTTGCTGGAAATCCTTACACTCCTAGCCTGGCATATAGTTCGAACTATAAAAAAAAAAAGAAAAAAAAGAATAGACAATCTGATCACGTTAGAATCAAAATAAGAACATAATGTCATATTCATGGAAGTTGTATGAAGTTGTGCGTAAAGATTTAGATGTGATACGAAATAAATCTTTTCTTATTTTGAACACACGCGGTTTATCGAAAAGAGCTTGACTTTTAGGAAGAGAAACCAGCTGGGCCTATGTTTTAATCGAGCTCAACATAAATACACACTCATGAATAAATATATATATATATATGTTATTGTTATATATATGTTGTTGTTGTTGTTGTTGTTGTTGTTGTTGTTGTTGTTGTTGTTGTTGTTGTTGTTATATCTTTGTATCCTCGGGTATATTGAAAAGAGACCTTAATATAAATGCATTTATATACAAAATCTCTTGATAATAAATTTCGTTTTTCCAATTTCGCTGAAATAGTTGTATCCTACCTTTATTTTTCATCACTTGGTATAGTCTTTCGCCAAGTATAGTTTCTAGTTCAGGTATATACCTCTTAAAAAAAAAAGAGGCGACATCCGACTGTCTTGTCTGATCTTTATCAACAAACTAGAATTATTGGAAATACTCAGTTATTCCAATTTATTTTCTACTTTAAAAGAACATATAATTATAGTTCATGCACTATTTTGGATAGAGACTGGAGAAATTGTTAATCGATTGTTAATACTTGATAGATAGATAGATAGATAGATAGATAGATAGATAGATAGATAGACAGATAGATAGATAGATAGATAGATAGATAGATTCAGTGATAGGTAGATAGGTAGATAGATAGATTCAGTGAAAGATAGATAGATAGATTCATTGATAGATAGATAGATAGATAGATAGATAGATTCAGTGATAGATAGATAGATAGATAGATAGGAAGATAGATAGATGGATAGATAGATTCAGTGATAGATAGATAGATAGATAGATAGATAGACAGATAGATAGATAGATAGATAGATAGATAGATTCAGTGATACATAGATAGAGAGATAGATAGATAGATAGATAGATAGATTCAGTGATAGATAGATAGATAGATAGATAGATAGGAAGATAGATAGATAGATAGACAGATAGATAGATAGATAGATAGATAGATTCAGTGATAGATAGATAGATAGATAGATTCATTGATAGATAGATAGATAGATAGATAGATAGATAGACATGCAGATAGAAAGATAGATAGATAGATAGAGAGAGAGATAGCGAGAGAAACAGAGAGAGAGAGACAGAGAGGGAGACATTGGGAAGGACGGAGGGATAGCTAAGAGATGATCATAGTGTATACATAGCAGGAAGTACATGTAGGTCCCCACCAAAGAACTTGGACAATGGTGTAAAATCTCTTTGGTCCCCACATATGCGCGATTGGGTGCGTATTATGCGAGGAGAACCGTCTTACTCTTGGATTATCATGAGAGGGAGTACAATCGGTGTACCGCACATTCGTGTAAAGATGAACATACAAAGCGAGAAGAGAATCGTAACTTACAGTTGGGTAAAGACACTTGATAATTTGCCAAAATTTTATCCTAAATTTACTTTAAAGACTTTATCGAAAATAGGCGGTCTGGACCTCTGGAGAAATATTTGCGACTACAATCGTCATGACACCTCGCACTTTTGGTTCTTGAGAAAATTAGGTGTTATTATTTTGTATAATATCTATATAGATGTACAAGGCTCATATACATTAACGTTTGCCCGGTGGCCTGATCACTTTTTCCCATTGTGTACATTGTTCCTATGTGTGTTTTTCTCTTCCAGAGCAGCGGATAATAACACGTGACTCAAAAATGCTAGAGAATTGTACGCATTTGTTTAGGCTACAGTAGCTGCCGTGACCATAGGGATAGCTCGCTGGCTAGTCTTCATGGTCAACATGGTCAAATTCAGTCTATGATAAGGTCAAATTAAGGCCCAACTACTTTTTATCACGGTCACTTTCAAGGCTAAATTTTGTTTATCCAAAAATAGAACTAGGTATAATACCCCTATGTGAAATAAGATAATTTCATGAATATGAGTGTCATGGAATATCAATCATGTTTATGCCTAAATTCAGCATTAAATTTGTGAGACTTGATGAACTTAGTCCCCGTATTCGTGGTATATCAAGCCCTTTATGATACCAAGGAGGTTCAGGAGATGGAGTCACAACAGTCTTATTCCTTTTGGTATCATGTTCGATGTCGCCACCCGAAATATTTGAAGTACCCTGGAAACACGTATGTGATAAACAGGATCTGCCCCATAGCAGGAAAAAAATGGATTCACGGCTCATTGTATCATGACCAGCCACTCTCTTACGAAGATATGTCTTTATGATGGTAAGTTTTTCTCTTCTTTTTTTTTCGTCACCCCTACTCATAAAGGTGAGCGGTAGATGATAGTAAAGATACTGGAATGCGCGAATATATAGAAATTGCGCAAACATTGTTGAAACAGAAATAAAAATTACTCGAATGTGACATGTTTTTACACTTGAACATTATACCATATCAGTTTCATTTGCGGAAATAATAGGAAAAAGTGATTAGGTCGGATTTCAGGAAGGTACAATTTCAAACACTTTCACAACAGAGCTTGGATTTTCACTTTTGGAAGGGATTGACTGTTGTTTTATATTCTTAAGTATTTAGGTGCAGTTTCATTAAACATTCGACACACAGAGCAGTAAAATATACCACATAAATTATTATGTTATCGTTAAAAATGAATTTTCAAATTATTCATAAAGACGGCTGCATCAAACCACATCAAAGGGACAAATGCGCCTGTGGAATTCTTTTGTGCATCCATGGAAAATTTACAGCTCTTTGTAAAAGATTACAGCCAGCTGGAACTCCGTCTCGTGAGCCTCCTTGATTTTATATAATACTTATTATTATGTACCTGCCGATTTTCACATAATAATGATAATAAGTACCATGGTTAATGATAATTACTACCTTGTGCATGTATTGAATTATTTCATTTCTTTTTGGGTCTTTCTTTTTCTTTCAAACTTCTTCTTAGTCACAGTAAAGTGTATGGAAGCATTTTATCGCCTGCCAGAAACATCAGCATCTGCGGAGGAAAACTACTATATGTTCATGTGAAAATCTTTCTTACTTAAAGGTAGGGAATCCCATTTGCATGCCTTAAATGAAGAGTTGTATAAACACAGTGGTATGTTGAAGAGAGTATCATTTTAGAAACTCCCACAAAGTATTGAAAGTGGAAAGTAACATTTAGTACATTTTCATTGACCGTTAGATTTTGAATTGAATTCTTTTCGGGGCTCACCGTAAATTCCAGTACATTACTAGGCTACCTTTGCAGACCCATACACTGCATGTGTGTCCATCATGTATATTTTGTGAATAAAGTTCATCAAAACTTACAAACATTTCTATATGCATTCTTGGCACACACTCTATATGTTATTACATCAGCTCATATACTTTTAGATTTGTGTTTATAGATAAAAAATACAGAAGACTGCAACAAAAAGGCTTAAGTGTGGCTGACACACAAAACTACTGAGTAGTTGAGTTTTGTGCATTATTCAAATTGTAGATAACTGTTGACTTCCAAATTTCTAAGCAGTGGCCTAAACAAGTCCCCTGAGGTTCATATTTAATGTTTTGCTGCATTTTGGGAGTTCTGTAAAAGGTATCCCCTACCTTTAAAACTTTGTCCATGGCGCAATGATAAGATATATTTTCTAGCCAGCAGCCGTTTGTACTCTACTAGTCTTTAGCTGCTCCGTTGACGTACTCTTGAAAGTTTGAGCCGGCAAATGTCTTCACGAACATCTAAGAAGGGGGAGGGGATCGACTAGTGGAAGATGAAAGATTAACTGGAAAGACAATAGAAGACTTGTCCTTTCTGGTGCAGTTGTTGTTGTCGTTCTAGCATATCCAATCAGCCCTCATTCACTTTCATCCAAAACGGCAATCATAGATACATACACAAGCACGAACATGTGAACACATATGTGTACTTAAACATCAACACAAGCACATTACAGACACTAGTGACGATAGAATTTGAATTTGAATTTGAATGGATATGTTTTTTATCGAATGTTTATCAGGGAGCAACCACGGAACCGTCGGCTGCTCACCAAGTCCTCTCCAATTATTAAAGGGACTGTACAGTACTGGTTGAGGTGGGGATTCATGTTTTGAACATTCCTAAGTAAGATAATGAAAAGCCTCTTATGAAATATAAAAAGAGCATGTAATTTTAAGAAGGATTCAACATTTATTTGATGAAAATTGGTTTTCAAATGGCTGAGATATCCAAAAAGTGCTAATAATAAAAGACGACATGCCACAACTTTCAACTAGGATCTCTTTGTTTCACCTTGTTTTTGGATATCTCAGCCATTTCAAAACCGATTTTCATTGAATAAACTTTTGATACCCCTTAGAACTGCATGCTCTTTGACATCTCAGAGTGGTTTCTGAATACAAAATCCTCACCTCGACCAGAACTGTACACACCCTTTAAGGGACTATGAGCATAAAAGTGCCTAGGGGCACAACAACTGCAGCTAGGGGATTGTGATTGATGGAGTGCACAATCTTGTCCACAGAGCCTCGACGGCTTCTATAGTTATCAGCGAGTTTTAGAGCTGCGACGCGAAGCGAACGTTAAGAAGACGCTAATAGGTACAAATGATGTTCTGCACATGCGGAAGACAACCGTTTCCATTATCCACCTGCAGTCTGCGTCATCTCAGCTCTCGCGTCGCAGATCTAAAGGTGTTTATTATGTATAATTGTATTAATGATATGCGGACTAAACACTACACGTGTATAACAGAGAATGGGGAATGTTTATGTCAACATCGTTGTTTGGAAATCAACATACTGCAGTCCTTTACGATAGTACATGTATTGGCCCGTCAGAATGTAAATTCCTCATGACTTGTTTCCAGAATGACCGTATTGACGAGAATCGCATTCATCAAAATGTGGGATTGTAAATATCACATCACCAGATGGCGCTATCCGTGTCGTACCCTTCAGCAGCATAAATCGATGACATGTGCACATGTACTGACAAACACACTGCTATATAAATGAATGCACTACTCTTAGCCAAGAGAGAAAAATATTCACAGCTGCTGGTAGCGGCAGTAAAGCTAGTCCTTCTCCCTATTTTTTTTTCATCTTCCTTCTTTTCCTCTTTCCTTCCCTTTTTCCCTCCTCAGAATTTCTCATATGACATTATGTTTTGCATCTGCTGCAAAGATAAATGAATGCATAACTGAAATGTTTATCTATAGCTGAGTGTAATCATTTACAGAGGTAGTTCTACCACATGTATTCAACTCTCCCCATGCACTATCCCACACATGCACACACATACAGACAGACACCCACACATGCACACACTTACAGACAGACAGAAAGAGAGACCTACACACTCACATACAAATCATACACGTAAATATTCATCCATGCAAACATACACCTTCATTCAATCAATACAATTCTGCATCCACAGAGCTGTGTGCTTCTCTTTTGTTTTTTGTTTTTGTTTTTGTTTGTTTATTTATTTCACATACATTACAGAGTCTGTCATTCTGATAACCATTCTGGCCTCTCGACAAACGGCCTCCCCTGGTTTGACTTTAGAGGACAATACATTTCACTGCGAGTGTTCCTACCTCTGGCACATCGTCTGAACTACACAACATCTGAGTCACAATGACAACCATGCAACATTCACATGACTAACATGGATGGGGTCAATGTATGGCCATGTGGTAAGCAGAAAAGGAGTTATAGTCTCTATTTAAGACTCATGCCATACATAAGGGCAGGCGTCACGTGGATTCTGTATGCTTGTGCAAAATTGTGAAGTTAAAAAAAAAACCCTGACAACAAAAAATACCCTTTTTGCTATGAGTTGGACTTAACGATCACAGGGATTGTATTGGATTGGAAAGGAAAGCACTCATCAGAGGGTTGGTGTGGTAAGAAGTCATACTCATTAACCCTGGAAGGTATGGAGTAAAACCTGTTTGCACTTCACAGGAGTTACTTCTCACTGTTTTTCATGGATTTTATTTTGATTTTGGAATCATGAAAGAATGTCTACAAAAATGTATATCTACAAATTCTTAAGTAATTTTGCTTTAAAAGAATTATTTCATGCCTCCTTAAGATATCAAGAAAGACCAGAAATCTTACTAATCTTAACCAATCTTATCATTGTACATATATATCATTACATACTTGTGGAGGGCCTGAGATTGTAAATGTATTGTAGTTAAAAGGCTTCTTCAAGGCTGTAATCATTTAGCACTCAAAGAGATCTGGCACGTAATCCACTGTATCCTAATTTCATTAGATGTGATGTTGCATGCTGTTGTTGTTCTTTATAATTACTATGTTCCATTTTTCCTTTTTGACATTGTAAATCATTTACAAATCAGCCATTGGGAGGCAATGAATAATACAATGAAACTGAGCTGAAAGGAACTAAATTTTCATACGAGAAAAAAAAAAAATGTAAGGAAGATATTTACACTTTGGCCCAATAGGTTATTTCTTTAAAAGCAAGATATTGTTTAAAACTTTTTTGTACTTATCAGTCGGTTATATGCCCTTTTTCAATAGTATAATACACTGTATAACAGCTTGAACAATTCTAGCAAGGCATCACATGTTGCAGAACACATACAGTATATCAAGTACAGACAAATGCTGTTATTCAGGTACTGAACAGGGGGGAAAAATCAACTTTAAACATCAGTGTTCACTCTAACTTACAGAGTACATTTGGTATGTCATTTGTTGTAATGGCATTACGGTGAAAATCCTACCATACATCTCCAATGGGGACAAACTCCAGCTCAAGAAATACATGTAGCTCGTATTCAACCAGTAACCATAAAATGCTTGTTTGCTCTTTCTATCTCATAATTATGTCAAACTGTTTCATCCTTTAGCCTTTCCATTACCATTATACTTCACATGTCATAAGATAAATAAACTTACAAATGCCTGTGCCGTTATGAGAACAGAATAAGGAGATATTCAGAGGAGTCTTATTTCCTTCTGCTGACATAACAACTTAAGGTCTGAAGTGTTTCACAACTGATAACCTTTTGTTACCAACCAAAAATTGTGCAACTGCCATCAGAACTTTAGCAAAACATCCTAAACTTCCTGGTTACTTTAAATGCTTTAATATTGTTTTCACTAAGGAGATGGGGAGAAGAGAATGAGTGATTATGGTAAGGGGAAAAGGCATAAGAGATATGCTGCTCGCCAGACATTGGATAGTATCAAACCAGCAGACCGTATGATCGTATCATCCTGTGCTTCTGGGGTTTGGGGTTTGGGGTTTCTTGTGTCCCCTTTTGACATGCACACTGAACAATCCTTTGAGCTCTAGACATTAACACCTGCAAAAATGAATGCTTACCAGAGTTATAAAGTGTCTATGTACAGAAAATGTCAGTTGACAAAAAAACGAAAACTGCATTGTTCAAGACAGGTATGACAGAATGGAGCAGGATGTCATCAGATTACACAACTTGGGGTACCTAACACAGGGACTTCTTCTATATGTTGATGACTCTACTAAGTTTCTGCACTCTGTTGAGAAGGATATCACCTTGCTTGATGGTTGCCTGTAGAAGAACAGGAGTAAAAAGACACAAGGGGGGTTATAAAGTAAAATATAGATGGGAAAGAGATACAGTGGACATAATTATTTGCTAAATACACATTCTGAAGACATAGTGACCAGTTCAAAGCTTAAAGGGAACGTATAGTTTTGGTTGACACCTACAGTAACTTCAGGTTTCTTACATTTTGGGGTGAAATAATGAGAAAACTCTTATGAAATATGAAAGATTGTGTAATTCCAAGAGGAATTCGACTTTTATTTGATGAAAATTGCTTTTGAAATGGCTGAAATACCCAAAATCGAGCAATCCTAATTAAAGGTGGGACCCACCTTCTATTTTGATCGCATTGTTTTACTTTGTTCTTAGATGTCTCTGCCATTTCAAAAACCGACTTTTATCAAATAAACTTTGAATTCCTCTTAAAGGCACATGGTCCCAGTGGTTAAGTCAAATGCATACGTGGGCGCACGGCGCAAGTTTCCTATAGAGACCTACGCTATCGACTCCTCTTTAAAGCTTACGCTGTGGCCCACTTCCCCAAGTCCGAAGAAGTCCGATCCACTGTAGTCAGTGCTCTGATCACAGTTCGGCTCATTATTCAGCTGAGGGGAATGGGATGACAGCTTTAGCAAACTTCTCTTGGGATTTCATAATAAGAAGCACATATGCAAGCACCCTGGCATTACTACAGACTGCGCAATGCGCAGAGAAGACAATGAAGGCAACATTACTTTATAATAGCAACACCTACGCACTTTACTCTTGATGACAGCTCAACTTTGGTAATCTACATATCGATGCTAACGGTGATCGGCAGTATCATCAACAGCACCCTCTACGCTACCGGGGACTAAGCGCCTTTAAATGGTATGCTGTATACTATTTCATAAGTGCTTTCTTGGCATCTCGCAAAAAGTTAAAAGCCCAAACCTCATCTCCACCAAAACTATACCAACCCTTTAAATACAAAACGGTACTTAACATACAATTTGGTCAGACTTATTTCGTCACTGGGCGGCAAGACCTCGTATCTTACATTTTGGTGAAAATGACTTTTTCTGATTAATGGTCAGATAATCAGTTAAAATGATGTCCTGTCCGAATCTTAGCTGTCTTACCCCACAAATGAAGCTGCCATGGCATGTCAAAGGAAAGGCTCTCCCATTTGATATAGTGCTTTGGCTGCCATGTTTTTTGCTCTCCTGAACATATGACATTTTGTAAATACATGTATGAGGTCTTGTCGCCCCAGCGACGATTCGGATATGCTGAAAATATAAGATTGGCATGCTATCTTCCTACTTTCATTGTTTTCTCGTCTCCTCCATGTCACATAAAAATCACTGGTTACAAAGTCTCAGTAAACTGTGCCATATTAATTTTTCGATCCATAAAATGAGCATCCCTGCTTTTTCCAGAAGCAGAAAAAAAAAAAATCACAAATGAACACAGAACAAAAAACAACAACAACAACAACAACAACAACAACAACAACAACAACAACAAAGAGCCTATGCTGAGTTACCTGATACTGGTAGTTTTTGCTGTCAGGCCGATTGGTCTCCACGATGCCACCAACTTTGTCTATTTTACAGTGCAGCCTGCCTGCTGCAATGAATCTTGATAATTCTCTGTTGGTGAAAACAATAGTTATATCCAAACATTGTATGGCAGTCACTTCATCTTTTTAGCTCATACTAGCAAAAACATAAACAATGACACTTGCCCTAATTACCACAAAAGTCAATGGGCTGTATAAAAGAAACAATTGCTTGTGCTAGCTTTTTGCTTGAAACCATATGAATAAAAACAAGCAATTGCTTGTGAGCAAAAGTAAGCAATTGCATGCTGCCAAGTAATTGCTTTACATACAGACCATGCATTCACCTAAAAACATCTGCATAAAATGGACCTTTTGCTTGTTTTTACTATTAATGGCTTATATTTTTCAAAGCTCTGTTAAACAAGCTTGAGCTTTTGCTTAACTGGGACATTCACTTTTAAGCCTTCTGTTCATTCAGAAAAGAAAGACCAAAGTTGCGCATGAGTGGTATAAATTAACAACAAATTTATCCTAAAGATGTATTGGTTTTTGTTTCAACAAGGGGAATGCCCTGTGGTTAGCCCACAAAATGTGATGAAAAATGGGTAGGATGTCTGGCATCTGTGGAGAGCAAGGAGACCTCTCTCAACGTGCCTGGCAGATCCAGGCTACTATAAGTCAGGGCTGCATTTTCGACTGGTCTGACCTGAATCTCGGACCAGTAGGAACCCATTTTGTCTATTTTTTACTGGTCCATTCCTGAAAAAAATACTGGTCCAACAGTGACTTTTACTGGTCAGGGACTGTCGGACCAGTGCCAGTGTGCAGCCTTGTATAAGTGAAGTGATGTAAATCAGGCAGTATATGTATGTGTGTGTGTGTGTGTGTGTGTGTGCATTAGTGTGTGTGTATATGTGTCTGTGTATGTGCATTTATGAATGCCATTTTTAAACTCTGCTATGTCAGGAAATCAATGTTGCCGCAAACACTCTCCATTTTGAATACATCCTACCAAACCTGTGGTTTTTCTTGTGTTTGCACAGGTGTGACGTCCCTTTTATTTATCATGTGCAGGGCACGCAAAAGGTTTGTACAAGTAGAAGGTCATGCATCTACATGTATATGGATTTCAGCAATTGCTTGAGCTTGACATGCTTGTGCTAATGCTTGAAGCAATCGCTTGCAAGCAAATGCTAGTTTTTATGCATACGGCCCATTGTCTAAAGCACTCCCATCACAACGTACCCAGTTATAAGGAAATTTGGCACAACTATTATTTTTCTATATATATTATTTGATTGGCTATGACAAAATTTCGATACAATGAAAGAAAACTGCCAGTCCCAATGAATTTGTTTTAATAGGAATCACTTGACACTTTTCAATATCACCAATATTTGTGCTCTTATACTGTCAACATTTGTGGCAAAAATGATTGTGCTATAGGTCAGTTTTAGCCAAACAAGTCTGTTAATCCATTTGACTGAAAGAGTAACATTGGTCTCATGACAATGAAGAATAAATAACAATCTAGACGCTAATCAAAACAGCAAAAAAAAAAAAAAAGATTTTTGAATAAGTGGTACCAACAGCAGTATAAAGACAATGAACAATACCTGAAAAAAAAAAGACTAAAACTAAGAGGAAATGGTAATGGTAGTAGTAAAGAAGAAGTAGAAGAAGCAGCAGGAGCAGCAGTAGCTGTTGTTATTGTTGTCACCACATGAGTAGTGGTGACAGAACACATGTTAAGAAAAGAATAATTGAATGTGGTACAGCTGTAGTGGTATGAGTGGCAGTAGTGGCAATAAAACAGTATACTGTAAAACGAGGAATTTTCACGTGCACTTTAATTTCACGAATTTCGCGAGCGCTAAGATTCGCGAAATTAAAATGCACGCGAAAGTCCTTGTTTACACTATATATGCATTGAACGCCAGTGGCACTTCGCGAAAATTTCATGCCACGAAAAAGGCTGTCGGCTCCAATTCGCGAAAAATTCATGCCGCGAATATATGAAGGGTTTGTTTGCAAAAACCGATAAGTCCATTTTTGAAGATTTTGAAGTACGATCTCTGTCATAAAGTACAAAATAATACCTTTTAAATGATATATTGGTCACTACATATAAAGGCATATTTTTGAAGTTATGGTCAAAAGAAGCAAAAATTTTCTTATTATTCTCTTTATTTTTCTTGACCTTTAATCACAAATATCTCCATTTGGCAAATATGGACTTATCGGTTTTTGCAAACAAACTCCACATATCATGTTTTACAGTAGTCCAAGTAGTAGCAGTGGCGACAGCAGTAGTAAAAGTAAGCAGTAGTACTCATCAATGCAGAAGTAGAAGAAGTAGTAGCAGTGATTCCTGCAGCTGCAGTACGGGAATAAAACATAATACTAGACAGTGATATACATACTGGTCAATGAAGTCCACACTGACGCCAAATGCATCCGCCATGTACTGCAGGGTAAGGCTGCGGTAGGATTCCAGTAGCTGGGTGTAGGCTAGAATCCTCATCTCACGTACGTAGTATCTGAAGTGGGGCGCCATCGACCGGTCTATCTTCAGCTCCTGTTCCACCTTAGCTGCACAGTTTAAAAAGACATGTGTGGCTAGAGTGTGACATATCTTACACACAGGTTCTCATTAATATTTTCAGTAGAATATAAAGCACTGCTCGGTGACCGGCCATCAGTAGTAGACTAAATTATACACGGTGTCATGTCAATACACTGCTTATACCTGGGTATACGAGCAAAAAACAGGTCAGTCATAAGATTTTCATTATGTAGATCCATGAAGAATACACATGTACTATGAAGAATATACATGTACAGCCACATCATGAGAGCTAGGACAAACTCCAACTTGTTGAACTGCTTGACATTACACCTAAACTCACTTCTAAGGCCTAAAGCAAAGGAACATGCAATACAGTCAAACTCGGATACCTCGAATTCGTCGGGACTGAAGAAAATGGTTCGACGTACGCGAATTTCGAGGTACGCGTACGTCGAATTTTCTTCGACTTGTCCGATGTTTATCGATGTTCAACGTTTATCGATGTTCAACATGGTGTCTGTTATAGTGCCTAGTGATTGTTTGCATGCTTGTCAATTTGAATTGAATCAACTTTTATATGAATGAATTGAGTGAAAATAGGAAATGAAATCAAAATTTCAGAAATAAAGATTTTGGTGGCCCAATCGCGCCACCAAAAAAAAAAAAAAAAGTCGGATGTTTGCCTTCACTTTTCAAAATGAACAGCGGTAACAA
This sequence comes from Diadema antillarum, assembly GCF_040938485.1. NCBI lineage: Eukaryota > Metazoa > Echinodermata > Echinoidea > Diadematoida > Diadematidae > Diadema > Diadema antillarum. The sequence continues at coordinate 1,638,866 of NW_027271462.1, forward strand.
TCGGTTACGTAAGATGCTAAAATAAATGTCAGAGTTTTGCGTTTAATTGTGGAAATGAATGACGGTAATATTCGACTCGGTATGATACTAAAATAAATGTCGGATGTTTGCTCATACTTTTGGAAATGAATAACGATAAGACTCAGCTCCGTATGGTGCTAGAACTAATGTTAGATATTTGATTTTGCGTTCGGAAATGAATAAGGATAACATTCGGCTCCGGAAGACGCTGAAATAAATGTCGAATTTTTGCTATGACGTTCGGAAATGAAAAACAATAACATTCAACTCCGTACGATGGTTAAATAAATGTCGGATGTTTCCTTATACTTTTGAAAGTAAATAGCAATAGCATTCGGCTCCGGAAGATGCTAAAATAGATGTCAGATGATCGTTTTTATGTTCGGAAGAAAATAGCAGTAATATTCTGCTCCATCATGTCCATATGATGCTAAAATAACTGTCTGATGTTTGCTTTTAAATTTCGAAATGAATAACAGTAACATTCAGCTGCGTTTAATGGTAAAGTCAATGTTTGATGTTTGCTTTGACGTTCGGAAAAGAGTAACAATAATATTCAACTCCTGACAATGATGAAATAAATGCTGGATGTTTGCTTCTATGTTCGAAAGTAAATTGCAATAACATTTAGCTCCGAAAGATGCTAAAATAAATGTCGAATGTTTGCTTTGATGTTCTGAAGTGAATAACAATAACATTCAACTCCGTACGCTGATAAAATAAATGCCGGATACGTCCGAAAGTAAATGTCAATAGCATTCAGCTCCGGAAGATGCTAAAATACATGTCGAATGATTGCTTTTACGTTTGGCATGTTTGGAAGTGAACAGCAGTAACATTCTGCCCCATACGATGATAAAAAAAAAATATATATATTGGATATTTGCTATGGTACATTTCAAAATAAATATCAGTAACATTCAGCTATACGTTTCATAGTCCAAAATGTCTGATGTCTGCCTTTACGTTCAAAAATGAAAAACAGTAACATTCGGCTCCGTGCGATGATAAAATAATTGTCAGATGATTCATTTCACTTTCGGAAGTGGACAGCAGTAACATTCGGCTCCGTTCGATAATGAAATAAATGTCGGATGTTTGAAATGAATAACGGTAATATTCTGCTCCGTACGATGCAAAAATAAATAACAGATTGTTGCTTTAAATTTTGGAAATGATTAATGGTATTAATCCGCTCAGTTAGATGCTAAAACAAATAGCGGATGTTTGCTTTCACGTTTGGAAATGGATTACGATAGTATTCAGCTCCGTAAGATTCTAAAATGAATGTCGGTTGTTTGCTTTTACATTTAGAAATGAATAACGGTAACTTTCGGTTTTTTACAATGCTAAAACAAATGTCGGATGCTAACAAATGTCAGCAAATGCTCCCATTTTCTCATTTCAAACGTAAGTTTTGACCTCCTCAATATATTGGCATCAACTTTTATAATAATATCTACGCCTATTAACTTGTCAAATCTTTAAACACTAAATAAGATGATTGAATTTTCTATTCATTTGTTTTAGACATGGACATCTGTATCACTTCAATAATGCTTAATATTAATTTGTCTATGTTTAGTAGGACCGATTTAGTTTTTCTAATGTTTTTCCTGATTTTTTTTTTGTCACCAGATTTTACTTTCGACCACCAGAAAATAAAAATCAATGATATTGGTGGCCCGATAAAACTTAGTGCGGAGCCCTGTGTATTCTACTCTTCATTGTGATCGGCCTATACTTCCAGATTTTCATAATCGCATTGCTGGAAAAAAAAAATGTTTCAGTGCTTGCGTTCTCGGGGAAGTAAACTTCGTGAAAGGCAAAAAAAAAAAAAATAGTTTAAAAAAAGGCACTACGAGGTAGATTGATGTTTTGACAGTGGAGCGTGATTAATGGCAAAGATATAACTGTCAACGTAAGCAGGTGCGCCCCGACGGTTGAGAAATCTACGCGCACGGTATGACTGTCTCGATCAAAAATCAAAACACAGTGGTTAAAGAAAAGCAAATGATGGGGCAGCGCGTAGTGCTCTATCGTAAAGCACTCCATAGGCACGGGTGCTATGTGCATACCATGTACGTGTGGTGTTGGGGATTTTCCTTGTCAGCTGTGTATCGGGTATTTCTTCTTGGGCGCGCGATTGTTCTGGTCTCAGAATATTTACAATCGAGTGTGAAAACATGTGACACGTCTTCGCTGTCCACGCGCGCTTAATCGGAGATGCTGAGTGATGTTTACAATTTCGATTCGAGCAACATGCTGGGAAAAACAATAAGTTAATTAAGATCGGGACATTAGATTTCCCTTCGAGGTAACCGAACTTCGAGTTATCTTTTTCGAGCTACGCGAATTTTAATACACGGAAACTCCATAGGAACAATCGGGACTTTCATTTTGCCCCCGAGGTAAGTGATATTCGGCTTATCCGATGTCGAGGTATCCGAGTTTGACTGTATATAAACAGGAGACTAACTGTAGGTCTACAGTCATCACATGATGTAGCTATACTGTAAAAGTGGAAATTTTTGCAGTGTGCAGAGCTTGCTCTTTACATTTTCTTTTTTCCTACCAAGTGGTGTGCAAAAAGTTACTTGCACAAAAATGTTTGCTTTTACAGTACCATGTTAATTTTTTTTCCTACATGCCTCCTTTATGACAGAGCCAAAAGCTCCTGTGTCCCTTGTTCATTATGATTTCAGCTTTGAAATCTAGCAGAAATCACTTTAAATCAAAGTGTGACAGTCCATGGTACATGCTGGCATCACATGTGAGAAATACAAACACCTTGTACTGCAGAGAGTGGATTTCATTAATAGTCAAGAATGTAATTTTTACAGGTAGTTTGAATGTCAGGCTTATTCTAAACCATATCAAAAAAAAGGGCCATTCCTTGCAAATTTGAATTACATATCATGGTATCAAAGCTTAAGATCTGACACTAAATGTGCACACAAATTAGCTTGAATACCATGTGTACATGGCACTCGAGAAAATTTGGTCTGCATGCTAGCAGGTTTGGCTCAGACAGTTTTGGTTATACATTACATTTCTGTCGTTAATTTGTCAAAATTTATTTTCTACTCCTGATAACTGCATGGTATGTTCAAAAAGCAAAGTCTTTGATTCTGCACACACTTACCAAGGGATTGAAAGAATTCTGCATAGCGGCATTCATAGAGCGAAAACAGGAATGTGCGCAGTTCTGGAAGGCTGTGAAGCACCTCTAGAATTTCTGAACCTTTGACAACCTAAATCAAAATGATCAAAGGACAGAGACAAGTGAACTGGAAAAACTCACAAATAAAGTCAGTTCATTCTTCATAAATACCAAAGGTGAATAGTGCTAATGCTTTGATGGATAAATGAAGGGAAAAAAACTTCACAGCAATCAAACATATGGTACACCTTGATTCTTTCATGGCAGAAAATACAAATTTCTTCAGAATGTAAGAAGTGAAAACCCCTATAGATGCACAATATCACTACTATCGTATTCTAAGGGCCTTCATAAGCTACTCCTTAAACTGGTGGATTACACCCATGCCTGTCAATTCTTTATTATTTGGATGACAGAAGTAAGACTACATTTTACACACTTGCTCAAGGCCATCATAAATGACGTTTAAACTTAGTCATTCAAATACGATAAGAGTGGATGTCTCCTACAGGTTTACGTCACTACTTTGTCAAAATTTTAATCCCTAAACACTTTTCTATTTGTTTAAAGCTTGGTACTCAAACATGTCACACAGTGTCTTTAACCATAAACAATTCATTCATACAACAAACATAGTTTTTGCAATGTATACGGCAGTTTCCAAGAACCACTGCTTGCCACACACTTACTTTGGTTCTCAGTTCTGTCCTGTTCAGCGCAATCATGGACACGATGACAGTGTAGGTCACAAACTGTTTGTAGTCCATCAGCTCATAGGACGTGAAGGTGGAGACAGTGTCGAGGAAGAAGTTGGCAGCCGCCTTGAATTCCCTGATGGACATGTTGTAGACACCTTGGTACACCTTGAGACGGTTTCTCCTATCCCAGTCTCCGCCTTCATCAATCATGCTGCCGGAAATCACCGAAAAAAGTAAAAAATTGAAATTGGTCGAGTTGTAATCATCAAAAAACAGTGGTCATAAATGCATTAAAAGATTACAATATGTATTACTGAACATTCATCAAATTTCTTCAACATGCATTCGTGTCATTACAACTGAAAAGAAAAAAAAAATAACGTTAGTACCCTTTGTGACCTGCGTCAACCCAAGCTCTGTCTCCATTTTGGAATATACCTTTACATTGAGTCGACTGAACTTAGCTGTTTACAGTTTTTGCATACATACACTGTATTATGATGTATATATACAGGGCGTATCAAAAAGAATGTTACACTTTTGAAAAATTTGTCTAAATTACATTTCAAAATATTTGGAAGATTTTTCCATAATCATGGACACCCAGTAATCTCATCTATCAAGTGCAATCAACAAAAAAAATTTTCGTTCACGCTTGGCTGAACACTGATGCTCTTTTTTCAGAGTGTGAAAAATGGCTTGCGCCAAATTGAAAGAAGATGGAAAATTCAGCCAGCAGTCCAAATAAGTGTTCTCATTCAAACAAATTGCTCTTTTGCTCACAGTTTTGATTATGTTATGCTAGTTTAGGAATTTTCTGGTGATCTTCTGTCATGTTTTAAATGATTCCATTGTGCTGTGGACGGTTGATTAACAACATCAAGATCTTTTAAGCACAGTTATCACAAATCATGCACGGACATATCGAGCCCACATGCCAGTCACTCAGTCAAGAAGAAAAGTACAAAATTAATACATCCTCATATCATTCAATCAATACAATCAATCCAATCAATCTATCCAATTAATCAATCAATCAATCATTCATTCAATCAAGCAATCAATCAAGCAAGCAAGCAAGCAATTAGTAATTCATTCAATCAATTAAATTAATCAGTCAATCAATCAATCAATCAGTCAGTCACAATTGTATGCATGTTTAATGAAAAGTGGCAGATTGACATAGGAAACATTTTATTTATTTTATTTTTATTTATTTCTAATCTTTTGTCAGGGTAGTCCATTCACCAATAAATAGTGGTCTTCCATGGAGCCCTGAATAATATTGATGAACATATGTACATTAAATAGCAAAACGTATATACAGAAGATGACATAATACAGTGTAGATACATACCAGCACACTGTACATTGCAAAGTAACATAAAAAGTACATGCCACAGCAAGAGTTCACCAAAATGCCGAAATAACAATTAAAAACGCTATTATACAGGAATGATAAAGCCCAGAATGAATTTCGTGTGTTACTTACAAATAGCAACTTTGCTTAAACAATCTCTTAAATGAATATATGGAAGAAGCTGATCTAATTGAATGATCTAGCCTGTTCCATTCAAGTACAGAGGATACGATTGGGCTGCACTTGTGACAATCAGAGCGAAATCTTGGCACACATAGATTTCCACTGTCTATTAGCCTTGTATGATGTTCATGTACATCACTAGGCTTAACTAAGTGCACCTGAAGGTACGAAGGTGCTAAGTTATGGACGCATTTATATATCATCATAACGCGGCTGAAATCAAAACGTTTGTCTAGTGTCATCCATTTAAGACTTTTGAATAAATCAGCTGACGGTGTGTCATATGTTTTGTCCAAAATTATTCTTGCTGCCCTCTTTTGAATTTTTTCTAGCTTAGTTGTATGGTATTGAAATCTGTTTGACCAAACAACAGAACAGTAATCAAATTGTGGTAACACTAGACTATTATAAAGTAATTTTAGGGATTGTTGGGGCAAAAAGGCCTTCGCTCTCTTTATCATGCAGACACTTTTTTGGGTACGTTTACATACATTTTCGATTTGTTTAGACCATTTCAGTTCTTCATCTATCAAAACACCTAAACATTTAGTGAACTGAACTCTTTTAATCCGACTACCATCTAATGAAATACTGAAATTTTCAATTTTCCCGAGATTAGCACGGGAGCCGATAATCATGACAGAAGTTTTGTCAGTGTTAAGGACGAGCCGATTTTTCTTAATCCACCCCATTACTTTATTTAGTGCAACAGTTATCTTTTCTTCTAAAACTGTTGCGTCATTAGCACTGACAGTGAGGGTCGTATCGTCAGCGTACATATCTATAACACCTTCTGAAGTACACTCGGGTAGACTGTTGACATATATTGAAAATAAAAGGGGACCAAGAATTGACCCTTGAGGTACACCCAATTTAATAGTTGAAGGGTGGGACTTGGCTCCTTTGAATTGCGTCACTTGCTGTCTGTCACTTAAATAGGATTTAAACCAATCTACAGTCGTCTTACTACACCCTATACACTTTAATTTATGTAAAAGTAGGTCATGATCTACAGTGTCAAATGCCTTCCGAAGATCTATGAAGGCAACTCCAGAAATTTGATTATTATCTATATTCAAAGACCACTGATTCACAAGTTTTGCAAGAGCAGTTGATGTGGAATGAAATGGTCTAAAACCAGATTGATTATAGGGTGTAGTAAATCATTCGCATTCATGAATTCGCTCAGTTGTTGATGTACGGCCCTTTCGATAATTTTACTCACTGTTGGTAAGATTGAGATGGGGCGGTAGTTATTCAACGAAGAAATATCTCCTGCTTTAAATATCGGTACTACCCGAGCCTTTTTCCATTCACGTGGAACAACTCCCGTAGACAGGGATTTGTTGATAATATCGCAAAGAGATTCTGCAATAACATTCTTTGTCATCTTTAAAAGTTTGCAGCCGATGTGATCTTCTCCGGTTGCTTTATCTATGCCAAGAAGCTCGATCTGTCTCAATACAAAATCTCTCGTTATCATACTTAAATTAAATTGAGGATGAGATGGAACAAAGCCTTTGTCCTCATCAAATATCATTTGCGAAGTATTCCTCTGCAGGTCTTTTGTAATTTTAGTAGCATTAGATATGAAAAAATTGTTGAATGCTTCAGCAATACTTGCGTTGTCCGATACTTCTGCATCATCAACCTTTATGGTATTGGGAGAAATGGGTGATGATTTAGGCGTAAGTTCCCTCAAGCTCTTCCACATTTTCTTACTGTTGTTACGATTTTGTAAAATTTGGTCAGTGTTATACTGTTTTTTTCTTATTCTCATGAGATGAGTAACTTTGTTTTTTAGATATTTATAGGTATTCCAAAGATCATCACTATTGTTAGATTTAGCAGCTTTGAGAACTTTATCACGTTCCATCATGAGCTTAACAATCTCATCAGATATCCATGGACATGCATGTTTTCTTATCCGCTTTTTGCGCAAAGGTATGTGCTTGTTGATAACATCATTGAAAAGAGTCAACCACATATCCCACGCATCATCAACGTCGTCTATATCTTTTATGACCTGCCACAGAGCACTTCTCAAATCACTATAAAATTCCTCCTCACTAAGATTTTTGAATGAGCGAAATTCCGCACATTCAGATTTTTGATGGATCTTTGCACTGAAGTCCCGAATAGCATACACCAAATAATGATCGCTAATGCTAGTCTCAAATATTCCCCATTCACCTCCCCCCCCCCCCCCCGTGTCTTAAAGGCTGATCAATGTTTGAAAAACTTCACATTTCTTTGTTAGTTTATTCGTTCAATCAGGCGATTAATCATTTCAATGACTGAAAAGTAATTGATTATTGGGTTGATTCACTGATTGATTGAATGACTGACTAACTGATATATTGGTTGGTGTATTGATGGGTTGATTGATTGATTGATTGATCAATTGATTGATTAATTGGTCAATCAATTGATTGATTAATGGCATGAATGATTTGAATGTTGATTAATTTAGTACCACGATTTAGTACCACGTACTACCGCATTAATGAACAAGGAAAAGTAGAAATTACGCGGTGCGTAACATATGTCCCCGCCAGAAGTAGCATTTAGTAGCAAAATGTAAAATATAGGTAAAAATCAAGGTCAAAGGTCAAAGGTCAAAGAAGTCAAAGGTCAAAATTCTGTGTAGAAGTTTTGAAGCGATCACCTAGTGCCATCACATAAAGCAAACGGAAGTGAAATCGGGTTAGAAATGGCGACGGAGGAGCATTTTGTTAGCAAAATGTACAATACAGGTCAAAAATCAAGGTCAAAGGTCAAAGAAGTCAAAGGTCAAAATTCTGTGTACAAGTTTTAAAGCCCTCAACTAGTGCCATCACATAAAGCAAACAGAATCGAAATCGGGTTAGAAATGGCGAAGGAGTACAGTGTAGCATTTTGTAGCAAAATGTACAATATAGGTCAAAGGCCAAGGTCAAAGGTCACAACTGAAATTCTGTGTAGAAGTTTCAAAGCTCCCATGTAGTGCTATCATATAAAGCAAACAGAATCAAAATTGGCTCATAAATGACAGAGAAGTAGCAAATTGAAGATTTTGATCACACAGACACACACACGGACGCACACACGGACAGACAGACGGACACACGGACACACGGACACACACACATACGGAGCCCGTTTCATAGTCCCCTGCTCGAACTCGTTTGGCGGGAACAATAACTGGCATATGGTACTGATGTGTCCGTGTATTGTGAAAACTGTGCTTTACAGATCTTGAAGTAATTACACACTCTAATACTCACCAATTGATTTAGAAATGAAATCATTGAAATTCCGATAAAGCGGGACAAAAAAATTTCAGACTTTCGTAACATAATCAAAGCTTTAAGCAAAAGAGCAATTTATTTGAATAGGAGCACTTATTTGGATTGCTGGCTGAATTTTCCATCTTCTTTCAATTTGGCGCAAGTAATTTTTCACACTCTGGACAAAGAGCGTCAGTGCTCAGCCAAGCATGAACAAAAATTTGTTTTGTTGATTGCACTTGATAGATGAGACTACTGGGCATCCATAAATATGAAAAAAAATCTTCCAAATATTTTGAAATGTAATTTAAGACAATTTTTTCGAAAGTGCAACTTTTTTTAATACGCCCTGTATGTATATATGTATATATATATATATATATATATATATATATATATTATATATATACATATATATATATATATATATATATATATATATATATATATATATATATATACAGCAATAATAAAGTCACAACAGAGGAATGCAGGGAATGCATTAATAGCCAATCTTGATTTAATGAATAATCCGAATTTTCGAGGAACCTTCCTCTTCTTCAGGGATGACAGTGTGAATATTCGCACTGTCATCCCTGAAGAAGAGGAAGGTTCCTCGAAAATTCGGATTATTCATTAAATCAAGATTGGCTATTAATGCATTCCCTGCATTCCTCTGTTGTGACTTTATTATTGCTATTTCTAGTACTGCCAATACGCGGAACAACTACAATATATATATATACACATATATATATATATACTTGCCAGTACCTAAGTTTATTAATGATAGAAATACCAATTACTTTTTTAATGATTTTAACTTGATATCTCTGTTTTCTGTGCATATACTAGAATTGCTTGTTTTCTCTTTGTCTCAATCAATAATTGACTCATTTGTCATTTGTTTTTCATATTTCACTCTACATGTTTCTTACTTGTTGATCTGTATTGCTACTCTGCAATTCAGCCTCTTGGCTGCCATGGTAGTATAGTACTTTTAATTAACCAAATCAAATAGAAATGCATTAAGAAACATAAGAATGCATGAAATCTCATACCTTTTGGCCTTGTCAATATTTCGGGTAATGAGGTCATTATCATTCCAGAAGATGCCAACCCTGATGAGATGAAAGATGATGTCCAGTCTGTGTCCAAGGGCCACTGTCTTCTCAAATGCCTTCCTAAAAGTGGTCAAACAGGACTCCTACAACATACAAACAACAAACAAATAATATTTCACTGACAGGCTCAAAAGTGTCATTTTCAGGTATCACATCAGGGTACAATAGTTCACACATATTCAAGAATGCTTTAGTTAATAGTTTTATCAAATGAAGAGAATGGTATTGGGGAAATCAAACATCAAACCCAATCCACAAAATTATGGAATCATAAAGTTTCAAGTGTTTTCATGCTGCAATAATATCTGCCCAAACCACATCTGAATATTGAGAAGATTTGATGCCAGCACCTCTTTAGTCTCCCAATTTCCTGTTAAAAATATTATAAAATAAAAAAATCTCCACAAATTTCTCTTTTCAAGATGAAATTAAGAGTACCATTTAATCAATTCCTACATACAGCAAACAAAAACTATCAGGGGAGAAGAGCTAATACCTCAGTTGCCATAATTGTCATCCCAAAACATGACTCCCTTTATGTTTTTGTGTATAAGTTAATGAGAGAGCTGTGAGCTACACTCAGCAAATGTCCACAGTTTCCGTGTGGCTGTGAGTGTGATCATCATTTTGTGAGGACATGCGCATTTTTTGGAGCTCTGTAAGTTCCTTAAATGTCTGATTTCATGAAACTATTGAGTTTTAACATTCTGTTCTATCAGTGAAGTCTACTTTAACATGGTGTGGCAGTAAACTTGGAGCCTGAACAGCTTGGCCTGTTTAAATGGATTTGAAGACAGAGGTACATTATCATGTAAGACATTCTTCATTCTGCTTGAAAAGACTCAGTTGCACTTTTTCTCTTAAAATTTTTTTTCACTTTTCAGTGTTACTGATAATGTTCTCAATCAGATAAAATCCCTCCTTTCCACTCTCACATTTCTGAATACATCTCACAGCATGTTCAATTTACAAATCATAGTAATGGAGCAATTCGCCATTTCTCATTACGCTTGAATAAACTCAGTCACAACACTAATGAATGTTGCCGTGCACTCTGTTGTTTGAGATCACTTGATAAATCATCATCAAGATGAGGACAATAACTGTGACAATATAATACAACAGGAACTGATTTTACAACAAAGTTAGACTAGTATGGACAATATACACCAACACGATTAGACTTCATGCCTCATTACCTTGTCTCCAATTCGACAGAAGAACTCTGCCTTGGCCAACAAGGCATCACGCACTTCAGTCTCTCCAAGATTTTGTTCAGCATCTTTCAGAGTTTCATCCAACTTTTTCAGCTCTGCTGCATTGTCATCTTTCATTGCCTGCAGAACTTTGGTGTCAACCTTCCAGTTTAGCTCCTTGCAGATTTCTTCATAAAATGGTGCCATTTCTGAGGAATAACACATCAACATGTCATCAGGTCCATCTTCTTGTACATGCATACAGGCTGCTATTTTCAAAACAATGAATACAAATTACATGACCCACAGTCAGTCATGAGTCAGTTATTGTTATTGTTATTGTTCAGTCATTCAATTTTTTTTCCATGCTTTGTAGACACACCAAATTTGAAACATTATAATAGTACTCCTTGCAAACTATAAATACAAGTATGTACATGCATGTAGTTCCACTCTCAGAGTGAGAAGCCACATCCTCTTAATGCAGAGCTGCCAACTTTTGTAAAAGCCTTTCAGTACTCTGATGGCTGAAAATCAGTAATTTGCACCTTTTTTGAGTGAAAATCAGTAATCCTTAACAGTGCAATAGAATATATCACAGACAATGATTCCTAAAATCAGTAATTTTGTTGTAACCTTCAGTATTCTTCTCCAGTTTCAGCAGAAATTACTGAAAATCAGTACTAGTTGGCAGCTCTGTTAATGTAATTTAGTACACTGCACATGATTTGCAAATTTTGAAAGCTGAAAATAGTCCTGGCATTTCCTCTAAAGATCATTTGTATTCTCATTATATTTTGTGTTTTAGGTGGACTGGAACTACAAATAGAGTAGATTCCACATTCCTGTTATTCACAGGAATACAAGTATATCAGTTTAGCCTATTTCCTCATGACCAGGTAATAGTATGCAAGGCTGCACACTGGCACTGGTCTGACTGTCCCAGACCAGTAAAAATCAATGTTGGACCAGTAACTTTTTCACAAATGGACCAGTAAAATAAAAAAAATAATAATAATAATGCCTCCGGCACCACTTCATGGCGGAGGCATAAAAAACTGGGTGCCTACTGGTCCGACAGACAGGTCGGACCAGTAGAAAAAAATGGGGTAGTGTGCAGTCCTGTAGTATGCAATGTTAAAATCACAGATCACTGCTGATTTGTAAGCCAGTGGAAAGTTTAGTGTTTAGACAGCTGGCTACATACATACTGGATGCACACTGTACAGTTTTGTATGTCCACTGTATGCTTTTGATATGCTACACAAGACCATTCTTGGTTCATGCACTAGCAGCCATTTGATCTATGGTGTTTTCATAAATAATTGCACATTGCAAACGCAGATATTAGAGAAAAATATAAAATAGTTCTACAGCTTTTGTACATAGTTTTGAAACATGTACAACACTCCAAATCCCCTCAAACCCAAGCCCTACCAATATTAAAGATTAACATTAAATTTACTTATTTACATTAAAGTAAATTAATGGCACATAAAAATTCATCAAAACAAAACCCTTTTGGTATATGGTAGGTGCCTATAGGGCTGTTAATACTCCCAATAGAAACTAAATTGATATGTAAAAACCTTGCACCAAGGTTGAATCTCTTGCTTGGCTCTGTGTATAAACTTAGTTAGACTAGAGTTAATAGACAGACCTTGTGAGTTGCGACTTAAATTTCATTTAATTTTACTGTAAATTTATCTGTAAAATAAAAATCATTCATATATTCTCTACAGCTAATTCTACGCCTACAGTTTTACATTAAACACGGGCAATTTTGCAATAAATCTTGTTATTTACAGGGAAAAAGAGTGGCAGACCTACCGCTTTCATGCAGGCCGGCCAGGATAGTGTACAGTTTTACAAATGTATCTTATTATCGCTTCATTTCAGACCTGGACATTACATGACATGTGTATATCAGTCCGGGAAACCCGCTCATGAGGACCACTCCCCTGTAAGAGGACTGCCCCCGCCTCATGAGGACCCCGGGGTTCCTCATACTGACCCCGGGGGGAAGTCCTCACGAGGACCCCTATTCACTTCTTTTTCATCTCACATCTGACGTATAAATTGTCGCAACTTTGCACGGTGATTTTTTGTTACACACACATGTCAACTATCCACAAGATCAGGTTAGTACTGATTTCATTTTTCTCGTTACGAATTTGTGTGAAAAGATGTCAGACTTCAGCTTCACGAGGCTGATTCGCGCGCGGAGATGTGCGAGCCGCAGAAAAAAGCACCGAAAATATTTAGACGGATCAGGCCGCTAGGTGCGGCAGTCTGCCATTGTGCGAACATGCCGGCGCCCGTGTTTTGATGGGCGCTCTGCATTGGTTGATTAAAACTCGATTTTTGAAGAAAAAAACAGACAGGATTTGTTCTTCTTTTCATCCTGGATAGTGGACATGTGTGTGTAACAAAAAATCACCATGCAAAGTTGCGACAATTTATACGTCAGATGTGAGATGAAAAAGAAGTGGTCCTCATGAGGACTTCCCCCTGGGGTCAGTATGAGGAACCCCGGGGTCCTCATGAGGCGGGGGCAGTCCTCTTATTAGTCTTACGGGGGAGAGGTCCTCATGAGCGGGTTTCCCGGACGTGGCAGACATGCAGATGCAGCTTTGCTGAGGTGTAAAATCCACATAACCTCTTGACTAGTTTGATTTCTAAAACACCTGTTACACATTTAGAACTATTCTTTATCTCCTTATATAGTCCTTTTGCCTCCTTGTCTTAATTTACTATCTATTTAGGATGCTTTGAAAATTGCACAGCCCAGCACACAGCTCAACACAGTTCCCTAGGTATCGAAACTAAACCCAGCACAGAATCTAAGCGCTGGGACTCATTAAACAGTCGTGACAAAGCATTTCATTTTTTTATTTGTGACTTACTTCCACTTGTGATCCCCGACATTAGCTCATCTCTGGCCTTTTTGTCATTTTTATGACTTTCTTGCGTCAAAAGGAACTTAAGTTGAGCGAGATTTAAATCTGGGTTCTTCGTAAGACCCTCTTCCTCGAGATTTTCAGACGGCATTTTCGGTGTAATTGACTAGAACTTCTCAACGCGTGTACTACGTGCTACACAATAATCGTATGTGGGCATCATGTATCTGCGGCATAGAGATGTATACAAGTATACATCTCTATGATCTGCGGTGGGCGCGCGCGGGCGGATGCGGGCGCGCGCACATTATTTCCAGTCATGCCTGCCAGCCAGCCAGCTAAGCTTCACTGTGGTGAGTTTGAATCAGAGTGGATCATGAAAGTTAGATCCTACAGAGGTGTTTTAGAGAAGTGTGGTACACAGAGCTGTATTATCAGGGGTGTGGCATCGTATGTCAAATTTTTGGTTAGAGGATAACCATTGGATCTAAAATGGGTGAAATCATCTTTGAATCTTAGGTTGGACGATATGGATAAGCAAAATTGGATTGCTGAAGTTGATAGAAACCATGGGCCGTATTCTGAGAGCTAATTAAGTGTCTGATTAGCACTTAATTACCGAATTGGTATTCTGAGAGCATGATTAAGTAGGGGGTATATTAACTACCATAGCAACACGCGTTTTGGCGGGAAGGACCTACGCGTTTGCGCGTATCAATGCGCGTGCACCTCTGAGAGGACTTAATCACAGAGTTAATTACGAATCGGTATTCTGAGGGTGTAATTAAGTATGAAAGTTAATGGAAAACTTAATGATACCAAAGAGTGTCATTAACTACTCCGATATCACGCATTACATCGTGTTTCCTCTGCCACAACGATGCTTACCGTCTTCGGTAACCAAGGAGCGGTTGAATCTTGTTATTATGGTATCCGTAGAATTCAGAGAAAAAAAGAAGTATAGCCGATCTTCGAGGAATTTTGTCATTTTATGTGAGCAAAGAGGTTGAGATCTTCGCGTGCGTAGGTGAGGGGTTGTAATCAAATACCGGAGTGTGCGCACGGAGCTCTTGGGTTGTAATTACAGGGGGCGTGCAGGAGCGCGCATTGAGGGCATATTTGCGCGTGTAATCATCATTTTGGCTTCTAACAACGCGTCTGATTGGATGGAATAACAATTAGATGGGAGGGACCTAAGATAATTACCGGGGACTTAATCATACCTTAATTACGTCCTCAGAATACCGATTTTGGCCATGATTAAGGGCCTATTAACTTCACGACTTAATCACGAAGTTAATTACAGACTTAATTACGACCTCAGAATACCACCCCATGTTTTCATTATAGAATTTTTAAACAGGAGATTGGCTTGGAAAATTATTTATTAAAGTTGGATGTAGTGGATATAGAATAACTGTAAATTTCGTTGTGGGGAACCACAAGCTGCCTATTGCTAAATTGTCGATATTTACCTGATCAAGCGCCCGAATTATGTACTTTATGTAATTTGCAGGTTCAAGGGGATGAATTTCATAAATCTTTTTCGTTTGTCCTTTCTTCAGTGAAACTCGTAGGCATTATTGATTATCATGTATCTCTCATTCCGTCCTAACGTTATTAAATTCCATCAATTATTTATTATTATTTATTATTCATTATTTATTATTATTTATTTATTTATTATTATTATTTCTTCCAAGCCCCGGGAGGGGCCGTTTCAAGAAATAAAATTAATTGTCATTGTCATTGTCATTGTCATTGTCATTGTCATTGTCATTGTCACACGTATAATACACACCAAATTAAAATCTCTTTGCTTACACACACACCTATACAGTGGCGTACCGTGCATCAAGACATGGGGGGGGGGGGGGGGCACCTTGTGGAAAAGTAATTTTGAGGGTGTGTATGCTTGTGCGTGCGTGCGTGTGTATGCGTGTGTGCGCGCGCTGTCAGTCTGCAAACTTAATGGGGACTACATTACAATGGAATGTGATACATTCCACAGCGCAGTCATTGAGCAACATTGTAAGTTTTCCTTACATGGATTAGGAAATGACGGTATGTAACGACAAATTACTGGCAGCAACATCAGGATAATTGCATAACAATTAGATACGAGCGAGCTTCAAAATTTTGACATTTTACAGTCCAAAAACTGCCGTTTGTAGCTATATTTTTTCGCTGTGGAAATTAAGGGGGGGGGTTGCGTAACGGGCGAAACTGCTGGAAATTACTGGCAGTAACATCAGGAAAATGGCATAACGATTAAATGCGAGCGAGCGAGCTTGAAAATTTTGACATTTTACAGTCCCCAAACTGCCGTTTGTAGCTATATTTTTTTCGCTTTGGAAATTAAGGGGGGCGCACCGGGCGCAATTGCTGGCAATTACTGGTAGCAAAATCAGGAGAATGGCATAAAGATTAAATGCGAGCGAGCTAAGCAAGCGAGCTTTAAAATTTTGACATTTACAGTCCTAAAACTGCCGTTTGTAGCTATATCTTTTCGCTTGGAAATTAAGGGGGGAGGGGCGCACTGGGCGCAACTGCTGACAATTATTGGCAGAACATCAGGAGAATGGCATAACGATTTAATGCGAGCGAGCGGAGCGAGCGAGCTTGAAAATTTCTACATTTTACAGTCCAAAAACTGCCGTTTGTAGCTATATTTTTTCGCTTTGGAAGTTAAGGGGAGAGGGGCGCCCGGCGCCCCCCCCCCCCCGATCCACCACTGGTAGTCAAGGGTGTCGGTTTATGATTGGGGGAGGTATGACCAGCGAGGGGGCGTCGAAGTGATCAAGCGGGGGAAGGATGTCCAAAATCTGCGCTTTAGAGCATCCCCTGTGTTTGTGCATGTGCATAGGCGCCGGAAGTGGGGGGGGGGGGGGGGGCAGGGGGGGCGGCCGCCCCCCCCCCCCAATCCAAAAAGTGGGGGGGGGGGGGCAAAACGCATTTTTGCCCCCCCCCCAAAAAAAGCCCCCCCCCCAAAAAAAAAAAATAGTAATAACAATAAAAATAAATGAATAAACAAATAAAATAAAATAGAGAATAAGGAAGTCCAATCGCGCACAAATGCTTGAGTGAACACGAACAATGGGTGCGATTACGTAACGTTATTAGCATAACAATGGGCTAATTTGCATAGGAGGTCACGCAGAAAGGTCATGGACGTCTCTGGTAACTAAGCAACGGGTAAACAAACAACATAGCGGTTGGTTTTTGGCGGGAAAGCGGTAGAATATTCGAAAATTGGCGGGTTTTTTAAATAATGGCGGGAATAAATGGCTGCTTTTTATTGTAGAAGAGACGAGAGAGGAAAATGGCGCCTGTTTGAATGATTTCTCGGTTGCCACGGCAAAATAATGCAGGCATTCTTGACTCGGATATGGAGCAAAGCGGGTATAATGGGACTTACCTACGTTTGTCCGTTTCGTCAACCCGTTGTTCATGACGATTATACAGCTATGAGATAAGGGGGAAACTAGCTCTGACACGAGATTTCCGTAGACAAGAGATGTAGGCATGTTGGAAGGCAGTTTCCACGGTGCAGAAAGTATGTTTCCATGGCAATGAGACGCCTTCGTGGCACGATCAGCAAGAAACTGTCTCTAGCATCACCATATACTCCATTGACTAAACACAGCTTGTATTAGGGCGATGACCTTTGCCGGCTCCAGAAGGTCGTTGTTCATGATGATTACACAGCTATGTATACAACTATGTGTTGTAACTCTGGTCGGAGATATCCGGAGACAAGAGATGCAGATTAAAGGACGCGATATCCGTAGACAAGAGATGCGGGTATAAGTTAGAGGTAGTTTCCACGTTGCAGAATGTACGTTTCCACGGTAATGAGACGCCTTCGAGACACGGTCAGCGTGAAACTGTCTGCACCATCACTGTCTAGTAGAGTGCTACAGTGTATGAAAGCAAGAGTTCCATGTGTAAAAAAGGCCAAGGAGAAAGTAATCGATAGTAGACCGCTACAGTGTATGAAGGCAAGAGCTCCGTGCGTAAAAAGGCCAAGGAGAAAGTAATCGATAATAGACCGCTACAGTGTATGAAGGCATGAGCTCCGTGCGTAAAAAGGCCAATGAGAAAGTAATCGATATCGCAAATGGTTTCTATTGTTAGAATCCTCGGACCCAGAGCGCGTGAATAGGGACGAACTAAGACAGCGTTCGGTCAGGGGTTTCCACAAGGGTCAGTGCCAGTGGTGCGTGTAGTAGTCTTGGTGCGCGCAGACTTTTTTATGACCAACAAAGTCTTGGTCACACCTAAAGTGGCCATTTTTATATAGTGAGTTTTCAAGTTTGAGACATTATAACTCCTGGACCAAAAATGGTACTGACCCCTACTTTACTCCAAATCTTAAAGCGTGTGTCTGTGCGAAGGGATTATAGGGGCGAACAAAGACAGCTTTCGGTAAGGGGTTTCCACAAGGGTCAGTGCCAGTGGTGCGTGTAGGTAGTACAGGATGACGATCAATAGGAATTATAATCATCATACGTAGCAACCGTCATCAAGTGGTATTTGTTGTAACCATAGGTAACGGGCACATAAACATAAAACTTGTATAAATGTCGCCGTCTTGACAACGGCTTCATCATTCGAGCTCCGCAGCCTGACGACGAAGCAACTCTGGAAGAGCAGACATCATCGGGACAAGTTCTGACTTGCAGTGAACGTTGGCACTCAGAAAAGTGTATCGATTTTACATATTATTCGTTGGATTACATCGTTGAACAGGTGAGACGAGAACGTGTTGTCCGTATTAAACGAGATTGACAGTTAAAATAGATAAAGCCAAGCATGTACGTTTAAGGCGTATGCAGATTGTGATTGAGGTAGGGAGTATAATGGTAAGATAACGTGACTTTTTAGGTCAACATTTCTGCGTTTAACCCTTTGTATACGTGTACTGTTGTAAGCATGAAAAACATATGGTCTCAAAGACATTCATAATTTACGTTCTCGGCATCTTAACGCATGATCGTGAGTGCTATTGATTTTTATAATCGTGACAAAAATTGTAAGCAGATTTTTCTCCGTTTGCCTTGTCGTGTCTAGTATGTCCGGAAACATGACTCCTGAATGGACTAGCCAAGACGAGCGCGAACATCAGGCCCTCTACGCTACATATATGGCGAGCGCTAGACGGAGGTGGCATGCGCAAAGGAGGAGGGAACAGAGGCAGCAAGTGGTGGAGCAGCGCAGGAGACTCCTCAACTGGGATGAGCTGGAGAGTGAAGACTCCGATCCCGATATTCCCCAAGCTGGCCAAGGTGATAACGTAGTGGTAAGTATCTGCTCACAATACATATTTATTCGCTTCATATAGGATAGTGCGTTGTGACAGCCTCACTGTTATCCTATTTTTTTCTTTTATCATTGTATTGACGTAGATGACACCGTGGGAACAATCTCAGACTCTGGACAGCCAGGATATATACGGCACGCAAGAGTCCTTCCCACCATCCTCTCATTCACCGACAGACAACTCGCTCGACGCTCCCTCTCAACTTGACTCTATCGTGGACACGCAAAGGGATTTATTTTCCGAGCCGATGGAGTCAACCAGTGCCGAGAATCCCGACCAACCTTCCGACAGCCAGATATCGGATCGGGATGTCTCGCAGAGGGATGTCAATGAAAATCTTTCGGTAAGTGTGGGCATCAGATATACTTATCGAGATTACCTAATGACATCTGTATGTATGTATGTATGTTTATCTATGTATTATATGGCGAGATATCATATCTTCATGTCGGTTATTCATTTTTTTTTTCAGGAACGGATTAGAGAGTTCTACTCCATTCAGCAGAGGGAAGAAAGGGAGGCGCCGCGTTTCAGAGGGCGCATCGTGGATTACAGATTGAGGATACGCCCTTTAGAGACCCTTTTGGCACGCTACGCTGTACACGATGTGGTAAGTGCATTGTTTGAAAGCATCATAACGCGTGTAACGGCAAACTTTGATAATGGCGATGAGGTAGGCTTCGTCATATCCTCTCCCAATTTGAAGCAGGATGCGGGTATACCTCTGACGAGAAAAGATCAGCTGGTGGTGGAACGAATCCTGTCCATCATTGAGCAGATTATGCAGTCCAACGAAGATTTTCGGCTTTTGGGGGGATTTAATCTAAAGATTGTCCACATTCAGATGCCGGAGGGAGGCAAATCAAGTGAAAATACGATCCCTTTGGACCGCTTCATCGCAAAGAAAAAGAGATTTATCCACATTTCGAACAGGGATAATCTCTGCTGCGGGAGGGCTTTAGCCGTGGCTATGGCCCATGCCAATAAAGATGAAGACCCGCAAACTTTTCGGCGTATTAGGGAACCAGCTCGATTTAAAACACAAACTCTAAAAGCCACGGAATTATACGAAGCGGCTGGAGTGGACAAAACCAAAAAATGTGGTTTACCGGAAATAGAACAATTCCAGAGGTATCTCCATGACAAAGGCTACCAAATCGCCGTGTATGTCAATGGTGGAGCGCATGGGCTCATATACAAGGGACCGGAGAATGGCAAATTGTTGACCCTTTTCTTTCATAACGGGCATTATGACGTCATCGTCGCCATGCCCGCGTTCCTCCGTAAGAGTTATTTCTGTAGGGTTTGCTTCAAGGGGTACGATCAAGTATCGAAGCACGTCTGCCTCAATACGTGCAATTGCTGCAAAAGCAAACAAAACTGTCGATTAGAGAATTGGGTACAGTGTCCTGACTGTGGCAGGTGTTTCAAGAGTGAAAGGTGTTTCGAAATTCATCGGACGCCCTTGGAAACTGAAAAACAGCGATCCATCTGTCAACTGTTGCACAGGTGCAAGAAGTGCAACGTTTTAATCGACAGAAGGAGAGAAAAATCAGAAAAACACGATTGTAGGGTGGGATATTGCGAGCGATGCAAAACACGGGTGATCAAAGAAGGGCATCAGTGTTTTATGAGAACTCTTCCCGATCCCAACCTGAACCAAAAGAATAAGAAAAAGAGTCAGAAAAAGCAGAAATGCAAGAAACAAAAATTCATCTTTTTTGATTTCGAATGTAGACAGGATGACCAAGTGGCGCAAAATGACCACGGGCCTGTCTTTAAACACATTCCAAATTTGTGCATTGCACTGAAAGTGTGTCAAGACTGTTTTGCGGATAAGGGGGGCAACGTTTGCACAACCTGCGGCATTAGGGAACACATTTTCAAAGGGGACGACACGCTCGACAAATTTTGCGAATGGTTATTTGGCACGGAGGAGGATCACGAGGGAGTAACTGCCATCGCTCACAACGCCCGCTCATACGATACCCAGTTTCTTCAGGAATACTGCCACAGACAAGGCATTGTACCCGAAGTCATCATGAATGGTGCTAAGATTCTCAGCCTTAAAGTCAATGATGTAAAAGTCATTGATTCTCTGAGCTTTCTCGCCATGCCTCTTTCTTCTTTTCCCTCTACTTTTGGTCTCAAAGAGTTGAAGAAAGGGTTTTTCCCTCATTTTTTCAACAAGACGGAGAACCAAGACTACAAGGGAGCACTTCCGGACAAGTCTTACTACGATCCCGATGGGATGTCTGAAAATAAGCGGTTAGAGTTCGAAGCCTGGTACTCAGCGCACAGGAACGATCATTTTGACTTTGAAAAAGAAATTCTGGCATACTGTCGTTCCGACGTCCAAATTCTCATGGAGGGCTGTATGGCTTTTCGTACGCTTTTCATGAAAGTAACGGGCAATATCGACCCCTTCAAAAACATTACCATTGCTTCGGCTTGTAACACCGTGTTTAGGACCAAATTTCTGAAACCAAATTCCATAGGTCTCATACCAACTCACGGGTATAGATGGAAGGATCGACATTCTCTTCTGGCGTTAAAATGGTTGGAGTGGATTAGCCACCAAAACGACGTACGCATTAATCATGCTAGGAACGGGGGAGAGCATCGCATTGGCAGGTTTCGCGTCGATGGTTACGACAGAACAACGAACACCATTTACGAATTTTTGGGGGATCTGTGGCACGGTTGTCCACGCTGCTACCCTCGACGGGATGTCGTTCTGCCGGGATCCGATGAAACGGTCCAAGATGTATATGACCGCACCATGTACCGGCTGAACGTCATACGAAAGCAAGGGTACACGGTGGTAACCATGTGGGAGTGCCAATTCAGGAAAATGATGAAGGAAGATTTGGCGCTGGCAAATTTTGTTGACGCTCTCCAGTTCCAGGAACCCCTCCAACCGCGCGAAGCATTTTATGGGGGGAGAACAAATGCGCTAAAATTGTACCATAGGGTACAGAATGATGAACGCATAAAGTATGTCGATGTTTGTAGTCTATACCCTTGGGTTTGCAAGTATGCCGAGTTTCCGCTAGGACATCCCACCGTGATCACGGACAACGTTGACATTGGCATTGTCCTCCATGCCAACTCTTTCATCCTGTCCTCCCCTACAGAAGCGAGGAGGGTAAACTTCTCTTTCCTCTCTGTCGAACTTGCGCCAATGACAAACAAACAGCACCCTGTGACCATTCCGATGAAGAAAGGGCCCTGCTCTCTACCTGGGTTAGTGAGGAACTAAAAAAAGCCGTCGAACTTGGCTACAAAATCGTAGACATCTACGAAGTCTGGCACTACCCTCGCAAAACAAAATACAACCCCGAAACAAAAAAGGGAGGGCTGTTCAGCGAATACATCGACCTCTTTCTAAAGGTCAAACAAGAGTCGAGCGGATGGCCCTCAGAATGTCTTTCGGAAACTGATCTGTTAAATGCCGACATTTTAGAGGCAAGGAAAATTTACATCGATTCATACGAAAAGAAAGAGGGGGTATTGCTAGACGAAAGCAAAATTGAAAAGAACGGTGGGTTGCGCGCCGTCTCCAAAATCTGCCTCAACTCTTTCTGGGGCAAACTGGGGCAGCGTAACAACTTGACAAAAACTGAATACTGCGAAAGTCCGGAGAGATTTTTCTCCATCCTCACTAACCCGACTGTAGAGGTCAAGACCGTCGACTTTCCGCACGAAAACCTCGCGCAAATACAATATGTCCCCGAGGACGACTTTTTAGAAGTGCTCCCAAATACAAACGTCGTGCTGGCAGCATTCACTACTTGCCACGCACGACTCAAATTGTACACTTATTTGGAAAAGTTGCAGAAGAACGTTCTGTACACTGACACGGACTCCATCATCTACCTCAAAAACGACGATGTAGATGATGTTCCCACGGGAAATTTCCTGGGTGACATGACGGACGAGCTGGAGAAAGATTTTGGGGTTGGAAGTTACATTACCGAACTCATTGCTTTAGGCCCCAAAAACTACACCTACAAAGTTTTTTCCAGCAAAGAGAAAGCCGAAGTTGTGGGGGCTTGTAAGGTGCGAGGAATCACCTTGAATCATCGCAATGCGCAACTTGTCAACTTTGACAGTTTTAAAGAGATGGTTCGGGGTGAGCGCGGTCTCACTACAGTCACCAACCCCCACAGAATCGCGCGCACGAAGGACGCGGGTGTCGTGACGCGAACGGAGAGCAAAATCCATCGCGTTGTCTACGACAAACGGGTCAGACTAGACGACTACAATACTGTTCCTTACGGATACTGAATCCAAAAGCTTAATCTTCAACTATCCCTCTTTACTCTCTTGCCTCTATTCTTCTTAAGCGCCATTCACGATGGTTTTTGAACTATTATTTATAGCAATATTTTCACGGCATGAATTGCGATTTGTTATTTCATCGATGCGCACATTTTGAATGAGGCGTACCCCGTGCAACGCTGTGTAATGTTTTTATCGCTGTTATCTCTTTGCCTTCTTGCTGGCTCTATGCCGATTTCGTTCTTGCCCTATCTTCTTGTCTCTTACCAAACTGGCAATAGTCTTGCCTTTTCACTAGGCAATTTGCTAGGGTCCCTTGTCTTGCCGTTCCATCGTTATGATGCCGACATTCAATGCACTTATCCAGCCGTTACAACATTGTTAGAATAGTTGCATGTATGTAAAACACCTTCCTGTAATATGTGAATTATAAATTGTAAAGAAGCGTGCCACGTACAATGGCATTCATGCGTACAGACAATGAGATGTCTAATAAAAGAAATTTGAATCGTATGCTTTTTCTCGTCGTTCGTTCATTCTTTTTTGAAGCCTCCAGAACGTATATGCCTGTGTCGGTCTGTCGGTGCGAAAGTGCGTACATCGCTGTGTGTGTGTGTATTTAAGTGTGTAAACGTGTGTGTGTGTGTGTCATGATTGCGTGTGTGTGCCTGCGTGTGTGCTACCAACTGAAAGAAAAGTATACAGGCATGACTTGTTAATGCGTGCGTGCGCGTTTGCGTGTGTGTGTGTGTCCGTGTGTGGATGTGTGTGAGGTACCAACTAAAAGAACATTATACATACATGACTTGTTAATGTGTGCGTGTGTGTGTGTGTGTGTGCGTGCGTGTGTGTGTGTGTGTGCGTGCGTGCGTAATGTATGTCGGGAGAAGGGTGAGGGGGTTTTTCACGGGATAGCTACGGGGTCATATAAGAGACTGTTAAAACTCAAAACCATTCAGTCGACGTGATGGACACTAGGTTAAAACATCCATTCACGGCTGTTATTGCTGGACCAACGGGGTGTGGAAAGACGCAGTTTGTTACTAAGCTCATCAAACATCATGAACAACTGGTGGACAAACCTTTTCAGACGATTGTGTGGTGTTATGGCGAATACCAAATGGGGTATGGCGATATGGCGAGGGATATGCCATATGTACAGCTACACGAAGGCATTCCTAACGATATGGAAAACTTATTCGATCGTCGGAATTCCAATCTAATCATTCTCGACGATCTCATGTCTCAAGCCAACAAGGACGAAAGGGTTTCTCATCTCTTTACCAAAGGGAGTCATCACAGAAACCTGTCGGTCATTCTGATCAGTCAAAATTTGTTTCACCAGGGCAAAGAGAGTCGGACCATCAGTCTCAACGCGCACTACATGATCTTGTTCAAGAATCCCAGAGATGGTTCGCAAATAACTCATCTCGCCAAACAGATCTATCCACAGAATGGGAAATTTCTTCAAGAAGCATACAAGGATGCCACTTCTAAACCCTACGGCTATCTTGTCATCGACCTAAAGCCAGACACGGACGAACGTCTGCGGCTGAGGAGTAATATATTCCCGGGGGAACAGAACATCGCCTACGTCATGAAGTGACTCGTTTCGAGTTGACCAGATGGATATAAAACATTGTATCATAGCTTCCACGTATCAGTTTAGCAATAAATATCGGCGGAGTAGCATCGACAGCGTCATTCGTCATGTCCCGGCGA
This sequence comes from Diadema antillarum, assembly GCF_040938485.1. Lineage (NCBI taxonomy): Eukaryota > Metazoa > Echinodermata > Echinoidea > Diadematoida > Diadematidae > Diadema > Diadema antillarum. The sequence continues at coordinate 1,664,109 of NW_027271462.1, forward strand.
CTAGAGGCAAACGCTCCCTATCTCCACGTCCTGGCAAAGGGGAGTCACACACAGAGGAACGGCGTTCTGAAGGGTGCAAATAAGGACCTCGTGGAATGTCTTTGCGAATGCGCGCTAAACATTTTGCACGGTAACGTCCCGCTAACCTCTCAGCAGAAGCGGAACTTGCGGTGTCACAAAAACACTCTTCGAACTCTCGGAAGCAGAACCGTTTCGCTGACAGAGAAGAAAAAGAAACTAGTCAATCAGAAAGGAGGTTTTATCAGCGCGCTAGCTGTACCCGTGCTCAGCATTTTGGGCGAGCTCGTCATAGGGGGCATCAAGAAGGGCATAGCTCGTCGTAGACAGAGAAGGACCAAGAAATAATTCGCAAACATGCAGCATGCTCGGAAAATGGTGCTTGTTCCTCATGACGTGGCCCAACAGCTTCACGCATCCCATCAACACAGCCTGGCACCCACCTATCAAGGTCTGGACGGACTTGACGAACAAATGCAAGGCATTTTGCGCCGACGTGATATTCCGGTTGATGAGAGAGTAAAGTTGTATCAGCAAGCTTTGTTGAGTTATGTGAACATGCATCAAAAGCTGAACCAACCCATGGCCGTTAAAGTGGAAACCACGCCCTACCCATCAGCCACGGAAACTACGGGATTAGCCGCAGGTGGAACGGATGCAGCCGGAGCACAATCCAGCGCTACATCCTGGGTCCAGAAGGTGGCTGAGAGCGTGCCGAAAACGTTCAAAAAGAAGGCGGAACAGCTGGTCACATTGGTAGAAGAGGCACCGTCGCGGGTTCTCCGATTCAACGAGGCTGGAGAATTGGTCGTAAATGGACAGAAAATCGAAGGCACGCATATCATCGATCTGATAAATGATATGTTGCGCAAGAGAAAATCGTTCAACCCCCACGGCTGGCAGAGGTTTGCTCACGCTCTGGCTGCTCTGCGGCCACCGCAGGAACTGATTGGGAACGAAGATCGATGGCGTTTCATGCAGAGAGAAGGCAGGGAACATTCGACAACATCGCGTGGTAGGATCGGTTTGGACGAATCCCGTGACATGTATGCGAGGGCATCTCATTTACCATCGCCGGAAAAGAAACAAAGAGCCAAGCCCGCAACCTCACCAGTCTGGTTTCCCTATTAATGGAAGCGTCCCCCTTAATACGATGTCATTCCGTAACAAAGACTTCACGGACAAACATGGGGTGTTGGACTCCATCCATCGGATTGGAACTGAAACGCGTGAGATGCGCTCTGGCCTGTTGCAAGGGAAATATCAACATACGCGTCAACGACACACCAGATGGAAGAGTTGCTGGAGAGGATATACTACGATCCGCATCATCCCGCAGGTTTTGGTGGTGTGGAGGGTGTCTACCGCGCTGCCAAAAGCGAAAGAAACGACGTGAGGAGGGACCGAGTCAGGGATTGGTTGAGTCAGCAGCCAACATACACACTACACAAAGGCCTGAGGCGAAGATTCAGACGGAATAGAGTTGTCGTCTACGGCATTGACCATCAATGGCAGGTGGATTTGGTAGATCTTCAGAGCCTGGCCAATTGGAACAAAGGTTTCAAACACCTGTTGACCTGCATAGACATATTTTCAAAGTATGCGTGGGTCATACCCTTGAAGGACAAGAAAGGTCAAACCTTGGTGAAGGCCTTTCAAAGAATCCTAGCCGAAGGGCGGAAGCCTCACAAGCTGCAGTCGGATAAGGGTACAGAATTCACCAATAGAGCCTTCCAGCAGTTGCTTAAAAACAGCGAAATCACTTTCTTTACCACTCATAACGAGACAAAGGCCAGCGTGGTGGAAAGATTCAACAGGACTCTGAAGGAAAGGATGTGGAAATACTTTACCAGCAAGAACACCCGCAAATACATCGATGTTATCGATCGCTTGGTCTCCGCTTATAATCGGAGGACGCATTCGAGCATAGGGAGAGCACCCGTGGAAGTCGGTGATACCAACGAAAAAGATGTGTGGTTGACGCTGTACGGAGACCTGTACAAGCGGAGGAGACGGAAGCGGAGAAATCATCCTTTCAAGCAGGGTGATCGAGTAAGGATCGCCATGACAACCCAACCATTCAGAAAAGGCTACTTACCAAAATGGACCGAAGAAATTTTCAAAGTCATCGGCATTGTGGATCGTTCCCCTCCCGTGTACAGATTGGAAGACTATGGGGGAGAACGCGTGGATGGCACCTTTTACGCCCAAGAACTTCAAAAGGTCACCCCACCCCGCGATGATGTGTACAAGATCGAACGTATCATCGGCAGACGGAAAAGACGAGGCATCACGGAATACCTGGTGAAGTGGCAGGGATATCCCGACAAATTCAACAGTTACGTCACTGACATCGTGAAACTGTAATAAAACAAAAGCCTCCGTCAACTTTGGCTCACAAGGGCAAGAGTCACCATGGCTTCATCATCTGCCTCGTCCTTTTACGTGACGTTGCCTAGCAATAGTTCGTTGCGGGAATATCCCGAAAACACCCTCTCTGCATTCAAGGTCAAACTTCCCAGTACCGTGATATTAGAGGGAGAATGGGAAGCCGGACTGGTGGAGATACATTATCCGCATCGCTGGTACAATTACGTCCGTTCGGACCCACACTCCCGCATTATGTACAGCACGAATGATGGCGAAACCTGGATTGATTACCCCCTGGAGGATGGCTATTACGAGAATGCGAAACATTTCATGCTCACGCTAGTACCGGAGAGGTTTCGTGGACGAATTGAGTTGGGCTACAACAGCGTTTCTCAGAAGGTTTACGTCACGATGTTAGACGCTGGAGTCGCCGTCAAGTTCTCGGGTACATTAGCAGCTATGCTAGGATTCGAAGATGACCAGGGAATACATCATTCCTGTAAGGCCAGTTACCCCGTAGATTTGGATCTCATCCACAATCTCTACGTATACAGTGATATTGTGGAACATCAGATTGTGGGGGATGCCCGGGCCCCGTTGCTACGCACCGTTGCGGTTCGAGACAGACACGGGAAAGACATCAATATCATGTACGAACGCCCCCACTACGTACCGGTTGCCAGGAAGCTATTCCAGACGATCGAAATCGATATAAGGGACTCCACCGGAAGAAAAATTCCATTTCAACGTGGAAAGGTCGTCGTGAAACTACACTTTCGGAAGAAGTCTCCATCTTTCTTGAATTGAGAGAAAACGGACGTCAAAATAGTGCCATCAAGATGGTGGGTATCGTATCTCCGAGCATGTACGCAGATTACTACACGCATCAAGTCGGTCACGGATTACCGGTGTATTCGGGCGGTATAATACAGCAAGGCTATGGCATCGGAGGTTTACTGGCCAGAGGTCTGCGTGCTGCTCTACCCCTGCTTAAACCTCTATTCAAGAGAGGTGGGAAAGCTATCGTGAAAAAGCTCTGTCCAGCGGAGGAAAGAAATTGGCCAGAGAAGCTCTGGGTGCTGGCGTTGAGTTCGCGGCGGATGCAGTGACCAAACGGCTTGCATCTCGAATGCCCAGGAAAAGGAAAGCCAGACGCAGAGCGGGCAAGAAGCGCCAGCCTACCACGAGTCATCGTAATAAAAGGAGACAACGTCATCCCGGAACCATCAGTCGAGCCAGAACCCACGTTCAGACAAGATCTCCCGACATCTTTGACGAGTAAGGACGTATAGATACAGCAACCATGGCATTCGTACATCAGGATTCGTGCGAATGTGTCAAGTCCGAGTTGGATTTGTTCACCATCCCTCCCACACAAACCAGCATAGAACAGGGCCAATGGGTGGAATATCACCCCGTGGCTCAGTTTTCGGACGGAGGACCCATCGAATTCCACGTAGCGGGATCTGGAAGCGAATATCTGGACTGCTCCCTCTTTGTCAGAAAGGTCAGGGTAGCTCCATCCGTCATGCTGGGACACGCCAAGGCTCTGGAGAAAGGCACGGCAAAGTACCCCGTGCGTCGTGTGACGTGTAAAGTGCTTTCCGTGCCAAGAGGCGAAATGACTCTGCAGCAGGACCACCTCTTTCTGGGACAGATACCGCAACGCATCATCATAGGCTGCGTCAACAACAAGGCATTCAACGGCAGCTACAGCCACAATCCCTTCAACTTCAAACACTTTGGAGTGAACTACCTGTCCTTGTACGTGGACGGTGTGCAAGTGCCGTCCAAACCAATCACCCCTTCCTACGGAGACACACCGGGGCTAAACTCTATCAGAGCCTACCAGACGCTGTTCTCCGGAACTGATAAAATGTTCAAGGACACAGGCAACCACATCAGTCGGGAGGACTACGACAGAGGTTACGCACTCTACGCATTCGACCTCTCTCCCGATCTGTCATCCGGCCAACACTTCAGCCTGAAGAGGCAGGGGAACCTGAGGCTGGAAATGCACTTTGACAACCAACTGACCGAGGGCATGAACATCGTAGTTTATGCCGAGTTTGACAACATTCTGGAAATTGATCGAGCCAGGAACGTCCTCTTTGACTACACGGTGTAAACGAGGATGGACAGCATGGAAATTCGCCGAGTATTACGTCATGACAGGGGGACCCGAAGGATATTTGAAGGGGTCTACCCGGCCGATCTCTTACCCACTGATCCCGTACCAAGACCATCGGCTTACGTGGTAAATTTGGACCCTGCCTCGCTACCTGGAAGCCATTGGGTGGCTGTCTACTTCGACGGGAGGGGAAATGGAGAATATTTCGATTCCTACGGCAACAACGTGCAGACGGAGAACATCGAGACATTTTTGAGGAGGAATACCATTGGCGCGGAAACCTATAACCGTCACCGTATCCAGGGAGAATTGTCAACAGTGTGCGGACAATACGTCATTTATTACCTCATCCATCGCTCTCGAGGAAGCACTCTCGGAAACATAGTTTCTCATTTCAGTTCGGACACCCATCACAACGACCATTACGTCAGAGACTTTATCGACCATTACTATCGAGTGAACAAGTCGGTTCATGATCCCAACATAGTGTTAAATCAGATTTCCCGGGCTTTGTTTCAGCCCTGATTACCTTTGTATCGATTTGTATCATACGGATTGCTGTGTTTGCTGTGATTGGAAAATAATAAAAAAAGAGTGATATGTACATAGAACGAACCTCGTGTTGTTGTCTTTTCATTTCACGCGTCTTGTTTATACGTAGATTAAGAGTAAGTGGTATCTCAGATGTATATATATATATTTATGTATTATATATATATATATATATATATATACCAGATATATATATATATATATATATATATATATATATAGACGCATACGCACACACATTCACACACTCGGTCACTCAGCGGTCAAATACGCAAAACTTGGAAATACGAAATGCGAAATACGAAATACAAGACAGTAATCAAAGATATGTTTCAAGTTCTTCACGGCACGCTTTATTGATTAAATACACACGTTGACACGATCAATATTTCGCTTAAAAGTTACGTCATACAGCGATGAATATTTCAATGTATCAATGCCCTGACTCTCCTTCTTCCTCGTCCGGATGATCCTCATTTTCTTCATCCGCTAAATCATGGTCTACCGAAACCAGAAAACCATAAGTCTTCCCGTACTCTTGCTCAAAATTACTGTCCCATTTCTGTTTCTCGCTAGGGTTGTGTATATTGATAACCTCTTGTAACGAAATGAAGTCAAAACTGTTGCACTTGTCGTATAGCAGCTGATAGCCATCCAGGAACTGATCGGTATTCACGCTATATTCAAACAGTCTGTTTCGGACCATTCTGTCCCAATGTACAGCGTCAGCTGGGAAAGCATCGAGAGCCGCTAAGTCAGGACGGGCATGTTTCAAGAATAATGTCCACTTTTTGAAAAGTCTGCCATTATCGATGGCCTTGCTCACTTTATGAGCGCCTCTAACCATATGTTTTGCGATTCTATCCCGGTCCCAATGGTACGGCATCTTGAAGTTTACGCATGCGTGGTACGAAGTAGGGTAATTCTGTTGGCAACCTTCGCAGTCCAAAGGGCTAGGTAATCCCAATGCGCTGATTATCGCGAAAAGTTGTATAATTACGAAACTTTCCATGAGGTTGCAGAACTCCTTGATGTCATCTACGATAGAAAAAATAAACAAACAAAGAAATAGAAATACAATATCTAGGTTTACCGTCCACAAGAGTAATATCTAATTAATACTACTTAAACGTATCTGACAAATTGCTTGACTGGCCATGTTCAGCAATCCGTTCCTTCGGCCTTCCTCTTCATTTCGACCACAGCACGATCGATTTCTTTCATTCTACTATAGAGTTTTTCCCAGTTCTCGAGAGTAAGATTGATGCCCCTCCTTCCAGCCAAAGCTCGAGAGCCTGTGAGGGGGTCCGTGTAGTACTCGCGGAGGTTCACGTACACAGCCTTGTTGAAAGTTTTGACGACTGCAAATCTCTTACCCCCTATATTCACAGGATGCACGTTTGGGGGGAACGTGATGTCACTCTCCACATCCTGGGCCTGAGCTGGCTCGATGTTCAGCTTCAGTTTCTTCCGTGCTGTTGATTGATCCTCAACACCCTCGGAGACCTGCGCATGGTGAGATCAAACACAACGCAGGGGTTACTCAAGATGCTAATATAGCTAGCAATGAGTCAAATGCAATAATATCGATATGAAGAGTTACCCTTAAACAACTTCGCCTACAAATAAGCTGATAAATCTGACTTACCGAGTTCATCCTTCTCTTGGTGGGACCTGCTGACTCTGGAAATCTGAACACGTCCTTCGTGTACCTTGCTGGCTTGGGAGTCGGGGGAGGTATCAGACCGGCTGGAGGTGTGGGAGTCAAAGGCCTCTGCTCCATCAAGGGGCCGGCTCGAGGGCCGTCAGTCTCGCTACTCACACCGTCGGCCGGACTTTCCCACTGAGTCGCGCCCAGAGCCGCATTAAAAAAGTAGGCTCTTTCCTCCCTCTCACTGTAGCCCACCTGCCACCCCTTTTCTCGCTGTTCGTCCGCGAGAGTAGCCTCGGCGAGTTCCATGGCCATAGACGCATTGCTGTAGATACCTGGATTCATTTTACGTTATACAGTAGGAACAGAGAGCTGCAGACGTCGCTGATATGCTTGGTACGCGTTGTTGTAAGAGCAGAGTGAGAGGTATGACTGAGGATTTGAACGGCGCGCCGTTTTATACCCGCTACATCGCTTCTCCCGTTGCTAAGGCGTAGATCACGTGTACCGTCTTGACAAATCGTATCAGTTCCCGCAAAATGCATCGACCAATGATGATCGACGTAGTCACGCCATCTATGTTTGGTTGTCAAGCAAACATTCGAACAATCGCGACAGCGCGTGCATTGTTCTCGCGTCCAGAAATAACTTTTGCACAAAAGAACTCCTTTAATCCTTCTTTTCATCGAGAGACGTGTTTGCTTGTTGCTATGACGACCGATAAACACGCGATTTGTTTGTTTACCCGTTGCCTAGCTACCGAAGAGGGCGCCCTAACCTCCTATGCAAATTAACCTATTGTTATGCTAATGCGACCTATTGTTATGCAAATGCGATGACGTCACGCACCCATTGTTCGTGCTCACTCAAGCATTTGTGCGCGATTGGACTTCCTTATTCTCTTAAAATAAATATGTATATATATGAATAAAAGAGAAAAAATATGACTACAAACGGCAGCTTTTGGACTGTAAAATGTCAAAATTTTTAAGCTCGCTCGCTTCGCTCGCTCGCATCCAGCAGTTGAGCCCGGTGCGCCTCCCCCTTAATTTCTAAAGCGAAAAACATAGCTACGACGGCAGTTGTTGGACTCTAGAATGTCAAAATTTTCAAGCTTGCTCGCTTCGCTCGCTCGCATTGAATCGTTATGCCATTCTCCTAATGTTGCTGACAGTAATTGCCAGTAGTTGCGCCCGATGCCCCCACCCCTTAATTTCCAACGCGAAAGATAAATAAAGCTACAAACGGGAGTTTGAGGACTGTAAAATGTCAAAATTTTCAAGCTCGCTCGCATTGAATCGTTATGCCACTCTCCTAATGTTGCTGCCAGTAATTGCCAGCAGTTGCGCCCGATGCCCCCCCCCCCCCTTAATTTTAAAGCGAAAGGTATAGTTACAAACGGGAGTTTGGGGACTGTAACATGTCAAAATTTTCAAGCTCGCTCGCTTCGCTCGCTCGCATTGAATCGTTATGCCACTCTCCTAACGTTGCTGCCAATAATTGCCAGCAGTTGCGCCCGATGCCCCCCTTAATTTCCAAAGCGAAAGATATAGCTACAAACGGGAGTTTTGGGACTGTAACATGTCAAAATTTTCAAGCTCGCTCGCTTCGCTCGCTCGCATTGAATCGTTATGCCACTCTCCTAACGTTGCTGCCAGTAATTGCCAGCAGTTGCGCCCGATGCCCCCCCCCCCCCTTAATTTCCAAAGCGAAAGATATAGCTACAAACGGGAGTTTTGGGACTGTAAAATGTCAAAATTCTCAAGCTCGCTCGCTTTGCTCGCTCGCATTGAATCGTTATGCCATTCTCCTAACGTTGCTGCCAATAATTGCCAGCAGTTGCGCCCGATGCGCCCGATGCGCCCGATGCGCCCCCATTTATTTCCAAAGCGAAATATATAGCTACAATTAAAACTCCAGTTTTGGAACTGTAGAATATCACAATTTTCAAGCTCGCTCGCTTCGCTCGCTCGCATCTTATTGCTATGCCATTCACCTTATGTTGCTGACAGTTTATCATTTTACACCGTCATTCCATAATCCATGTAAGGAAAATGTACAATGTTCCTCAATGACTGCGTTGTTGAATGTATCACATTCCGTAATGTATTGTAGTCCCATTATTGCTCACGCACACACCCACAAGATGACAGACCGTCAAAATTACTTTATGCTTCCCCCCATGTTTCGACCCACCGTACGCCACTTTACATACTATATATATATATATATTTATATATATATAATAGATGTGTATGCGTGTGCGTGTGTGTGTGTGTGTGTGTGTGTGTGTGTGTGTGTGTGTATGTGTATATTGTGTAACATATGCATGGTCTGGGCCCCATTTCATAAAAGATGTTAGGATGTCAACTCTTGCTGGAATGGCAACTTCCAATAGCAACAGCCGATCAGGAAGCTGGATTCTTGTGGATACCATGACAATTGCCATTCCAACAAGAGTTGTTATCGTATCAACCTTTTGTGAAATGGGGCCCTGATCTTGAGCCCCCTCCAATGTTTGCCCCCCCCCCCCCCCCCCAATCCAAAACTGCTTCCGGCGCGCCTGTGCATGTGTGTGTGTGTTTTATACATGGAAGAGTTAGGAAATAGACCAGGTCAAGTCTTAAATATTATTGGCAATGCAAGGCATTTTGATATAGACTAGTAATATGTAAATAAAGCAACATTACAAAATCAATGATCTAGCTTTGATAATTTTGTATAACGAAGCGTAAGGTACAAAGGTGTACATTCTGCATCACATTGCGCAACATTGCAGCGATTCTTTTTGCCGTTTGGATGTTCTGAGTACTACACTGCTTAAATCCATGCTTATATTCAGAATGCCAACCAGGAATCACGCTGAATCACAATCTTTTGTCGGCTCCGGGCTTTTTGAACAATGTTTAACACTATATGTCTCTTTAATTATGATTGTAAGAAATCTTAGAAAAATATCTTATTTCTTTATCACACTTTCGTGTCGATTTCAAAAGCAGTTTACTAACCTTTATATTACCATATATTTTGGTAAGGTTTTTTTTTTTTTTTTGGGGGGGGGTGCCCCCCCCCCCCCCCCCGTAGTTACGCCACTGCACCTACACTCAAAACACAGTCCAGAGCACGCAGAACTGTAATTACGTTACCCAAAGAGACTGTAAAAATTTCTGGTGCAGGGTCCTACCGCGCAGCTCTAATTCTCGTCAGTGATGATGTCTGTTAAAATAAAAGCAATTCATTTCAATTCAGCACATTTCAATTCATTAGGCGCAATACATACGATGTGCACAGTAAAAAAAAAAGGTAAGCGCTTAGCAGTATGTTTATGCAAGCAACTAGAGCTTCATTTTATTTCATTCATTTCATTTCATCTTATATCATTTCCAACAGTGCAAAACATTTTCATACGCAACTTAGAATAACACAATATCTATACAATGTAGCAACAAAAAAAACATACGTGAAATTAACAATAGTCCTACTACGCATCACAAAAGCAGATGAAATTGAATTAAAATCAAAGTTGCAGGAAATGGAGGAGACATGCTGAAAAAAAAAACTAAGCTTGTAATTTGCACTCTCCTCATTGACAAAATAACTAAATAATGATTATCAAGGAAGCACGTTGTTAGATATGATAAAAAAAGTGCACAACACATACGGACCTATACAAACAAACAAACAAACAGACGGACAAACAAACACAAGGAAGCTCTCTTGATGAGAAAAAGCAAACGCATTGGAGGAAAAAGATTAAATCATCTTGAAAGGAAAAACAGAAAGAGATATGAGGAGAGGAAAAAGGTGAGAAGAGATGAAGGGCCTATCACCAGCACACTCGAGGCACAAGATGCGAGAGATCACCAAGGTAACATTATAAAAGAAATATATAAAAGAAAAAAAATGAGTATGACGAATAAGAAAGAGAACTTAAAGTTAAGGCTAACTTGTGACTCATTACTTTATATAGGAATTTATGAACAACTTCTTCAATTTGAATGTGACGGTGTTTAAAGTTAGAACTTGTTTCATACTATTATCGAGGGAATTCCAAAATTTGGGGCCAGTAAAAGAAAATATAGATTTAGCAAACATAGTCCTAGTTAATGGCAACATGGACTCAAACACAGATTGGAGAGAATTATTGGTAAGCCTTGTACATGAATTGCCCTGTAGAATTACAAATCCTTTACCTTTAAGATTTTGTTTTCATGAAATAACACATCAGTGTGACTTCTCCGCGATTGCTTACCTATTAGGGCAAAAAAATAAATAAATGAATAAATAAAACACACACACACACACACACACACACACACACACAAGATTTTTGCAAAATGTCTGACAGCAAGAGGCCTATAGTATCGAAAAAAAAGTGATTCATATTATGATCATATCAACTCCTATGCAATAATGTTGATAATTATGATTTATACATTATGTGATATATATATCATGATATATATAGCTCATGATAATCATATCAACCTATTCTCATGGATTCAGTCATTCAGATACATAATAACACTAAAACATAATTTCTTAAGAGCGTAATGAACTGTCTTGCAGTACTTCTATGCAAGTAACAACAAAATTTCACCAACATTCTACATTCAATCCATGTAAATAAAGAGGTTTGTGCCTTATTTGAGTTCCAGAACCAGCACTCAGGGGCAGATTAATTGAGAAAATGCTTGTAGAAACGTATATAATATGTGTAGAATTGAAGAAAAAGAGTAGGACCTATCTTTATCAGAGCTGCTACCCCCCCCCCCCCCACACACACACACACAGTAACACACCTCTACGGTGATGAAACGAGTAGTCTGGGTGCCAAAGGCTGTCTTGTTTTACCGTCCATCCGATTTTTGTTTTTTTTTAATGTTTTTATACCCTATGTGCTGAATCCGAATCTGGATGATGCAACTCTATAATTGCATCCTTGAGAGTTTGAAGATACTCAAAATGGCCACCAAAACGGCCGCAAAAATCTGAAATTCCTAATCATTTCCTTATAAATATCGTAAAATTGGACATTGGGCCTACTGGAAAATGACGTTTTATACCGTATTTCGAGGGTGCGGAATCCGAATCTGGATGATGCAACTTTTGCTTTCTTGAGGATTCTAAGATATTCAATACGACCGCCAAAAATTGGAATTCCCATCCCGATATTTCCTTTGCAACAGTGAAAAAAAAAATGGTATTAACCTATTTTTGGCGGTGCTGAATCCGAATTGGAAGAAGCAGCTCTTTCATCCGTGAGGTTTTTGAGATATCAAAAATGGCAGCCAAAATTTGAATTTTGAAATAGGTATTTCCTTATGAAATGTGAATGAATTGGAAATAAATTGATGGCTTACATCCTATTTCGAGAGTGCTGAATCCGAATCTGGTTGACGCAAGTCTTGAATCCTGGGGGCCCGTTGCATAAAAGTTACAATTATGGTAATTTTGCCATCCAGTGGTAGCTACTATGGTAACAATGCTCAACAGCCAATCAAAATCAAGGATTCCATGGAAGTTACCACTGGATGGCAAAATTACCCTAAATGTAACTTTTTTTGCAACGGGCCCCTGGGTTTTTGAGAGATTGAAAATGGTCGCCAATATAGATATCAAAAATTTTGAATATCTCAAAAAACTCAAGTATTCAAATGTTGCATCAACCAGATTCGGATTTAGTATCCTCGAAACAGGGTACAACCGTAATTTTTGTCTTGATTAATTCACCATAAGGACATTCTTATGGAGTGTCAGTCATTAGGCGGGCATCCTGCCCCCCCCCCCCCAAAAAAAAATGTTATATGAGAGTTAACCAGATACGGATTCAACACCTTCAAAATAGGGTAAGTTTATCACTGTTATTCTGAATTTTGCACAGTAATAGAGAAATATACTAGTACCTAATATCAAAGCTTCATTTTTGGCATCCATTTTGGGTATCTTACAAACCCTCAGGGATACAAAAGATACCATATCCGAATTTAGATTCAGCACCGTCAAAATTTTATGTTAAAACCATCAAAAACTTTTTAACTTTTCATCATCTGAAAAGAAATATATCTAAGTTTTTGACGGCCATCTTGAATATCTTAGAATCCATCCAGATTCGGATTCACACAGCACCCGCGAAATATACGGTAAAACGTAATTATTCTCTCTAAAAAAAAATCGAGTGAAAATTTTCACTCTAAAAAAAGTGAATACAAAAAAGAGTGAATTTCGAGTGAAATTGGAGTGAATTTTGAGTGAAAATGCTCATTTTCACTCATTTTGGAGTGACGTCAGGGATCACTCCGATTTGGAGTGATCCCTGACGTCACTCCAAAATGAGTGAAAATGAGCATTTTCACTCAAAATTCACTCCAATTTCACTCGAAATTCACTCTTTTTTGTATTCACTCTTTTTAGAGTGAAAATTTTCACTCGATTATTTTTAGAGAGTTGTGTCCAATTTTTCACTATATAATATATATGAGGAGATATACAGGAACTTCATGTTTTGGCGGCCATTTTAGCGTCCACTTTGAATATCTCAAAATCGCCTTCAGGATGCATCATCCAGATTCGGATTCATCACCCTCCGGCGAAACATGCTGGGTAAAGTGATAAAAAAAAAAAAACATCGGGTGGATGGTAAAACAAGGTTAGGCCCTAAATCTGATTTTGGCACCCATTGAATGTAACAAGGCTATAATTGTGATAGCACCAAATCACTACGATTTGAGACATTCGATGCCATGTATTCAAAATTTTAAAGCCTATGAGTGTCTGACAGACCATGCCTCTTTGAGCAGCTGACTTTATAGGGCCTATATCACCTCCCTAAAAAAAAAATAATAAAAAAAGCGAGTAAAAATATTCACTCTCGAAGGAGTGAATACAAAAAATAGTGAATATAGAGTGAAATTGGAGTGAATTTTTAGTGAAAATATTCATTTTCACTCATTTCAGAGTGATCTCATCAGGGATCACTCCAAAATCTTCGATGTCGAGTGATCCCTGAGGTCACTCCAAAATGAGTGAAAATTAACAGATAGCTCAGATATATAATACTTTCGCTCATTATTTTGGAATGGGATTGATTTTTGTGTTATATATACATTCATCATGATAAATGTGTCCAATTCATTCCATTTCATATCATATAGGTACCTATACATAATATGTGAATCGATATTGCGTGTCAAAATTGCGTTAAAACAAAAGGAAATTCAATTTGCTCAGAAAGACGGTCACTCCGATCATCAAAGGCACAAATCCACCTGTGGAATTCTTCTGTATACATCCGTAGAAAACCGACAGCGATTTGAATATAGGCCTATTATAGACGAATTGGAACTCCATCTCTTATCCTTTTTGATATAAACTAAAATGAGGTTAAATGAAAATTGAAATATATAATATATATATATATATATATATATAAGATTATATATATATATATATATACACTGTATATATATATATATATATATATATATACATAACATGATATGAAAGGAGAGGCCCATAAAGAAATGAGTAAATCAATGAATGAAAACAAAGAGAAACTGCGAAGAATGCATGCCTCTTTTCAGCGTTACTTCCGCTATCATTTTATACAAAGTGATCAATAACAGGTAGGTGCATGACAATCCCTGATGGTTTAGTATTGGTTGAGGTGAGGATTCAGCTTTTTACGTTTTGCGAGATATAGGCCTACTTATAAAACCACTTTATGAAATGTTAAGAGCATACAATAATTAAGAGGATGAAAATCGGTTTCGAAATGGTTGAGATATCCAAAACACAAAGTAAAACAAAGCAATCCTAGATTTTAGTAGGATCGCTTTGCTTTGGATATCTCAGGCATTTCAAAACCAATTTTCATCAAATATACTTTGAAATCAATCCTTTTAAAACCATGGACCTACAGGATCTTTGGGTTACTGATGAGTCGTCCTTAGAAATACAGTGCAGTAGTTCTCTTTCCAACTCAATCGATGGTTTTACTTGGCGACGTCGAGTGCGGAAGCAGGTCTTGGAATACTAAGTACACGTACAGTACGTGATATGCGTACGTATCCCGTAAAAACATGTGCGATCGCTACATGCAGGTAACTTTGACCTAAGTGCGCGCTTTCTCTGACCTTGCGCGTCCGTTGATCTCTCGAAAAATAGCGTGAAATTTCTGGTCGATGTCGTCGTGATCGTATGCGTAGGGAACGTTTTACAAGTGAGTGGCGCACGCTGAGCATTCCGCCTGGTATTATACCAACTAAATTGCAAATGATTGAAGTCTGTCGTGAAAAGAAAACCTTGGTGAACATCTGGAGATAGGAGAAAGATCTGCATATAGTACAAATGTCGGCGGGACTACCTAAAAGAATTATGAAGGTAATTTTGGCGTTCGTTTTGTACCCTGTCTGATCGCATGCCATAGAACTGCAGTCAGTACTCGCCCATTGGGCGCATAGATAGCACACCAACAATCGCGGACTGGTTTGGTCTCACCTTTTTCATTTTTCACAGCATACAGTACAGTATCACATTCATTGGGCTTGTTGCGTGCATTTACAGTGCAGCGGATTATCATGACTGCCTCCCGGCTCCGCGCGTACTTTTTCACGTAGAAAACCCTCGATAAATGACATTTTATTTCTCTGTCAGTTTTTGTTAAGCTCGTTTGTTTTGTTACAGGGTACATGCTCAGTCATGGCGTCTACATGTATAACTTATTTTTACTCCGGCAACCACCAAGAATATTATAATTGTGGATGAATGCTGTTAGTGTTATTGAGTGTTGTTGTCAGTTTGATTTTGTTTAATTAATAATGGTCACGGCGGCAGTCAAGCTTCCACTCTCAAGTTCCTGCTCTAATCTAATGTTAGTCTTGTGGTTTAGACTTGTCATTTCTAAAATTCTATCCCCTTCATTTCTTGTGATGTTATTTTCTATCTGTTTGTCTGGCTCTTGTCTGTGCTCACAGCATTTTTGTCTACGACTACGTGTGTGTGGAGCTCAAATGTTGGTTTGCCCTTGTATAAGCTTGGGTCTTGACCGAAAGATCGGTCTTAAAGTGTAACGACTAACATTAGAGTTCTAGTCGTCAGGGATATGTTCCACGGAGACACATGGATCCGGAGGAGAGCGATAACGTCAAAGAAATAAGATGAGACTCCTCCGGACAGATGGATCTTTCTGCTGTCTTGTGCCCATGCTCAGTCCAGTCTTATCTTGAAATTTAGTGGTCACTATGGGCATTGATCACATTTTCTGGGCCTGGTATGGCAGAGGATTCCATTCATCCATTTATTTGTTGTCTCTGCGTGGTGAAGTTGGTCTTGCATCTGATTTTGGTGAGCTTCAGACTATGCCTCCTTGTGTTGGAAGTACAATGTATCATGTACTTGGATGTAGCATCAAAGAAGGCATAAATTACATGTATGCTTTGGTGTCCAACAGACCAACACATCGACACCTGGCCAAATGTTTTTTTATGAATTGATAGAAAATTCAGATATCGCACAATTTGCCCGAAATTTTACTCACATGTCAAGAAAATACTCTGAATTCACAAGCGTGCATTAAAAATGTGATTTGCTGTTGTACACTCCAACTACAAGATAACTGCTTCAAATGCATGGGGTGGTCATTTTGATGCACTCATTTGCGCCGAAGTTTTGAAACCACCTGCCCCACCCTCCATTGACATTACGTGTGAAATGCATGTAATGCTTTTCCTACATATGTACATTGTATATGTGCCATTTATAATCTTCGGTATCATTGTTTTTAACTTTTGCTTTTCATCTTGTTTATTATCCGGTTTTTCAGTAATATTTAGACATCTTCACATCCCCAAGAAGAATGCAAAACCACTGCGCATAGTCTCATGTGTGGAATGTTCGTCCTGTACGCGCAATGCAGCAAATGTATTGGACACCTATTATACTTAGTATTCTGTCCAGGCCATGGATGATCTTATAAACCTTGATACTCCTCTTCTTCTGTATTCAAGGGAAGCTCAAAAGGAAGGTTGAGCGTCTGCTGTCTTTCTGTGTGTGGTAATGTCTTGATGTCAGAGATTATTTTAGTAGATCTCTTCTGGACTCTTTCTATGGCTTTTATTTTTTTTTAATCCACTATGAAACGAGGGTACAATGTACCATGGAGTCTCTGTAATCTAATATGGGCCTGACAAGTCCTTTGTACAGCTTTGTGGTTGTGGACCTGTCTCTGCAAACAAAGCTATGCCTGATGCATGACAGCACTCCATTGGCCTTTTTTACAGCATGAGAACCATGACTATGGAATTTTAGCTCCTCATCTACTAAGATGACAAGATCCTTTTCCTGTGTGATGAAAACTACAATTGATGTAGGATGTCGTTCCCAAGGGGTTAACTTTATTTGGGGTTATGTTGGCCAATATGAAGGACTGAGCATTTTTGCGTGTTAAAGTGCATCTGCCATTTTTCACTCCAGTCCATCAGAGCATCGAGGTCCTGCTGGAGAGTTATCTGCTCATCCTTTGTGGCAGCTTTCCCATACAATTTAGTGTCATCAGCATATTACATCTTGACTGTTGCATGCAACCTGTCTGGCAAGTCATTGATAATCGGGACATGCAAAGTTGGTCCATGGACACTCCCTTGCGGAACTCCACTCCTAACCCTGGTCTATTCAGACAAATATGAGTTACGCTGTAACTGCAGAAACTCCAACTCTCCCATTTTCGACGGGGGATCTCCCGCCGAAAGCCCATTTTTGCAAAATCTCCCGTTCTCCCGCTGGAGATTTGATTTCTCCCGCCCTGGCTTTGTGTCTCCCGGGGGAAAGGATTTCTTACTTATTGCTATCGTATGTTGAAAAAATAAGCCTTAGATAGCACCAGAGAACATCTAGAACCCTATAGGAACTTTGCGCTTCGCACACATCAACTTGGAGTCTCCCGTTTGCTAGGGGTTTCGGGTGGAAGAATCTCCAGATCAGAAGGTGATTGGGGTTGGAGTCTCTGGTATAACCCTCTGCCGCCTTTTCTTGAGGAAATCTGTCAGCCATACCTTTGTTGGACCAGATATTCCATGAGCTTCCATCTTGGAGAGAAGGTGCTGGTGTGGGACGCTATAGTATCAAATGCTTTCATGAAGTCCAGACAGGTATTGTATACAACATCAACAGGAAAGCTTTCTTGCAGTATTGTAGTCCATGTCTCCATAACAGTCAGAAGCTCAGTAATGCAAGAGCATCCTAGGACAAATCCATTCTGCTCATCACTCAGCAAGTTGTTTTCCTTTAACAGGTGGTTCACTGTCTTGTCTGTTATTATGGACTCTAGAACTTGGCATGTTGATGTTACTGTAGGCTGATACAGTTTGTAGGTCGGTAATTTCTGACATCCATCTTCCTTCTTTTTCTGTGTACTGTCACGACTTACACAGCGGTCTTTCCAATCACTGGGTATTATTCCCTCCTGCATAGTTTTGTTGTCGATCATTTAAAGTGGTTCCAGAATGCTTTGGGGTTTGTTTTTATGTCATGAACTTCAATGTAGGTCTCTCTCATATTGCTTTCATCTTTGTTTATGAGGGTTCGCAGTTCTTCAGCCAACCTTTTTGCTCTCATGTCGTCAACTGGATGTTTTGGTCTTTGCTCAGTTTTTGAGGCTCTGTTTTTGGCATTTTTTCTTGAGTACCTGTTGAGTCTTCCATCTTTGTTTTGTTTTTTTCTTTCGCTTTGGTATTGTGTTTGGGGTGTGCCTGTCCATTTTCTCACTCAAGTTACATGTAGTATCTGCAAAAACGTCCACACCTCCTCTACACTTATGTTTTGCAGATCGGCTTCACAACTGATTTCCTCAAGTTCTCTGCGCATGTCTTCATATTGTCCTCTGTGAAACTGGAATTTACAACTGACGGTTGAATTTATGTTTCCATGCCTTCTCTAAATTTGATTTGAAGGAGTTAATGCTGTTGCCATTGATGACTTCCAGTGTTAGGCTGTTGGCTACATGATAAGAGAAATTCCTTTGTTGTAGTTTTGGGTTTGTGTGAAGTTTTCTGAGCTTAAGTAATGTGTCCTCTCATCCTGGAATAGGTATGTTACTGAAAGAAATCTGGGCTATGCAAATCATCTAGGCCATTTAAGATCTTGAATGTCTCAATCATGCCTGCTCTGTGTCCTAAAAGATCTTTTTTTTTTTTAGAGGCGCAACTTCCTTAGTCATTCTGTGTAACTCGGGTCTCTCAGATGAGGTAACAGCTTTGTTGCTCTTCCTTCTCCAGTTTGACCATGTCTTCGAATATTTAGAGAAGCCAAACACTACCGCACTGTTCCAGGGATGGACGGATGATAGATTTATGTAATTGTACCATAAGCCTCTTTTATCCAGGCTAGAGAAGGATATGTCGATAAATGCACTCCAGTCATTTGTTTCTTCGAGCATTTGGGTAGGACAGGATCTCTCTTTTCTTGACCTATGTTGACGAGGGGTTAGAAGATCATTGTTTTCAAGATGAGTCATTAAAGAATCCCGTACAAGCATTCCCATTATTTTGCATACAGCACTGGTAAGACTCAAGGGTCAATAATCCATTTGAATCACATTTTGGACCTCTCTTGTGAATTTGTGAATTAGGACCACTTTAGCAGATTCCTAAATTACTGGTACATGTACCAGGCCTGTATTTAATGATATCTGCTAATATAAAGAACAGTATTAATTAGCCACATAGTTCCGTAGAATGAATGAATAAATGAATAATCAAACAATCAATCAATCAATCCTATTCCCCTGAACACAGATGTTTGATTAAATCTCAAAACCTGACATACAGTTTACTGTTTTTGTCATGGAAAACCAAACCTAAGCATTGAAGGGCAAAAATTTCTCTACTACAAATTAACGTTGGTAAAGGTGTATCAGTGAAAGTTTTGTTTAACTTATAACAAAAACAAAAAACAACCAAGGGAATTCTTGGTTTCACGTTTTCATAAAGTAATGCCATCGGTCATGACCCTCACAATCATACAAAGGAGATGAGGTTTTGATGTCATTGCCTTTCAGTTCTCTTATTGGTTAGCATCATTCTAAATCAGGTCATAATACCTTAGCATATGTGATTCCTCCTTTGCATACTTAGCTTTTGCCAACATTACAACTCTCGAATCTATAGGTGAGTGTATATAGAAGAAGGTTCTTCATTATGGATTCATATCAACAGGGAAGTGTACTGACGGTTTCCTTTTTTTTTATTTTGACATTCTCTAACATCGGAGATGCTCAAGCATGACTTCTAGGTGCTGAGTACATTGTTGGTGATTCTGTTTCTCTCACACAAAACAACCCCTAGAGTTACAGATTTGGGACTGAAGAAAAAAAAGTAGGCAAATGGACTTGTGGCACCTTGCAATGTCAGCTGTGTATTTACTGCATTATCCAGTACAATACTATCCAAGATGTAATTAGTCAGGGGATGTACACCATACATTGATTTGTTATGTCCCATCTACCTATGAAGATGAAACCGATAGGGATAAACAGGATGGAAGATAAGATCATCTGATTCAAATTTCAGTAGTTCCTTCCTCTTCCTCAGAATCATTTCTTGACAATCACTGGCTGTACGGCTGGTATGTAGGTTCTAGATACACTGTATGATCACTAATGTTAGCAGACCTGTCAGCAAACAGAGAGTGAGCAAGAGGGCAATTATATTCTCAGCTGTTGGGTACATGTAGGTACAACAGTTTTGTTTTTTGGTGTTTGGTGTTTTTTTAAATCACTGAACGATTTGCCGAAGGAAGTGCAGGTACAAGCTGTACTGGTACTCTCATTGCTTCATTCCAGAGTTTTGTTAAAAGTCTGATGGCAGGAAAAGTGATTGACTTGGTGCATCACTCTGTGATGGCGAGCACATGCATGTCAGTTGATCGATAGTACTGAATTCGTGTTGAGCCAAGTGGTTATGATACTTACAGTGAACCTTGGGTTATAGGCATTTTGTGATAGAGTGCACTCCCATCATAAGGAACACGGTTACAAGGAAATTCTTACAACAAAATGAATATTCAAGTCCCCAAATTGTTTTCTGTAACTTGATATGCTATACTGTTTGGTTATAACGAAAATCAATTTTTATGAAAAAAAACCACACCAAATAAGCATGCTGGACCTGAGGACTTTGTTGTAATGGGAGTGTCTGTACTGTAGTGAGTGTTGGTTCATTCTTTTCTTCTTTTGAATACTTGAAGGCTACATGTTATAACACCAATGATAATCTGTGTTGACATGTTTGACATGTTTTTAGGGGTATGGCCAAATATTGTGCATCATGTCCCCTGTAGAGTCTGTGTCCTGTATAATGTAAAGTACAATGGTTCCGCTAGTACAGTGTATTGTACTTGTAATGTAATTAAGCTTTTTCACTTCATGCTACGGCTCACCTGGTCATGCTATATATGTATTCCTCAGTTTTTTTCTCAAAATCTGCTGACCACAGTAACAACAAGTATACTTTCTTTCTTTGTTACATGCACTAACTTCAAGCTGACAGCTGCATGCCATCAAAAGCCCCTGCAAAATTTCATTCATTTGAAATGTAAAGAACATATCATGCATATAATGGGAGATGCTGAGCGCTCCCACAGGGACAAAATGTGGGCTACATGTGCTGTATACAATGTACGGTAATACTGATCACCCTCGCATTGTTATCTTGCTATCAGTATCATGGATAAAGCAAGCATTGGCTATGTACATGACTGGCACTACACTTGTAGTTCCTGGTAATATAATACAGCTGTATGCATGGACTGAACAATCTCTGAGGATATCATGATTATTTCCTTTGTTTCATTTTACATTTTACTGAACCTATATACACACAGTGAAAGCAGCTTTTAAAGGGGCATTCCGGATGATTTTCATAATTTCACATCATGTAGTACATAAATCAACAGCTCCATGTATAGATTCGTGGAATTTATTGTGGTCCTTGAGCAGAGAAACCGATAAATTGAAAATCTTAAACAAATTACACTGAACAGTGTTGATGACATCAGAGCTTCATATATTTCAGAAATGTAGCAGTGTAATTCCATTACAATACCACTTGCTCTACAAGTTCACCTGTGAAAAATCTATGCATGCCTTCTTCTTTTGTTCTGCTTCCTTGAGCCCCAACTCATGCATTCTTATGGTGAGGCTGTCATGTCATTATCCTTGTTCATTGCAATTTGTTATAAATTTTGAAAACATTCTCATTCCTTATCCCAATCACTATGAATTCTGAAACTCTGTACTCAGTTTGACTAATTTATAGTTGTTGAAATGTAAAAGTGTGAAAATCATCCGGAGGTCCCCTTTAATGACAGCTGGTGTTCAATCAGTGGGTATAAGTGACCACTCCTTGATATATGCAATCCTTTCTGAAAAACATGTTAAATTTCATCCTAAAATTTCGAACATGAGATCTTTTCGCAATTTTGACTCTGAAAAGTTCATATGTGATTTATCTTCTGTAAACTGGGAGTGTGTTTTATCAGGCAAAGATGATAATATCGATGCTATGTGGCTGGAGTTCAAAGCAAAGTTTGTTGAACTGTGCGATAAACACGCCCCCTACGTCAGCATAAGAAAGAAGCGTAGTCCCGCACCATGGATAACGAATGAATATCTGATACTTTCAAGAGATAGAGATTATTACAAATCAAAATTTGATTATTGTAAGTCTATTTCTGATACACGATCTATGCAGCATTTTTGGATAGAATATAAACGCATCCGCAATAAGATAAATAATATGAATAAGAAGTTGAAACGAGAATATTATTGTAATAAATTTCAGAGTGTTATGAATAAGGATTTAAAACAGAAATGGAAGGTCATTAATGATCTTTTGTCGAAAACTAAATGTGAAACAGAATATAAGTTAGAATATGAAGGAAAAGTTGTAGAAAGCAAATATGAAATCGGTAATGTTTTTAATCAGATATTCAATACTGTATTGGATAGAATAAATAGGTCAACCACACGAAACCGAAATCAATATGATGAGGACAGCTGTCTCCAAGATGTACCTGTAACTGACAGCATATTATCTTTTACGGATATCACAGAAGAATTTGTAATAAAAGAATTGAAGAGTATTGATGTATGTAAAACATATGGTCTTGATGGAGTGCACCCATTATTACTTAAAGTAGCTGCGGAAAGTGTTGTAAAACCATTGACTTATATATTTAATTGTTCCCTTAAAACGGGAAGTATACCAAAAGATTTTAAATCTGCCAAAATAATTCCAATATATAAAAGCGGTGATAAAACATACCCTTTGAATTATAGACCTATATCTGTATTGTCAATAGTAAGTAAGATTTTAGAAAAAGGAATTTATAAACAGTTGTATGGATATTTGAACGAACATTCTTTACTTGCCAATAATCAATCCGGGTTTCGACCATTACATTCGACAAATTCTTGTATTCTTGATATAACTGAACATATTTTACAAAATATGAATTCTGGATTTATAACAGGTGGTGTATTTTTAGATCTTCAGAAAGCTTTTGATGTCATACCTCATGATAAACTGTTAAAGAAAATGTGGTTATATGGTATAAAGGGTACAGAGTATAGATGGTTCGAGTCATATATTACAGACAGATCTCAATGTGTTTCAGTCGAAGGTATTTTGAGTGACTCTCTTTTGGTGAAAACAGGAATCGCCCAAGGTTCCACCCTTGGGCCATTGATTTTCAGTATGTATGTTAATGATATCTGTGAAATGAAGTATATGCCATTGACTAAACTCTCATTATATGCTGATGATACTGTAATTTTTTGCAGAGCAAGAACCAAGGAAGAATTACAGATTATATTACAATCTCAGTTTGATATGATAGTTGATTGGATGGATAGAAATGAAATGTATATTAATGTTGACAAAACAAAGGTTATGATATTTGGTTCTATTAAAAAAGTAAGAAATTGTAACATTGATATCATATGTAATAATTTCAGACTGGAAGTTGTAGATAAAATGAAATACCTCAGGGTTATTTTGATTCTCATATGAAATGGACAAAACATGTTGATAACCTTGTGAGTAAACTTTCATGGGTAACAGTAAATATACGTAGAATTAAAACATATTTGAATCAGAAGAATTTGATTGATTTATATCATACTATGTTTGTCCCTCGTTTGGATTACTGTAGCATTATCTGGGGGAATACGACAAAATATAATATAATAAGATTACAACGCGCTCAAAACAGATATGCTAGAATGATATTAAATGCTGATAGATATACATCAACTGATAATTTATTAAGGTTGCTTAATTGGCAATCAGTGCAACAACGGATTAAATTCAATCATTGTATAATGATGTTTAAAATTATCAATAACGGTACACCCATGTATTTAAAGAAACTAATTTCCAACAGACCGATATATTATTATACAAGATATGCTGCAAACAATCCTCTTTTTGTTCCGAAACCCACGTACAGAATATATGAGGTCAACATTTTCGTATCAAGGCACATTGTATTTTAATATGTTACCTATTCAAGTCCAAACTTCTGTGTCGTTTGAAAATTTAAGAAACAGTGTAAACGTTTAAGTTTTGATTTTGATTTTTAATTTCTATATATCTTACCCATCTGAGGTTTACCAAACCAAACAGTGATTATTTATTTATGTACGAATCTATGTGTAGTTTTCATATTTAAAGAAATTATGTAAATACGAGAGCTTGATTTTTTGTTATCATTTTAGCTGAACAAATTCTTGCCGACCGTATTCACCTTTTTTTTTTTTCTTTCTTTTTTTTTCTCCCCAAGAAACATCTTGCCGCAGCTACTACACTGTATTATCCGGAAAGGGGGGTGGGGTGCGGGGTGGGGATAGGGGATAGGGGATAATGGATACATGTAGATTGTATTTGTTTGTTTGTTTTTTAAATCATGGGTGATGTTTTACTGGTTATAATAAATGTATATTGTTATCCTGAATGTAAGATGTAAGACGTATTTTAATCTTACATTGTATACATTTTATTCAACTTATATCATACTCAGTTTTATACTTTGATTGCCGTTTTAAACTTGTCGTATTTTGTATTGTACTTCATGTAATATATTGTTATAGATTGTAACATTATACTGTATCAAATTTGTTTCGAATTGTAAATTGTATTTCAATGTTTTTATGTAATACAGGGCTCTCTTGTAAAGCAGTTTTATGTACTGAAGAGACTACCCTGTATAAAGAAGACAGAATAAATAAAAAATAAATAAATGAGTAAAACTTCACAGTTAGATTGACCCATTCAGCTTCAAATAATCATTGACTGGGTGGTAATGGTAGTTGAAAAAGCAGTCCTTTTAAAAATTGTTTGTTATCAGAGATGGACACAACAAATCAAAAAGGTATAATTCTGAGTTTCCTGCACAAGTATTGTTTGGAAAAAATGTTTTGATTTTGTGGAAGACTCTTTCATGTTTTTGTGATATTTGTACGGAAACAGGCACTCTTTGTTTTTTGTGTATCTCTTTGATACTTGTTTATTTCACATGTACAAGTGTACTTTGCCATCTTCATCGCATGGATTATTATAAACATATTGTACAGTGTACCGGTATTCATTTTGGTGATAGAGTGTGCCTTATCAACAGGGCATGTGACTGTACACAGACGTATTGCATATATGTAGCATAAAAAGATAATTTCTCTGACTGCTGGCAAACTGCAAGCACATGAATTTACGGAGGAACACAAACATGTTCCTCACATGGCTTGGAGCAGGGAGGTGGGAAGTCCCCCCACCTCCCTGCTTGGAGTCATCGATTAGAGCAGCTACATTTGTATGTTACATGTATGTTGAATGTAGCAGTGCTGTTCAGGGTGTAGCTTGTGCAAACACGTAGCTCTCAGCATTTTGCCATTTCATTTGTCATCTCTAGACCTTGAATACATATAAGTGCCATGATAACATTGATAATCAAATATATATGGTGACAACGGCAATTAAAATGTGATTATTCAAACATCAAAGATAATGATCATTAGCTATAGGGACATTAGTGATGCTGTAGTAGCATGATTAAAAACAACTACAATATTTACTTCCACAATGAATTCAAGTCATCTACAGTCATAAGCACTGTTCTAGGCTGCCCATGTGGCATTAATCATTACAGCAGCATTTATACCAGGTACACATAGCATTGCCAGGTAGCCCATCTATTCACCTCAAGCAAGGATGTCTTGTTTGTAACCAGTCCAGAGTGCTCTTGTTGTGTATTGATCATGTTCTTAAAATCAACTTTAATTCAGACTTAACACTCATTGTTTTTTCCTTTCTTTCTCTCGTGATGCTCTCCTTTGCAGGAGACCCAGCGTCTCATGTCAGAGCCTGTGGCAGGAATAAAAGGCAGTTCCAGATGAAAACAATTCAAGATACTTCATGGTCAACATTGTCGGCCCAAAAGATGTAAGTGCTACCAGCCCAGTTCATGCATTTACAGCATACATGGCCCTGGGTCTGTTCTGGTATCAATTATGAAAGTGTCTTTTGAGAAGCTGATCAGAGGCTTTATGTGAAAGTTATTTATGCTTGTAGTCCTTAATTTTTTTCCTTCATCTTTTTTTTTTCTATTTTTCACCTATAGATGTAATGTAAAACCAGAAATTTTTGCGCCCATGAAACTTTGGTGCATTTTGCAAGGAGCCGTGATTTGTGAAAGTGAAATGCATGTGTCAGTTCTTATCTGCACAGCGCACAGAGTGCCAACCCGATGTTATAGTGTACACCATCATGGTCGGCAGTTTGCAGAAGTTTCATGCCATGAAAAAGGTCATCAACGGTCATGTTTCTGGTTTTTACAGTATTCATTACGTTGGGGTTGTTTTGCTAAGCTGAACTTAGGATTCTGTGCACGGAATTCTTTATGATGGTTTTGTTCCCAGATTTTGTGATAGCAATATTAGGACTTTGGAAAGTATAGTACATCATCCAAAGTATAATTAATTTTGTATGTACCCCTATGGGCATCAGAAATGGTCCAGTACTTGTTAAGTTCATACAGTCATACTTATGACCATGCATTGGTTGTTGACCTTTATTTACAGTGTGTACATTGTAGCTTATAAAATATTAGACTAGTATGAAAGGAGGAAGGTTGTAAACTCCACTCATTCAGAAGTCCATTGGCAGCAGATTCATGACATCACAGCTTGTGTGATGATTTGCATTTTATGTCACTGTGTATAACATTATATTTGTGATGTAATCTGCTAGATGGCATTGTACTGTATCATGATATCCAGTGCATACTAGGCACAATTTGTTGTTAGTGGCTTTCATCAATTGGTGAAAATAGTGGTGGAATTAAAGAAAATGATTTGGAACACATGCATATACATGTACTATTAAGTGTCAAACAGTCAATCAGAGTTTCACCCCCATTTCACTCCTACTGCTAAGTTCATATCACTTTGCGTGCTGTGCACAGCATACATGTACACGATATAACTGAAGAGCTTTAGTGTACACCTAGTGATTTGTACATTTGTACATTTATATTTTATCACTAATAATCTGTAACTAACTTTTTGATCTACCTAATTATCTTTAAGCCAAATCTTAACGTCTAAAAGGATAAAGATTCCGACTGAATGGGATGATAAGGAAAATGAAGACATGCTTACATTTTCAAGAGTTCATATTGTATACTTGTCCTTTTGTACTTCAGGCTCTTTCGGAAACATTTCTGTTGACATATACTCATGTTGTAAATTTATATATTTTCTTTTTGTTTGTATGCTTTTCACCAGTCTCCATTCGAAGGTGGAAACTTCAGATTAGAGCTCTTCCTTCCAGAAGAGTATCCAATGGCAGCGCCAAAAGTACGGTTCATGACAAGGATCTATCACCCAAACATTGACAAGCTCGGACGAATTTGCCTCGATATACTTAAAGGTGAGGTTGTCATCTTCTGAATGGTAATCTGCCACCAATGCCAGTCACCTATCATGATATTGTTGATTGATAGTTTGCCCCATTGTGCAGCCTCTGCTGATCTCGGGGTGTTATGCCGATGAGGCTCATTACCTTGAATCTGACTCTGTGATTTATTGTTGATCTAATCTGATTTTTGTCGTCAGATATCACCATCACATAACTGTACCAAGGAGTGCAAAGTATGTTAAGATTGCAACTTGAACTGAAGACAATATCACCTTATACTTTGTTCAGTTTAGAGTACAGACTTCTTGCAAACTGCGTGGGCAATCTGATTTCATAAGCCTCAGTTTTATTAACTACTGAATCGTGAATTTATTATGTTGAATGATATTGTGATGTTGTAATGCTGGGTTTATTCTGATTTGGATAAATCCACTACACAGTTTTTTGCGATGAAAAACATCACTATGCATAAAGGACGTAAATGTCACTCTCCCACTGACAAAGTTACAATTTTATGTAACATGAGAGGTGTACATGTGCAGGTGTACTTGATAAAACTCAAGATTTCCACTTGCTACAATATATTAAAGTGGATTTGACTGTAATGGAGAGTCTGCTTTCTCTTTTGTGTGTGTCATTTATTTTGTAGACAAATGGAGTCCTGCCCTACAGATCAGAACAGTGCTGCTATCCATTCAAGCCCTCTTGAGTGCACCCAACCCTGATGACCCCCTAGCAAATGATGTCGCCGAGAAATGGAAAAGAGAACGAGGCACAAGCTTTAGAGACAGGCAAGTATTTGGTGTCACAAGTTCAGCTCTTGGGTTTCCAATCCCACCACATTAACTTTGCATTTCTTCATTTATATAGAGTATTGATATTGTGTTGATGTTATGATGTAAAAAGGAATGTTCTTGATTTGTTATTTTGTGTTTGTTGAACTGTTATATTTTGTCATTCTGTTGCAGGGCCCCCTAGGATAACAGTGTTTAAACCACTGATGGGGCTACCCTGGGTAAAGAAAACTGAATAAATTGTTTCATGAATTGGTGGGGGTATTTCAGTAACTTTGTAGTGCAGAGTGGATGTGACACATTACCTTTCCTTTCCACCAGAATACATGACTTCGATCTCTTGCTGTGGGACAATCTTCCAATGGCATAAAAAGAATGTTCTTCAAACCAATACACGGCCATGAGATGGCAAAACAATGTATCTACATGCAACCTCATTTCCAGTAAATTGAGTTTAAAGTTTTGAAAGCATACTTCTCTTTTTCTGTTTTTGTGTGATACTTCCTATCTTACCCTGAAAGGACCAACAATATCAATATATTGAATGCAAATTGACTTCACTAGACCCCTTATTTTTAAGAATAATTTGCATAAATCAAAACATACATTGTTTTTTTTACCGTATCAAGCTATTGCTATTGCAAAACAATGTAAGTCTCAAGCAGTGGTGCTCATATATATAAGACAATGTCATTCTGCTCGCGGTTCTGTGGTCCGTGCGCGGCACGCAGCCTATTACTGCATAAACATGTGGCAAAACAACGTATTGTATGTAGATACAAGAGTGTACATTGTTTTGCCAAGTTCATCATGGACATGTGTTGAGAAGGGGCAAACATATCGCCACGTACAAAATTATAACAATTCCCACTGGGAGGGGGGCGTCGTATCTCAGTAACGGACTGTGTTCTGATTTAAAGACTTAGTCAAGAGTTAGATTACATCAAACCAAACTGAATGTGTAACTGAGTCAGTTTTCATGAATTTTTGACATACATCCCACGGACACTTGTATGTACATCAATCGTGTGTGTTTATGCCTCCTCTTCTGTGGTTGCCAGAGGCATTATGTCTTTGCCATATCCATCCATTCATCCCAGATCATGCTGTCATGCTTAAGAATCCAAGTGTTTTCTGGACATTCTTGATGCGTGGTCGAGGTTTCCTGTCTTAGGTGCAGATGTGCCGATTACATTTTGGGGAACAGTCCTTGTGGTCTTACATGTACATCATTCAGAGGTCATTGAACGTTGTCCCAAAACTGATTTCCAGCCGTAACTTCAAATAATAGGAATGATGCTATTTGTTAGGAAGGGTAGAGTTGAAAAGCAACATTTTCCATGATATAATGATGGTGAAAAGTCAATGGTCAGGGTCAGAGTTCACTGTACAGTTGCCATGTATGTCATTTCCAGCTATGACTTTATATTTATCTGTCTGTCCTTTCTTTTTCTTTTTCTTTTTCTTTTTGTTCTCCCCTACAGCAAGACAATGGACCAGAACTTATGCAATGAGTTAGGACAGGCCTGTCAGCATCGTTGGAGAGACATCAAGCGGCTAGTAACCATGTACTACTAAGCAGATTTTATTTTGTCACACTATTTCAGTTGGCCTCCTTATTTTAGACCAAAAGCAGTGATAGTGTGCTGGGGGGGGGGGGGGGGGGGGGGGGGCTACAGCAGCATCTGCTATACTTATGCTCCTTGGGAGGGGCAGTTTTAAAAAGGTTTTTTTTTGGGGGGGGGGGGGTAGGGGTATGGTACCAGGAATTGGATTATTTCCAGGAGTGAAAACACCTGATACAATGTGCAGGATGTTGATACAAGAATATTGTAGCTTGCAGTCTCAGAGAATGTTCATGTGTGAATATACAAGAAAATAAAATAAGAAATACATTTGTAGACATGTGTTTGAAGTGGTCAGTGACATTGGAGAAATCTCCTCCTCATTCATATTGGAACTTTGTTCTAGTTCCAAACCTTGATTTCAGATTCTTACACCAATATAACTTTTCTTCTGGGTTATATTGTACGAGATGACCATGTCAAACATGTGTCTACTCCAGGTAATTTTGCTATTTTGAATGATATAAATGTAAGCGTTATGGATGGGAAATGCTTTAATCTTTGTAATCACTGTGGCAGCCCTCATCTGCAAATGTTTTACAGGATTTTAAGAAGAACCATCTGTACATCACATCAGCCATTGAAATGCACATTGTTCTTTAGTTGATAGCAGTTCCTAGTGTGGATATTGTAGGCATGAAACTGCTCCATAAATTCTGGAAAAGATTTCTTCTGGTCAGTATTCACATACGTGTTGACTATTCAAGGAAATGTCACACTCTGCCATGAATTATTTATGTTATGTATTAAGCACACGTTGAGCAGTGGTTATGTGTCGCAGAAAGTCCAAACTTTGTCTGACAAACCTGGTTCAGTGCTACTGAATAGTTAGGGGCAGATGTCAACCAACAGCACACTATCACTTGGAAACATCCAGATTATTAGCCTCATCTTAAAATTGCAGTACCTAGCAAGGAAATGACCCGAAGTACCCGTATCTCAGACATTACCATTTTCAGCTAGCTTCTCTTGTATGTCGTAATCTTTGCCAGACGTATTTAACTGTTAGTACAGGGAGGGTCGTTTTTGTTTTGTTTTGTTTTGTTTTAAATTTCTTCCTCCTTGTGTAAAGATCAATTAGTTTGGCATTGTGCCTTTATGAAGACAGTCACATTAATAAGGTAGAGAACAACCATGTATTTGTTCTCTGTAACAGTTACAGCTCCATCATTGATATTGCACCTCACAGGTTCGATTGACCGTGTGTACTTGTAGCAATTAACTAATTATTCTTTTATATAAACCCATTGTTATCGAGCATGTTTTGAAAAGAAAATGTTGCACAGGTATATGAGAGTATTAATTTAAAGGAAGGGTTGGGAGGCCTCAGATTGTGTGGTAGTTTAGTGAAGATATTGCGTAATTTATGAGCCGTTTGTTTCCTACTGAAGAGAGCATTTCCAAATAGCAGACAGCTAACACATGTGGTGGGTGGTTATTGTTGCTATAATTAAAATCTCACAACTGAGGAATTACACCGTATAAAAATTGCAGTTACCCAAGGCTGATATTTTGGTCAAAACATTTTTTTTTTCTTCTTTTTTTGGTCACGGGTTGGGGGGGGGGGGGGTGTTACCTAATTTCTGTTGAGCCGTTGAAACATGAGATTCCCATCAATATATGTGACATCCTGTAGGCCGAAGCATGAAGTTCAGTTATTACGTCAAGGACCATTTTCTCTGTTGAAAGGGCGGCTCGTCAGTCCGACATGAGAGCATAAGACTTATCATGTCGTGTTCCGTCACTCATCTCAGGCACACGAAAGTGGCTCGCTTCATTCGGAGGTGGGATGTTCAGTCTCATCAGTTTAATCTCCTCTCTGTGGCGTGTGTGTGTGCATTCTCTCTCCTCTCTCATTATTTTTTTTTTCTGCAAATATAGGGGTAAAAACTTATGGGATTGTCACAAGCATGAGAGAGTAAATGGCTGTGCAGTTCTGTTGTAGGAAGGAAGACGATGGGTGTACATGTATATACATTTGCAAAGATGAGGCAAGAGCTTTGAAGAGTTTGTAGACAGTATGGAGACACTGCTTTTATCACAAGTGGGGCAATACATGCTGAATTTCCAGTTGAACCACGCAAGACTGACGGATGTATCGCTTTGTAACCTACAGTTGTACTCTGTGCAACAGCGCAGAGGTATTTGCGCATCGTTATAGGTAAATGAGTGTTTTTGTACGATAGGCGTGTCATTTCTTTCTAAACCAAGACTCGACTTCTGCATGTCCCTTCATAACAATAATGTGATATCCTCAATAAGTTTCTGCCATAGCAAGTCGTTTGTTTGCCAATGTTTACTTATTGGAAAATCAAGTGAAACAAACTTTCAATCTTGTGTTCATTCTTGTTTTTCTTCATCTGAAAGGGACACTGCTGTAAATTATATTGTGCTTTATGTTTCATTTTACCTTGTAGATGTAATAATGTTCTGGTAGATTTAGATGAAGAATGTACAGGTATGCTCTCTCTGTATGACATACTGTCTAATCCTGAACAGTTCTGTTATTTTGTTCATCTATGCATGTGTCAGAATACAGGATCCTGTTCAGTGGCAGACTATTTCTACCCAAACCTTCTCTTTTTCGATTCTGATCTATGATTAAAATTGTAATTATGTCTACGTACACACAAACTCCAGGACTCGTTTTTTTATTGTGACACACTTTATCAGTGTATTTTTTTGACAAGTAACTCCCATTGCAGTGTGTGTGTATGTGTGTGTGTATGTGTGTGTGTGCACCAGAGCTTATGGAAGTGCAAATGCAAAGTTACTTTCACTTCAAATCTGACACTTAAAAATCAGTTGGCCTGAATATTTTGTACAGGGGAATCTCGCTATAACAAGATCGTCTGTTCTGTGTGATTTTTCATGTTATGTGCTGACTCTTGCATCTGAACACTTGGGGAAAAAAAACTACAAATGTACACTGTAAAATGTATAATTTATATCTTTAATTTCTCTTCATGTACATTTCAATGCAACACAAGATAGTACATTCGAACTTCCTTTCCAAATCTTGAAGCAAACAGACTAACAAATTCTGGAGTCTTTAAATCACATCATGAAAATGACAGACATCAAGTGAAAGATAGCAACATGCCACATCAAATTCACCGAGGGACTTGACAACAACTGTACACCGGTCAGACATAAAGGGTGCCATGAAAATGGCTACAATAGTGCTCCACAACCATGATGAATGGTGCAAGTTTACATACCAACTTTCCAGGTCCTCGATATTTTGTGGAAAAAAAAAAATTATTTTAGATACTTGTTATCTTTTCATATTCTTGAAATTGCTGCTTAGAAATTGCAGCTGCATGTATCTCAGGGCACTAAAAGCAGGATTTTTGTTCTGAATATTAAACTAACTTTACATTGTTTACAGCTGCATACATGTAAATGGCATATTTCACAGTGCTTTTACAAGTTGATTGATATGCGTGAACTTGACAACTTGTAACATGTCCCTGGCGACAAGTACTATGTATATTTGTCTTAAACATGGGAATTTACTAATTTTCTTTTGAAAAAAAAGAAAGAAGGAATTATCTGTACTCCTCATTCTGTCCCTGTGGTTCCTCATCACATCTTTAACCACTCATGGATTGGTCTTGCAAGTCCCAATTCCGAAAGTGTCATACTTTGTAATCGCGTAATGTAATATGGTGTACACATTATGTGTTGATGCTTCTCGAGATTTAACACGCATGATTTTATCCATGACGAGTTTCCACAGTGATTCTGCTTAACCCTTGGTCAAAGTCCTACATACATACATACATGTACATGTATATGCCCCAAACTCGTCGGCCTACTGCAACTTATCCCGACTGATGTGACGACAAATGCTGACATTCAACTCACAATCCCTCTGCCCCACTACTGACACAAGTGAACCTTTTCATTACGAGTCAATAGAAAGACACTACAGTATGAATCAGAGAATTGAAATAAAAGATGCAAAGGAACAATGGATGCTATGCCAGGGGGAGCCTTTGAAATGAACCATGGCATTGGATACCCAGATACAGTCATCTTTGCTTAAAGTTGACCTCACATAAGCCAAATAATCGCCTAAGTTGAAGGTCTTTTCAAGGTCCCTTCTCTTTATATTCTATTGACTTTAATCCCTGGAAAGTCAAATTTTCTCTGAATAGAAGCTATTTCTTCAGTCCAAATAGATTTGACTTAGGAAAAGCTGGCTGTACTAAAACATCATCTCCGGATAACATACAACTGCTCTCAGGCATCTCAATTTCATACAAAAGCCACAACGCATGCTATTCTTTCTTCAATTTCTTGTTCATCTGTTTTCCATCATAATGTATTTCCCATTAATTTTGAGATTTTTTCTTTGCAAGAATTTTGCAATGCAACTGATATATTTGCATAATTAACAGCCCATTAAAAATATTGTTTCCTGCAACACAAATGCATCATTTATCATCTTCAAAGTGGGAAATCACAAATTTTCCTCATGAAAAGATATAAATTCTTGTTCCGACACTGCAGTTTTCAATCGCAAATTTGACAACTCACAAAATTGTCTTTACAAGTCCCAATTCCCACAATGTTATATCTGCATCGTATAATGTTTATAGCATCACCACATTCAAAAGTATGGTATCCTGCATTCCTTTCATGTCATACTTCCATATTTATGAACAAAACACTATGAAATGGAGCAGTTTGATATATTTATATTCCTCTATAAATTACTGACAAGACATTGAGAGATTTCTCAATGTCAACATTGTGCAGTCATAACCATCTGTGATAGTTGAAACATGAGATTTCCACAGGAATATGTAGGTCTTGTTATCTTATATCCTAAGTGCATGCCAAACAGAGATATGTTACGTTGAAGAAAAACAGGAAATGCAACTGGGTCAACAAGACGAGCTACAGGAAGATTGTGATCACATGATTCATTGTTCAACTGGACCACAGACTTCACTCTTGTGAGATTACATGCAACTAACTTACTGGCAAATTTGTTTCTTCTTCATATCCATAGCCACAGTTCATCATGCACATTGAATATCAACAAACAAGAGGTATTCAGCATTGTATGAAATAAACACTGCCAAGGTTTTTAAGTCATTGCATTCCTGAGTCAACATG
The DNA here is from genome assembly GCF_040938485.1 of Diadema antillarum. Lineage (NCBI taxonomy): Eukaryota > Metazoa > Echinodermata > Echinoidea > Diadematoida > Diadematidae > Diadema > Diadema antillarum. Next base: position 1,699,346 of record NW_027271462.1, read on the forward strand.
TATAAAGTTTAAGAATAAGAAGACTCTACTGAGGACAACTAGAAGCATTGGGATTGTCGAGCACAGTAAACTGGGATGCCCCTGCTTCTAAAGAACCACAATGTCAGCCATAGGAGCACGGCCTCTCATTAATAGATTTTAATGATGTTTGTTAATCCTACTGTAATCACTGACAAGAATTCACCTTAAACCTTCTCTCCACACAAGAAATATTTTCTCTTTATTTCTATTTGTAGCACAAGATAGCATTTTTTCACTAGATCTAAACCTAGGGGGCTTCATGGCCAGAAAACAGCTTTGGTTAACTCTAAATGACCTTTCAACTCCGTCTGTTCGGACAATTGATTGCTACTATATTTCTCAACCTTCCCACATAATACAACCAGCAGACACCAAGTTTAGGTTATGGCTTGAGAATGACACTTCAGACTGCACTGCTATCATGTTCCTGCCAAAAAATTGCTATTTCTACTCTTTCTACTATATCATATCCCAACTGGACATTTCTAGATGAAATTACAAGTGAACTAGAGAAGCACTCTGAGAGCACAGACCTCCGCCAAGCAGCTTGATCTTGTTCCTCTGTAGAGATCACTGATTTCCACCCATACGTATGCATGCTGAAAGTTGCCTGTTTTCCCAAGATAGAAGCCTCTTGTTCATCATCAACTTCCAGCCGCACGGTGTGCCTCGCCCAATACTAGCAGAAACCAGAGCACGCACTTTAGTGCGCGTATGCCAAAATATTAAAAATTCTTCATAAAACCCACAAAAATTGCCTGATCACTACCAAAAATTAATCATCTGTTACTTGTGTCATTCACAACTTCCTTGTAAGTTTTATCCAAATCTGTTCACAACTTTTGAGTTATTTTGCAAATGGACAAACAAACAAACACCAAAGAAAAAACACAACCTCCTCCCTCGGCAGAGTTAACGTTTCCATTTCAAGCCAAATCTCAGTGACCTCTGACCTTTGACCTACAGCGATTTTGCCCAAAGTCTAATCAGCACCTCTGCACCTCATGCAGCACATCTGGGCTTTGTAACAAGAAAACTCATGGAGTTTGTTAAAATTATGATAAAAGGATGTGGGATAGACAGACAGACAGAGATATAGACCGAAATACAGATACTCCCATAATGCAATTTAATGCATCCAGCACCCTTCGAGGTAGAGGCATAAAAACAACATTCTTTACACACATAACTGAGAAAGAATACACACTAAAATTTCTGTGCCTACTTGTCAAAGATCACGATGGTCATGATATCTCCAGCAGCGGAGAACACTGTTTTTTTTTTTTTAATGCAGGAATGATATTATCTCAAGGAGAAATCAGGTGCATTACAAGTTAGTTTTATACAGTTTTTTGTACAAAGAAAGACCTGACAACTTTTTGTCACAACACATCACCTCCATGTCTCTCAGACTAACTTACGATGGACTGAGGAACCAAATACGACAGACTAGTATTGACGAGAAGACAGGGAACCAAACAAAATGAGCCATCTTGAAAGCATTCCTGACTGGTGTTACAAAGCCATGTCACTGTATCTACTGTTTCATCCGAGCCCACTTTTCCCTACGATGAGAATCATGCCATTCACTGCCCATGAAAACTCATCCGCTGACACCTACTCTCTGAAGCAGCAAAATATTACGGTTGGGAGGCCCATGGTGTACCAGAATATTCGCCATCACTGGATGGTGTGCAGGAATATTCGACATCACTCGATCACTCATAATGGACATAATAATGTAATGGATCTCCCCGTCAATTGCAAATTCTTTTCATGTGAAACCAAATATGCAGAGGTGTCAATGAGAAAGCCTAACATCCATAGTAAATTATTCTCTGCTGTAAATGTGATGTATCACACTTCAGATGCACAGTAGAGAGCAAGACAAAAAGGAATTAGATTTCATTTTGACATTCAACTTGTCACATCGCATGCAGCTCTTGCAAGCAGAAGCTGTCAAATTAAACAAAGGTACAACTGTAGCAATAATGGAACCCTGAAGAAAACCATCTTTCCCCAAACAGAACCTACACATCCTTTCAGGCAGATAAAATGCCATGTTTCCGGAAAACAAACAAACAAATAAAAACAGTATCTCTCTGACAAAATCATAAAGACCAGTTTGAATTGAAAATTCGGTAATGCAGAAAAAGCAGACATCTGGCATGGAAGTCATGGTAAAACATCTGACTGCAACTAGAATACACAATGGATGCAAATTCTGTTGTACAAGCTTTTGCCACTTTCAAATGATTTCATGCTAGAATAATACCTGCCGCAACACTTTGGGGCAAAGGCATAAATAGCATTGCATTTAATAGTGTGTGATAAATGCAACATACTGCAATATTTTGTGTAAAATACAGGAAGTCACAAAAAGACAAAAGGTACTATCAAGATGCACTGGAAAACTGCTGCTAACATGCTGACTGCACAACAGTCATATACAGTGTATTCCCTTGAGCTATAGACAGTTAAGGCACTGGAGTTAGAAGAAAACATACTAGATTATCTTTTTTTTTCCCCCTGCATACAGATCATCACTGTGATAAGAATGTGAAAACTGCATCAAAAATTACAAGCAGCTCCATCATACATCTATGTCTCTGTGAGCAGTATAGGAGGATGTATGTACAGACATACACGGGAGCCCCACCAATGTCACCCACCAATGTCACTTCTGGGTCATATTTTTCTCAGCTTCATCACTGTGTCCATACTAAAACTGGAGGTAGTACACAAAACCCCAACCCATCCATCCCCTAGAAACATACCGCTACCAATGTCCTACGAATCATGTCTCCCGCAGCTCTGTTAAGCCAGGTTCTGTGTATCAATGCATATTTATACGCAATATCACCCTTTAAAAACAGGAAATGTAGAATGAAGTCTTTTGTGAAACATCTCAAAGGCTGACTACAAATAACATATGATTTTATATTCTTCTTCTGTTTTTTCACTAATGCTGCCTGTTCCCGTGAGAGTGATGCCTGCTTAGCCCAATGAGGACGAGTCCCAAATATACTTGGGCAAGCGTCTATGGGAAATGCGAGCTGCAGCAAGATCAAATCGTCCTAAACGGGTTAATGCTCTTTGTTGTATAATATGGTATGCTCCGTGTAGCCTTTGTACAATTCTGCTGCATATTAGAAGACGAGATGGACGACAGCGCTTCAGCAAATCTAGCTGCGAGATGTGGGTGGCTCTCCAAGATACATTTCAGCAAACAGCAGAGCGGCGGACACAAACTCTGCTGGCACACACTCATCCTTGAAGTTACAAAGTACGAGAAGGAAATCATTTCCGGATTAACTAGACAGTGGCTGGCACATACATGTATGTACTACTGAGCAGTAGAAAAAAACCCATCAATTCTAACACCATGAAAACTTCAAGAGATGTCATTTTTGGTCCTGGCACTCAGGGTGGCTATTTCGTCTCGTTATCGCCAAAAAATTTCATCAAAGCTTTCTACAGTGTGGTCCTCGCAAAGACTCTTAATTCCTCTCGAAATTTGCATCACCAGTCCCCAAGTGAGTAGCGAAACTCGTCATCATCGTCGTCATCGTCATCGAGAAAGGCATCCACATCTGAGCCTGTGGGAGAAAGGAGAAAGGCAAATATCTTATTGAACTTCCGGATGATGTAGTCAAAGACATCATCAGTCACTACTACTTTGTTTTTTCTTCCTTGAAAAAGGGTAATTTTCATGTGCCACCAAATTGACTGCACAAAAGCTTAAATTAGCCATGCTGACATCACAATAAAAAATTACTGTTTTTTTAAAAATAATTTGTGTAATTTATATAATCAACATGAAAAAAGGAAAAATGGAGAGGCTGAATATACAGTAAAACATAAAATTTGACACTGTGAGAATAAGTTGTTATTCCAATCAAAAATTTCAATTTAACAACTCACTTTTACCCAGTCCATACTGTGTGATATTCATTGTACATAGACAGAAAATTTTGATAAGCTTCGATTACAGGTATTCCTCTTTAAAAACCTTCATTTCTGTACAAAATTAATTCAATCACTTGCAAATTACTGCAGCATAAATTTGTCATCAGTTCACATTCTTACGCTAAGAAGAAAATTTCAAACTGCTGTATGTATTTCAAATGCATGCAGAAGAATAAAGTCACTGGCCTTTCCAATAACTTTCAATATTACTGCAAAAGCGGAAATTTTTGCACATCCAAAAAATATGAATTTTGCTTGGTTTTAATTCAGGAAAACACACAATAGTGTTACATATAATAAGCGAAAAATGTTTGTGCTTTTATTCTTGCGCTAGTTTCTTATTGCACAAAATGTGTGAAAATTTCCACTTTTACAGTACAGTCAAACCTATCTATAGCGGCCACCCAAGGGAGACGAAAAGAGTGGCCGTTTTGGACAGGTGGCCGCTATAGACAGGTTATTCAACCTTTGTGTGCATTGCCTACATGTACATGTATCATCATTGTATACATCTATTAGTACTTTAATGCACACGCGTGTGTTTCATGCATTCAACAATGCTGGTGTACAGTCGTGGAGAAAGCTTAACACTAGTGCGGTATTATGACTGTTTGAGTGATAAATGCAGCTGTGGCGATCACTGAACATTGCCAATGAATGACTGGCCCTGGCTACAAAGCAGAAAACAACTCTGTATTATTGGCTCAGCTACAGATCCATCCGGTCTGTGGCTGCTATAGACAGGTTAAAATCTACCGCGGAAAACAAAATTTGTGTCGCTGATTTTTAGTGTCCCCTATAGACAGGTGGCCACTAAGGCAAGTTTGACTGTATTACTTTCTTCCCTGCGGAGAGAGATGAATGGCAACACGTCTACAGAGTTTTTAAAAAACAAAAAATTGCAATAACTATAGCACACCTGAATCTGAATTAAAGATAAGGCTCTCTGGAGTGTTGATGGAACTGTCAGACCCAATCTCGGCATCGCTGTCGCTGCCGCCTGACAAGAGGTTTCCATCTCCATCGTTGTTGTCGTCATTGTCACCGTCATCATTGTTGTCATTGCTGCCGTCGTCCATGCCAAGGTTGCCATCCCCATCCAGGAGATCGTCGAAATCGTCCAGGCTGTCGTCGTCATCCGATCCATCATCATCGTCATCGTCTCCGTCAGACTGCAACCAAAGTAACACCAGATACAGAATGCTGAATCATATGTTAAAGGCATAATTTACCATTTGTAGAAGAAACAAAAACCCAGCGTTATTGCTTTAAAAAAGTTCTAAAATGTGAGTTAGGGATAGAAACAACCACTGTAAAAGTTTGAATCCATGTTAACAATGTCAAATATTGTTAAATACAGAAAATGTGAAGAACAGTTACAATAAAAATATTTCCAGACGAAACCGTCTACAGTTCCGGTTTAATGAGAAAAATACTGATATCTCCTTATATTTTAGGATTTATTGCAAGCATTTTATATGGTAGGATGTTTTATGATACAACAGACCTACACATATGCATTAAACGTGATATCTTGAACATTTTTTAAATCACTGCTCCCAAAGGTAAACAGGACCTTTAAAGTCTGTCATGATCACTACTGGAGTTGCCTGAACAAGACAGCAACATGGGTATTTCGTAGGGGGGGGGGTTCTACCATCTTGGCATTTGCAGGAATATGAAAATTAGAAATTGTACTTATTAGATGAATATCTTGTAAAGAAAAATCTCAGTTAAAATATTTCAAGAGAGGTAGAGAACATTCACATGATACAAAAACACAAACACCTCCCCCCCTACACACACACACACATACAGATGTATACCTGCAAATCAATATGTCTCCCAAAATGATCACATAAAAATATATACTCAGATGTTAAATCCTTCTTGACAACTGTAGTAAACATGACAAGTGACTTCAGGATAACACTATGAAGCATGAGACTTACTTTCTCTGCAGTAAGATTCAACTGACACAAGTTTGACTTCATCTCTGCCTACCTATGCCAACATTGATCATCGGTTTGGTTTGGTTTGGTTTGATAAAGTTATCAAGATGGGATATCAACACCGTATGAATGCTCCGGTACATTTATCACTGAGAACCAATAGGTTAAGACTTCTACAGAGCCTTGTATGATATAAACTCCTCTGGGACTGACATGAGGACACAATTTGAAAGAAAAAAGAATTGTATCATATAATTGATGATTTTTATCGCTACGAGTGACATACCTTCTGAAAAGAGAAAAGTTTGTAATATGAAAACATTCTTATCTTCCTGCACTTAAGATGAACAGCCAATCAAGCATGACAAAAATGATGGAAATATGCTGGAAAACTTGTCACAGTCACAGCTAATCCACATCCACTCATGTACAACCCCTGACATGTATCCTGTGACCTTTCAACTCTAATAGTTCTGTTATTTTTTAAGACAAAATGACCCCCTCCCAACACACACATCATCAGCACTTATAAAGGGTCACACCTGCTCTTCTTCTTCCTCATCTTCTCCATCTGCCTTGCGAGGGCGTCCTACCTCATACATCCGACATATACTCTCCACATCCACACTGTCTCCTGCACCTTGTTGCTGTGGGTGGGGGTTAAAAAAAAGGGAGTGACAACAGGATATAAATCATAACATATTTTCAAAGTAACTTTTCTTTCTTGATAACTTATTGCAACTTTTTGCAAAACATCGTAATCCTGAAGACTCCAAAGTTACTTAATACCACATGAATACTAAGCCCATTGAGGAAGGGCTGATTTCACAATAACACCCATTTCCAATAGACACCTGCCTGAGTATTCTCGGGACTCGTCTCTAACAGGATAACTGAGGTGTCCCCAAATGTAGGCTTTGACTCTGTACATGAATGTCTAGCAAAAATCAAACAGAGTCTTATCATTTGACCAATTAGAACTGGCTACGATGAATTATGAAAAGTGTTAGTATACATCAGTAGCAAACCAATAAAAATAGAGCAACTGAGACTCACATAAAAAATAAAAGTGATCAAATGTTTCCTGTCTGTGCTCCATTCCACGATTTTGTGAGTTAATCAGACTGCAATTCTAAAGATATTGATCATGACAGAGTCCAATAATCTGGGATCCAACTATAAACTGACATCTGAGTCATGGTTGAAAATGCATGGTCATGGTCAAATCACAAAGTGTGCATCGCTTTTTTCACATTACTATTTGTACATACAGTCAAACCTGTCTGTGGCAGTCACCCAAGGAGATCAAAAAAAAGGTAGCAACAACTGACAAGTTGCCAGTATAGACAGGATTTTAACATGGCTCTTCTCTTGGAGGGATTTTTTTTTTAGTGGTTGTAATATAGCAGGTGGCTGCAAAGGCAGGTGTTTACTGTATATATTTGGTATTATATTTTATGACTTGTACTTCTTTCAATTTTTTTAAAATAATATGAATTGACAACTGTATTTTTGTTTGATGGAAAGAAAGTATAAATGAATGGATTTGAATTAAACTGAACTAGATATATCGCTACGGCGACTGATATGCCTCCGCCATAATGCATGGTTCTCCTAATAGGTCTATAGTACAATGTCTTGACAACGTGTGATGACAGTTTCAAACAATTGGCAAAATATTAAAATGACAGGTTTGACACAAATGTGCTGAATGTTCACTTTCCTAGAACTAGGTTCAATTGGATGAATGATTAAAATGTCAGAGTGCAGGTATTTGGGGAACTGATGATTTTTACTTGACTTTTGACCCTTTTATAAGTTTAAGCACTGAGTTATTTTTCAAGGTATTGAGAAAAAGTATAATTTCAGTATCAAATGGGAAAATAGCATTATCTAAACCTGGCCTTTGACCTTTGACCTCACAGTTCCAAAGAGAATCACTGTTAGGTTGAACATGTATAGATATGTAAGTTTCATGATGATACCTTGAGTTACTTTTGATATATGGAGGAAAAAGTGCAATTCAGCACTTTCACTTGACCTTTGACCTTTTGACCTTTGACCTTTTGGCAAGAAACTTCCCACAGAATATATATTGGGTAATACATGTATACATCAAGTTAAAAAAAAAAAAAACCCTTCATTCATTGCATAAATATAAGGAAAGTAGTGATATTTTGAGGAGTTGACCTTGACCTCCCTGACCTTTGACCCATGACCCCCAATGTCCCTAGATAATCACTGCCCATCGGTACAAGCATATATACTGAGTTCCATGAAGATACCTTGAACCATTTTTGAGATATGGAGAAAAACATGAAATTTCAAATTTTTTTTCACAAAATAACCTGTGACCTTTGACCTTTGACCCTGTGACCCTAAAATCCACACAAAGTATTATCCCCCAAGGATATACCCTCATACCAAGTTTGATGTAAAACCACCGCACGGTTCTTGAGATATCGACAAAAACAAAACGGGACGGACGGACGTACGGACGGACGTACAGACGTACGGACGTACGGACGTACGGACGGACGGACGACCCGAAAACATAATGCCTCCGGCCACTTCGTTGCGGAGGCATAAAAATGCAGCATGACAATCTTTTTACACTATACATGTATATGCCATTATATCACAGACACTGACAACAGAGTGCAGAATACATCGTTTTGCTTAAGATTCATGACTAGACACGCTAGCTCACCTCAACAAGGGCCAGGTATGTGTCCAGAGGATCTGTAGCCAGGTCAAATATGTTTCTCTTCACGTCGATGGTCGCTGTCAAAATAATAGCAAATAAAACACAAAATATCAATTTTACAGCTATAATCAACTTAAAAATGCAACCATATCATTAGAATGAATGATCAACATGGCATACCACATGATAGGGGCTCTAAATTAAACAATTTCTTTCTCACACATTTTTCTTAGAGCACGTTGATGAGTTTCGACATTTATTGTTGCAAATACTCAATATTTTCCTCCCTCTCTATCTATCTACAGCTTGGAACTCAGCTGGTTTAAGTTTATATATATTACTGAAAGCTGAAGAAAAGGCTTGGCAAGCCAAGCTAAGTGCCCAAGCACAAAAAAGTATCAAATCTTGAATCTCAAAGGGTGCGTTTATCAACTCTCCTTTCTCGGCAGAAACAGGTTATCCAAACAGCTTTCAAGGAATTTTCACGAGTTGACAAACGCAAAGCTGTTTTGAAAGCCCTTTAGGAAAGCCTTTTACGAAAGGGTGTGTTTATCAACTCTCCTTTCTCGGCAGAAACAGGTTATCCAAACAGCTTTCAAGGAATTTTCACGAGTTGATAAACGCAAAGCTGGTTTGAAAGCCCTTTAGGAAAGCCTTTTCGAAAGCCCGAAATTTGTGACGATCCAAACAGGTTTCCTAAACAGGTTATCAGAAACCTGTTTGTAAAAGCCTTTTGAAGTTGATAAACGCAAAGCTGTTTTGAAAGCCCTTTAGGTCGCCCTACTGCGGTTACGCAACCATGCGTTTCCAGTTTCTGAAGAGACGCGCGCCACGTAAAGTGCACACGAGTACGTGTACACAGGTGTATACATACATGCACGCATATGCTTGGAACAAGGAGGTGTTTCTTTCACCAACAAGGTTTGAGAAAAGGTTTTGAAAAAAGAGAAACAACAGTCTCATTCCCTTTGATCCCATGTCTCATGACGCCACTCAGAAATATTTGAAGTATGTGCTCAACTGGAGCTGCCTCACAGATAGGAAGACAATTGATTCACGTGCCATCGTATCATGACTCGTCACTCTCCAAGGAAGATATGTCTTTATGATGGTAATTGCTTTTCGCCGTCCCTTCTTAGAAAACAAGCGGCACATTAATAGTACAGGCAGTCAGGGATTTGGAAAGGGCTCTCGAAAGGGATATGGAAAGGGCTATCGAAAGTTGATAAACGCAGCCGACGAAAACAAGCGGCACATTAATAGTACAGGGAGTGGACAGGGCTTTCGAAAGGGCTATGGAAAGGGCTTTCGAAAGAATTATGGAAAGGGCTATCGAAAGGGCTATCGAAAGGGCTTTTGAAAGTCGTTTAAACTGGGGAAAGTTGATAAACGCAGCCAAAGACTGGCAGTAATGAGTCAAATCAATTTCTTCTTTAATCTTGCTTGGAGTTTGCCATCTGATGAAGGGGTCTTTAAAAGTCAACTTCATGTTTGCCATCTGATGAAGGGGTCTTTAAAAGTTAACTTCAACTCACCTATAGGTTTGTAGTCGGTGGCATCAAAGGTCCTGATGGAGGACCCAAACGGACTCTTCATCCTCTCCTCCACCAACTCATCATCACTGTCAGACTGGAAGATAGCTGGAGGATACAGGGAGAAAACCATGGCAACCAAAATTTGATACCCAAGCACATTCTTAGATTCCAATAAGTTATGGACACACCTTAGGAGTTCTCACAACACTTGGTTGTGTTCCATTAAGTGAATAATGAGATCAAAAATATCTCATCTTTTTGATGGTTATGCATAATACAATAGTAGCATTTTAGACAAAAATAAGATAATAAAAAAACTCTCATTCATTTGTGACAATAATTATCACCAAAACATTAGTCAAGAATGGTGCAAGAATCTACACCCAAAAGGTGATATTATCATTTTTTTTTTAAAGTTTTATTTTTCATTTTGCAAAGCAGTATGAGATCACAGCATGGGTACTCTATTTTCAAGTTTGAGAATCTTATACCATGAACTGGCTAACAAAATCATTCAGGCTCAAATAATATTGATTTTGGAACCTCTTTCTTATTTCTTTTTCTTTTCCAAGCAACTGTGGGAGAACAGCACAATGGAAAGTTGTCTCAATCACAGACAAAAGTAAAAGACAGTATAAAATGGGTATTAGACCCTGGCTCTTTTATCAAAACCCTCTGAACCCAAACAAAAGTACCATCACCCCAATACAATGCATTACACCAGTGGTTTCTGCTTTCCCTTGAATTCAAACCAAACCAAGAATTGAAAGCCAGGAGCAAACGAACTTCGTAGATGAGTTATGCATGCAATTGTCTGGATGATACAGAGAAGCACCACTAGACCTCACCTCCATAGATGACTGTGCCTGCACTGTTGAAGACAATCCTACACTGGTCCAAGGCAGGGACGGTGTGGAGGAGATGGAATGTGCGGATGTCCCACTGAGAGAACCAGGATTAAGGAAAAACGCATCTTAAACCTCTACCACGACATAAAGACACCTTGTAGGCACCTTCCTTTACTTTTCACATCCATTTCCATGCAAACACTCATCAAAGTTTGTTCAGTTGCATATAACCTCTGCAATCATTCACAGTTTCTGCTCATGAAGCACAACTCATAAAGACCAACATGGCATAAATATCTAGTCCACAAGGCTAAATCTATAGTCCAAGTCTAAAAACATATAATTGACTACAGCTCTAATGCCACCATTCATCATTAACCATGAATCTGCAATAATTTATGAAATGACATGGAATACAGATCGAATGGGGATGGTTCCATTTGGCCTTTCTTCTACATTATTGTGACTAGCAATGCAGTGTTATTAATGGTGTGGCAAACCTTACCCACTGTTGCATGTAGTTAGCAGTGGACTTATTAATATTATTAAAACTTAATCAAAGTTGTAAAATGAGTATGAATTAACACAACCATGACAAACAGCAGGTTTCCATGATCAAATGCCAGAATTTTGGTACTATAGGCAGCTATAACTCAAACAGTGCACTTGGATGTGGCAGCTGAATGGTCAAGCATGGATTCTACAGGTCTGTCTCTTGGTACACCTGTTACAATCTCATGGCTCTGGTCTGGGAAAGGATACAATCTCGGAGTTGATGATAACCTCCAGGCCCGACGGGTGGAAAAGGCCGCTGATCTTGTTCTGGAACTGGTCAAACTTGTAGACGGGCTTGGCAGAGCGCACATCCCACAGCACGCCGTCGTTGAGCACCAGGTCGTCCGTGGGGTCAAAGGTGGCACAGTTGTTGGTGTAGTTGTTGCTCAGTTGACCGTCGTGGAGGGTCAGCACCAGCTGGCCAGTGGAGGTATCATAAATCTGGTGGACAGAACAGCCATTTGGTATGTTACTTGGACTTCTCGTGGCTTCAGTCTCTACTTTGTCATGGCACAGTCAACCTTACAGTCTGCCTTCAAGTTTGTGGGATAGCAGCAAACTCTAGGGGTCAGCTCACCACTTCACTAATCTTTCACTCCGCCGACTGCTAATAGTGAAATTGGATTTTTCTTTTTTTGATGCATGGCTTGTGGCTTTCATTCAAGATCCATAGTTCGTAGCCCCAGCACAAATCATGCTCTACTACTTCACCACCTGTAACGTGTTACAAATACATTGTATGATGAATATTGACAAGCTAGAGTGGTAATACACAACTGATGTCCAGGCTTTTATTTGTTATCATTTCTTCCATGTCTGTCAAATTAATCTGAACTAATGTGACCAAATGAATGACAATCAAATTCAACAATATCCAAACTTTGATTGAGCAAACGTTTTGCTCTTGAAGGAGACAGTGCTGGTAACTTAATATTTTGTGAAAGCACAGAGACAGGTGAAGAAAACCAGTGAAAGAGTGTGAGGAAGTAGGGAGAAATTAGTTTATATTTTCAACCACAGAGTATGTCTTACATGAGCTGTATCATCCTTCGTTCCGATGATGCGTTCCTGAGATGCTTTGCTGAACTCCACATGAACATCTTCATCAAAGGAGAATCTGGGAAATGCAAAGGATCAAAACATGAAGGTCTCCACTTAAGGTGAGGTTACCTCTGAGCTACAACACTCATGCCAAAATAGGTCACAAGCACAAACATATGTGACCGAGTTACACAAGGATACTTAGAGCTTATGATATGTCATCACAACTTTTTTTTTTTTTTGGGGGGGGGGTGGGTTCAAGTCAAAATGGCAACATATGTGACATCAAGTCCTTCATTGCAAGCATCTACACTGATGGGATGTCTGTTTTACCTGCAGAAAGATGTCAGTGAAATGAAATGCATCATAACAGATTTGACTTTATAACTTGAGGACAACAATGCATCACATTGACATGTAAATCACTGAACTAAAAAAAAAAAACTCACATCCAAAACTGAGAAGTGAGTGAAATTAGCATATTCCATTGTGCAGCAGAAAGGCAATATCTCAGACTTTCTCCTTTTTTTTCTCTTTTTTTTTTTGCACTACCTTCGGTATACAGGAACAACAATTTCATACTTGTGCAGTCACTGCTACTGTACATATGAAATTTTAAACTGAGTCAGAGAGAGAGACTACTTGTACAGCAGTGCTGCCAGCAATCACTATGAAATTCTTCACTGTAGCCAACTCCTTCCTTTAAAACGAATGGTTGTAAAAATAGCATGGCCATCATTAACACTTTCTGACAGACTATGACAAAATTTACAGTATCCTTTGCTGTCATTATTTTTGGCGCATGGGCCATATAGGCTATTCTATCCTCATCGCCAACGGTACATCATTGAAATATCATTCAGTCTCTTGAGGCAAGGGTGCACACAAACTCACTTCTTGTCAAAGGTGGGCTCCCTACCCCACAGGGCCGACATGGGGTGACTCCATGTACTCGAGGTCAGCACAAGGTTACCATCCTGCAATGGAAGTATGCAGAAAAAAACTAGAAATATCACTTAAGGTGATTAATACCCCCGCCCCGTGACGACAGTCTTACCCAAGGAATGATCTTTCCTTGATCTTCTGCCATTTAAATGCCGTTACCATGGCAACGCAGCTTCCGACACGTCCGAAAAATATGTCTTGCACATCTTCCCACCAAGACTATTGTGTGTGCCACATTTCATAAGCTTTTGTCAAAAACTGAGGAAGTAGTTCAATCCACAAGATCTTTCCTTGATCTTCCACCATTAATATGCCATTACCATGGCAACGCAGCTTCCGACATGTCCAAAAAATATGTCTTGCACATCTTCCCACCAAGACCAATGTGTGTGCCACATTTCATGAGCTTCAGTCGAATACAGAGGAAGTAGTTCAATCCGCAAGATCTTTCCTTGATCTTCTGCCATTAATATGCCGTTACCATGGCAACGTACTTTCGGGTACTGTCAAAAAATGCGTCTTGCACATTTACAACCAAAGGCACACATCTGTACCAAGTTTCATGGAAATTGGGCAAAAACTGAGGAAGTAGTTTGCAACACAAAATTTTCCATCATTTTGGCTCATAATATGTGAGCTGTTACCATGGCAACATACTTTTTGTCACTGTCAAGAAATGTGTCATGCTGACCTATATCCTAAGACAAACATTCAATATGAATTCCATGAGAATTGGAAGAACACTGATGAAGCAGTTTTGCCATGAAGCATTTTGCCCTATATTTTACCAATAACATGCCGTTACCATGGCAACGCACTTTTTGCCACTGCGGAAATATGTGTCTTGCACATTAACATATTCAGATGAACATCTGTATCTAATTTCATAAAAATTGATCAAAAACTGTGGGAGGAGTTCGCGACGCAAGATTTGTACCCATTTTTGCCCATAATATGCCGTTACCATGGCAACGTACTTTTGGGTACTGTCAAAAAATACGTCTTGCACATCTACAACCCAAGGCACACATCTGTGCCAAGTTTTATGGGAATCGGTTGAAAACTGAGGAAGTAGTTCGCGACGCAAGATTTGCAACGGACCGACCGCCCGACCGACCGCCCGACTGCCCAACCGACCGCCCGACCGCCCGCCCGACCGCCCGACCGACCGCCCGACCGACCGCCCGACCGACCGCCCGACCGACCGTCCGCTGATTCCTATATACCCCCTTCAAACTTCGTTTGGCGGGGGTATAAACATAATCAACTTCAGTTTTCTTCCGTCGTGATCTTTGACTTCAGAACTGACAGCCAATAGAGATTTGTGTTTTGTTTCTTTTCACTGAATGATAATGTGCAAAGTTATTACAGTCTCCGAAATTACAAAAGTCAAAGAAGACATTATTTTTCTCCATTAACTTGTGTTAACAAACTGATACCACTTATCACAAATACTATGTTAAGTTTCTCTCTTTTTTTGGGGGGGGGGCACAAGGAACAACTCAATAAAGAAAATAAATGCCCCTTTACATTTTCAAAGGAAGTGTGGAACGAAGATTATGTGTAACAACCATTCACTGAAAGCATTATCAAATCTTTTGTTCAGTTTAGACAAAAAATATCACTCGTCTTACTATTTTATCAAGATTTTCTGAAAAGATAACACTATGGTATTGATTCCTTTGACACACACTTAAAGGTAATACACCAAGTTCCCTTTCAATAAGGTTAGGCATTTAGCTACCTAAAAAAAAGTGTTTAAATATATTCGTGGACCTCACTGTAAGAACTGTAGAGGATAGAGCAGCTTACCCGTGATGGTTCCACGAGCCGGATTGGTGAATCATGGCAAGTATACGAGAATTCTTCCTATTCAAACAACAAACACAAGACATAACCATTGAAAATGACTGCAATGTCTAACATGGCATGAGTGCATGTGTTGCAACAAGAATGTTTTGCTTTTCCATTGCCAATACATGTGACAGAATACTTGGAAACATAAGAACCAGGTCATGATCACTCTTATCCATTGTCAGAAACTGCTGTATATTAATGTCAAATGTTTTTGGCAACCAGTTAATCTCTTCAGATGTTGGCAAAACCACATTCTATAAATGGTATGAATAACCAGAATATAACCTGCAATTTGAAAACAGTAATACACATTGTACATTCAAATAAAATATAATTAACGTTAATTGCACCTTCAAAATCTGTAAAAGAAATTTCCACATTGCATCTCCAAGCACAGTTCCTCATGATTTGAATCCCAAATTGTAATGCACACATTGTTCAAGCAAAGTTCTGTCAGTTACTGTCAGTAACTCTTCCACATAAACAAACAAACTAACAAAAAAATTCTGAAGTAATTAAGTTTTCAATTACTATTTCACAATTCCACAATCTTCTTACTGCATATAAGTAAGAAGATATATATATATTACTACATATAAGTAAGAGGATATATATAAGGCAATCCTAGTTCTTTTTAAAGATCTGTTCAAGGACTTGAAAAATGTAAAGACATCCAATCTCCCGCTTCCTATGGCATCAACATCACACATTATAGGCATGATGAAACTTACTGTCCCTGAGTAGAGGTTGTATGTCTTCAGTTCGCCTGCATAATTACCCATCCAGAGAAACCTATCCTTTGGCTGCGGAAATGAAACAGACAAACATCATGTTACTAGTACCTCATACTGGACAGTGCTATATTGGTGTGACAATGCAACGTCTTCATTCTGCTACATTTCTGACATTACTCATGAAAAGCTGCATCAAGAATATGATAGGATTTTCTCCATTCTATTCGAAACTGATGAAGGAAGATGTCGTGGTCAATTCTAGAAAAAGGGCGGTGAATCTAGGGAAGCCATTTATCATTCACGCCTTGATTGGTCAACACACACGAACAGCTTGGTTACCAGACAGAAAATTCATATTTCACATTCTAAGGATGGAAATACTCTCTCTGACTGTGCTCCTGTTTAATCAATGTCACCCTGTATTTCATGCTATTATCAAAATAACAGTGAGCAGTGTAATGAAAGTCTCAATACATTATGATTGTCTATCAGTAGACCTCATCATTGTGATCTCTTCAGTTTCACAATGGCAAGGAAGGAGCAGAGAACCATCTTGTCTTCACACTTGATTTGGATTCTCTTTTACTGAATTTAACAGCCATGTTTTAAGAGAATCAAAAATATGGTTATGAAATAGCTTGGCAAAACACAGCCAAATGCATGGAAACACATAGGTTTGGATTAGCACTGCACTATGAAATTAACAAAGTGTGTATCAATCCTACCAATACCTTCCTAGAGGACTATCTCCAATTCAAACAAGAGCCAAACATTAAACCTCTCAGATCAGAATGGCTTTATGCTTTCTTATCATCACATCATGTCAGTAACAGACCTGTGATAAGTTCAAGTTACTTCTAAAGCATCAGTACAAAGTATGGAAATAATTGCAGATTTTGGTGAACATTCCAGCGACTACAGTCCCCTTTGTATTAAAGTCCATCAAGGATGAGTTACATGAGCTTTGCAATAATCTGATGCAAAGGCAGGAAAGCCAAACTCTTAAATAGGATTGTAGTATAATAAAGGCTGCAAAATGCATATTTTTGTGGAAAAAGATATGCTTACCATTTTGCAATAGACAAAAGCAGTCATACAATTTTGAGAAAACAGTACTTTTTGTGAAACCAGCAGCATTTGAGGCAAATAAACGGTGCAAAATACTGAAAGAAAAAAATAACAGCCGACATCTCTGTAAAGGACACAGTATATTCTGTGTATCTAATTTGACTTTGGGGAGACTTTGTGAAGACTTGCATGTGAGTTTGTGAAGGAGCACATCATAATCTCATCTTCTGTATACTGTATATGATGTTATTTTCAAATACAGATATTTTCACGAATGAGGAGGTCATAGACATATTCGCAAGATGTTGTTTTCGCAAATTGATGCCGAAGCTAACGTAAATGCACTATTACCCTAGCGTAAGGAGACATTTTTATGCGTTGTAAAATTCGTGATCCAACTGTGATTCACAAAATTTGCGAAAATTACAGCTTATACAGTATTAAGACTGACATCACATTTTCATGAAAATAAATACAAATGTGCAACTCAATAACATCCCTCTTTTTCATGATACTTTCACTCTTCAATTTATAGGAATCAACTCTGAACATTCAAGTCAAGTTTGACAAAGAGCGGAACTTCACTTAGAAAAGTCAAACTCACATTGGAGTGCTTGCTGAAGGCACAACATGTGAACCAGCTGTCCTCTTCAGCGTCGCGGAATGTCTGGATCGGATGGAATCTGCACAGGGAAAGAATGCAGGGAAAATCAACTGATCTTGCTCTTATCACTCCAGAAACAAAGCTTGAGAGATAATTGCTTCAGTCATCTATCAAACAGACACACAACAAAATATCAAAGGAAAATGAAACATTTCCACAAGTACCTGATATGTACAGCACATTATGCAATGCCTAGAAATATACAAAATGAAAAATAATAATATGGCTCAATATGGCAAATTTTGAGGAAAAAATGTGTTATACTATGGTCCAGATGTATTGCTTGAACGTGTGAAGTTTATTGATATAATACGGTAAGTTTGAACTCCATTAGGATTACTGGTTTGAATGAAGTGAATGTGCACTGGACTTACATCACACATTTTCAGGTCACAAATGACATGCATGCTCACCAGATTTACAGCATGCATATATACAGAAGCCTAACATGAACTCTTAATAGATACATGAACATACGGTAATACATGAACTGGCCTCTTTCAAGTGTATATCTTGTTCATCAACATACAAACTTGTACTTCCCACGCTAAGCAAATAGAAAGAAGGAATTTCACCCTATTCCCTGTTATATGAAAGTAGTCATATTTGGCATATCAAATATACTTTCAATGTGGTATTAAAGTCTCACCTGCTATAAACAAAGTGTCTAGAACACCTTGCTCCATCTCTCCCTCCATGGGCTGGGTTTATCTACAAACAAAACCACAGAGGGGTGATTTAGTGATTCACTGAACACCTGAGCTATGGACGCGCGCTTAGCAGGCTGCCGTCTTCTGAATCGCTCTCCTAAAACATTGGCCTTTGAGCAATATTTCGGAAGAAAGACTGTATCATTTATGTATCAGTGTGTTTATTGAACTTCTGTGACCCTGCTGGACTTTGTTGAGAAACATTCGTCTATGAGTTTTCATGGAACCAGGCATTTCCTTCAACTTGGCTTTCCTATACTTGAACTGAAGTCGGCCATTTACTCGGTTACATACATCCCTATACAAGTAAGTGTGTACCATTCACTTTCATGCTGTGCGAACAAGCTGAATGAGAATCCTTTGATAGAAGAATGAACTTGAGCGGACATAAAAGGAGTGGACAATGACCGTGACGATCGCACACAAGCTATGCGATGCTCTGCTCATTTACCTTCTTGTGTGTCTACACTGCGTTGACTGTGGTGTTAAACAATATGGCTGCCCCCATACCCCGGATCAGAGCTTCCGTATATCTATGAATCGCAAGGGATATCTGAAAGTTCCACTGCGATATTATTCAAACTCAGACGCTACTTTTAATCCTCCACTCATTTGTTGCGGTGATGTGCATCCCAACCCTGGTCCCTCTACTTCAACCATTGATACAGGTTGTAGGATTGAAAGAAGCACTCGCTACCAACAAAGTCTGCACTACACCAGCAGTCAGCTCAAAACCATTGGCTCTGTACAGATCACAGATGTTGCTCCTTCTATTTTAGACAGAATCAAATTCTTGGGCCTACAACGTAAAAAACCAACCCATCATGGCTGCCGTGCTGGTAGACGTAAGTTATATCGCCCATACACTCTGTGTTTTGTTATTCAAGTTCAGCCTTTTGCAGGCACGCCGAAACTTTCTCTTTTTGATATAACACTCAACTTTGTTACAAATCGCATGTGGATTCATTATTGTTAAGGTTGGTTTTTTTTTTTTTCTTTCTCTCTTTGTAATGATGTGTTTGATTATGGGCCCTCCATTCATGAGGGCCCATATTATGTTCCTCTGTCCTGTGTTATGTGAAATAAGAAATTTTTTTATAGTTTGAATAATTTTACTGATACGAAACCAGTGTTTTACATAATACACTGCAATAGTATATTTTTGATGAATGTATATTGATTTTTTTTTTAGTAGAGACTAAAGGGTATTTTGATTTTTAATGATGAAAAGTAATAATGTGTGATTATGATAAGGATAATTTCAGGGAATAAGAAGACGCTGAAGGAGTGAAAGTGAAGACGAGGATGGTAAAGTTTATAAGGAGGGGTAAAAGAGAAGATGGGTTAAAAGAAGATGAGTAGATGAAAAGAAAGTTGTTTTTTTAGTAAGGTTATCTATCAAACAAAAGAGATTATTTATGCAAATAAGAACAGAGATGTGAATAATTGTATTTTTTGTTTGTTGATGGTAAAGGTCAATTTTATTGTGCAATAGTTAATATTTCTAATGTATGTTTGTATATTTGAATGTATTCATGATGATCTTTGTAAAATGTCCGCAATTCAGCCTCCTGGCTGCAAGAGATGTTATTTAATAAATACCTTTCACCTTAAATACCTTTCACCTCACTAGAAAACAGACAAAATAGTCTGTGCCACATGAAGACACAATAATGCATCACAGCCTGACATTTGATTAGATTTCTTGGCTGCAGTCAAGGACAGAAGCAATGTACCCAAATATCTTTTCCTTCAAGGAGAGAAAAAAAAAGTGCCGCACATCACAGAGGTTGGTCATATGTATCATAAATTCTTGCATATTAGATGCCCTGGTCTCCCTCTATCTCACTGGACAACTCTGTGAAAAGTACAAGGCCATGTTTTTACACAAGGTGGCAAATTCAGTGTCTGTTTTTTTTAACTCTACTGTATAACAACTAGTCCTTTAACTATTGACACATATCATGCAAGGGTACACTAGTGTGTTACTTTCTTTTGGTCATACATATCTACGGATTACAGTATAAGAGAGCTGTTGTTTTTTTTTTGGGGGGGGGGTTTGGTTCTTCTTTGTTTTGTTTAGTTTAGTTTTGTTTGGTTTGGTTTTGTTTTTTTGCAATACTGGAACACACATATGACAGCAAAGGGACAAGAAAAAAAAATGCCATTACAAGCTTCAATTAAAAAACAATTTTGAGACTTCAAATCATCGACCAAATTTATCCTTGGGCACACCAACCAACTGATATTCTCAAACTTTTGTCATTCTGGTACAAGAACACAATTACCTGAAGGATGCTCAGACAGCTCTCACAAATATGTTTTGAAGTGACAGAAATACAAAGATTGAAATTTGATAATATACATAGAAGTGAAGGGTTTATAAAGTATCAAAGAACTTACAGCTCTCCTGAACACTCTAGAGGTTGCATTGATGGGAGCATTTTGTCGGAACTTTGGCTCTGGACATTGATGAGGTCTAGCACAGACAAGAAACAAGAAAACATGTTAAAGGGGAACAAAACCTAGATATACATGTAGATTGAGTGAATGTAGATTGAGTGAATGTAGATTGAGTAAATGTAGATTGAGTGAATGTAGATTGAGTGAATCTGAGATGAGTGAATGCAGCAATATCAGTAGAAAACATCAGCAAAGTTTGAGGAAAATTGGAAAATTTGTTGAAAAGTTATGAATTTTTAAAGTTTTGGTGCCATCACTGCTGGATGAAAAAGACTATAATGGTTTGTGATATTACTGCAGGACAACAATATACAGAAAATAAAGAATATAAAGAGAAATGAACAAATTTACATTTTTAAAAGAAAAGTACACATTCCCTTGACTAGGTACTGACATATCATTGAGTAATATTATTCCCTCTGCTTTCTAAAAGATGTTAGTCAAGTGCTCTTTCATCATGCTTTAAAAGCAAAAATATGTTTGATCTCCATTATATTTTCTTTGTATTGTTGTCCATGCTTAATGTCACAAAATATTATAGTCTGCTCATCAAGCAATGGCAGCATCAAAACTTTCAAATTTCATAAGTTTTCAAAGGATTGTCCAATTTTCCTCAAATTTCACTGATGTGTTCTATCAATATTACCACATTAATTCAATCCACATACACATTTGGATTTCCTTCTCCGTTAACCCATTGAGGACAGACTGATTTTGCTACAACAGGCATTTCCCATAGACACTTGCCCGAGTATATTCAGGACTCGTCCTCAACAGGTTAAAAGATAAGCACAGGATTTCAACAATCAAAGGTTCTTAAGAATACAATTTTTGCAGCACATATGCAACATAAAAACAAAAACAAAAAAAAACCACAATGTGTCGAATGGTAATAAACAAAATCTGTGCCAAAACATTCTTCAGGGGAAAACTATTCACCAATATCAAGCTTTTGGGATGTATCAGTGTGCATTTATGACTGGCTGTCTGCTAGCATGAATAATGTATTATGCCTGTACAAACTATCAAAATTTGCATAATACATGGACTAGATTTTGATTCCATTTTTGAATTCCCTTTCAGACTTGCTCACAAAAATCTTAATTTTGAACTTTGAACTGTATTTCATGGGGATAATGGTCACCATAATCTGAGCTGAAAGCAAAAAACATGAACTGTGAAAGAACTTTACGCTCCACCCTAGTGAGTCTTACTCTAGGACTTACAAAAATCTGAATCTTGAACTTTGAACTGTACAGTATGTCCCAAAAAAAATTACAACGGGGCCCTCCGCAATGATATCTTTCGAAACAGTGAATCAATATAAATACAAATGCAAGGTATGAAACTATAACTCATTGCCCACATCTTACAGAAAACCCCATTCGATTTGCTTCAGTGGTCAAAGAGAAATGAGGAATTTTGTAGAGGATGTCAGGAATCTCTTCTGTCCAAATTCTGTGTATTATTCACACACAAGAGCATTGAATTGCTAAAATTGGAAAAATCAGACTGATGACATGCTTTACAACAATCCACATTTCTCTGTGACTGCTTAACCAAATTGAATGGGGTTTTCCGCAAAATAGAGCTAAGATGTTATGTTTTAAGACCCTGAAGTAGCACTTAGACAGGTTGATCATATTGGGTGTTATCAATTCGAAAATCTGATAACAATTTTGGGGGCGACTTACTGCAGTATGTCCCCAAAAAAATTACAATCAGATTTTCGCATTGATAATGCCCAATACGATTAAATTTTTTAAATGCTACTTCAGAGTCTTAAAATATAGCATTTTAGCTCTATTTTGCAGAAATCCCCATTCAATTTGGTTAAGCTTTCACAGAGAAATGTGGATTGTTGTAAAGCATGTCACGAATCGGATTCTTCCAAGTTTAGCATTTCGATGATCTCGTGTGTGAATAATAGACAGAACTTGGACAGAAGAGATTCCCGACATCCTCTACAGAATTGCGTATTTCTCTTTGACCACTGAAGCAAATCGAGTGGGGTTTTCTGTAAGATGTCGGCAATGAGTTATAGTTTCCTACCCTAAATTCGTATTTAGATTGATTCACTATTTTTAAAGATATCATTGCGGAGGGCACCGTTGTAATTTTTTTTGGGACATACTGTATTTCACGGGGATAATGTTCACTACAATCTGAGATGAAAGCAAAAACATGAACAGTGAAAGAACTTTACATTCCACCCTAGTGAATCTTACTCAAGGACTTACTGATAAATATACAATATGAGATGAAAGTAAAGACATGAATTGTGAAAGAGCTTTATGCTCTACCCTAGCAAATCTTACTCTAGGAGTGAGAAGGAGGGGCAAGCCACCACGGGGTTGCTGCAGTGGGCGTGCTGCTCCCTGAGGTACTGGGAGACGATCAGGTCGAGGCTTGGTGGCGACTTGCTGGATTGCCGTGACGACGCGGCCAACGAGGAGGTAGTGGCCGGGGCCCGTCTAGACTGGTTGAGGGCAGCGGGATGGCCCTGACTGGACTTCTCTCGGAACACTCTCCTCCTACTTGTGCCCTGCAGGGACGGTAGAAATATCCATGGTCAATTACCCATGGAGGGAGGGAAGACTTCGATACATGTTAGCATCTGTAGTGCAGATAATGAAATACAGTCAAATCTGTCTATAGCGGCCACCCAAGCGAGACAAAAAAGTGGCCTTATAGACAGGTGGCCATTTTAGACAGGTTCTTTAACATGCTATTTCTCTCGGAGGGAATTGTTTTAGTGGTTGTATGCAGCAGGTGGCCACTATAGATAGGTGGTTGCTAAGACAGGTTTGACTGTACAACACGGTATATAAGACAAGTCATAAGCAGTACTGAATATTCTCAATATGGCATCGTATAATTCTACTGCATGTATAATCAATTAATCAAAATGCGTTGCCAGCAATTTCCATCGAATGTTAATCAAACCTCTGTGCATACTATTGGAGCTTCCTTACCAAACTCATCATTTCACATACTGTATCAAAAATCTCTTTCTGCACAAGATGTCTCATTCATGAATACAAGTGGGGGGGGGGGGGGTGCCCTGCATTATCAACGTATTCAACTCACTCGCGAACTTGCTGGTGATGCGCGTGACTCCGGTCCAAAGGCTATTCTGGAAGGAGGCTGGGGGGTGAGGCTAGAGGCGACGCCCACACTGGAGCCTGAGGCAGCTGAGGTAGAGGGCTGGTTGGTGGTCTCTGGGAGACCGGCGGATGCAGGACCACTGGGCCCAAGGTGGCTGGTTCTTGGAATGCGGGACTGGACACAAAACAAACTGGAATCTCAGGATTTCTTTCACATTTGTGAAAACCAGAATACCAAACTACAACATCACAAGTCATATCTACTTCAACTACACATTGTATAAGGTGGTTTACTGAGACAGATGTACTTTGCAAATGATAGATGATATGCTGCACGAGGCCAAATGGAAGGAATGGCATCACTTACAACAAATAGTGGGTCAGCCTTCACTCAATAGCTGTCTCCTCATGAGGAAACTGATGCTTACAATTATTGGTTACACTGATGACATCATAGCTGAGTCAACCAATCAAAAGCAGATGGATGCACAATTCTTGATCTTAATCTCCTTATTTCTATATGTGTATGAGTTTGTTTTCTTTCACATCTCTCCTTGGCATCTGAACTCACAGATTGGGGCGGCGTCATCATGAGAGACGACAGCAGGGCTCCGGGGGTGCTATGGGTCAGATTTAGAGGTAGGTTGGCTTCTCTCTCCAACAACTTGGCCGTCTCTGACAAACCTGTAATGCAGGGGAGCAGATTGTGAGGATGGAGAGTAAATAAAATGGTATACAGCAAACTAAACTTCCAACATAAAAAAGCAGTGCATATGAATCATTTGTTTCCCTTGTCCTAGCTAACCCAGTAGATTCTCTCATATACATGTTCATGTGAAATGAACCACCTGTTATTCTTACTTATTTGTCTATATTTAGAGTAATGTAAAAGTGGTTTCTTTCCCGTACAGAAACTTTCGCGGTTTCCATCGGTGCCGACTTTTTAGCGTGTGTTTAAATTCGCGGTTGGTAATGATAGCGTTGTAACAAGCGACGAGTTCAAAACATTTTCGCGTGATGTTGAATTCACGGTTCAACCTCAAAGGGCAAAATGCGCGAAAATAAAACCACCGCGAAAGAAACCACTTTTACAGTAGTTAATCCCACTGACAAAAAACTGTTAAAGAGCATGAATTCTTTGTAAATACCAATCTGAGCATGCTTATGAATAGTCCGGTATTATTGCTGCTTAATGCAGTAGGGGATTATAGACATACCTGTACAAAATTCAACCTATCCAGCCATAACGGTTTGAATTTACTCCCCTCAAAATGTGAAAGTTTCGTGTTCAGTTACATTTTGTGCCGACTCAGTTAAAGTTCACAATCAAGTGTGTGGAAAGCTTCAAACCATGTAGAGCTTGAAAAATAGCTTTCGTTGGAATGTGACCTCCCTGGTCTGGGCCTTTGGTTTTTTCTTTTGTGTGTGTGTCAATGTCTCCCTCGCCTGGCGACCTGCGCTCACCTTGGGCCGTCAGGTGGTTGTGGATCAGCTGGAGGAGCTCCTTGCTGTCGTACCTGATCTTGGTCTGGGCCACGATGTTGGCCTTGTGCAGCTTGGACAGGGTGGCATCAGCACCCAGGGACATCGCCTTGCCGGTCACCCGCTCTGATGGACAGTAATATTCCAAACAGATGCAGAGAAATAATTACATTGTACAGAAGATATCACACAATCAAATCAACTCATACTTGCAGGTAGCAGCTCAACTAACATCAAATAAACTAACAATGAGTAGTAATATGAATATGGTAGTATAAGCAGTGATAACAATATTAATGGTAATGCTGCTACTGATGATGATGATGATGATGATGACAATAATAGATTATAATAATAATAACAACAATAATAAATTGATAATAACAATGATAATTATGATATGATGATCAATAGAGGATGATAAGTAGTAGTAGTAGCAGTAGTAGTAGTAGCAGCAGTAGTAGTAGATTTAAAATAGAATTTACATAACAAATACAACAGCAGTTATCACTGCAAAAAGTTGTCTCTTTCAAACTTTGCTTCTGAAAGGAAACATTACTTATTTGTTTATGACATAAAAAGCATGGTTCTATCTCAAGGATGTACATTATTCAAAGGTTGTTGACTGGTCACTGGGCCAGTTTAGAGCATTCTTGTTTCATCACTTACCTATGAGCTCAGACGCATACTTGCAAAACTTGAGATGCTCTGTTCTCTTGTCCTGTAGGACTGGCTCACGCATTAGAGCTGAGAGAAGTGAGAATAAAAACAAAAAGACCCTTTCCACTTTCATCCAATCACCAGCCCCAAAAATGATATGGATAAAATCACAGTGTTGTTTAACTCGAAGACTGTATTCTCAATATCCTGCTTCCCTTTTAAGATTAGCAAGTTTTCAAAGCCGATGAAAACGTTGTCAACATCTTATACTATAACAACAGCACCACAATCAAATTCTTTTCTATTTTTCCCCCCAAAATATTCACATTCAAATCGTTGGCAAGCTTATGTAAATTCTAATAAGACAAGAAAGTCCAGTCTGCCAGCATTCTACACTATGTCAAGCAAGTAGTATCAATATAAAGTGGTATAAATGCACATTCTGACACTGCGGAATAAAATTGTGAAACACTTGGGCATGAGACTGAATTATGTAAAAATATCTTCGGTCTGAAACAAAAGTTGAAAATGGAAAGATTACATGAAAATAAACTTGTAACTCACATTTCCTCCAGAATTAAATCTTTTGGACAAACATTGATCCTTTTACCAAACAACTCTGATTCCTAATAGAGGCGGTAGAAGCAAAATTCGCATTGACTCACTCTGCAACATGCTGCGAGAAAAGATGGGCAGCTTGCTGATGATTTGCCGAACGACCTCTGACCTCGCCAGGCCACACAGGGCCTTGCAGGACAGCGCCCTCACACTGTCCGCCTCTGTGATGGGAGTCTTGACGGTCAACAGGCCAAGCAGTGTCTGAAGTACACAACACAGAATTACGGGAAATGGGGTATCACATCACATGTGCAATACAAGCTTCACTACAATTTCTGAACTCTTCAATTCATTTCATCAGTTATTTCAGCCTATTAGGTTTGAAAAATTTCTACACTTCCTCAGTCACATGTTGGAATGAGGTGATGACTTGCTCCATGACAAATAAGTATGCGTAACTTTCTTCTAGTATTTTCTCACTGATAAATTGAAATGCCTACTCATCCCACAGAAGAAAAAAAAAAGTAAAGAGCCCTTTAACCCTAATCAGGCTGGGGGGTGGGGGCAGAATCCGCCCCCCCTCGACATTTCGCGCAATATCTTCGCAGCGCGATAAGCTCCCGCCGCCATGTTTCATGACTTTTTTCTTTCAAGTATCGCGCAACTTTTGAGACCAAAATTGTTGCGCCCGCGCGTACCGTTTTGACGTGACGCTTGTTCGAAAAAAATTTGTCAACCCCAAAATTGCTCCAAAATGTGATTTTGTGTACAAATCCAATGCAAATTGTGTTTTTTCAATTAATTCACATAAAAATTCATATCTTAACTTAGAATGAACAAAATTAATTTATTTTAGCATAATAAAGCTTCGAAAAATGTCTGTGACAAAGTTTGGCCAAAAAACAAACAAAAACAAAAGGTCGAAAAACAAAGAAATACATAAGAAATTCAAAAAAACAATCAAATACATAAGAAATTAATTTCGATACAGACTTTTTTTTATCCTATGTCTCGGGAGAATGATACAAGAAACATTTTAAAAAAGAAATTAGCTTAATTAGAGCATTAATAACTGATTTAGAGCCCCAAACTGATTTTATGCATAAATTACAATAATTAATTAATATAAAAAATAAGAACAATTTTTCGGAGAAAGCAACCATACATTTTGATAGTATACGTCGCAGGCGTCGCGTGTGCCGATTTTCGGCGCGATCACGCGTTCCATAGGCGAGATCTGAAGGGGGGGCGGAATCCGCCTCCCCTCCCCCCCCCCCCCCCCCCCTTGTACATAAAGGAGATTGTACAGTAGTAGTATAAAAGTGGAAACTTTCGCCTGAGTAATTTTCAGCGCTCAGTTGAGTTCGATATATCCTACATGCTTTTAATTCTGCAGCATCAAAATATAAAGTAGTACTACATAAAACAAGCAAATAAAATTGTTGCAAGTTTTTATTTACAGGCTAGTTTCATGTCACACAAGATGTGCGAATATTTCCACTTTCACAATTTGCAAATCAATCCTTCAATCACCCAGAAAGCTCCAGACAAAGGGTCTGGATAGCACTAGAAACCAAAAGTGAGCACATTCAATCATGCGAGACAGACAGACTGACAGAAAAAGGGGGTCGAAGAAGACATGGAAGTACATCGCACCTTATGCTCAGAGACTTCCAAAACAAGAGAGAAATCATGAGCAATGTCACATACCCTTATGCCATTGTTTGTTCGCACCGTCTCCCACATCTTTTCAATGACCTCAGTCGAAGTTCTGACGGCGATGCGATTCTTCTTGGCACCGTTGCTCATGAAGCGCCCCATGCTGCCTCCAAGCTGGACAAGAAAAGCAAATCAATATTGTTCAACACAGGTTTTATTATTACTTTCAGATTACAAAAACAAACTCTTAAGTATCACCATCAAATAATCTGGGAGAAGAGATCACATTAAGTTTAAAGTAGCACTGAGATGGAGAATGAGTGCTAAATAAGGTTTTGCCTGAAACGGGGGCCATGGCAAATTCAGCACTTGCTCCGTAAGGAAACCATAACTTCATAATCTGCACAATGGCGAGATATATGCATTCCAGAATCAATGCCTTTTTACTTCAATGACACCACACTGAAGCTGGCCACAGTGTAGAGAATCATCAACATGTGACTGTACAATAGAGTACCGAAGTGATGATGTCATAGTCTTTTGGTATATCTTATGTTGGAACCAGGTGCGAGCATGTGTAGCAACAATATTGTTCACAGATATTCGAGCCAAGTACGGTTGTTTAGAACCAGTTTCCATGGCAATGAATGGCTCTGACATCACATTTTGGTACTCTATACAAAGTAGCAATCCTTAGCTGTACACCTATAACACTCCACAGTATTAACCCATTGAAGCCTAGTCCCAAGGACAGTCAAACCTGCCTTAGCGGCCACCGTCTATAGCAGTCACCTGTCTATAGCGGCCACTAAAAAATCCCCCCCCCCCCCCCCTTGAGAGAAAAGCCCTGTTAAAGACCCTGTGTACAGCATCTCACCTGTCTAATGCGGTAGATTTTAACCTGTCTATAGCGGACACAGAGCCCATAATTCAGTGTGTTTTTCTGCTTTGTAGCCGTGCCAGTCATTCATGGGCAACGTTCACCAATTCAGTCATAGCAATGCACAAGTGATCTTGATCTTGATCTTGATCTTGATCTTGATGGTGTACGTTGATCAGCCCTGGTAGAGCAACACTCAACTTTGGTTCATAGGTCATGGTAGGAGGGACATTACTCGAAATGTTTGGATAATGTATCTTTAAATAAACGTGGATCAGCTATGTTGGTTATTGCTTGTGGTAAGGAATTCCAGTGTGTATAAGCTTTCTTCACAACTGTACACATGCTGCGGTGTGCAACAAACACTGGCATTGTTCAATGTCTGACACACGTGTGAATACGTATACACATGCATTTACATGTACAGTATAAGTATAGTTATATGTATACAACGCTGATATACGTACATGTAGGCAATGCACACAAAGTTGGATAACCTGTCTATAGCGCCCACCTGTCCAAAATGGCCACTTTTTTCGTCTCCCTTGGGTGGCCGCTACAGACAGGTTTGACTGTGTACTCGGGCTGGTGTCTATAGGAAACGCATGTTGTAGCAAATCAGCCCGTCCTCAACAGGTTAACACACAAAGTGTACTCACTCTTGTGGAGGGCCCACACACACAGTTGATGATGACCTGCAGTGCAGCCTTCTGTACATCAGGGTCCGACAGCACATCACCTTCTGCCACTCCATTCACAATGCTGTGTGGGAGGAAATGGCCAGGATAGACAAGAATTTGTGTTAAAGACTCAACACTCGATTCAAGCGCTCGTCAGCATCACGGTAATCTCTCAATTTCAAGTCCCTTTTCTTGCAGTTCACAAGCTGATAAAACAGAGCAAATTTTGCAGTTACATTCACATTAAAAGCTGCCTACAAAATACAGAACTCTTGATGAAGTTAACAAACCCACCTTCAATCCCAACCCCCCCCCCCCCATTCCCACACATAAGAGATTTTTTGTTTTCTTTTTAATTGTACAGGAGATACATTCATGCAAAGTAGATACGTTCATGTAGATATATTCATGAGTGTACCGACAGTCACAGAAATCACTGTTTCTAAAGTATAATGAAGTCCTGACATCCTTCGGACAGAATCACTGGAACTTATCGCAAGAAAAGCTGTTTAGTATGACATACAACTAATTCTTTTTTTATAAAAGCAGAAAAAGTGGGATAGCAGAGGAGACAAGATGGCTTAGATAGAGAAGAAAACTGAATGTGGTCATACTCACTTCATGCCTACTATTGACGTGTTGTCTGGCAATAACACCTGCTCACATAGTTGCAGCTGTCCCTGATTGGTTACCGTGACAACAGCCAATACATCCAATGTCGCTTTTACCACCTCACTCCTTTTGAAGAGAAATGATCAAAAAGAGAATATTCAATATTTCAAAGGAGTAAACTAACATGTAGAAGAAATCAATGAGGATTATGCTTGAAATTTCACCAAAAAAAAAACACGGAAAACAAAAGAAAAAGTCATAATCATCAAGCCCTAACTTCGGTTGATAGGGAATACTATTTGCAAGAATTTAAAAGAGTAGGGTCTTCCAAAAAGCCACGCTATTGATCTATATTCCAACATACAACATATGACGAGAAGTTACTCCAATTTCCCTCATTTCCATGTGTGAACTAAGCACTTGCACTCATTAACACAAAGCAATATCTGAGTTGGTTGTCCTCATCTTCTTCTTCTATGTTTCCATCTTTAAATCAGGCATTCCTTGTCACAAGTTGCAATGTCCGGCCTACCTGGAGCTGTAGTTCTTCCAAACACAAGCCAGAGCTATGATCTGGAGGAGCGGCTGGATGCCTTGGAGCTTGATGAGGGTGCCCACTGGAGCCCAGTGGAGCCTGAGGGGAGCCTGCTCTAGCATCGTCTCCATATTCTCCTGGGTGCTCTCTGGGGTGACTGGAATGTTCTGATGAGCGGCAGACAGATTAGACGAAGTAATATCAAGCATGTGTAATATTTGTGCGGTACAAATACACTAGAAATACATGATTGGACTCTGGTACTGGTTATGGGTTCGGTGGCATCGTTTTTTTTTTAGTGTTACATTGTATCGTGTCCGTCAATCACAGAGTGCACAATCAAATGTAGTATGTATGGTAGCTTTGAATACACAATCAGTGAATGTCCAACGACATTACAGCATGGACCACAAAAATGCATCACGGAACATGAAGAATAACATTAAGTCCTATGGCCATATTAAACTCATAAGAGGAACTGATGGCAAGCACAAGTTCCTTTTAAACTTTCTATCCATCTAGGTAATCAGTATGAGTATTTGCATGTACTACAGGGGTCCTAGTACAGTAGATATTACCTACTCAGATTTAAACCAAAAAAAAAAAAAAGATTATCAATGAAGTTGTGGACCAGAAACACTTAGCAATAGACTGCCAAGACCTGTACATCCAAAGATTAAGAGTTTGATTAATTGCCTATCGCAGAAAATTTACCCCAAATGCTCAATTTGATGACTGACCTCTGTGCCGTGCCATCACAACAATCACATATTTTCTGTCGGACAATGTAAGGGCAGTTGCTATTAAAGTTAATTAGTAATCTGAAACACAGCTGTCTGTTGAGATGCAAACATCATGGGGGCAGTCTTGGCCCTCCAAGCATACACTCCTACAAGGTGGTCATGTTGGACATGAAGAACATCCTCTCTGTAGTGAAGTACACAGCTTTAGTGAGTTTTTACAAGTGTGGAGTCAGATATCTTTGAATGTGATTATCCCTGACAAGATGTCACAACGGACAACACACACTGTGATTTACAAACGTAACTAACCACTGTAAACAGGCCAGACCAAACCTTACAAAGAATATTACCACTGCCAAGCTCCAAAGAAAGAATTACCCCGATGATATGCTTTTCTTAATTGAACATCAAGTTTAAGTTTTTGTCAAAGTCTTCGGTGGGCTGTACAAGGTGTCATTTTCTGCTTACACTTCCTCATATTGACAGACTAGTGAGCATTTCAACCTGCATTCAGACTAGGTCCTACATCTTGGGGACAGTCGAGAGAAATATGATCTTTTATATGACTAATCATCTACACTGCTTTTGTCCATCTCAGTGCTGCTGGAACAATTGTTTGGGCCATGTGTGGTGCTGAAGAGGCCCACCTGCCATTTGACACTAGAGTTCACGCATGCCCACATTTGATGAATACAGCTGGGTGCTTTCAATTAGAAGCACAAGGTCACTTTCCACCTCCAAATTTTGTCCCAAAACTGGGCCCTGTTTTATGAAGAGTTAAAATTGATTAAAAGTTGATTTCAACTGTAAGTCTATGGCAACCTGTGTGGTAAGAAAATTTAAACTTGATTTTATCTTTCGATAAAACAGCGCCTCTGACAGGTTTCGCATCGACACTGGGAGAAGTCCCCTTCAGCATGCACACTTTAGTTTTGGAGGGAGAGTCTTATTGTTTGGGACTTTCCTGGAGATGCGGGACCTAGTCTGAACACAGGGCTTGATCCACGACTGGACCAAGTGGGGCTTTTCATCGCAGCCTCACCTTGTAGGGAGGAATGGGCTCGGGCGGAGTCTGGCCCTGATTCCTGGCATAGGCCCGCTTGATGCTGTCCACCTTGAGAGCCAGGTGGGTTTCAAAGTACCTCTTGAGGGCCAGGGAGGTGTGCTTGACCGTCTGGCGGCTGGAGAAGACATCATCGTCATTCTGGTTGGAGTTCTGATCCTCCGGGTCCAGGATACTCAGAGTGCTCATCTAAAACAAGACATGGAAAGAGTTATCATCGGAAGGTAATACAGCATAAGAAATGCTTCCAGTCTACATATTGCACAAGTGCAAAACATTATACAGTCTTTATACCTGAACTGATTTGCCAATACGATCCTGAACAGACTTGCCAATACCATGGTATGCCCAAGAATTACAAGGCCAGGTGCTGCATCCACTTGGCAACAGAGCAATTTTTGCCACACCCAGCTGGGCACTATTCTGGTTCAGGCCATAGAATGTTTGGTTAAGGCAGGCATGGCAAACAGCACTGGCTCAAGCTAATACACTTTTCACCCTCAAGAAACACTCTGAGAGAAAAGTATGGATTTATTCATTTTATCATTATTTCAGTGAAATGATTGTTTTCAGATCATGACATTATACTTCATGGACATGCTAGAAAAATGTGCATAAGTGATAAAACCAATGCAAGAAGATGATGGATGGTCGTGTGTGCATTTTACTGGCTCTAGGCCAGCTAACCAGTACTAGTACCCATGTTTCAGTGTCCTATATAAAATTGCAAGAGATGTTCACACGAATATGCATTGAGAAAACTTTGATTTCTAAGCAATCCATTGCTTCTAGAATATGGCAAAAGACTTGTGCAAAGCAGGAGCAAATATTATGATCACTCAGTGAGGTTAATGATGTACATAATTTTCACCTTATTCTAAGATCACTCTGGAGCAATCATGACAATGTGTGATTTTTCTTCAGCAGTTGTCATTCTGGTCATGACACCTAACAACTGTGCCCCATTTCTTCAAGGGTGAGAACCTTCCTATAATTATTGTAGGTGCCATGGTCATGACTAGACAACAATCATCTATCTATGTCAGACAGTTTATGCTCTTAGCACAGTAACTGCAGCTATTACAGTTCCTTGATTTTATTGCAAAGTGGGACCGTGGCATAATCATCACAATATGGTGCTGTGCAAGCCAAGATGTTCATAATTTGAAGATAACCCCAGGATGGGGAATGTTAAACTCACAGTGTTGAAGAGCTTGCGTAGACCATCTTTCCTGTCGAAGAGTTCCAGGACCGCTCCAAAGCCAAGACTGGTCATGAGGAACATGGTTGCATGGCACCGGCCAGACTCGTGGGAACACTCCAGCAGCCAAAGCATGTAGCTGGAAAGTTTGTAAGTAGGAAGTAGTTTGGAAAAGCATCGTACAATAAACACAGTTTGTTCAAGGTCTCAGGTACACTATGTTCTTACCCAGTGATACTCACATGACCCAGTGTAATGTCATCATTGGCAAAATATGCATGGACTCATACAACTATCCCAAGGACAACTACCCCTCATCTCCCCCTCTATTGCCCCCTCCCCACCCCCCACCTCACCAGCATGATTTTTGTAAGGGGGGTAGTTGTCTGGATATGGTGGATAAAATAAAAGACTGCAAAATTTTGGCACTAATATACAGGGCCATTAGTTTACTGTACAATCAGATACTCAAATACTAGTAGTAATGAAAGAGTACATTCACTGTACGTAGTTGATCCATGCATATACCCAGTCCTGCATCACTGAGCCCCTTCAAAACACTGAACACAGATTATAAGATCCTCCTCATTTCTTCAGGACATATCTTTTAATGAGAAAGACATGTTTTTCCTATCTTCGATCATATAACTCGGCCAAAAATAATGGACGCATGTCAACCCTAGCAGAATTCAACTACAATTCCTCAACACAACCTTGCCAGAAAAAAGGACAACAGCAATTACCAGCAACGGAAAAACACAGAGACAAACAAACAGACAGAAGCAGCATGTGACTGACTAGATCCTTACTTCATCATCTGAGAAAGGACCGGAGCTGGGAGAAGACAGATGCGCTCCATGGTGTCCTCGTTGTAGGCCAGGTAGTAGAGGCAGAGAGACACGCCCGTGGCCGCCACCGAAGGGCGCGGTATCTCCAGCAGCTTCTGGAGGCCGTTCATCTCAAGGAATTCCATGGCGTACTTCTTATGGCACAGCAGGGAGGACAGGTACTGTTTATTTTAGAAAAAGATGAGTATAAAATGGTATTCATAAATAATATAGTATAAAATGAGTACAAAATACAGCATAAAATGAGTATAAAATGAATGCGAAGTCAGTCATGGTACTTCTACTCTGGCAACCAGTCGGGATGCCTTCAAGACAGATTCAACTTTTTTGCAACTAAAGTGTTCTATCAGCTCTCGAAATAAGTAAGACTGTTCCCAACTTTAAGCCTGTATCAAAGCATCACAAAGCACACTGACAAAATTTACTTAATAATTCTATAAGACAATGAAAAATCTAACACCATTTTTAGACAAAGTACACTACTTCACACTTTGCAAAGTTATGAGAATTCCTAAATAAGACAGAACACACACACACAAAGATATATATCATAAAATTAAGAATGATTTATACATAGATATATATAAAATGATCTATACCTTGAGAGCATCAAAAGTCAGCCTGATATCATTGGTTTTGTTGAGGTCAATGTAGTGTATGATTAACTCCATGGAACCATTCTCGATCATAGCACCAAGAAGCTGTGAAACAGTTCAATAAGCAAAACACCAGAATGCACCATCACATAATTTCATCTCACAGAGAATGGAAAAACAAAATTTACTATGAAGCTGGAAAAATGCATTTTTTTAAATATATACATTGTAGTACTCCACTTGGCCATATTGACAAAACCACAAATAAATTTTACATACAAATATGACAAGTACAGGCCCTGGTTCAAAGAGCATATCAATAGCTATTCCTCTTCAGTGACAAAAATTTTAGCATTCTATTGCAGTGTATTTGATTTGAAACAATCTATTTCAGACACCAAAGTTAGCCTACACAGGAGACACTACAGCAATATGAAATTGCCAATTCATGACCAAACAGAGAGTTCATCATGAGTATACCCACACATTCTAGAGGTGTTCAGTATTGAAATGTATTGTTACATGCAACAATATAATACTTAAGTAGGTGTATCATACTGAAGATGAATGAAATTCAAGTTTTATTGAATTA
Source organism: Diadema antillarum (assembly GCF_040938485.1). Lineage (NCBI taxonomy): Eukaryota > Metazoa > Echinodermata > Echinoidea > Diadematoida > Diadematidae > Diadema > Diadema antillarum. Next base: position 1,735,631 of record NW_027271462.1, read on the forward strand.
CTACTAGATAAATCCTGTACTAAAATACAACAGAACTACCCTTCATGTCTTTGTAATTGGAAAACGTAAATAAATCTCTATTAACAATGATTCAAGACACTGCCCTTTAGGAAGTTCAACACATACACTGTATGACTTTATGAAGTATCAACAAAAGATTCCCTTGAAAGGCATGACCCCTGACCTACTGACCTCTTGATACTCCCCGAGAGGGGTCAAGTACTGCAGGATGAACCGCTGTTGCATGATAGGAGTGAGGGGCCACATGCAGTGAGAGCCGATGATGTACTGAGACATCTCCGCCCAGCTGCTGTTGCTTAGCTCGACCTCCGCCCCGCTCAGCTGCTGTGACGTCTTGAGCTTGAACCCTTTGACCCGCGACCTGTGGCCTTTGCCCTTTGAGGACACAGACCCTTTAACCGAAGACTTTCCCTTTGAAGTCCTGCCACTCAGCCTCTTGACTCTCTTCCCTGGTGGATTTTTACCCTCATTTGAGTTTGTGCAAGGTAACGCCTGTGACTTATCAGTCACTATACCCGATTCTACTGACGATGATTCTGCACAAACAGAATTTTGTAGGTCTATGATGCCAGCTTCTTTTGTTTCTAGTTCCATGACCTCATCATTGCTTCCGAGTTTCTCACTTGAGTATAATCGCGAATTGACCTCAACCTCCATGCTCCCTGAACTGGAAACAGACGTATCATTTTTACCACTGAGACTAATGCTGACATTTTCATCACCATCCATTTGACCTGAAATACAGTCCACTGCTACAGGGTCAGTGGCTGTCTCGTCTGCAACGCTTTGGTCCACAACGCCCTCTGTGTCCTCTCTGAAGCAGGCGAAGGGACGCTCTTGAATGTCTGAGACAGGGGAGGGCGATGAACTGCCTGCCTCACTGGAGGCGTTCTTGAAAGCATGCAATCTCTGGAGCATTACCGGAACCTAGTCAAAGAAAGAGCAAAAAATCACACTTCTCTGGGCATACAACAATATCATATCACCACATGTACAACCATTTATACAGCATGGAAATGATGGAAATCTGAGTAATTCTGCTTTAAAATGACCTCAAAATATCAGATTCCAGTGATCATATGACACTCATGAAATGATACAGACTCCCAGGAATTTAAACAAATGAATGCATCTCCTAATATCCTGAGAAACTGAAGAAAAATCAACACATACACACATTCCAAAGAGCAAAACACACATGCCATTCAAATCATTCAAATCCATTCAAATCAGTATAATCCATCCAAATTATCAAAGTCTATCATAAAAAGGCATTAATGCCAGTCTTGACACTCAGAAACAACTCAAAGAAAGACAAGGGGGTGGGGGATGAATTCCTGCAATCTGCAATAGACCTATGGACCTCGTTCATTTACATATTTTCAAATGAGAGCTCACCAAACGAGCATTGTCTTCCTTCAGGTTCCCCGCAATGTCCTGGACCTCCACGGCAGCCGCCAGCAGGCCAGTGGTGTAGGCACGTAGCGGCTCCTCCGCATCAGTGGCCCACTCAACAAATCGGTTCACAAAGCCCTCCTATCAGCACAAAGGGAAGAGCGCTTTAGGAGCAATGTCCGTCAAGTGTTTTCAGTGCATGTCAATTCCTAACTCTTCATCTGTGGGCCAAATAACTGAAGATATCAAAATTCTTTCCTCACTTATGGATAAAAAAAGATTTTTAGTGTGCTGCAATGGCTGCAAGTATTACCTTATATGTTTCTATACATCAATGGCTAGCATGATAAAGTTTATTGGCTCAACGCTGACTTTTTTTCTACAATCTTTAAATTTGACATTTTGGTGGCCCAAAAAATAAATGTAGTGGCCCTAAATAGAAGGAAACATAACAATCAAATTAGAATCTTAGTTGCCCAATCGAGCCACCAAGCAATAGCCTTTTTGGAAGTTTGGGGCCGTGGTCCAGTTATAAGTTTTTAATGGCCCTCAGCCACCAGGCCATCGCTGATGTCGAGCCCTGGCTAATATGATTCTGATTCCTGACAATGAGATCAGTTTATTCATTTTGACCCGGCATAATAGTTAAAACAGTATTAATCAAACTTTCTTCGATCTTAAACACATAATACATGAAAAAACGGATCATATGGAAAGACAATATTACTCCAAATTTTCTCAACCAAAAGAATATATCCTCGTACTCAAGAAGCATCCCTACATCTCGTATCCCTACACCTTGAGGTTTTACAGAGTATCCCACTCATCTTAATGCGATAACTTTGATGACCGACTGACCGTTTCCTCAAAGATGATGGACGTCTCAAGACCTGGGACCACATCCAGAAGAAGCCTACAGGCCAAGGTATTGATCTCCCTGTCACGGGACAGCATGATGTAATCATTGACCAACTGCGGAGAAAACAAACCAACAAACAAACGAGTAAACATTTAACAAGAGTTCTAAGGTAAAGAACTGAAAGGTACAGATATTTGTCAGATTCTTTCCTCCTATTTGTGATCAATTTTCATCTATGCCAATGAGGGCTTTGTGAAGAGTTGAAAACACCAAACTTTCTACAGTTTAAGTCTTGATGATATGGTAACACTCCTCCTGTACCACTATATGATATCTGTTCTGGTTACATCATAAGAGATTTTATAATGACCATAAGCACCCCCTCACAACCCTGACTGACCATTTACCAATGACGAGCATATGATAGGCCTGAGGATGCGATAACATGCATTCATGACTGAAAGTACATAATTTAGACAGGAAGCAAGCTGAGTTGAGGTGACTGTTCTAATAAGTTCAATTCAAACTTCTTTCCTTGTTTGTGTTTTTACGTACTTGGCTCAAAGGAATCCTAACACCACTGGATTGAGGCTGTACAAATAGAATGGCACTGATTATCTAATGTATGGTGTGCATTGTATGTCGTCTCTGCTGAAGTTTTCTAAGTAGAGCACAAAGTATCACAAATCAATCAATGAATCATAATCTGATCTCATTTGCATGTATGTTTCTCAATCTTCTCCTGTCTCAATCTGTAAACAGAGCGAGCTTCTGTACCCATCTTGTGCAGTTAAGGGTGTTTGTGTGAATGTGTGCATGCTCTCGTGTGTAAAATGATTCATAATAAAGCCCCTTTGACTGCACCTTGCCCATGAAATTATCATTCTTGAAGAGAGTGGTCAAGAGGTCACCAAGGGCACAGTTTGGATCCATCCGGCCAGGATGGCGGTCATCGAATGGGTCCGGGTCCATCTTCAGGAAGTTTTCAGTTTCAGCCTCCAAGATGTCTGCCAATCTGGAGAGGAAATGGCAGCATTAGTTCATCTGAATGATAGAGGTATTATGGCTATCTGACACTCTGCACACATTGATAACATACTGTATACGCCGAATATTTTGCAAGGTTTTTATTTTCACGAATTTTGCGAAATTAAAGACATGTGAAAATATTGACTCTGATCCCAATGTGAATGTTACGTTCACATGTACATTTCTCTGTTCAGTACAGGACTCCACGATCGCAAATTTAACCATTCGCAAAATCGTTGGGAATTCCCGATTCCCAAAAATTTAGACTTGCGAAATAATTGGCGTATACAGTACATTATACACTCTTGCTCGCTTATAGTCATTTATGTGCACACCTAATGAGGAATACGTCCACATAATCAGGAAAGGCAAAGATATCATTGATTGATAATGATGGCAACAAGGCAAAGTTCCATGAAACTTGTCAAACTAACTGATCCTTTCTTTCATCCATTCTGGGTTGTTATCACTGGGTAATGATGGCAGTCACTAAAAATATTTTATTTATTTATTGTCATCTAGGAGATTCTCACATACCAATGTGACACACCATAGTTGTGACAGAACTAATGGAGAAATACCCCCATGATTTCAAGCTCATGAAATTATTACAATAGGAAGGCTAATAATTGTGGACATAAACATGGAGGGACATCACAGGTCGAGTGCCATTTGACGATTGAAAAAAACTAGAAATATCACTGAAGGTGATTAATACCCCCGCCCCGTGACGACAGTCTTACCCAAGGAATGATCTTTACTTGATCTTCTGCCATTTAAATGCCGTTACCATGGCAACGCAGCTTCCGACACGTCCGAAAAATGTCTTGCACATCTTCCCACCAAGACTATTGTGTGTGCCACATTTCATAAGCTTTTGTCAAAAACTGAGAAAGTAGTTCAATCCACAAGATCTTTCCTTGATCTTCCGCCATTAATATGCCGTTACCATGGCAACGCAGCTTCCGACACATCCAAAAAATATGTCTTGCACATCTTCCCACCAAGACCAATGTGTGTGCCACATTTCATGAGCTTCAGTCGAATACAGAGGAAGTAGTTCAATCCGCAAGATCTTTCCTTGATCTTCTGCCATTTATATGCCGTTACCATGGCAACGCAGCTTCCGACACGTCCGAAAAATATGTCTTCCACATCTTCCCACCAAGATCAAGGTGTGTGCCACATTTCATAAGCTTTGGTCAAAAAACTGAGGAAGTAGTTAAATCCGCAAGATCTTTCCTTGATCTTCTGCCATTAATATGCCATTACCATGGCAACGTACTTTCGGGTACTGTCAAAAAATGCGTCTTGCACATCTACAACCAAAGGCACACATCTGTACCAAGTTTCATGGAAATTGGGCAAAAACTGAGGAAGTAGTTTGCAACACAAAATTTTCCATCATTTTGGATCATAATATGTGAGCTGTTACCATGGCAACATACTTTTTGTCACTGTCAAGAAATGTGTCATGCTGTCCTATATCCTAAGACAAACATTCAATATGAATTCCATGAGAATTGGAAGAACACTGATGAAGCAGTTTTGCCATGAAGCATTTTGCCCTATATTTTACCAATAACATGCCGTTACCATGACAACGCACTTTTTGCCACTGCGGAAATATGTGTCTTGCACATTAACATATTCAGATGAACATCTGTACCTAATTTCATAAAAATTGATCAAAAACTGTGGGAGGAGTTCGCGACGCAAGATTTGTACCCATTTTTGCCCATAATATGCCGTTACCATGGCAACGTACTTTTGGGTACTGTCAAAAAATACGTCTTGCACATCTACAACCCAAGGCACACATCTGTGCCAAGTTTTATGGGAATCGGTTGAAAACTGAGGAAGTAGTTCGCGACGCAAGATTTGCAACGGACCGACCGCCCGACCGCCCGACCGCCCGACCGTCCGCTGATTCCTATATACCCCCTTCAAACTTCGTTTGGCGGGGGTATAACAAAAGAGAGAGAGAGAGAAATATACAAATCACACTGCAAATTCCACATGTATTTTTGGCTGGACAGGTAATGTCATTTAAATGCCAAGCACTAAATTCAGCAATGCACTTCAACTACAACTTTATTGAAGCTCTGACATCACTGAATCAACACAAACCAGCACTGAACATTGCTTGGTCCTGTATCAAAAGAGATCAAGAGATTGTTAGCAGTTGTGTGGGATAGGGAGAGCATGTCATAGAAGCAGAGAGCTATTACCCTGTGAGGACTGGCACAGGTGAGGTAGCAGAACCCTGGTCCTTGTCCCACTGTGCCAGGAGACCACTGAACCTCACAGCAGCTGGAACCTCCTCTTCCTCCATTCTGGGGCTTCTCCAAACGATTCTGCAATCAAAAGAAGAATTCAGGCATGAGGATAACAATGCTAGGGGACACATTTAGGTCATGATACTTTTCAAATGAACTGATCCAGATCCAGATTGCAAAAAATCTGTACAAAATAAAACAATACAAATACAAAATCATTTATCTTAACTATGTTATTGTGTAAAAGCAGAATACAAAATGCAAAATATGCTAGATAATTTCAGTTAAAGGACTGCACTAAAATGTAAACATTTCTTTTTTATGAGAACAGACAATGTAATATTGGAAGAGCTGGCTATGGACAAAGTAATGGTAGTTTGCTGTCTAAACTCTGTCTGTTAGAATTTTTTGTTTTACTCACCATGTCATTTTAATTTACCACATATGGGATTGTTTTCAAAATCAGTGATATGAGGATACAATTTAATTCACTTATCTTGAATCTGTCTAGATTCAAAAGGGTAACCCATCAACTAGTGTCATAAACAATGTAAAGCAACCACAATTTACATCGGTGTTAGTAAATATTCATAATATTAGGATGCTACACTTTTATTTTCGTGTAAACTTTTAGAAAAAGTTACATTTAATGTCCTCCATTAGAATCAATCAATTTGTACTCTATTTAACATTCTACAAGAAAGAGGGCAACACTTTTGACAGGATTGAGCAGTTACAGGCTTGGATAGGAGGGGGGAAGGATATTACAAATTTATGGTGAAAAAGAAAGAATGAAAAATGTTCCATGGCTATCAACATTGACATCTTGGAGATTCTTACTTGTTATGCATCCGAAAAGGCCAAAACATTATTGCATTTTTGTCTAGGTCTCAAATCAGGGACAGTCTTTATCTTTTCTTTAAAAATCTCATTTCATCACATCAAGAGAAATATCAAACCTTGTAGGTAGCTAGCCTCTTGCAGAAAGAATGAAACTAGACATCCCAGACATTTGCTCATTGCCCAAGCTTTACATGTACCTAGATTCAAATGACTGAAGGCGGAAAATTCAAGGCAACAAATACAACACAGATCAATATCCTTGATCAAGTTTTATTATATCTTCTCAGTGGAAGGTACCAACGATGTCCTCTATCATTTAAGCGTTATTATTATTATTATTATTATTATTATTGTTAATATTATCATCATTATTATCACTATCATCATCATAATCATTTTTTTTTCATTTATTTATCTATTCATTCATTTATCTAATCATTAATTGGACCAACTCAAGAAACAATACCTCTGTAAATCAGTGCAAATATGATACAAAAACATTAGATTTACATCATATAAAAAATGGCGAGACAATAAAAATATGCTACGTATGCAACATTGAATCTGGGCTGGCAATAACTGTGTACAAGGAGCAGTGCCCCAAGGTTAGGCTGGCAAAAGCAACTAGACTTGTTAATGTTCTTATAATTTCTTCCAGATTGTGACCACATTCAACAAGTTTATTATTCTGTCACTTTTTATGTTTTGTATTTGCATTTGCAACAGCAAATGTTTTGCTGTTGCTCAGAAGCATATCAGAACAAACAAAAAAAAAGTAGCATTGAGGATTAACAATAACATAAACAAATCTAATTCCTGTTTTATAAATAACAAAAATGACTAAAAATTAGATACCATACACAATTTGAAAACAAACTAAAAATTGTCTGCATATAGATCTATGTCAAAAGTAAATAGACTCTGAACATAAAATAAATCAATTATTCATATAATTAATATACAGTTGAACCTCTCGTATCCGGACAAGTCGGGACCGGGGCTCATCCGGATAAGGGATTTGGCCGGATACGGGAGACTCAATGCTTTATACATGTACATATACATACACATGTACTGATGTAGCCCATTGTAGTACCACATGTAGTAATGTGTATACTGCAACCTTTTCATTGTTACATTTGGGGATGTTTCGGGATGTTGAAATGTCTGAAGGTAAGCAATTTGGAAGGAAATTTGATGCAATGTATGTTAATCATATTGGAAGTAATATGTAATTCATGTGTGTTTGGGTAGGAGTTCTCAAGGAGTTGGGAATCCCCCTTTCTTCCCGTAATTATTAAAAAAAATCATGGCGAGATTGCGTCCGGATAATAGAGAGATCCGGATAAAGGGAGGCCGGATAATAGAGGTTCAACTGTACTGACATGACATATATCATTATAAATCTAAGCATTATCTATAGAACTATTAATACTGAAATAACAACAATGAAAATGTAACAAAAATAAACATACAATAAATACAAAAAATAATGTCATAATCAATTTACACATAAACTGCACACTCTACTCTTGAACATTGATTGACAAATCAACTCAACAAGCCTAACCTTGGCTTATCTTCAGCCAGTTTTACCAAATACAACCAGTTTTACTAAATACTTGCAATGTAATGGTCTGCCTTACTTACGAGATGAAAATTTATTAGGACAAAGTTGCCCTCGATAAACGATTGGTGATCCCCATGCCAGGGAGAGCGCACCAGCTAGCTCTAACCTGTAAAAGCAGCTGATCCAACAAGCGCTAAAAGTGCAAATATTTATCTCGTCTCTTCGTGTGTATACAACAAGCAAGAAAGGGGGTACGTGGGACTGTTTCTGCACATCGACGATAGCGATGCAGTATCATCGCATCTTCTTTTGAATATTGTCTAAAAGGAAGATACGAGACATATCTCCAGACCAACATCAACTACAAGCTCCCTTCATATAATTTAACCTGGTATATGATCACATTTGAGATTCATTCTTACCAATCAAAGCTTCACGGAAATACAGATGCAACGGAGTTTCTGTAAAAACGTCTACAAAACACACGTGCCAAGGTATTGTACAATTGCGCTGCAATGCAATTGCATGTACTGTACTCGAAACTCATCCATAGCATGCAGGCTGGCATCATGCAAATGTTGCGCATGAATACTGTGGTGCTAAATTGTTGAATGAGGGTAATACCATGTACAACGAAAATGCTACAAATACCCACCACTAATCAAAATGCTAAACCTTTGACGGCAAAATTTCATATTATTCAAACTCCACAACACCTACTTATAGACCTACTGGCGCCCTAAACTAGAGACTCTGGAGTTATTAATATATTGGCCTACACTGTAGTTACTCCAGTTGAATATGTAGTTAGTAGTATGAATGTAAATTTTGTAATGGCTAAAAAAAAAAAAAAAAAATAAGTTAATTGAGTATTTTCTGCTCGATGGGATAGTGGCGTCGATCCGTTTTCACGATGTGGGGGGGGGGGGTGGGCAAAACTTGGAGTTGGTGAGTAACTTTTGGTGAAATTTTTGTCTTTTTATTCCTATCAAAAAATAAGAAAAATAAGAATTCACAGATAATTTAATTGCTAAAACGTGGTATCTCAGCTCTTGTGAGACATCACTGTGTAGGCTTACTAAGCAATAGGGGTTGCCCCCTCCCATGTGAGAGAGATTTTGCATTTTCAAAATTGAAATCAACAATCTGATGTACACTTTAGTTTTCTATTAAAAAAGCAAGAAAAATTTCACATATCGGGAATAGGTTTGCATTTTTGTTTTTCCTTTTCAAATACTCATCATTTACTTTTTTCACTTGGGGCCTTAGACAAAAAAAAAAAAGACGAGTTAAAAAAAAAACACTAGACCTGTGCACATTTGTGTGATTTTCTTCACAAATGAACCATTTGATTATAATAGGCGTAATATTGTACACTCTTTATAAAGCGGCAGGTAAATCTCATGTAGTATCCCACAATGCCCCCATCACAGTCGTGTATAGCTCTGTTATTGCTGACCTGCATGAGTGTATGGCATTGAATGTATGAATAATATCTTGCAATGCAGAATAAAAATGAATGAATCTTCTCAAAGATAATAATTTTCCAGGAAATTGATTGAGCGCATATACCTGACCTGTTATAACTCCCACAAAGGATGTTATTGGAATGATGCTTGCCTTTTTAGGTCAAGGGCTGATAGAGATATTTGTTCATATGAAATTTAAAAGTAAGTCTGCAAATTTGTAAGACATGTATTCTATATATTTGCTCTCCATTGTTCTCTGTGACAATACATGGTGGATTGCTGAAAAGAACTTCCATTGAGAGAGAGAATTTGACCAAGTACCGGCAATAAAATTGGTTTGGTTGATCATAATACATCCCTCAAACTTCATCATCACCATCACTATATCACTATATCTATTATTATAATCTCTATTGCTATTATCATTATTATTAGTATTGATATTTATTGCATTTATATACACTTTGATAATTGTTGTTGGTTGACTAGCTCACTTTCAATTTGTTACCTCTTCTTGGTACACCAGGTATGGGCTCGCTGCTTACTCAGCCCCCCCCCCCCCACTCTAGCTGTTGCTTTTATTTTCACCCTTTTCCTTTCTTTATCTCTCTGTTGTTCCTTATCTTGTTTGATGTTGTTTCCCTATTTATCGTCATCCTTCACATGTTGCCTCCATGATCCTCTGCCTTTTGTCTGTCGATACCCTCCTTTAAACCCCCTCCCTTTACCTGTTGGGCTCCGTAACCCTCCCCGTTTGTTTTCTTTGTTCTGTGTCCCTAGCCCTCCCCTGACTGTTAATCTTATTGTGTGTAGTCCTTATAAATGTAATTTTTTCCCTGCCTGTTTGTCAGTTTGCCTCTGACTAAGATTCTACCATACAGGATCGAAAGCTCAGACCCCCTTTGACTCCATTTTATATACTCCATTGGCTCTCCACTATTGGATAACGATAAGTTTTCAGCAGCCTTTTTTTTTGCTACACATATTTTTTCTTCTTACATTAGGTAAGGAGAAATAATTTACCTCCCCTTTCATGTAAAAAAAAAAGTCATGCATGCATAAGTAAATATCATACTCAAACAAGTAGACTACGGAAGATGAAAGATCATGAATACGAGTACAAGAAGCCATGAACAACTTTACACAAGGTCTGAAATATTGATCAAGTCTTGCATAATCTGCTTATTTCGATGTATGGGGTCATTATGCTATTATGTATATCACGATAAAAACATATATTTTTTTATGTTGTTATCATCAATGCATGATAAAATTTATTGATATTTTTTCTTAAGATTTTATATATATATATATATATATATATATATATATATAGGAAAAGGAAGGAAAAACTGACCAGAAACAATTGTAATAATAAATAGCAAAAACTTTGAGCACAGAAATTGGGTTTTCATCGGGATTCGAACCCGAGACCTCCGGAGTACTATAGACCGGTGCTCTACCGACGATATTACAAAAAGCTGCATCGCTTCGGCGATCCCTCACATTTATTCCAAAGTTGATTTACATCATTTGGGTTTATGTCAGGTTAATGTGTGTGTGTGTGGCACACATACACACACTATAGCTTCTGACCACACGAGCAAAGAGAGTTAATGGTTTGGGATGAACACCGATCTAGGGCTTTCAATAGCTCAGTCGGTAGAGCACCGGTCTAGTAATCCGGAGGTCTCGGGTTCGAATCCCGATGAAAACCCATTTTCTTTGCTCAAAGTTTTCGCTATATATATATATATATATATATATATATATATATATATATATATATATATATATATATATATATATATATATATAACATATATACAGGAAAACAATCAAGTTTATCTTCTCATTACGTTTTCTCACAGCTTTATAGGGTATTCAAGTACATGTATTTTGGATTTTAGTTGAACCAGGCTTGCAATCTCAGGAGCAAATCCATAATTATTAGCATGCCAGGTACAAAGAACACAAACTTCTACGAAGGCATACAATAATTCTGCGTATTACTAGCCACTAGGGACCGCAGATTTTTTTTCAGCCTGCCCGTAAATTTGTCACACACACACACTGAGGTTGACATAAGATACTTCGACTGTGCACGATCATTTATGTCATGCATTTACTTAGCACCGTACCCAGCCGTTTCGTGGAGATTACGCAATTTTCGTCAGATTTCCCTTGCATGATGAGCAAGCTAGCTAGCTGTGTATGTGGCCCTGTATGTGGCGGGTTGAAGTCGTAGAGAGCACAACATCACATCATGATCATCTGGATGTGAAGTTGATGAAGGATCTAGGAGAGAACGACGGAAGTGAATCTGCGGTCCTTGCTAGCTGGGGTCTGGAAGTTGAGCCAGAATTGCCACGCTTGTCTGCTGTCAGCTATGAAAACACTCACCAGTAGTGGCAATAATGTCCTCCCAAATTGGATTGCGATGGGTTTGCTCTACCTTCTCGCGTTTGCAGTGTGTGAGGGCTTTGACAGGCGGATCGACAGCATCAGCGACTCCTCCATCGGTGGGTAGAATTTTGCCATCTCTGTCAACTTCAGTGTCAGTGTCTTCATCATATCGCGGCTCAAAACAGCAACTACGATTCAGTGAGTAGATTTAGTTACTGAAGTTTGCCAAAGTATAGTGCCAGAATCGACTGGCTTCTCTCATTCTAGTTCTCGCCCACAGAGAACTGTACTGTAATTTAATTAGTCCTGTAGTATTTTGTGTTTATTGATCGCTTTGTCGGATAAGGATTTCATTTGTAATTATCTCCGCCAAGGGAGGAGGCTATGTTTTTGTAAATGTTACCGTTGGTTTGTCCATGGACCTAACAGAATGGTTTGTCCATGTTCAAAATAACTCAAAAGGTCGTGCACAGGTTTAGATGAAACATGCACTTTTGTTGCAGGAAAGACTGAGAATGGCACAAGAAACAGATGATTAAATTATGGCAATGATCCAGAAATTATTATGGATTTTATGAAGGATTTTTTATATTTTGACAGGTACAATGTAGGTAGGGTCAATGAACTGTAGATTTCAAGCTGCACATTTTTTAAGGTTTTCATATGTGCACTAAAGCATGCTCTGTTTCTACTAGGGCCAGGAGCGACGTGTAGCTGATGAGGGGTTATGACATAACAAAAGGCTTCTTACCTTGAATTTACCTTGAATTTACCTTTAAGTGCCACACCTCCATCTTCACGTAGATAGATTGCGAGTGTGGCAGGGTTTAGGGAGCTTTTTAGCCCATTAATAACCCAATTTAGACAATTTCATTTTGAAGGTGAGGAGTGTCTGTGACTGGATGACATCTTCTGGGAGTTTATTCCAGCTGTCTACCACTCGTTGGCTGTAGAAGTAGGGTGTCTGATCGCGCACTGCCAACCTTCGGACAAAACGCGCCCCTATCTTACAACACGCAAGCCCCATAGAACACAATGGAGTCGCGCGCCTACGCTGTTTTGACCCCGCGTTTTGTGCTAAAAAATCGCATTTATTGCAAAATCCCCAGTCCATGCCGCTATCGAATCCTAACAAATTTGGTATCATATGAAAGAGGAAGTTTTGCTCCATAATCTATCAAAGCGCTGGTACATGACTCCGACGATAAATTGGTGTAAATGTCGTTAGAATCACACCTATCTCGATATCTCGGCGTCTGCTGCGCTACTTGTACCAGCGTGTGGCATGCGAGTAGTTTATTAGGATATGCTGAATCCGATGGTGAGGTCGGTTTTTCGCTAGCTCCACGTCTAGGACCGGGGATATTGCCTAGAAGATACCCCTTGCAATAACTTTTTGATCTCAGCGAACGTGTTAGGCGTGGCTTCGTATGCAACAACCATAGTAACGTCCGAGCAAATACGCTCATACATATGTAAATCTACACGCATTCGCCGCCACATGGCGCGCATGCAGCTACCTCACGCACTGTGTGTGTGTGTGTGTGTGTATCTCACGGACCTACACGTGTAGGTCAGCAGTGTGTCTACCGTCACAAGGTAGCTACGTAGCTGCAATGTAGTTCGCTAGATCGCTGTGTGTGTGTCTACTTACGAGTACGTGCGCGCGCGCACACCCGTGCCACTGAAAACAGACTGAGCTAGCTAGCTAGCAGAATTGCTAGCTGTCACGTCGCTTCGCTTGCGATAGTTCTACAGCACTGAATTCTATGGGGTTACGATTGCCCAGCATTCACAATGTGCATGTATGTAACACGCTCGTAAACCACCTGGCGCATCAGTTTCAACGTAGTCAAAGTACAGGTACTATTACTGGATTGATAACAGGCCTACAATGTATGAGTTAACAATCCAAACGAATGACCATGTAGAGTCATATATATATATATATATATTTTTTTTTTTAATACTTCAGTAGAAAAGTGCACTAACGATGCACGAGTTACAGTCTTTCTCGCGATCTTATGCAGCACAACAGATAGGCCTAGGCTACACAACGCACCATATCAGGCAAGTCAATTGTGAAGCGGTACCGCGGTGGAAGGTAGGTACAAATACCGATTTTTACGACTGAACTTCCAATCGACAAAAAAGGTCAAGCAACGATTTTGGTAAGCTATACTCTTCAGCCACGAATGGTGGTAAAGTGGCATTCATGGCTAAATAGCCATATAACATTTTCACATGAACTGCCATAGACCTCGACAGCATCGACGTGTTATGTAGTCGTCGCATTCAGTAGCCAGCTGTGTACGTGTGTACACACGTACGTAGTGTAGCGCATATAGCGTGTGTGTACAGTGTGTAGGTAGTACAATGATACACTCAAATGCACGCTCGCTAGCTCGTCCGCCGATATTGGCTGGGCCGGAATGCATGCGCTACGTATTCATTCACAACGCTGAGCGCTGTGTACGTACGCACAACATGTATTATGACGACACGAGGGGGAGTGGCTTCTGCGCTGGTTACGCGTTTTAGCAATCCGCTGTACGCTCATTAACCGGTCGCTGGCGATCTGCACGCGAATGCTACTTACCGGCCTTGTTTGCAAACATGATTTGGACACATTTTCGTGCGTGGTCGTCAAAAAAAAGTTGTAATATTGCAGTGATTTGAAAGTTGAATTTCTCGAGATAGAATAATTATTTTGCCATGAAATTTGAAATATATGCTAATGACATATTTTTCTTTCATATGAAATAGTTTATAATCCACCTTCCATAGAATTTCAAAAGTTGCAAAAATGCTACAGACACCCTAGTAGAAGTGTTTTCTTACGTCCAGTCTAGGACGTGTCTTAGCAAGTTTCTGGGAATGCCCTCGGGTACCTTGATATATTGTTTTCTGGAAGATGGAATTTGGGTCGATGTTGTCTAACTGTGTTATGATGCGGTACGCTTGAATGAGGTCACCCCTCTTCCTTCTGACTTCCAGAGTGGTAAGGTTGAGTCTTCTGAGTCTGATTTCATAAGGTAGATCTTTTAGGTTGGGGATGAGTTTAGTGGCCCTAGCCTGCACTTTCTCCAGTGTTTTCTTGTCTTTCTCTAGGTATGGACACCAGGCCTGCATACAGTAATCCAAGTGTGGTCTTACAAGTGATTTGTAGAGTTTTTTAATTAGGATAACTTCTCGACTTCTGTATTGAAAGCTTCTTTTGATCATTCCCAGGACTCTGTTTGCTTTTTTTGCGGCTGCTGCACACTGGGTTGAGACTTTGAGGGATTGGTGTATCAGTACTCCCAGGTCTTTTTCCTCTGGTATTACTCTTAATGTGGCATTCCCCATGTGGTAGGTGTGATGTGGGTTGTGGTATCCCACATGCATCACTCCACACTTGTCAGCATTATACCTCATTTGCCACCTTCCAGCCCATGAGTGGAGATTGTCGATGTCTTTTTGCATGTTCTCGATATCCTCTTCTGTTCCTACAGGGTGTGCTATCTTAGTGTCGTCAGCAAACATTCTAATGAATGAGTTATCACCCATACCACATGGTATGTCATTCATGTACATAAGGAAGCAGAGTGGTCCCAACACTGAGCCTTGAACGACGGAACTTGTTACACTTTCCCAGTCCGACTCAGCTCCTTGCGTAGTAACCTTCTGTTTCCTTCCAGTTAGCCACGCCTTAATCCAGGCTAGCACCTTTCCATCAATCCCGTGAGCTTTGATCTTGGCAATTAGTCTGTTGTGGGGTACAGTGTCGAACGCTTTGGCTAGGTCTAAGTACACCACATCTACTGGAATTCCGTCATCAACGAGCCTGGTTAGGACTTCGAGGTGTTCGAGAAGATTTGTTAGGCAAGATTTTCGTTTCCTGAACCCATGTTGTGACCTGTGGATCAGATTTTGCTGTTCTAGATGTTGTGTGATACGATCTTTGATAATGCTTTCCAAGACTTTGCCAATTACAGAGGTAAGACTTAGAATATTGGTATGATGGGGGTTGTGTTTCCGGACACTTAAGAAGTTGAGATTTAGATGAATTTTTCACGTTGCCATTCTCAATAAAAATATTCCAATACACAATGATGAGGTTCTGTAAGTGATACTTAACAGTTCTTCCAAAGCAAAGCGACAAAATCAATTTTTGTCGTAATTACACTTAGAGAACTTAGAGAACTGAAGTTTGTTGTTTCTGACTCAGACACGCGCACAAGTTTCACATCGCGCGTGTGATAGAATATTGCGCGCTTCTTCTGGTTGACAAATCATGAAACAAATCGCCGAATTCTGCTTTAGAGAATTTACCTCAAAAATTGGTATAAAATATTTATTGAAAAGCCATTGTATTTTATGCTTATTTTATGGGATTTTATTGTGTTTGTGGAAGTAAATTTTTAGTCCGGTCCCACAACTTGTCCGGTCCGACCACGTATGGTCATATATGGGGTGATTTTTCAGCATGCATACGTATGGGTGGAAATCACTGATCTCAATCAAAGAGCAAGACCATCGGTGGAAAGTAGCTGCTTGGCGGAGGTCTGCACTCTCAGAGTGCTTTTCTAGTTTTTCATTGTTTGAAATTTTGAATGGTGATCTTGAAGCAGGTGAGGAAGAGAGGTTTGCAGCAACACGATGTGTATATTCCTTGGCAAAAGAAAACACTAGAAATGGCCCAGGGGAAAGTGGAGGGAGGGAAGTGACATAAGGGAGCTTAGGAGATGTGCAGGGTGAGAGGGGAGGAGTAGCAGTGAGCTAGAAGTTAAAGGTTGTGCTTATGGAGACAGCAACAATTGTAAGGAAGAATAGACTGAAAACCAGGTAAAGCGTAAAGAGTTCAGAAGTTGGTAGGAGGAGAACTTTCAGATGAACCAGAAAGGAGGAGAGGGGAAAGGGAGAAAACTAAAAAATAATTGAAAGTCCACTTAGAGAAGGAAGTGGTGGAAATGAGAAGTTTCAAACAGTGTGATTAAACAAAGTGAGAGAAAAATGAAGCTGGTAAGTAGAGAAGAAGAAAAATAATTAAAAGTGTAGTCATAACGAAAAGAATTCATATGGAAGAAAACTTTGGAAGAGAAGACAGGGTCAAGACGCTTGCTTGTTTGTGCAAAATTTGACTTCAGTGCAATTTTGCCTCCTCCTTCTATTTTTTATTACACCAGCAATAATGAGAGCAGGAGTAGGCAAATAACATGTGCGTACGTGTGTGTGCACACACACACAAGCACTCTAAAGAAAGAGGAGAAGAAATATTGTGTAATACTTTAGACTTTTTTTTAGCTCTACAGATGATGGAGAGACACTTTAGAGAGTTGCTTTGGACAAAATGAATGTGACAGTATCACTCAAAAGATGGTTGGTATCCGTGAGAAGCATTTGAAACATTTAAAGATCTGTAATGGCTAATACCATATACGCGATGGCCTGTTTTATGTCCATAGGGAAAGTTTGGCCAGTGTTCATGTTCTTTAGGCTGCATCATGGGTTAAGGAGACCTCTGTATTTAAAAATCTGTTTTGTGTATGATATGCTGACCAGATTATGATACCCTGTATTACCCAGTTGGACAATCATCTGGTTTCTTCTTGGAGTATAGATCCAGAGCTTGATTGCTGAACAATGAGGGGAAAGTGAGTCCAGTGAGGCTTGATTATGCCACAAGCTGCATGCTGACATCAGAGCAATAAGAAACATGCAATTGTCATGAAGTGTGAATACATTTTAGGAAACCTTGCAAACTCTCATGGGCAAGAATTTACAATTGACCCTTGACCTGCTGCCCCTGTAAATGAATGCAGAATACATATATAATGCAATAATTTGTTCTCAAGAATTACTGTGAGAGATTCTAAAATGAACACTGGGATCTTTATACAGACATATCCTGGAGGAATTAGGTGTGCAAGTCACTGTCACATTAATAGGACACAGAGTGTGAGGAAGTCATTGATATGGATTTGTAAAATATACACACATACAGATGCCCTGATCTGCAATGTAACCTTACAAAAACTCCAAACATACACAATGTACAGTGAAACTGATCAGATATATATTATTGAATGAAAATGAGCAAAGAAAACGGGATTTCATTGGGATGAACTCCATTCTCTTTGCTCATTCTTATTCAAAAGGAAAGGTAGAAAGGAACTGAAATCATTCTTACTTTTCCATCAGAAAATGCAAAAGAAGTATTCTTGTAAAATTATCATGTAGTCAAATCTGTCCCATTGGGCCGGATGCATAAATGCTAGCAATTGCTTGTGCTAGCCTTTTACTCGAATCCGTATGCATAAAAACAAGCAATTGCTTGCAAGCAGAAGCTTTTGCTAGCAAGCACAAGCTATTGCTTGCTGCCCGCAAGCAATTGCTTAGAGACCAAGCATTTGCTGAAAAACGTACACTTGTATGCATAAAACATACCATTTGCTACACTGTAGTTCTTGCTAGCAATTGCTTACGATTTTCCAAGCTCTGTAAAATGAGCTTGAGCTTTTGCTTAACCGGAACGTTCCCCTTTAAGTATCATTTTCATATTTATGAAAGAAAGACCACACTTGTGAAGGAGTGGTATAAATCTACAAGAAATTACTCATAAGTAGTGTAAGAAACTTTTTCATTTCAATAACGGGAATGTCCAATGGTTAGCACGCAAAATGTGATGAAAAACAGGTAGGATGTCTGACTTCGGTGAAGAGCGAGGAGACCTCTCTCCACGTGCGATCTGGCAGATCCGGGCTGCTGTAAGCTGCAGTGATGGGAATCAGCCAGTAATACGTGTGTGTGTGTATAGATGTGTGTGTATGTGTCTGTGTGTGAATTTCATAGCTCTTCTGCTATGTCAGGAAATGTTTCCACACACACACATGCCCTTTCAAATACATGCTGCCACACTCGCCTTTGTTCTTGTGTTCGCACAGGCGTGACATCCCTTTTGTTGAAAACGCAAGCAATTGCTTGTGCGGGGCAAGCAAAAGGTATTGGCATAAGCAAAAGATTATGCATATGGATTTAAGCAATTGCTTGAGCTAGACCTTTTGCTAGACGAGCTTGTGCTTTTGCTTGAAGCAATTGCTTACAAGCAATTGCTTATTTTATGCATTCGGCCCATTGCTTTGATCAAATTATGGAATCAAGCACTCAAAGTACAATGCATACATGTACAATATGTATTTCTTGAGCTGCTTGACCTGGCACACTATGCTGTTTAGGGCTCACACCCGTAAATACAATGGAATGTTCGAGACCCCTTCACAAATTCGTACCAAAGATACCAAAATAAATGAAGAAAAAAATTAATTAAAAATCAATGATGTAGTTTGGCAAAAAACTGAATAGCTGTAGAGTATTGAGTATGAATTCCTCTACAAATTGCATTTTGGTTAGAAGATGAAAGCTTTTCTGGTGGAATTTGAGGGGACTATATTTCATTGGGTACGTGTACGGAAAATGAGTGATTTTTTGAGTGACAAGAACTCGTAGTCTGGCTTTTCGGACCCCTGGACAGAATTTGAACTGAATTATCCACCCTGAGAATTTGATGGATGAAAGGGTACATCTAACTTATCCAGGTTAGTGAAGCTGAAACACCTCATTTCTCCCAGCTATTTTGCAGAATTTTTTGAAATTTGATTTTTAACACACATCCCAATGGGGAAATATTTATGGGTGTGAGCCCTATAGAGGATGCATGCAATGCACACAAGTCTATGGGAAGTATTCATCCCATACAAACTCTGCTGGTTTATGTTGATCTATTGTGTCAGATCTCTTCCCCCTCCCCCCTTCCCCTTCCTACCCCCCCCCCCCCCCCACCTCTCTCCTCTACCCCACCCCCCCCCCCCCCCCAACTCTGTTTGGCTATAATTTGTTTTCTTATTATGTTGTTGTGGTATAGATAGATCTTTGTACATAGCAGTCATCAGTATCACACAACTTTGAATGACTGTGTTATTTTAATGTATTTCTTTGTTTGGCTACCACTGAAACAGGTCAAAATTCATAAAGTTAGTCTGTTTGACAAAACAAAGTCTTTTCAAGTATTTTGTAGGCAATAATGTGATGATGACACCCCCATAATCAAAGATTACTGCCTGCATCTAGGTATTCATCTTATGAAGAACTGATCAACACTACATTTTTATTTTTTAAAAAAACCTCAAAGGGTGTGAGTTTCAAAAGTGTCCCTTTGAGAAGCTTTATAACCCTTGAATGTGTAATTTCCCATATGATGTAGGTGCAAATATCATCAAAAACACATGATGTTTAAAAGTCAAATGAGAAATATGACCTTCACTATAGAGGATGCATGCAATGCACACAAGTCTATAGGAAGTATTCATCCCATACAAACTCTGCTGGTTTATGTTGATCTATTGTGTCAGATCTCTTCCCCCTCCCCCCTTCCCCTTCCTACCCCCCCCCCCCACCTCTCTCCTCTACCCAACCCCCCCCCCCCCCCCCCCCCCAACTCTGTTTGGCTATAATTTGTTTTCTTATTATGTTGTTGTGGTATAGATAGATCTTTGTACATAGCAGTCATCAGTATCACACAACTTTGAATGACTGTGTTATTTTAATGTATTTCTTTGTTTGGCTACCACTGAAACAGGTCAAAATTCATAAAGTTAGTCTGTTTGACAAAACAAAGTCTTTTCAAGTATTTTGTAGGCAATAATGTGATGATGACACCCCCATAATCAAAGATTACTGCCTGCATCTAGGTATTCATCTTATGAAGAACTGATCAACACTACATTTTTATTTTTTTAAAAAACCTCAAAGGGTGTGAGTTTCAAAAGTGTCCCTTTGAGAAGCTTTATAACCCTTGAATGTGTAATTTCCCATATGATGTAGGTGCAAATATCATCAAAAACACATTTATGATGTTTAAAAGTCAAATGAGAAATATGACCTTCACTATAGGTAGGGCTCGACACTAACTTTATTTTTCGGTGGCCCGATGGGGCTACCAAAATCATCAATTTCAAATTTTTGGTGGCCCGAGAGAAAAATTTGGTGGCCCGAAAAAAAAAAAACATTGATAAAAGTCCATTTTTTTTAATAAGTCGCACACTCACTGCATGCATTTATGCATTTCCGGCGCAAAAAGTTACGAATTTATTGACGCACTTTTCAAAAAGATTTGGTGGCCCACCTCGGGCCACCAAATTTGCCCTTTTCTGAAATTTGGTGGCCCGACTTTCATTTTTGGTGGCCCCGGGCCACCGGGCCACCGTTAGTGTCGAGCCCTGCTATAGGGCTCACACCCGTAAATACAATGGAATGTCCGAGACCCCTTCACAAATTCGTACCAAAGATACCAAAATAAATGAAGAAAAAAATTAATTAAAAATCAATGATGTAGTTTGGCAAAAAAATGAATAGCTGTAGAGTATTGAGTATGAATTCCTCTACAAATTGCATTTTGGTTAGAAGATGAAAGCTTTTCTGGTGGAATTTGAGGGGACTATATTTCATTGGGTACGTGTACGGAAAATGGGTGATTTTTTGAGTGACAAGAACTCGTAGTCTGGCTTTTCGGACCCCTGGACAGAATTTGAACTGAATTATCCACCCTGAGAATTTGATGGATGAAAGGGTACATCTAACTTATCCAGGTTAGTGAAGCTGAAACACCTCATTTCTCCCAGCTATTTTGCAGAATTTTTTGAAATTTGATTTTTAACACACATCCCTATGGGGAAATATTTATGGGTGTGAGCCCTTTACAACTGTTCTGGAGAAATGCTGCCCTCTCTTGTCAAGATCTGTATACCTGATTGTTGATATTCACAACAGCAGGGTTTCTGCATTCTTCACTGTGTGAGAAAGTGTTGTGAAACCAGCTGTGTATACGAATGAGTATGTAATAATACCCACGTGAGGGTTATTGAAATCTGCCCACAGCTCTTCCACCGCAGCATACTTGTACTAAGTTGTAGGGGTGTAGGCCTACAACTGCTTCAATACATGCTTGCTCAAGTGAATCACTAATAACAAGTGGCATGTATTACCGTACAGTGAATTTGCAGTGTCATTATAATACCAGTCTCATGAATTAAGAATTTTGCACACGAGACCAGACAGTAGGAAGAGATTTTATCTGTGACTACTGAGTACTGCAGCATTATTAGTACAGCAGTATAACTAGTGGTGGAAGAGATTGCAGCCAGGAGCTAGGACTAGGAGCCCACTTCAATTCTGAGTCAATAGTGGTGACAACGAACCTCAACTTTCCTCAACAGTACCAGAATATACCAGTCTAGTATCACTGCTGTTTTCAACCTATACAGCATTTAATCAGCCTCTCCTAGACATTGAAAGAGGAAAGTGCATTATAATTCATTTCAAACTATGAATTCAAGGATGGGAAACACACAAGGTATGAAGTGTTTTTTTCTCTCTAATTTCTGTTGACATATTATGATATCTACAGTTGTACATCTCTCTCTTTTTTGTATCTTACTTTCTTTCTTTCTTTTTACACAGTAACTTATGTATCAGATACCCCATCTCACAAGATAGTGTACATGTGACTTTTATTCATTTTCAGCATGGTCATTGATTACTGATCTAACTTGTATTATGTCTGTCATTATTGCTTCATTCTTAGTTAGGAGGTGAGAAGTTGGTAATTCAATAAATATATTTAAATTTTCTCTCCTTGTACTATAGTTACAAGGTGTGTAATGATTGTATTGCTAGCAGTGAGGAGTAACACCAGTCTTGCCTTTTACAAAGGCATCAGAATTCACCCACTGTCAGATGCATGTTGTCCTTTCTCGTGATAAGTTTGTTTCAGACAAATTCTGTATTATGCACCCCTAGAAGCTTGTCCACACACATCTAGCCCCAACCAGATGCCAAGCACATTGTGACACTTGTGTGCAGTGTCAGAACTGTGTATAGTGTTAGTCCATATCATTGAAATTCTACAGGAAAAAAAAAATGCAAAAGAGAGACTGAATGTTGTACAGCGTGTACATTCACCATAAATTATTGATACGCTTCACTTTAAGATGAGAAGTTCTATGACATCATACCTATAGGCCACAGTAACTACTTTCACTCTTCATGTGTCCAGGAACCGAATACTCACACATTCATGATGTATACCGTACGTTTTATTTACAAAGTAAATAGGTAGAGTGAAATTTGCATTGTGATTGGTTGGATTGCATCACATGATTGTGCAGAAACCTTGGTATAGTGAACGGCGTGCCACTTTACCGAAAGCTTACAGTGTGCCTTTATACGCTTTATGTCCGCAGAGATTCGCGCAGCGAGGGATGTAATAGGACAAGGCCAAGCATTTCAACATATATATGCGCACGTATAGAACACTGGACGCAGAATGTAACAGTTTACTATACGCGAGTCTGCTCTGCACATGCAATACGCATACGCGGCTGTACTAGCGTTGCGCTATACGTAAGCAAGGTTCCGGTTAACTCTGAGTGCAAGAAATCAGTACGGTGAGTAACTAGATTTAGGGCCTAGACCTACGGAAAATACAGATCGAGGGGGACCTGTTTACTGTAAAAATTAGGGCATGTTCTTTTGATACACCAGTTCTGGACTATAGAACTCCAAATACTAAGATTTATCCCTCATGCAGTTCTATGATAATAATAATGATAATAATAATAATAATAATAATAATGATGATGATGATGATGATGATGATGATGATGATGATGATGATGATGATGATGATAATAATAATAATAATAGTAATAATATGATAGCAATCATACATTCATATAGCACATATGAACTTCCAGCACAGTCAGCAAAGTATGCAAAGTAGGCCTACATGTAGTTAATATTGGCGAAAGCACAGTAATGGCTTATGGAGCTGTGAATAAGAAGGAGAGGTGGATTATCCTTTTATAAAGTTTTCAGTCTTGCTGGTGACAAAATGTGCTACTTTTAGACAGGTGGTTCCTAAGAATTGACAGGTCAGCTATCCACAAGTATTTTATCCATGGAGACATTTTAGCTCAAGTTTTGCATTTAAATCTTGTTTGTAAGCACCTTTTTGTGGCATTTCAACTTGAAGATCAGCAAACCTTTCAGTCATTGTCTCCAATATGTTATTCAATGCCAGATTTTGGGAATCATCTTCATTGATGACAATTTGAAACCATGTTCATCTTTTATTCACATCTACCCTGTTTGTGGTTGTGATGCAATTTTTTGTTTGCTCTTTTTTTCTATTACTTCCATGTACCCTGCCAGTCATGTGCTCCAATCTATGTATTTTCTGTCATCTTACAATGTATCTTTATAGACGTTCATTTTTCTGTTTTTAATAATCTCTCACGTCCACATTGTAGATTGAGTGATGATCAAGTATTGTAATTGGAGAGCTTAATTTTGAACCTTTTATACACATAGCCAGATTCATGAGATTAAAATGCACTTGAAAGTTCTTGTCTACACAATACACATTGAATGTTAGAGGCAACTCGCCAAAATTTCATGCCGCGAAAAAGGCTGTCTGCTCCAATTCACGAAAATTTCATGCCGCGAAAATATCATGTTTTACAGTACACACGCACAATATACAAGTTGTATGTATATGGTTGTCACGTACATACACACACATAATGGGTACACTCATTCACCCTGCATACATTTTGCACATCACATGACACAGCTTTGCATTTTCCGCTTTTTCACTCCTTACTGATTGGCCCTATAGTAAAGTTGGAAACTTGTTCATCTCACTCAAGCATTATGCAACTATTCACATAACATGAATATTTGATTTCAGTTATTGTTTTCTCATTTGCATGTTTTGTTATGATAATTGGTTAATGAATGTTTATATAGGAATTTGAATTTGTATACACAGCCCATGAAAAAACCTGGCCACAAATTATTACAATGTAGTTGGCCAGGTGACTTCATCAAAGCAACTTGTGTGCTGCCCTGTCTGTTTCTTTGAGTTGCCAGAGAGCTGAAAGAACATGAGCCCTACACAGTCATTGTTATTACTTATCCCCCAAAGCATTGTCATGCAAAGATCATGAGGGTCGCTCATTGTACAGTGAGGTGCCACACAGTGAAGATTTACCAAACTGGTCTTATCTGGGACCAATTGCAGAAACTTTGTCGTGTTAATCTGGCAGGGCCCGCAGCACACAGCCTACATGCACACTAAACCTGTGGACTTTGTAATAGGCATCCTAAAAAGAGATGATTATACACCCATGGAAAGCCAGTCACCTTCATGCTGTCTAAATCGTATTCTGCTGTTGTGTCCTTATCTGGCTTCCCCTGAAGTCTACAGACAGCTTCTGTCTGTGGCCAACTTATAAAATTCTTGAATGACCATTCTAATAACCAGTCATTTCATGAGGAAAAATGGTTTTAATTAAAATTTCCAGTGTATGAGAAAGTTTCTTACATCTGTACTGAAGTCAATTCTACCACAAAATTTGCGATCTGAGCATTGTACCTCTTCAGTATTTAATTCACTAAAAGTATCTTGTAAAGAGCAATGTCCAAAGTTTTCCAAATACTGCAGTGCCATAATGCATCTTATTTGCACTCTTTTATCATGCAATAGTGCAATTCAGTTTTTCTATATCACTTCCTGATCAATTCAATCCAACCTTTGATCTACCAACAGGATGTGTTCAATCAGCTATATCACCATGACGGAGTAGTTTTGATGCCAAATCAGTCTGATGACTGCAGTAATGTTTTGTGTGGTATTACAGCACTAGCAGTACGATAAGGAAGTGTCCTTGTCACAATTGAAACAGAAATCTGAAACATTCACTGATTTCCTGTGCAGTTATTCTCTGGCATTATTCAGAGCCTTAGAGATAATTAGTCATGAAAATAATTTTATCAATACATCTATTCGAGTGTTCGATAACTTGTATCAGATTTGCTCAAGGGGAGCTAATGAAAACCATTATTCATTGTGGTATAAAGTACAGGTTCATGATGAGAATCTTATATACCTGTATTAGTTTATAGTTTGCAGAAATGTGCCTTGCATGAACAGTGAAAGAAAATTAGAACTGAAATATGGTGTCCTGAAAGGTGATCAAATTGATTTAGAGTTTTGTAAAGAAGTATGGAGAATTACGTTTTGATGGCATTAATGTAATACAGCTTGATGAAAGTTGAGGGAATGCAATGGAGAGGCCTAAGTGCCAAGAATGTACAGAAACATGTACTGTAGGTATTTCCCTATGATTATTCAAAGGAATCAGTTTAATCATTTTAACCTTTTCCTCTTGCTTCAACAGTTCAATACCTGTTTTGCATTCATCAATTTTTGCGGTTGCAGGCAGAACTCGGTCCTTTTTTGGTGGTATAAGGAATACCTAGGCTACAGAATTGCAAACAAGTCGAAGTTAAAGTATGATTCCCCATAAATTTTCTGTATGTTTGTATTGACTTTACAAACAAAAAGTAAAAATATATAAATGCTATGATAGACATAGAAATGATGCAGATGTAGTGAAGTTTCAAGTTTCATATTCGCGTGTCTAAGATACTTGATGTTTGGTATGAAAGTTAGCTGTCGCTGAAGTGATAATGTCATTAACTCACATTATTCAACTGGTTTCTGCACAAAAGTATAAAAATTACAATAGCCCTTATCACCAATAAGTTAGTTATTGTTGGGTTGTGTATCGTATCATAACAAATAAATGCTGCAAAGAATTAGTTGGTGTCCTAAGTAAAAATTTAGTGAAGATATCTATTTGTAAGTCAGTGGAAGAATGTGGAATGATAGCATCTTAATCATATTTATCATATAATTGCTGCCAATAACTGTTGTAAAAATGTGCAAAACTTCAACTCTGTACCACTTTCTCACATCAGAAGTCCAGGTTTTCTGGATCCTCTAGCAGAATGTCTATTTTTGTTTTTGTTTTTGCCTTTTCTTTTGGCATGCATTTCATTTCATAAGTCAGTTTGAGATATGGAATGGTATTGTGAAGTTTGTCCATTGCATGTATAAACCAGCCAGCCAGCCAGGTCTAAATGAGGTCCAGAGAGAAGCATTTGGCTTCTCAGGCAGATAAGAGCTGTGAGGCTCTCACAGGAGGAAAATGACTTTTCAGTCTGCTGCCCTCTATTGATGACTCGGGCTATTGCATCATTCTTCTTGTTGTTGTTGAGTACTTGTGCACACTCTCGGGCTTTAGATATATTTTGTCAGTTACATTGTGTCTTTTCACTTTATATAGCCATCATTTTCCGCAAGAGTTGTACTTCTAATCTATTCCATGCTTTAGTCATCGATGATATGTACCTCAGACAAGCTGTCAAAAGTCAGAAATACCTTTTGATTTTACTCAAGGGAGTCTGAGAAATCCGGCACATAAACATTGAATTGTAAAATGTGAGCATATTCTCTCTAAACTTACATGTATGTAGCAAAGTCTGAAAGTGCAACCAGTCATAAGTTCCTGATTTCATCAGATTTTGAGATCATTCCATTTTGAACTAGTGATCGCTCAAACTTACACATTATGTAAGTAAGGGAATAATATCAGTGTATTTTTTGAAACAATTTGTTATTGACATTGTATACATGCACACATGTTGATTCCTGTTTTGTTAATTTTTGCTAATTTCTGTCTTTTAAATTAAAGTTATTGTGTCAATTTAATTCACTAAAGGTATTTATATCTGAATTTTGGTATGATACAAAAGCTGTTTTTGCAACTGCAAAATCCAATTTTCTGCTACTATGCTTTTCTTTGTTACACAAAAATAATGCAATGAAATAATACAATCATGTATTATTGTAGGAAAAGTTACTAGAAATGTCGCTATGGCGACTGATATGCCTCCGCCATAATGCATGATTCTCCTCAAATAGGTCTAGATAGTGTGGACAATGTGTGATTACATTTTCACAAAACTGGCAAAATACTGAAATGACAAGTTTGTCACAAATGTGTTGAATGTTCACCTTCCTTGACCTTGGTTTAATTGGATGAATAGGAGAGCATGTATTTGGGGATTTAAGGACTTTAACTTGACTTTGACCCATTCATACATTTATGCATTGAGTCATTTTCATGGTACCGGTATGGAGAAAAAGTGCAACTTCTGTACTGAATAGTAAATTGTTACCATGTTCATCTGGCCTTTGACCCTAAAATTCATAAGATAATCACTTTCAGGTAGAACATGCATAAATATGCAGTAAGTTTCATGATAAATTGAGCCACTTCCGAAATATGGAGGAAAAAGTTAGTTCAGCACTTTCACTTGATCTTTGACCTTTTGACCTTTGAGGCAAAAAAAAAAGAAAAGAAAAAAACTCTCCAGAGAATTTCTATTAGGTTACACATGCATACACCAAGTGTAAAAAAAAAAAAATAATCCTGCTGGCATTGCATGAACATGAGGGAAATAGTAAAATTTTGAAGTGTTGCACTTGACCTTTGACCCATGACCTTTGACCCCATGAACCCTTCATTCTCTAGATAATCACTGCCAGTCAGTACATGTATATACTATGTTCAATGAAGATACCTTGAACAATTTTCCAATTTACAGAGAAAAAAAGAAGTTTTAATACTTTTACTCGACCTTTTCACCTTTGACCTTTGACCTCATGACCCAAACTTTCACCAGAGAATCTAAATTGGGTAATACATGTATACACTTAGTTTCAAGAAAATATCTTTAGGCATTGCATAGATATGGTGGAAATAGTGAAATTTTATGTATTTGACCTTGACCTTTTGACCTTTGACCTTGAGCACGTGCACCCAAAAGTTGATAGGCACAACTTCACCCCCTAATACACATACATGCCAAGTTTCATTACGATACCTCAACAGCTTTTGATAGTTACCTTGTCCACAAAATTCATTACGGACGGACGGAAAGACGGACGGACGGACGGAAGGACGGACGGACGGACGGAAGGACGGACGGACGGACGGAAGGACGGACGGACGGACGGACAACCCGAAAACATAATGCCTCCGGCACCACTTCGTGGCGGAGGCATAATAAAGATGTTATAAATATGAAGTTATCAAAACAATATCTGTTTTCTGAACTGCAAATATGGCTTTAAGCTTGTATAATTGCAAACTGTGATAGTTAATACAAATGATTTTTATTGTGAGATCTGATTATCAAGCTAATTTTTGTATCCCAATTATGCTTGCATATTCAAATCATCATGTTCATTGTGGATGACAAAAACAAAACAACAAATTCAAAATTTTCATGTGATTGCCAGCATCCATCCAAGATCTGGATATAGCTGACAAAATGATTTCTCCATATCTCTTTCAATTCTGTTTGATATTTTATTCTGTATCTCTCCTCTTTGATTCTTCAAATATACCTGCTCAATGGTCCTTCTATTTCTTCATCTCTTACATTGTCTTCCATATTCATTCCTATCTTTTTTTGTTCTTTTTGTTCTCTCCCTTTTCCTCATTTTCTTGATGATCTTCTGTCATTTTTTTCTTGCATATAAACCGAGCCATACATGTGTCTATGGTTCAGTAAACACTGTCATGTCACGTCACCATAATAATGCATGAGTGAACCGAGCTCGCCAGATACTAGTAATCTAAAGGCTCATCTAGTGGAGAGAGAGGGGAAGAGAGGGAGGGAGAGCAGAGACTTCTGTACGCAAAGGTGTGGGCACACACACACACACACACACACATACTGCAGAAGATATGCACAGTCCCTGTTTTCTGTGCACACCATGTCTGGAGGACAGTGCAGTGTGCAATAGGCACATCACACAGAGCCAGTGCTCCTGCTGTATCTCTTCCCAAGTCTCATCTCTCCCTCATCTCCCTTCCTTCCTTCCTCTCTCGCTCTGTCTTTCCCGCTTGCCTCTTCTATACCGGCATTCCTCCTCTGCTCTGTGAGGTGAGGAGTCTCTGAGATTCGCATCGCATTGCTGCTGCTGTCCATGTCACCGTCGTGACGCTCATTAGCATGTTTCGTTACATCGTGGATGTGCCCGATGGAGGCAAACCGGTCCCGAAGAGAAAATTCCGTGAGTAGAGACAGATCCTCTTCTTGGCTTTTGCCATTGGATGATCACATGTTGTAATGATGGTGATATTCAGTGCATATTACATATACTGGCTTTATATGGTAACTGTTTCTCTCGCAGTGTCTGAAGATGTTCCCCTATCTCACAGCACTGCGTGGTACTGAAATCTGCAGTGTGTCGCGTCTGCCGGATATCTTGTCATTAATGATGTGAGAAGCAGTGATCATTTTTGCCTGATCTGCACAGAACATATTTTTTTTTCCCCTCTGGACTCGCATGCCGTCCACAATATGCTTATTACACGTGTACCTGTTCATGCATCTAGTGCTTCATGACAGTGCTTTACTGTGCAGTGACAAAGTCTGATCATTTTGTGTCATTCTCTGTGACAACTTGGAGGTAGGGCAACCAAATAATGCCGGGCTGTGGTGGACTGCACATCTACTTCCTTGATGCAAATAAAGCTGGCACTGCTTTGTGCTAGCATTTCAATGGCCATTGGGAATACCCTCTTTAATTTGCTCGCACCCATATTTTTACAGTCAATGTACCACTCGTGTGTCGTATTGTAGTCGTGTCAACTTGCAGCGACCTCCTCGACTTATTGACATAGTCATATCGAAGCAGATATGAAGCCGTGACTTTTGATGCATGAATACATGTTTCTTCTTTCTCTCCCTCTCTCTCTCCCTCTTATTATAAATAAAAAATTTCATGCCTTACTGCATTATGGGATATTTAAGTAACCATAGTTGAGATAAAGAATTTTTATAGTCATTATTGGTTGGGAGAGGCATTTGAATAATAGAAATAATAGTGTGTGTATATAAATATATATATATAAATATATATATATATATGTATATATATATATATATATATATATATATATATATATACATACATATATATATATACATACATACATACATACATACATATAAACATATACATGCAGTTAGATTAATGAAGCTGTCAGTTTGGTGTATCACAGATGGCAGGAGTCTTCATAGGCTTTGGCTGATGCACTTCTCAGGTGTTTCTGTAGTTCTATTTCATGTGGAGTATGGAAATATTACCGATGGGGTACAAATCAAATGTTTAGTAGGAAATATGTAGGTCTACCACTATGCCTTATCATACTAAAGCGAAACAAAGCAATAGGTGGCATTAACATTTAATGTTACCTTACATTAAAGGGATGGTATACATGTAGTATTGGTTGAGGTGAGGGTTCAGGTTTTAACTTTTTGCAAAATATTTAGAAACCACTTTAAAGAATATTAAAGAGCATGCAATTCTAAGAGGAATTCAAAGTTTATTTGATGAAAATCAGTTTTGAAATGGCTGAGATATCTAGAAATGAAGTAAAACAACGCGGTCGTGATAAAAGGTGGATTCTTTTATTTGGATTGCTCTTGTTTGGATATCTGAGCCATTTCAAAATCAGTTATCATCAAATAAACTTTGAATTCTTCTTAGAATTGTATGCTCTTTCATATTTCATAAGAGGTTTCTCATTCTCTCCAAAAATCATTGTAAACAAATGTTGGAAACATGAAGCCCCAGCTCTGCCGACACTTTACCATCCCTTTAACATAGCAAAAGTGTCATTGATAAATACTGCCTTATAAAGACCTCACATTATATTAATTACTCTGTATTTGGACTCTACACCAACATATTTCCCGTGGTTTTGTTTGAAATGCCAAAGCATCACATTCCAGAGACGGTTTCGTGTTGTGCTTTGGTGAGGTCCTTTAAACCTCATTTCTGTGGTTTGATCTTTTTACGTAAATTTTACTGATTTATGGCTAGCATAACACAAGATAGAACATCAACTCTTTTATTTTTTTGCTATTTTTGTTATATATGTTTGCATTTATTTTGGGTGCAGGATTGTCAGAATCCTCTTAATTTCTCTATGATTAAGATCTGTATGGAGGATAAATTTCTCTCTAAATTTGACAATAATTACCTCCGCCAAGGAAAAGGAGGTCATGTTTCATCGCTGTTGGTTTGTTTGTCTGTGTGCAGACTCAAATAACTCAAAAAGTTGTGAATGGATTTGAATGAAACTTGCCAGGAAAGTTGATAATGACACAAGGAATAGATGATCAAATTTTTGGTATTGATCCAGGAATTTTGTGGATTTTTGAAGGGTTTTGTTCTCTTGGCAGATAGGGTTAATAAACTTGGGAGTTCAAAACTGCATGTATTTTACACACTCTATTAAAGCGCGTACTCTGCTCAGGTAAGGCACAGCGTAGCTGGAAGCTGATGACGTATACTAAAGGCTTCTGTATTGGGAAATTGAGTGATTTTCAGCTTGCGTTTATGGGTGGAAATGAGTTGCCTGGCGGAGGTCTGTGCTCTCCAAGTGCTTTTCTAGTTTATAAATATTTCTATCAGATTTTGAGCAGATTTAATCTTCTTCAATTTTTATACAGTGAAATTTAAAGGTTCCAAGGTAATGATGACAGTAAATATTACAAGCGTGTATATTATTATAATTTCTGAAGTGAAATTCTCCCAGGTCTTGATAATCTAAATGGTATTCAAATTACAGTCCATCTGTCTTCTACACTAATGCTATCCATGGCAGCCTCATAGTTGTCCTACAGTTTGCTTGACACTTGCTTGAGTAAACTTGACATCTGATAGCTGAAAACAAAAATAAAAACCTACAGAAATTGTTAACTACTAAGCCAGAAATGTTCGCAAAGTCATGAATTAACTGTGAAATACGGGCAGTCCAGAGAAATGCATATATATGGGACCAAATGTATGGCACTGCCATCTTTACTGTAGACTTCCATAGACACAACCTCCATCTCCACCCCCCCCCCCCCCCTCCTCAAAAAAAGGGGGATAAATGTCTTAAAATAAGAGGCAAAGGAGAAAGGGACAGAGAGGGAGGGAGAGAAGGTTAGGGAAGGAGTGAGAGAATGAGAAATTGCAGAGAGGAGGAAAAAAGAGAAAGAATGAGAGAAGAGGGAGGGAGGATAATAGAGGAGGAGAGAACTAAATCATCAGCATATGAAGGGAGAAGAGAGTTAAAGGACAGGTTCACCTTCATAGACATGTGGATTGAGTGAATGCAGCAATATTTGTAGACCACAGCAGTGGAAGTTTGGGGAAAATCGGACAATCCGTTCAAAAGTTATGAATTTTTAAAGTATCAGCACAGTCACTGCTGGATGAGAAGACTACTACAGTGTATGATGTCATATGCATACAACAATATAGAGAAAATAGAAAGCGAATTTCACAAAACTTCACTTTTTGAATAAAGTGCACATTTCTTCGACTTGTTAGTGATGTACATGATAAGGGTAATATTATTCCCCCTTGCTTTCTGAAAGAGGAAGTTAAATGTTCTTTTATTAGGCGAGAAAAATGAAAATATCTTGGATTTTCTTTATATTTTCTTTATATCGTTGTACACATGTGACATCACAAGCTGTAGTAGTCTTCTCATCCAGCAGTGACTGAGCAGAAACTTCAAAAATTCATAACTTTTAAATGGATTATCCGACTTCCCTCAAACTATTGCTGATAAGTTCTATCAATATTGCTGCTTTCACTCAATCCACATGTCTGTATGAAGGTGAACTTGTCCTTTAAAGGAGCAGCTGTTTTACAGAGTGCTGAATTATGGTAGAGTGGACAATCCCAGAGCTGGTTTTTTTTTGACATGGGTAATCAGTGATGCACAGGTGGACTTTCAGGAGGAATCTTATTTTCAGCAGAACTAGGTCAAACATGCACACACAGTGAACATATAATGTTTGACCTGTCTGTGGCCATTCACAAAGGTTAGCAATTGTATACCGGTACTAGATGTTAATACATAGTTTCCCATAATGCATTTTCCTTTTATCTTACAACTTTCTTCATAGTTGAAATGGACCCACATTTCCTTTTATTAAGTTTGCAAGATCATGTTAATAAGAAAGTACTCAAATATTCTGTATTCTCTGTGTTTATATTTCTTAGAACTAAAAAAAAAGAGAGAAATATTACACTAACAGTTGTGCTTTTGCAACCCATACCCCCTCCAGTAGTAATGATTGAAATAAGGAGAGCAAAATCAAATTCCCCCAAAACACAAATTTTTATTGAGTTACCGGTAAATTAATTGTGAACAATTTTCTGACAACTCTTATTGACAAAGAAATAAAGGCAGGGAAATATTTATTGGTACAATTGACTGATTGATTGATTTTTTTTTCATTTGGCAAAATGCAGCATGTCTTAAACCTTTTTTTCAATGGTGTGTCAAGTCCATAATTGCAGTATTGGAGCTCTTTGATAAATCTATCGTGCGTAATGTTTTCATCTGTTGCCATGTAAGTATTTCAAAAAGAGCATATCATGGAAGAACAGGAAAGAAAAAACCTTTTAGACAACGTTCATTGAGTATGATCATTCAAGCTCTGTACAACATTGACAGAACTTCGTTTCTTCATGATGAGCTGATTGAACCACCCTTGGGTGACAGGCATTGTTCTATGACAATGAAGAATCCATTAGTATAGATAGATGAGTGGGTGCAATGTAAACATTGTCATTTGGTCACATTTGAATGCTCACGAGTACAAAAGGGCTAGTAGGAGACCTGTCGTGCCACGTCGCGAGATAATCAGTTGAGTAATTGCACTTCCCTTATCTAAGTAATGCTCTTCATTACATCTCCCTCACCTTGAATTTAGAGATGACATTCAGTCACCATGGATTCGTTATATAATAAATGTGAATGAATCTATCACATGTTATCATGACTTGAGTCCAATACAGTGTACAGTCTGTAATTGTATGCAAGCAACTTCATGCTGCAAAATCCCTTTGTAGTCTCGGGTGGTTGTGCAACCTTCTACACTATGTAAGTTGCTAAGTTTATAACTGATTGGTTGTTTGTTTTTTTTTTATTGGCAATGCATTGCAGAAGATTTAAATGCATATATTTATTTCTCAAATTTGAACAATTTTGTTGTCAATTTCAATTTCTTTTTTGTATACACTCTGTATATATTTGTCGTAACCAATTAAACTCAATCTTTTGTCAAAATATGATATAAGTGCAGTGGATCCAGAGTAAATTTAATCATGATTTTTGCCACAAACTCTCCTTGGACATGAAGAGTTGACAGTGACTTGACTAAAATGAAATATAGCATGCATACTACATTGCGAGACCATTACATTATCCATGTAAGGTATAGGTACAACATGATATGCATTCTATTCTTGATCAATGTCATTCATACATTAATTTCTTTGTGTGAATGCCATTTAATATCCCATCTTTTCAAATGCAGTAACCAAGAGTGAGCTTCATGCTCTAAGGACCCCACTTTGTTTGTTCTGTCCACCCCCAAAATGTTGACACTGAATGCCCGGTGTGTTGGGCAGCATCCAGAATATGGTGCAATTTAGCACGCCGTAGTTGTCTGACATTTCTCCCCGACTCATTTGTAGGCAAACTGTACGGATGTGCCGTCGATGTGGCCCTTTTGTTTTTTCAGGGAGAAATGTTTGAAAGTCATCGATCTTATCGTGTCAAAATTGGCATCCTTCCCGCTCTTGCACAGCACCTCGCCAATTCTCTGATGAAATTGTTACGGTACTTGCATGTCATCAAAGTAATCATTGTGAAGAAAGAGATGTTTTCTCTTTTTATGAGAGGAAGAACAGGTGATCATACTGACAGCTTTCAATGCCATTGATGCAAAGTTAATGAAAGTTATAATAGCCAAAGCTCCTCAGTGTATTCTGCAGGTGTATAAAAGTGACACAGTGTAGACACCAAGAATTTTCGATAGTGGTGAAATTTATCACAAAATGACAGTATCTTTCATATCTTTTAATTGATGATGCAATACATTGATACACTGTGCAGTGTGTTCATGTTCTAAACCTATAATAAGTTGGAGGAATTCTTAACACCTCAACATCTGTAGACTGTAGTTTCAGCTTCACACAGGGAACTGTATTTAATTAAATACATTGTACAATTTGACATTGTACTATTAAACTTTACCATCATGCTGAAACTTGCAGTAGTACACTGTACGTAGCACCTATTCAGTGGAAGCCCTCTCCACATTTTTTTTTTCCTTTTTTTTTAAAGTTGAGGTGAAGCTATCAGGTAAGACTTAGAATAACATATAGGAACTAGGTTGTTAAATTTTACCTCAAATCACATCCTCTTCAAACAACTAGACCCAGAATTGCTTAAAGAACATTACAATTAATTCAAACTGTATTTATTAATTCATTCACATTTGTTGTCATGATTTTGAATTACAGGTGCCTTCTACAGTTACTTCAAGGCAGAATAATGTTTGAAAGGTCGGGTAACATTCCATGGAATGTTTATATGACAAGTTTCCAGCATGAATCATCGACTCCAGGCACTGTATGGCTCCAGACTTGTGACATTTGCAAATGAGTCATTATTGGACAAACACACACACACACACTCAACACACACACAGAGTTTTGCAAACAAGCATAGAATTTGGTACTTAATACACATTCATCAGGCAGAAATAGTGTGTCTTGGTAGATGATTATTCCATGTGTGTTGTGCAATTATGAGTATGAAGTGAAAACTCTCAGGGTAAGGTCTCCCATATCAGTGACACTTTATTCGTATGAACAGGTTTAAAGAGATGAAAAAGCATGAAACAAGTGTATTTTGAGCCTTGAGAATGAGACAGTAATAAAAGAATACCTAAATTATTTAACGCTAATAAAGTCAAATGATTAGCATACTTTGATAACTGACATTAATTGTAAGCTCTGTCTGATGTCGTCAAGCTGTAGATGTTCTCTGTAGGAACCTATATCAAAGTTTGTTTGATGTTGCTAGGGTAGTTTTAAGATGCACTCGTGAAGTGTCCAATTTGCACAACTGCTTAATAACTGCATGTGTGTGATGATGTATTTAGTCAGTGTGGGTTTATTGCAGTAAACAGACCCATAAACAGGTTGTTATTCCACAATCCCTGCCCCACCTTGGCAATCCTTTGAATAAGATTGAAAAAAGCCAATGCTGGCCGAGTGAAGGAGACCGCAATAACAGCAGATGTAAACAGCATTCAGACAGGATGTAGGTTGCTGATATTATTTGCAGCCTTTTTAGTAGATGATACTGATTCAACTGCTCTGTAATCATACTGGCTAGCGCGTATTTTACTGTGCTTTACTACTATTGTACCAACATGCACAACATTCCAGACCATTCAAGAAGCCAGGGCATTACTTAATGGGAGACTTTATTGCAGAATAGAAATCTTTGACTGAACGTCTGCTAAATCTAACAAAGTTTGACATGGAGAATAGATAGAATGATTATCATGCATTCTTGGGCCTTTATTTGGATGTGGATGCAGTGTGCAAACACCAAAGTTTCTGTTATCCATTTAAGGCAAGTGTATATTTTTGATGGAGGTTATAGAGCATTTATACATCGTGAGACAGAAAATATATTAGTACAGTTGTAGAAACTGTGTGCATTTCCCACTGAACCGAACAAGACAGACTAAACAGTTGGAGGAATGGAATCCTGTGAATGTGGGCTGTGGGATTTGATGTGGTATGTGAGGGTTTAGCCGAGTGGTATTTCTCGCTTTTTCATTTGTTTGTTTCTCGTCAAACACGGCTTGTCATGGCAGACAGCAAAGTATTTTGAGTGCAAGCTTGAGCGCACACTGTTATTTTTGTCATACTGGGAGAAGACATAGCAGACCTCTTCCTTGTGTCTTCTATATCACTGGACAGCGTGAATGTAAATGAAAAAAGGTTAGAATTTGAGAGAAAGAGGGAGGGGGTACAGAATAAAGAAAAAGAGGTACAAATGGTAGTCACATTTGGGAGTATATGAGTTAGTAAAGTGACACTGGTTTTCTCTATTTTATGCTCTCTTGTTAGACTCTATTAAAAGCATTTTTTTCTCTCTCTTCATTAAAAAATAAGCAGCTGAAGATCTTATTGTCAATCAGTGCGAAACCTTTCTATCCGATTACTGTGCATGAGGGCTTTAAACAAATCTAAAAATCCTGTTTCTTCATACTTATGACAAATATATGTATACACAAATTATACTAAAGCAATAACTGCAACCACATCAATAGAAAAGTTAGACTCTTGTAGCCCTAAAATAGCAACTAGGTAAATTCTACACTGGAGTGAAAAGCTGCATGTTACAAAGAAATATATGCCAAAGTGGTAAATTAAAATTATAATATAAGACAGTTTCCGTTGTTACTTATTAACAGTGTACATTCAGCATAATGCGTACAAGTGCATCTTGCCATTGCATGATACATCGTGTAGTAGGCACAGGCCTACACTGTACAAATGTGATTTGCTGTGATTATGCCTTGTGGGTTTTCCTTGAAAAGCAAACAAACTCAAAATCAAACGTTAAAAATGAAGATTTTTTTGCATAGATTTGTCATGGATGCTCTATATAATGTATAGACCTCAGCTGTGTAGACTCATCATCTACAGTTCATCTGTGCACTGATGCACACATACACAGTGCAGTTTGCGTGTTGGTATACACATGTATACATGTGTACATGTAGGTCAGGGGAACATACAGTAACTATACAGTAACTGTACATGTGGCGCCTTTGATATCTGAATACTGTCGAGTGAGCTGTTATTTTGGTGAGAGTTTCATTTTTACAAATTTCCTGAACCGCCATTCAACAATACGCACACACACACACACACAAATCTAGAAATGACAAGCATTAATGCTCCTAGTATAAGCCTCGGTGTCAAAATCATGAAAACAATTAACATCTCACAAAAATGACCGTGACCTTCCTCATTCCCTGAAATATATGCAATAATATAGCACCTTATACAGTGTGTCTTAATTACAATCCATAATTAATGTTTACACGAAGATACAGTTCTTGACTGAGTCTTGTGACAGAATCCAACTGACCCCCCTCATTTTTTTTCTTGTCTTGTTGGAAAGATTTGATATTTTGGGGCTACAGAAAAATGTTGTTTTTCTTTCAGGACACTTAAATCATTGCATTAAGTTTTTATATATTTACATGGTGGTTATGCATGGTCTTGTATTCTCATTTTTAATTCAGTAATTGTATTATTAAAACACATTGCAATTTACAAATTTAGAGCCAAAAGTAAATGAGATTGAATTCAGTCCTCAATATCATCACTTTAATAGACTGGTCGTTTTGGTCAAAAGGCTGATGATAGCATGCTTATAACTCCAACACTTCATATTTTGCAAATGGGCTTTCGGAAGTACTGGCAGCAGACGATTCACCAGCAAGACTGGCCAAGAAGAATTTGTGTGAATAATAAATCCTCGTTATCAAGTGTGTGTGATCAATGCAGCTCAGCTTTTAACGCAGCGAGACAGATGAGGAAACAATCCCACACTCTGCCTGTAAGCATACTTCATCATGTCTTTTTTTTCACCCCCCCCCCCTTGTTTGAATAACCCATCAAGAAATAAGGCATTTGAACTTCTATGTCGTGAAACTCAGGTCATGGCTGTTTGACCTTTGAGACACTTATCCTTTAAATCCGTTGAGGATGAGTCCCAAGTATACTTGAGCAGGTGTCTATGGGAAATGCGAGTTGTAGCAAAATCAGTCCGTCCTAAATGGGTTAAGTTGATGTTTTGAGTTTACAAAGATTGGAAGCCATACCCAAGCGTGCTGGAAACTGGAGATTCACCTGCCTGGATGCCTAGCAAACTGGACACTTTGACCACACAAGCATGCGCATTTAGAATAATTACATGTGTAATAAATTGTACAAATGTATGTCCTTTTTTGCCCTGGGTCCAGGCCTGCTGAACTCAGAGACTCAGAATCGGGACAAGAGACTGTCCTGCTTCTGGCAGGAGATGTTCCATTTTGAAACCATTTTAGCAAAATCTCTATTTGTTGTTGTTGTTGTTGTTGTTGTTGTTGTTGTTGTTGTTGTTGTTGTTGTTGTTGTTGTTGTTGTTGTTGTTGTTGTTGTTGTTGTTGTTGTTGTTGTTGTTGTTGATGTTGTTTGTATGATCCAGTCCACAGATTTGAGCAAGAATATGTAGTAAAGGGTCATTGCAGACCTTTTGAAATTGACTCGTGACTGAGGGTTTTCAAAAACTGGACAGGTCCACTGTAAAGAGTTGTATTTGTACATGTGTAAATGAACGAGATGCAGAAAGGAATGTATTGGTGAATATGTATTTTTCATCTAATCAGCAAGAGCTACTCATACATCACAGTATAATGTACATTGTACATACACTTGTATGTATGTACAACGTACTACTTACTACTATAGCTGTATAACAGACTCCTCTTTAAAAGAAATGAAAAGAAGCAAAATAAATGTTTTGAAAAATCTTGTGATCAGAGGTCATTGCAGACCACTGCAAATTGTGAAATGTAAACTGGCTTGTTGTCACCCAATATTGTAGTACTCTGTGAGCCTTGCTTAGTTTGCATTGTATCATGTGTGACTCATTAAACAAGGTAGTAATTCATTACATTAGAGCATGACTGATCTGTTTTCACTATCACAGTGCTAATCAGAGGAGAAGAGCTTCCTACTGGCATACGGTATTTAAGATTGTTTGAAGATTAGGGGCTGTGGGAGTGTGCATACTACGACTCCTCCATTAACGAAAGGAACAAGTGAGCTTATGTGGCAAGGAAGGTATTTTATATCCAATCAATGTCACATGCGAGTCATCAGTCGCTGATCATCTGGCATGACTGGAATTCAGGAACCAGGAGAGGTCAAAGGTGAAAATCTTCTGGGGTTTGTGGTGGGGCGGGGCACCGAGTGGCGTGATATGTACTTTCAGGGTGAAAAGGGGGCAGCTATTATGATCTACAGCTGATGTTGACCTATTCCATAGGGTCTTCACGTCTGCCTGGCCCTGTGCCACGGGAAATCGTATCGGAGTACGGATACAAGGAAATCACCCCCAGAACAAGACGTTTAGAATGGACTGATAATCTCTGAATAAATTTCAGCAGTTTTGATTTGTCTCACTCTTGTGATGACCATTCTGAAGACCTTACCACAGACTGACATGCTGTAGCACTTTGATAATTGACGTATGCTAGAAAAGATGCCAAGTCTAATATGGTATGTCTACAATTTAGTTTCAGGTGTTATCCAAGGCCTACAGTCATCAAATTTCACCATATCAAAACGACACTGCTGAGAAAATGATACCAGTTTCATTTTGGCATGATATTATAATGTAGAGTACATTCACTTTGGGTGGCAAGAGGTATTAAAAGTTTTAGTCATTGTGAACGCTTGCTTGAAGCTCAGGTTAGCAATAATTTTTTTCCAGCAGAGCCCGACATTACGTTTATATATTTCAACCTTTTGGCTCCTCTGGTGTAGGCTCTGCCTCAATTGCCCCATGTGTGATTAGTGCTGTTTTTCTCGTCAAAAAGTAACCCTTCAAAGGAAGAAAAAAAGAAGGCTGTGTTCAAAGTGAATCTCCCTGTATGTCAAGGCCTGAGTTGCCCACCTTCTCTGGCTACCATGGCTTAGATCAGCTGCTACAAGTACTTAATGAGACCAGCGGTAGCTCAGCATTCCAATAAATTCCCCGCCATCGGGGAAGGAGATGGAATGGAAGTGCCGATAATCGATTTAAAGTCAGAAAATACATGCACATTATCGGGCAATTAGTGGAATGTAAAGCTGTTGACATGGACCTGTCGTTTCACATTATCATCAGGCTTCCAATGATTACCTTGCAGGCCAGTGGGGGGAAAAAAAAATTGCTCACATTACAATCATGTTGTCATGCACACCCACACCCACATACACACATACATACACACACATTCACTGGCATTTTATTCGCCTGGCAGAAATGTTACTACATGTAGATATTCACAGGTATTGTTATGGAGGAAAGGTGTGCTCTAATGCCCCCTTGACATTCACTGTTTACACTAAATATTTTGCGAGGTTTTTATTTTCACAAATTTCGCGAATCGCAGGTGCTATTCACAAGCTTAAAAACACGCGAAAAATATTAACTCGCATCCTGATATGAATGTGACATGCATGCATGTACATTTCTCTGTTTAGTACCGGTTCTGCACTCCATGATTGCAAAATTTAACCATCATATTGCCAAATTGTCGAGAGGTGCCGATTCGTGAAAAATTAGTCTCACTAAAACATGGCGCATACAGTATTCAAATCAATACATTGCACATGTATGTAATAGAATTTGTATGCCATATTTTTCACCATAATTAGACTGCAAGTATGACTGCAATTCTACTATTGCAATGCACTTACCAGTTGCAATTGAACTGAAAGTTACAAAGTCTATTGGATCGTAAGATTTTTTCTTGAGTGGGGGCAGAGACCATCCACACATTGTGAGTTTAACCGTATCTAGTGAAAATGGAAGACAACACATTCATGTGGTGCGACTGCATTGTGTCATTCATTTATTTGGACCCTTCCTCCGTAGCAGATCATAGGTCATCAACGACGATCTTCTACTGGACATGATTCTGAGATGCCCTTTCTGCTTCAGTTCTGCCTCTGCGTCACAAGTATAACTGTAATGAATTATAAACTTCTTTATGAAAACAATGTCTAGGGTTGTGTGTAGTAAGTGATTGCGTTTGAAGGTTGTACTACCCAACATGCAGAACTCAGATAAGCGTGCATTGTCCCATTCTGTTTAGCAACCTACATGTACCCAGTGTAATCTTGAGAAATAAAGGGGTTTTCTCCTATAGGGTTTGGCAATTTTGTGGATTGATCAGGAAATTTTTTGGTGCATACGTGTACCTCATAGGAAGAGTGTGGTACATGAGTAGAATAATCTTGATGTATCTTCACTTTTCCCAAGAATTCTTGTTTATCACGTACAGATGCAGTGTAGATGTATCTCATATTTAATGTCACCTTGCTAGTGTGGTAGCCATTATGTCTGGTCGTGGGGGGGGGGGGGGGGGGAATGCCTGTCTTGTTGCTGTGCGTGTGCATTTGAATAGGGAGGTGTCAAGGATGTGTAATCAAAAGGTTCGTCCCTTGGGAAGGAGATGGTGGTGTTATGCAGAACTCTCGGAACATCTCTCATTTCTGATTTAATTAAAATCCCCGCGACAGGACGGTCAAGAATGCCCGGGTCCAATTAAGGCCTTGTGGGTATGGGTGCATCGGGATGAAGTTTATAGCGTGGGAGGGCTGTTTAAACGTAGGTGTCATATTCTCAGCGATGAAGGATCCGCAGGATGTTTTCAAAAGTGCCTCTTGTATGACACACTGACCCACAAGTTTTAGACTGAGTATATGAATGCTAGATGGTACTAGAAATATATTAAAGTTTTGATAGATTTACATACAGTAGCATTTGATTTTCTCTTTAATTCTTGGTGATTCAAACGTTTAAATGCATGATCAGTGTGGTGCATTAGAAAGTGTTATACATACGGTCCGAGTCTTTCCGCGTATCCCCCCCCCCCACTTGTCATAGCTCGACTCTCTCCCTCTCTTTCTCTTTCTCTCTCCATCTGTCTGTCTGTCTGTCTGTCTGTCTGTCTGTCTGTCTGTCTGTCTATTCTTCTTTGTACTTGACCCAGTTTTCTGTGTTTATAGTCTTATCAAAATCAAACCAACAGAATTTATAATGAAAGATACAGTGTACTTTATATTTTGGAGTGATATTTTTGTGCTTTCTATTTAATTTATTTTTTTTTTTGGTTCCTTGTAGGATATGTGCCTTATGTTTGATAAACATGGAAAAGTGCAATCCCATACTGTTTGCCATTCCCCCCTTTGCTTGAGATAAAAGAGTGCTGGTGTAAAATCAGCAATAATCCATCATCCATTAGGCCTATTTCAAGTTGTACTTGCTTTATTATGGCATCATTTTGCCAAACTTTGCCATATTTCGTTCATAACACTGACATCATTGCATCTGTAATGACAGAAAGGGGACAAATCCATAGATGTATCCAGAGTTGTATCCAGTGTTATTAGGATGATATTCGCATAATTTAATGGGGAGAGAGTTGATGGCGTGGAAACTGGGTCATAGCTCACTCTGTGAAATGAATGCAAGGTGTTGTATTTGATTGATTATCCCATGTGACAACAACAGAAGCGGTATCCATCGCCAGTCATCCACATGTAATCCACTGCATTAACGAAGTGGGTGTTTCCATTTGTGTGGATGATGGGAAACGAGGTAGCTGGCTGCTGTGCTAACACGGGAGTGCGATGGGCTGGACGGACTAGCGGAGCTTATAGGACATTTTCAGCATTGATCAGTCCAACAACGGATATCCGCAGTCGCCAATATCAGTATCGAGCGACAATGTGTGTAAATGATGTTTGCGTAGTGCAGTGACACATGACAGCAAATATGCTGTGCTGGGTAGACACATGGCTGTGTTCCATGTCTAACCTTGCTAGTTTCTTTGATTAGTTCATTTTGCTGATGGCATTGCATCTTAATGTCTATGTTGTCCCAGCTCATTATGTTTTCATGGAACATGAATTTTTGACATCGTGAGATACACTGTATAGCATGTCTGTCATCTT
This sequence comes from Diadema antillarum, assembly GCF_040938485.1. Classification (NCBI taxonomy): domain Eukaryota; kingdom Metazoa; phylum Echinodermata; class Echinoidea; order Diadematoida; family Diadematidae; genus Diadema; species Diadema antillarum. The sequence goes on from NW_027271462.1 coordinate 1,780,128, forward strand.
TGTCGACAAATGAGGTTGGGATCAGGCACACACACAAAGCAAATATGTTAGAATACTACGCAACACCTTTGTTACACTGTAAAGCTGGAAATTCATAAGTCACTTTGATATGATACATCATTTGCACAAATACCTAGAGTACACACATTTCTATTCTTGATATCTGCATTATTTACATATGATCTGGAGACATTTTAAGATTTGTGTTACTAGTACTTGCTTGGTTGAGGCACATATGTTTCCTAGAAAGAATTACATCTATAAATGTTATGGGAATCTTGTCAAAGAAATATTGATAGATTGATACCTGTAGTTGGAATGATAGAGTGGAGGGGAAATGGAGAGATAGATGTAAGTGTTAAGACAGGTACATGCAAAATGGATGGATGAGTGCTGACAGTTTTCTACTTACTGACATGTACAACATGTAGAAAGAGAAGAATCTGCGAAAGCTGCATGGATGTTGCTACAGATCCATCATATGAAGTCGTTCTTGTCTGGGCACCCATAACTCCTAAAAGACCTGTAGGTAAAGTTCAGGTGTACTGGCAGGGTATTTGGACTCTGGACATGTGATTGCACAAGTCATACATTTGAACGTTGGGGAAAAAAGTGCATGTGTGTCGTTTTGAATCTCTGTGAGCAATGTCAACAGATAAAATTAGATGGATGAAGCAAAAGGAAGAAAGGGATTGCAGGGATGAAGAAAAGAAAGATTGACATGGAGATTGATAGAGAGGGAGATCGATGAACAAATGGATTAAAATAAATATGTAAATAGGAAGATGAGCAAATATGGGGGAGAAAACTGCGAGTACTTTTTCGCAGGGGGGCCATGTTGTATTAAAGTAAAGTCACAGGCTGCACTCTGCCACATAGCCACATTTATGGTCCCAGTGGCACAACGTGACGTGACATCTCGTGCGTCCACGTCATCTTTCTGGCTTCAGATGCTGGAGATGTTCTCTATTGTGTGCTCCGGTCGTCCAGTTGAACCGTGACTTCGATCTTCTGTGTAAACTCAGATGGACAGTTGTTTGCACTCGGCTGATCCCACAGGGAGTGATAAGAAGATGATCGATGGAGTTCTCCATTGGCTCTGGTCCTTCTGATGTAGAAGACTGCTCTCAAAAAGATTTTTTTCCTGCACCCAGCTGTCCTTGAATCGAAACGAATATGGACTCCAAAGAATTGTAGAACATTTATGCACACATGAAACACCAAATTATACGTATTTACATGCATACATGTATGCATCATTGATGAGACTTGTGATGCGGTTGGCACAGAGCACACCTAGAATGGAGACTTCAGCCTTCACATTCCAGGCTGAACCCAGTTATATCCCGCAATGAGGCATTGTTAAAGGGGGGGGGGGGGCATTTCCTAAAGCGTTTTGTCCAACAAATTTGCTCTCAGCCAGTCAAATGCAAGGATTTCAGTAGGTTATAAAAGTTTGTCAGAAAATCTTCACTCAAATTTCTAATCATTAACTATTACTTCAAGTACTTTTATTCTTACTGGTAATGATATATATGATCTCTCTTTGAGTCACTTTGTCAGATATCCCAATCCAGGATGCAGTTTTTCTGTTCCTTCTTTGAGCAGTATTCTCACAGTTCTAATAAAGGAACACTCTTGATTGAAGTATTTTAAGTCTATACAGTCTTAGTTCTTCAACATCTTCTTAAAGGACAAGTTCACCTTCATAAACATAAGGATTGAGAGAATGCAGCAATATCAGTAGAACACATCAGTGAAAGTTTGAGGAAAATTGGACAATCGATGCAAAAGTTATGAATTTTTAAAAATTTGTATGTTGGAACCGCTGGATGAGGAGACTACTACAGCTTGTGAGTCATATGCGTACAACAGTATAAAGAAAATGTAAAGAAAATTCAACATATTTTCACTTTTTTCGCATAATAAAAGAGCACTTGACTTGCCTCTTTCTAAAGGCAGGGGGAATAATATTACCCATAACATTTGTCGGTAACGAGTCGGGGGAATGTGTACTTTTTTCAAAAGATGACATTTTGTGAAATTCTCTTTATATTTTCCTTACATTGTTGTACGCATGTGACATCTAAGTTATTCACACACTGCAGTAGTCTTCTCATCCAGCGGTTACTGCACAAAAACTTCAAAAATTCATAACTTTTGAACGGATTGTCCGATTTTCGTCAAACTTTCAATGATGTGTTCTACTAATATTGCTACATTCTCTCAATCCTTATGTTAATGAAGGTGAACTTGTCCTTTAACATCTTCCTCTCCTTCTCATTCAGATTGATGTTTTTACGATATTAGTATTAACTATTTTAAGTATTAGTTCTTCATCTACTGCCATTATGAGTCAAATCTGCTCGAGTTTTTGCCATCTGTATCAGATATCATTTGTGGTATTAGACTCTGCATTAAGCATGCACACGCAGTTTGTGATTTAGTCATGTTTTGGCATCATCCAGCCAGTCCAGTCACGTATCTTGTAGTGGTTATGACACAGGACAGGTTTTACTCACTTCACGTAGATTGTGTTGAGTGGAGCTGTAGATACGTGCTTATGCAACAGAGAGACATAATATCATTACAGTTTGATGTTGTTGAAGAACAACAGATGACTGGAAAAAAGGAATGAAAGTAGATCAGTCTTGCCTATGTGATGTTCAGACATGATTATTTTTGCCTTGGAAGCTTTCCCGCCCACAGTCATCAGTCAAGTCTGACAACTCTGACATAACAATTCATTTCCTCAATCGCTCCAAGCATTGCATGGACTTCCAATTCTCTAAACCCATTGATTCCTGGGGGAATTTCATTGCAGACGTTATATCTTCTTCCCATCGTAAGCATAAAATTTGCACCTTTGTATCTTTCATTGGAGAAAGATTGGGTGGAACAACTGGATAAAGTCATATCATTTGCACAGAGACAGAGTCAGAAAGAAATATATACATTTTCCAAGATTGGAGAAAACAAAAACTGGAGTTTTCATCAATGTGATGTCAATTGAAGGATTATTATAAAGTGGGCTATCAAAAGAGACTTTGAAAATTCTGCAACAAAGTAAAAACTCTAAAAGGTTCATGTGAATTTTTTTTTTGCTCCACCTTTTTTCAAATCAATTCAATTTGCTTTATTTATCATGTGCAACAAAACTAAAGGATACATAATACAAAGTATACATTTGACAGTTTATATCATAAAGCAGTTTGTAAGAAGTATAAGTCAGAAAGTGTAATACAAATTAATGTCCAAATGAATATGATCGATAATGAGAGAAACAATGCATACTGCACTTTGCAATGATGACCAAAGTGAGTATAGCGATGGGAAAAGAGTGATTTTACTGAAATGCAGAGCTTGCAAGATGTGGATAACTAAAAAAAAAACAATATGCCAATAACATTGTTATCCAAACTGTATCTATATACAGTTTATGTTTTTAACTGACATATGATGGAGGTTATGTAAAAGCATATTGCATATATCATACCTTTTTAACATGTATAATAGCTTTGAAGAGCAAAAAAAAAAATTAAAAAATACAGTCTCTAATTACAGAAATGCAATGTTTAGGATTCAATGGGTTAAACATGTACATCCACAAAATCTCATTGGTGTGTGCTCCTCCTTTGCCATGCGTAATAAGTGGATTTAAGATGAACACTCCCAATCCGTAGTTGTATTAAAACCAGAATTCTGAAAACCTTCCACTGTGCCTGCATCTTTATGGAATTTTCTCCACTCCCCAACAGAAGCTGTGTGAGCGTGACATTCTCTTGAGAAGTTTTCAACTTCCAGGAAGTTGCTGAGCCTTTCAAATGTTTGACAATTTAGTCAAATTTGATGCTGAAGTGTGTCTCATGTTCTTACCCTGTGATTGATTAGGTTCAGCTACTTCTTGGAAATGTATGTTGAAAATGTCAATATGTTTAGATTACAAGTACCGTACATGAAAGAGTATTGTATTTGATATACTGTCTGTATATGAGATAACGTGGGCATAGTATCCAGTGATCTCTGGCTAGACAAAGCCCTGTCAAATCATGTGATGATAATGTCATGGGTCATTAGCTGTGTAAATTATGTTTTATCTTTATAACATTTATGACATGAAGTGGTGTTGCGGAGGCAAAAGGGAAAATGATGATTATGTGTGTACTTTGTTGAACTCACTACCTTCATATCCTTTATGTGTTATCAAAAAAACTGCATCTCTGTAGAAAGGAGATTGGATATTAAAGGTGGAATAAAGAAAAAGAAAGAAGAAACACTTAAATGCAGCAATGCCCTTGTATGCAATAGAAACTGTAGTTCTTCCACATTCAATCAAGTAGTTATTGATCAGTGTACTAAGAAACTAGTACATGATTATGATGGGAGGCTATGTGTTTGAAGCCCAATAAGTATGACTTCAATATTTACTTTCAGTATTTGCTAGGGCTGTTCAAATACAAACTAATAACCAATACAATGTTGTGTGCTGCATAGTAGAACTCCACCATGCCCCCGTGCAGATAAATATTTACAGGTCGGAAGTGGAATCTAATTTTGCGGAGTGGTGTGGGGAATGCAGATGGAAGTAAAATCAATAAAGTCCACATGCTGTGTCTCCAAGTGAGGGCAGATGTAATTTAAAGGACCGCTCCAGCCTCGTGAAATACAAGATTACAAGAATAGGATTCGTGTGAGACAGCTTGAAGATGATTTGTGATTGGGATATGATGCTAATAGATCTCTGTGATACAATGATGTAGCAGAGTGACTGACTTGGTAGTTACATGTGCCCATGCTTTTGAGGGATTTAGTCATTTATTCTTTGTAGTGATATTGGTGGTAGAGTAATAATGGAGTATCATTTAGTGGTATAGGTTGTTATGGGAATTAAGTGCAATGCATAGAATTAAAGCATGGTTTGTACATTTTGTGATAAAAGTATTCATTGCATTCAAGGGAACGTCCTAAATTCTTCACCCATCACTTGAGCCGTTAGCACTCCAAACTGATCTGTGGATTGTTTGGTTTGGTTTTTTTTCACATTTTAAACACTGTTACTCCAAATGCTGTGTTTGATGTCTATCAAAATTGACCATTGTGCGTTGGCACTAGAATTTCAGTGTTTACTACTGTGTGTGTGTGTGTGTGTTTTAATTATTCTGTATTTGATGTAGATGTCTTCCTGGTTATTCCAAGACATAAAATATTCTACTTTGTCAGACAAATGTGACAATCTGATCAAAAATGGAATTGTACGGTAACAATATCCTGCAAGTCGTACGTTAAACTGTAGATTTGTTCACCTCTGTGTGAGAATTATTCTGACATAAATGAAGGCTTCTATCTATGATGTGTTACAATGTTGTCACTGGAAGGCAGTGCTAATCCCTTCCAACTGAACTCTACAGAGAGATGTGCTCAAACGACATTTTTTTTTTTCTTTCTGTGGAGTATCACAGATTAATATCCGTGTCCTCTGTTTGAGATGTTTGGAAATGTTCTGATGGAAAATCAGGGCTTTTTTTTTCTGTCTGTCTGTCTGTCTGTCTCTCTGTCTCTCTCTCTGGATTCTTGAGACACAGTTTTCCTTACCCAGACTAATTAGAGTGCAGTGCCAGATGGATTTCAGTTGTATCAATTGCGGGAGAGGCCAAGCTGAGTGTTAGGGGTTGCCTTCTTCCCAGAGCTGCTTCCCCAACGACTTTGTAGACCTGCTTCCTTCTCCCCCATCATACATCATATTCTCAATTCTGAAGCAGACCGGGGCTTGGTAGAGAAGAAGAAGAACAGAATGATGACTCATCATGTAAACATGTGATACTATTTTGCTCCAAAGTCTGCACATACACTGTATACCGTAAGGAATTGTAACATTCTCATCCAGTGCTGACTATTAAAAGGATGCTTCAAGTATTACAAAAACACATTAACACAGTCAAAAAAACAACAACAACCACACAGATGGGCAGGGACATACAGCCATAAACAGGGAAATTTCTCAACCCAATCACTGTCTTCTAACATATGACGTCAGTTATCTATGGTAGCTGGAGCCATTTCCCTTATTATTAAAGTTTGTTGAAATCTGAAGGTCTGCTCGTGAGCCATGCCACCTTTGAATCCCTGCATGATGACCATTTGATGAGGAGAATATACCCAAATCCTCTTTGCAAACATGATGAAAAGGTATAGGATTGAGAGTACATACCTCAAGTGTACCTTCGCAGTGATGAAAGTACATATGACATTGAACATTCCAACGTAATAACCTGAGATGTTCTCTCCCTTTTTTCTCACTTTCTATTCCTTCTTTCCTTCTCTCTCTCTCCTTCTGTCTATCTTTCTCCTCCTGCTTTCTCTCTCTCTTTTCTTGCCCTCCACAGGAAGTACACAGCCAGAAAATTATGAGGTGAAGGTGAACAAAGATGAACTCAGGGAAAGACTCACGCCTATGCAATATCAAGTCACACAGGAGAAAGGCACCGAAAGGTAATGAGAAGATGAGAGTGAAGGGCTGATGATAGACACAAATTCTGAAAAGAAAAGAAAAAAATTAAGATATGATGTCTGTAGCAAAGATAAAATGAGTGAGGTGTTTACAAATTCATTTGAAATGCGCATCTGTAGATGCCTGTTTTTGTGTATGAATTTTCAGTTTAGCAGGTACAATGTGCTGTCATGTTTGATATTGCAGTAAAACTAATGTACACTGTATGTGGGATGGGGAGAAAATTGTACAATAACAGCACAAACTAATAGTCGAGCAATTAGGTTCATGCCGATGATATAAGATTCTGTTTCTACAAATCTGATATGAAGAATAGATGCTTGCCTTTGATATAATGTGGATTAAGAAATTTGACATAACTTCACAGTCTTGCTTTTGATTGTCTCTGGAGGTGGTCTCTGGTATTTACAGATGGTAAAGCACAATTTAGTCCATCATTCGTTGTATTGAAACTGTACGAATGTTCGTGGTATAGGCAGATCCTACAAAGAAAATGAATTGAAAACACTGAACAATAAGCACCATTGGCTATGTCAAAGTAGAAATCATACCCTGGATGCATATAAACATGTTTTTCTGCAAAATTAAAGTCGAAAGATTTTCTCCAGTTCCTATGGATTCGACTTGGGGGAGGTTGACTGCATGTCAGTTTAAGAAATTTCATCGTCTCGGATTGATCTCCGATATTAAGCAGATACGACCCCTTCTGAAGTAGGTTGCTAGGCGTGCGACATTTAACTACGAGTCCCTAACACACTCCTACCAGACTGGATATTCTATTCAGGTCATGTGACCATAATGTGCATCTTTATCTCTCCCAAGGGCCTTCACCGGAGAATACTACCAGATGAAGGCTAATGGGGACTACCACTGCATCGTCTGCGACGCCCTCCTCTTTAAGTGAGTCACCAGCCTTAATGATTTGTACTTAGTATTCGGCTGCTCCGTCCGCAGGCTTTAGGGTTGTACGCAGATACCAACCACTAGAGCGTACTCAGCATGCTCACATTGCAGATATAAGAGCCAGCAGTCATCTGTCAGACAGCCGTGATAGATTTGTTCTGTCCTTAAAAAAAAAAAAAAGCTCTGTAGTGCATGTGACTGCAGTGCTGCCTTTTTGCAGCTTTTTGTGATTCTGCTCGTCAATTATATTCGTAGAGTTTGTTTGAATTATTATCTAAAATTTGCTTGAATTGCAGTCTACTTTTGTCTAGGCATACTAAACAGGAATCCACACCTAGTTGTAACATATGATCTAACTATAATGAGGTGCTTGTTGACGTTGTTTTGTTGTTGTTTTTCTTTAGACCTTGGGTACTCGTGTTATAAAATATGCAGACATTTTTTTTTTCTGCCTCTGTTTCTGTTGCTTGGTGGCTCTGTCTCATTTGTGATATTTGCAAATCTTTGTAGACATTCCAGTATTTTCTGCAATATTTGCCAATGGGCATTAGCCATCTTGTAGAGAAAAAAAAATAATTGGGGAAATGGATACATGTGAAATTGAGAGTGTGTATAGTTGTGTGTTTGTGTGTCAGCTGGTGTAATGTGAGACATAGCTAAAAGTTTAGATGCATTGCTTTCCCTGTCAAAGGCATAATTTACCATTTGCAGATGAAACAAAAATCAAGCATTAGTGCTTTAAAATAGTTCTAAAATGTGAGTTAGGGATAGAAACAACCACTGTGAAAATTTGAATCAGTAAAATCGATGCTAAGTATCGTTAAATATACAAAATGTGAACAATAGTTATAATGAAAATGTTTCCAGACTAAACCGTATACCGTTACGGTTTATTGAGAAAAATACTGACATCTCCTTATATCTTAGGCTTCATTGCAAAACTTTTATATGGGAGGGTGTTTTGTGGTACAACAGACCTACACATATGCATGAGAGGCGATATCTTGAACATTTTTCAAATGACTGCTCCCAAAGGTAAACTGGACCTTTAAGCACACTCTGTGCCCCGTAGCCTGAGGATGAATGTGTTTGCGCAATACTGAGTATGTATGTACTCATAGACTATGTACTTTAAAGGCCCCTTTTGACTCCATTTTACTCCTTTGGCTCGCCATTATTGGATAAGCAGTTTTCAGCAGCTTTTTTTTGCTGCTTTGAAGAATGTGATGCCAGTCTCAACAGAAAACAAAGCAACAATCACAATGACATTACTAGACATATATTCAGGGAACTAATTAAAGGACAAGTTCACCTTCATAGACATGTGGATTGAGTGAATGCAGCAATATTAGTAGAACACATCAGTAAGAGTTTGAGCAAAATCGGACAATCCGTTAAAAAGTTATGAATTTTTGAAGTTTCTGCTCAGTCACAGCTGGATGAAAAGACTACTATAGCTTGTGATGTCACATGAGTACAACAACATAAAGAAAGAATAAAGAAAATTCAACATATTTCCATTTTTCTTGCATAACAAAAGAACACTCGACTTTTCTCTTTCAGAAGGCAGGGGGAGTAATATTACCCTTAACATACGTCAGTAGCAAGTCGAAGAAATGTGCACTTTATTAAAAAATAGTAAAGTTTTGTGAAATTCTCTTTTTATTTTCCTTATATAGTTGTACGCATGTGACATCATACACTGTAGTAGTCTTCTCTTCCAGCAGTGACTGCGCAGATACTTACAATATTCGTAACTTTTGAACGGATTGTCCAATTTTCCTCAAACTTTCACTGATCATGTGTTCTACTAATATTGCTGCATTCTCTCAATCCTTATGTATATGAAGGTGGACTTGTCCTTTAAGCTTTTGCAGAAGGTTAGACCGGACATGCTTGACATTTCAAACAGTTCCAATAAAGTTTGAGATGTAAGTGTGTGGTTTGTTCATGTATTTCCAAGTCCCTAACCAGCGGGGAAAGATTGAATATGCAGTCATTTTTCAGAAAATGGATTGTCAAATTGTCAAAAATTCACTGCATATTTATGATTTTTAAAGTAATAGTATTTGAAAGAATGTGATCTGGGTTCCTAGCATTGCATTTCTCATTAACTTGTTTAAAATTGAGTGATGTGGTCAGGAAAAGTTATTCAATTTGAATGGTTGATAATGTCCCAGCTGACATTGTTTTATTTTAGAGTGTGATTCATGTACAGTATAATTATGATATGTTTAGGATTCTCCCATGTCATTTTAAAAGAAGATCAAATTCTCAACAGTATACTTACCTAAGGATTTCATCTTAGAATGTTATTGGATTGATATCTGTACACTTACCAAGAAATCATTCTCACTGTCCTTTTTTAGATTGTTTTTTTTTAAATCAATCCTTCTTCTTTTTTGTCAACCCACTTTCTGCAGATCCTCGGACAAGTATGACTCTGGGTCAGGTAAGGTCAAATAGTTCAGTATGTCTAGATTCTCATAGTCAAGTTGTCCAACATTTTATTGTGATATGGAATCACAACCCCAATGAATGTCAGAAGCAGACTTGAACAAAATGAAGTTATTACATTGCCTAGTGAGATGAGACTGCAATCCTACGTTTTAGATGTGTGACCATCTGACCAACACCTTAGTTCAGTGGATTCTTTCTCGTGTTTAGGATGACCACAGATATCATATTCAAGATTCAAACTTATTTTCATTTCCATGAAATAAACAGAAAATGTATATGTAATGTATAAGCAGAACATATTTGTAATAATTGCAAAAACATAGATTGACAAAATAAATGTGAAAATTAGTAACAATGTAGAAAACACGATTGTATTTTTTTTTTCAAATATATACAAACGGTGGATGTGCATATAGTACAAGCAAGATATTATATGACCACAGGTTGGGTGGTGCTGGGAACTATATGACCGTGGCATGCCTGCTCTATCATTACCCATTGTGATTGTCAATTCATGCGAAATTTAAATATTGCTTTGACCCATTTTCCAAGTTGGATACAAAGAGCCAGATAAATGGCGCTATATAAATGCTGTTTCATCATCATCATCATCATCAATCAGAGATGGTCATTAGTGGAGCTACATTCTGGGTGACAGTGAATCTATGATATATGATCCACTGTATGTTTACACTTTTTCGAGTACCATCAGAACAACTATCATCCTTTTTGTGACACTGCAAGCGATAAGTAATATCTCAACACAAATGACTTTTACTTTAAAAAAGCTGTAACATTCATTAACCATCAGTGCTTGGGGCACAAATGGCCTGACTGTTCTATAGACCGATTCAAGCGACTGTTCATGGAAGTGCGCCCTCTAAAGGCGACGCCATATATGGGGGCCAAACAGGCTGGGTCGGCAAGCGCCCTGCGTGCGTAGCAAGGGTGCCAGCGGCAGCCAGTGCTTATACCACCCGGCGCCAGCCGGCCAGCTAGCTATCTCTGGCGCTGGCAGCGATCGACGCATCTGGCTTTGTGACAACTAGAGTCTACATTTTTTTTTCGCTTGCTAATTAAAAATAAATGAAATTAAACAACTTATACCGACTATGAGCGAATCAGGGTAGATGACATACGGCTGTAGCCAAAACTTGAATTTTAAGGTAAATATCGGTACGATCCGTGAATGTTTGTAGACTATTTCTTTGGCGATGACTTGGGTACTCGCGTGTAAGCCCCGTAGATTCTTTGTGGAAGAGAATAAAAACCGCTGGGGAGAATTATTGCTAGGCGCAGGCAGACGTCTTGCTAATAAGCCTAGGCTGTTGACAAGTTAACTGATATAATTAAATACAAATAATGAATAAGAATCTTGAGCTAGATATGGCACAATAAATTGCAAGCTATCGGTTAACTTAACCTTTTTAGGGCAGGCTAGGCTTTACTCGGGAGTGTCGGGCCAGCAGGGTACAATCTGTCTAACGTTAGATCTTGTCTAGAAATCTAGGCAAGAGTCCAGAGTAGATCTAGACCTATTACAATTGACTTCTAGAACCCTACACGACGGTTGTCGATAACTTCAGGCAAGCCTAACTAAGCAAACCAAACGGAATATAAATCAAGGCGTTTCTAGGCCGTATATGCCTAAACTTACGTAACGACTACGTCGCATGATGTGATACAACCAAAACTTCTACTGTTTTAGGTCTAAGTAACCTTGCATAACATCACGCTAATGCCTAATATCATAATCTACAAAAGTGATTTTAAATCATACTTTCTTAGTGTGATTATGAAACGGATGTTTGCCACCATCCATGGTTAAATATTTATAAGTATCACTTTATCAAAAGTCAAATTCAGAGTTCCAGGCCAAAATTGAATAGGCCTATGGTTAATTCAGTGCTGAACATTGAAGAAGTGCAAACAATATAAGAATTTAACGCATCTTGAAACATTTATTTAGCTGTAGTGTAGGCTGTAAAATGTTTGTCATAATAATAAAGTCTAGCCAGTTAAGTGTATTCTAACTTTGGCAAGTAGGACACCAAGGATTTGTAAAAAAAATAATAAATCAGTGAATTATCAAATTCTTTGATCTTTGGTCTAAACTTGTCTTCTAAGATGAACAACATATTTTACGAATATGCAGTGATAACCTAATTAAATAGAGAATCTAGTAGACATAGTTTGTTTCAAAATCTGTGCATTTTTATACCGTTGTATTTCGCTTAATTGTCTTTAATTTTGCCTAATTTATCATGCGTCAGCGGTGTCTGAATTTCACACACTGCCGTGCAGCTTCCATTTCCATTTTTTCTGTTATTTGTGCACCCAACGACTGCACGATGTGTTTTCCTGATCCTTCCTTTGAAGCTTTCAAAGTAGATCAATATGTCTGAATCACTCAATTTGTCCAAAAGAAGGGCATTAAAAGCGGCTGAATGACTTTTACACAGTGAGTAAACAATCACAATATTAGCGCGGCGCCGGCGGTTGCCGGCCGCGGCGCAGCGGCCAGGCCCGGCTAACTATGTGCGATGGGTACGCTAGGCTGCTAGCTGCAAGTGCAACTCGCTCTGGGTAGCTAGCTCGCGGAAGCCCCCGTTGGCCCCCAGTTATGGCGACCGTTATAGCGCCGCTAGCGGCGGTAGGTGAATAGGTCATCGAAATTGAATCGGTCTATATGCTATGATTGTTGAGTGCGTCAGTGCCACTCCCATTATCTACCTCTGCCAGCTTACTGCACATCAAATGTTCAAAATTTGCTGAAGAAATGAAAAATATGTCTTTGTGTGTGTGAATGGATAGATAATTTCGTTCATCTTTTTGTTTTACATTGCTCACACATGACTTAAATGCACAAGTACATTCACAGATATGATTTATGATAAATAGCCAGACTGTGATGGCCCTACTGAATTTCTGTAATACAGATGCACTAAAAAAGAGACAATTTCTGATTTGTTTCCATTGTTTTTGGGTAACGTGTTTCCTTCCATCCTCCCCTTCCAGGCTGGCCTTCTTTCTCAGAGATGGCTGCAGCTGGGACGGTGAAAAGGAAGGAGGACTTCTCCCATGGCATGCATCGCATTGAGAGCGTCTGTGCCAAGGTGAGGAGGGCATGAATGTCTTGTCCTCACGTCGGGAGAGAGGACTTCCTTGCCAAAGTGATCTCAAGGGAGTGGGAGTGACTCCCAAACATAAGTTTGAAGTCAGTTAATGCAGACATTTTGGTTTAAATTCAGCAGTGAAGTTTGGAGAAATTCTGGCTAGTCGCTGAAAAGTTGCTAAGTATATGTATTAAACTCTGCATTAAAACCATGTATTTCTTCTGATGGACTTACATTTCAAGTCAAGTGAAAGCATGTGGCATTCTTTGTTTTAACTTTACCATCATGAACTGTTGAAGCCTTCTTCTCTAGTAATGAAAGCACATGAATTTAACCAAAACTATAAATGTTTGTAATTTTTTTTTAATGGATTGTCCAAGTTGCATTAAACTTTATTGATGAGTTACACAAATACTTTATTTCTTTCATTTCTTTTGTTGATAATTTTGTTGTTACTTTTTGACTGCCTTCTTACTAGAAATGTCATTGGGTCAGAATGAAGATGAATAAAGAATCTATGCATCCTTTACATATCAAGGATTTGGCTGACACAAAAGTAGGTTGGTTATGATGAAATGTTGTAATGATTGTTGCCGAATGTCGTCTTTCTTCCTTCACCCCGCTCTCTCTCTCTCTCTCTTTTAGTGTGGTGCTCACCTTGGTCACGTGTTTGATGACGGGCCCCAGCCCACCGGCAAGCGCTACTGCATCAACTCGGCCTCCCTCAACTTCAAGGGAAAGGACAAGCCCAAGTCAGAATTATGAGTTCCAAAGATTGTTTAAAAATGCAAAATGCAGACAATGCAAGCAATCTTCTGTGATGCACACATCCGTAGTATTCAGTGTGTGTGCCTCTGAGAAGGCCTTCTTCTCAACTTTACACCAATAGTAGAGTTAAATTCTGTCTATTCTGTTTCTCTGGCATAGTAACCAGAATATGTTTCTCTCGTAATGCTCTTCACAAAGTCTAAATAGATGAAAGTGGTTTGATCAAGATACATTGTGGCTATAAAATCATGGCATCTTTCGGTAGACCCTGGTATATTTGATAAGTACTGATATGACCTGTTGATACAGTGAATATAAGTAGATATTCAACAAGGGATTATTGATTTGTTTAACATTAAGGAAATTATATATATGGGCAATTCCGCGAAAAATGTTACCTTTCCTAAAAATCATAAATCTGCAATAATTTGAAAAATATATGAGCTACAGGGACAAATTTAGTATCAAATGCTAGAGCTTGTCTAGTTCTTTCATTTGAGTGGTATTTTGATATAATTAAAGTGTATTTAGGCATTTTTTTCTTCAAAAAACCCATTTTGGGGCAAAATTTTTGATAATTTTTGTAAAAACGCACAATCTTTGACTCTCATTATTCCATATTCAGAAACACTTCAGCATTTGTTTCAAAGTAGTTCATGGTTAAGAATGAACCAAAAAACACTAATATTTGCCTTGTCTGAGATATGGACTGTGTTAAAGTATGAATATTGGGACTTTAAAAAGTGGACAAAGTTGTAATGTCCGTAACGCTAAAAATGTAATGTCCGTAACGCTACATTTGTGAACCTGTAGAGTAAATGCTGAATGTGTTGCACACCATTATCGATCTACAACTTAAACAGGACCAGAGCACTCATTTCAGAAGAAAATTCCTTTTACTTAATGCTCTGATTCACAAATTTCTCAAGATATCCACATGGAGGTAAATAATCGTGTCCAAAAAATGTAATGTCCGTAACGGCAAACGTTTTGTGTAATATCTACCAAATGATTTTTATTAACTGATCAAAACTCGGACTGTTGACATTTCAGGATGACTGGGTTAGAATAAACCATGAATGGATTAAGAATGATTACGCTGAGTTGTTGAAATAAGCCCACAAAGTCACCCAAAATTCTCTAAATGTAATGTCCGTAACGCTGGAATTGCCCATATATGTCTGATGGTGATTTGGGTATTGATGTATGCGCTCTCCATTTTTAGCAAGCTAGCTTTGTGATATGGGAACAAATAATTTCAAGAAATCATGAAGAAATCATCAGTCCATTGATGACCTGTGGCAGTGCTGTGACATAATTCTATAGAGGTATTTTTGTGAGGTACACATCAAGAATATGCTTTTTTTCTTCACATGGATGGTAAGATAAGCAACTATCACTTTTCCAAACAGAATCTACTGTCCATTCATGCTGATTTACCTTGTATGCTGTGCACAAACTTAAATACTGTATATTTTCAATTCTTCGTTTGTACATTGTATGTGTTACAAAGACATATCCACTCGTAGTGTATGTTTATATTCTTTTTGTACTTGCAATGTGAAACATGGTTTCTTCAGGATGTGTTTTGACTTTAAAGGTGATATTAAAGATGATGGCCATCTTAACCTTGCCTGCTATACCATTAGAAAAACAGGAATTCCATGCAAGCATTTTTCACTTTGATTCTCAAAGTGCTAGGGCAAGTGATAGCACTGGGCATGTAGTAGTACTAGCCATGTGTAGCATTCTGAGTGAAAAATTTTGGCAAATTGAATTGTGTATTGAAGAGAAACAGAAAACTCCATTGACTTTGTATCGTCGCAGGAATTTGTCACTCTCCCTGCTGTCGATTTCATGTAGTGAATCTGTCTTTGAAATCAGTTTCTGCTCGTGTGTAGCTGCAATTTTATACTGGTTATGTTCATGAGTGGAAGTTTTGAGTAGACAATTGTCTTGTTAGCCCAGAGGTGAAAGTTCAGTGGCTATTGGACAAGGGTGAAGTAAGGCCTTCTGTATTTGTTGTGATTTCCAGACTTCTGTTGCAATGGATATTTTTTTTCTTTCACCAGTAGAGCTTTCTGCCACTGATCCTGTTAGAACTGTACAGGTCATGAAAGACAGGGTTCTGTTCTGCCCTTCTGTTAGTCAGGTGATTGGTCTGTATAAAAATATGTACAGTCAACCTCGCCGACATCAACCACGCTCAAATGGAAAAATAGGCCAAGTCAAAGGAAAATGCTACAGTGGCTGTATATAAAAACATTTGTGTTAATTCTGTTGCGTATTAACGTAAAAATTCACTTTGAGTCAAAGGATTTTTTCTGTTCCCATTAGATTCAACTTAGGCAAAGTTGACTGTAGATATGTGCAGTCGTGATCTACAAAAATTGCGGTTACTATGACACATTTAGAAAGAGCCAATCAGCCTTGAGCAGTGAAATCTTTGTACCGTTTGCAATTAGGGAGCTTTAGATTTTCGCGACGGGGACGTTCAGAGGAAAAAAAAACATGTTCTGAGCATGCGCAAAATCGCTTATCAGACGCGATCTATTTATAGCTCGCGTTGTCTGAGTTTTCACTACGCGTTGTGTGCTGTTTTTACGTCCGCTCAATTCACGACGTAGAGAGCTAGTTCATGCACCGATCATATGGGAGTGCCATGTTATTTTTGATAGGTTGCGTCTCGGCATAATCTAAAGCTACTTTTCAACATGACGCAGGAAAAGGAGAACGTCCAGCTCCAGCGTCCTCTCAAACGTCCACGCTGCAAATCTAAAGCTCCCTATTGTTGCAAGATATGGTGAAGAAAGCATTCCTGAAATATAATAAGGTTTGCGTGAATGTACAATGTAGGGGAAATGAAGTCAAGTAGTAAAATGGGTAAGGACTATATCAGACATAGACTTGTTTGTTTGTTTGTTAATTTGTTTAAAATGTTGAATATGATTGTGTAGCGGCTGTAAAGTCTAGGTCTCTGTCGATACAAGTGCCAAAATTTGTTGTTGCCTTTCATTGGTGAGTACACTTCTTCACATGAAGGTTGTTGGGTTCAACGTTACGGTTGTGTTAAAGTCTAGTGCACAGAATTTAGACCCTTGATTTAACTGAGCGAGCCTTTTTAAGTTTGAAAATAATTAGGGTTCTGTTTGATTGATTTCTATGAAGCTCATTGCAAACCATGTAAGATGCATTATACACATGTATATATATATACAAATGTCTATGGTATATTTTTATGAGAGTAAGATATTTATAAGACTTTAAATGTAGTTAAAGGTTAGACAGGGGAAATGTACAAATGCAATGTTCCTTAGTCTATGTCATTTGACAGATAAGGCCTATAAATTTTGAAGTGATTGAAATAATCCTTTGAAAGATGAATTATGACGTGAATGACATTGCATGCCTATGACTATGTCTGTAGATCAAATTGCTTCAATGCGCAAAAACATTTTCGTCTTCAATAGCAGTTAGGTCAGAAGTGTGAAAATACCAATGTACTTCTGTACCTAGAACTAACGAGATCGTTTTTCTGAATTACTGATAACATGTATGACCATTAAAAGTCTGAATTTATATGAAAGTGTAGAGTTAATCTATATATCCTTCTGTTCCACTCTGAAATCCATGTTCATCGGTGTGCTGGAAGATAATTCCAATTCGGGAAGGTTTTCTGGCAACATGATTTAATGCAATGTAATTGACGTGGCTACTTCTCAGTGTATGAATTTAACCAAATTCTTGCAAACCTAAAGCACATTGCTGTGGAAGCGCTCAGGAGTATAGGCCTATATATTCCCATCATGGCCTAACTGGAGAAGGCTAAGAATTCATGCTTAGATAATGTGTCTTCACGTGAAGTGTATACCTGTGTTTGCTGCGGTAGTGGGAGCACATGGTTACTTATCACTGCTGTGGCATCACGTTTCAATATTGTATCATATTCCTCAAAGGTTGAAATCTTTCATGGTATTGTACATGTGTACAGATGATGTGACTTGAATACTGATTGCAGATTTTCAGAGATACAATGTACATGTACAGTAGTAGTCCCTTAACAGGTGATTTTGGATGGGCAAATGAAAGGTCACGGGCAATGTTCCAGGGGACAAAGAGACACACAAGATGGGAGGAGGGGGGTGTGGGGAGTGGGAAAGACGATGTGTAAGAATGTATGAAAATGTACAATTGTACATACAATTTGAGCAACTGAATAAAATGGGACAGTTTTGAAGAAGTAATGTAAAATATTGCTGTTGTGTTTGTTATTTTATCAACTTTGCTGAACTTTGGTTTGATCCTTTTTTGTATGCATTTTCCCCACCATGCTTTCAATGAAAAAAAAGAAAAAGAAAAAAAGTGAAGTCTGACAAACAGAATGGTAAAAGTTCAATAAATTGCACACCAGTTTGTAAATAATGTAAAAGTCATATTTTTAGTTATGATTTTAATAGCAATTTCAACAGCTTCCTATATAAATCATTGGCTATCTCAATTCAACAATTTGATACAAAAGCTTCTGAGTTTTTCTTTTCTTTTTTTTATTTCATCTCAAGGATACAAAATTTAGGGACTTTATTTTTTGTAGGAGAGACCTAAGGAAATGACACCATCCCCTCATTTAATTGGCATACAGTCCGACCTCTCCTATCCAGCCTCCCTTTATCCGGATCTCTCTATTATTGGGATCCGATCTCGGCATAATTTTTTTTTTCCTATCTAGTAATTATGGGTAAAAGTGTGATTTCAAACCCAAAGAAACTTCCCCCACAAACTCACACAAATTACATATTATTCTAAACAAATTGATTTAATTTTGGTAAAAAAACAAAACAAAACAAAAAAACACTAATAATCTTGCACTGATAGCAAAGACAGAGTTCAGTGTACGCTACCTTCAATAGGTTACAAAGATGTACATGTACAATGTACATGTGTAGCTACCATTGGGTAGGCAGCTGCATGTATTAAACATTGAGTCTCCCATATCCAGCCAAATCCCTCATCAGGATGAGCGCCAGTCCAGATATGTCCGGATAGGAAAGGTCAGACTGTATGTCCTTGAAACTGATAACTATAACTGCAGGTTTTTTGCCACTTCAAAATGTCACGACTTCGTTAGTTTAAATCCCAGTTTGATAAAACTTTGGCTGTACTCTCAGTCTAATTTTACTAATTCTACTGAAACCAAATCGTTTCACATGGTGTTTTATTGCAGTTTAAAGGTTTTATAACATACAAATGCATATTGATTTCTGTTGATTTATGATACCCGTAACATCACTTTTAAGGTGAAATAAATATCTAGAAACAGTACATACATTTTAAAAATAATTTTTCTTCTATTCTCCTTTAGATTACTTGGATACGCCCACAAAAAACCTTCCGAATCAAGATTCTTGTTGTGACCTCATCTGTCAATCACAAAGTACTGATATGTCTTAACAAAAGACACTGGAATGCACCTTCCCCTCGACTCGGCATAACTCGCATGTTTCTGTGATATTAATATGACTAACAAAAGACATGGTGAGGGAACATGCAAGTTATGCTCGGTCTCAGGCATTCCAATGTCTTTTGTTCATATTAGTACTTTAGCAATGATTGACAGATGAGGTCACAACAAGAATCTTGGTTCAGGTTTTTTGTGGGCGTATCCAAGTAATCTGAAGGAGAATAGAAGAAAAATTATTTCAAAAATATACGGATTGTTTTTAGATATTTATTTCACCTTAAAAGTGATAATAACGGTATCATGAATCAACACAAACCAACATGTATTTGTATGTTACAAAGCCTTTCAATCTCTGACTGCTATGTGCGACATTTCATAGAATTTTATGTCGCATAATCTTAAAGGACACTACGGGGCCAAGACAAAACCACAGGATCAAAGAACAATGCTTGCATGTATATCATATTTATTTTAATACAGCCGATGATATCCCATCTCGTTTTGAAACAATACATGATCATGATGAAGGGATTTTCTGTAAACACAGCTACCACATATCTTTTTTTTTAAATACATACGAAAAAATACTGTACATGGTTGCAAATATATATATCAACACTGCTAGGAGTCACGAATTTCATTCACAGAAATTCATCAATTTTACACATCTTGTTAAGCAGGCAATCAATAATCTTAATTTCATGAAAGATAAATTCAAGTAAGGAATGAGTGGGTGGTGAAATGTCTTGCAACTTAATAAAGTTCATGTTCAGATGAGTTTGCAAGAAAAAAAAAAAGTTTCACCCAATACCACACCAGCCTTTTGGAGTTGTCCAAGGTTAGATCACATATTTATTATGAAGTGAAAGTACCATGTGAGTGACTGGGATACCAGCATCAAATGAACAGGTAATTTACATCTGACTGCAGACATTTATTTGCTAATTGTAAGAGGAAGAAGGTTGATTCCCCCCCCCCCCCCCAAAAAAAAAAGAGCGTACACATGTTGCTTGCTTCTCATGGGATCATAACTTTTTAAGGAAACGGAGGATTTTGGTCTGTATGCTAGGAATGGGTAGTGCAGTTTTGGAGGGGATTGCCAAGAAATCATGATCAGGGGCCCGTTCCATAAAACTTGTCATAAGTGACAAGTTGTCATAGATGTGACAAGCTACTGAAATCCTTTCATCTAATTGGCTGAGAGCAAATTTGTCATAGAAATATGGCAGTTGTCACTGATAACAAGTTTTATGAAACAGGCCCCAGGACATGCGGTTCTTGCAAAAGAACCCCCCTCCCCCCCCCCCCCCCCCCGAAAAAAAATCACACTACAACAATCCATTTGCCAAACAAGGTAACCCAGAGCAACAAAGAGCAAGCTGTTGAGTGCTGAGATGAGAAATGAGACTCATCCCTCCCTGAAAGTATTAAAGGGGAAATCCAGCCCAAATATAAGTTTTTTCTGATAAGAAAGAGTAAAATATTACAAGTTTAACAGTAAAATTTTGATCAAAATTGGGTGAAAAATAAGGAAGTTACGACATTTGACATTTTTGCTAATTTAGCATGTCATTCCCTCACAACTTGCCATACAGTTTGTACATAAAATGTTGACATTTCCAGTTTTTCATTCAAACGCAATTGCGCCCGAGTCTCAAATCCTTAATCTAACTGATCACTATTCTGAAGTTATTCAACCAGGAATAACATGATTCAGACCTCAATGACAGAAACATTGAATTTTTATCATTTTTTTTTACACGACCAATGGAAAATTGTGAGGGTATGACATGGTTAGCTCACACATTTGCATATTCATAGCCACTGTACAAGAACTGTTATGCAGAAATTAGCAAAACTTCAAAATGTCATAAATTCCCTGTTTTTCATCCAATTTCGGTAAATATTTATTGTTGATCTCGTAAGATTTTACTCTTTTTTCATCAGACTAACTCATATTTGGACTGGATGTCCCCTATCAAATATGCGTCCACTAATTGGATTTCCAGTACTTTCCTCACGGATAATCTAGAGTGCTCCAGAATTTTCTGGAGGATGACCAAGTGTTAGGTGAGGCATACCGCCATCAAGTTTCCGCTCGTTTTCTTAAGATATTTTAGCCATATCTGTGACATCCTAGTGGATCAAACTGATCAAGCATTCTCACCAAGATTTGATGACCTATAAACTCTTCATACCCATGACTTTCAGCTCAAGGTCAACTTTCCTCCAACAGCTTGCAGTGTTCTTGGTGTGTATATTAAGTACATAGTAAAGTGCAATGAGAAAGAGGTCAAGAGCTCTATCACAACATTAAGTCTGCTCCAAATGGATTCCTCCTCAAAAATACATACTTCTTGTAAGCGGAATCTATACACCGTAATCACATTTTTTTTTTTCATGAATATGCACCTCTTTGAAAATAAAGGAGCTTTTAATTTGCATCATCAAAAAATAAACTATATATCATTGCAACATTAAGTAGACATTTTGGATCGTTGCTACCTTTGGAATAAGTCTGATATACATATGCAATCACAAAATATCTATTCAGTTTACAAAGTCTGCACTTGCACAATTTGTGATCGTATCTCATATCTTACTATGACATTTTTTTGAAAAAAAAAAGAGGCAATTATTCCACTGGCTGTACTGTGGAGTTAATGCCTATTTCAGTTCTCCTGTGATTTAACAATCTTGCATGTTGAAGATCAAGTGCTAGAACTCCCTGTCACACTTGCATCAGGCAGTTTTCATAGTTTTGTGAAATTAAGTAGTCTATTTGAGAGGGAAAGTGGGTAGCAGGGAGACTGTGACATAAAACATTAGCACAACTTTTTAGCAGGATGATAATCAGAAATCCACTGAGAATTTAGCCAGCCCAACTCTATATTTGTTTGTTTGTTTTCATTTCAGATGCATTAAGAGTTTTCCATTCATAAGTGCTCATGGCCATGAATATACCAATTGTAATGACGAAACACAGAATGTTTGGAATTGGTGAGAAATTTGGGACACTGTCTTTTCAGTCTAAGATATTCTTATCCATGTCTCAAGTACATCTCAAATGCAGCCACACTGATCTGTATATATGCATACATACATACATATATATATCTAATACTGCTGCTAATTTATATACGTTCAAAATGTACAGATATATAAAATACAACTATCCAGTTCATATAACTTCTACATCTAAACAGACTGATCTAAATGTCCCCCTCTGGAGTCTGAAGTGTTTCTGATTATGTGCAATATCATGAGACAATCTGGACAAATAATATAGTGGTCGTGGCTTACATTCATATTTATGTATGTGCAAATTCTGGTTGATACATTATATACACTCAGATATTCAGTAGTAATTATTTGCATCAGTACGACACCTGTGTCAGTAGTTGGTAACAATACCTCGATAATTTCCACATCATCAGCACTCATTATACACAGCATCAAATTAGTGTACTGGTACATATAATATCGTCATCATAAGGAAAAAAAAAAAAGAAGGAAATGGACCAAGATTCTTCACATGTCAGTGATGTTGCACTAGCTGACCTAGTATGTGACACAAAAGGCACACATACTTATATCCTAAACTACGATGTATGTACAATACACATGATGAGGCTCGACATTAAAGGTTAGCACAGACACACAGAAAATAATGTCGAAGAAAGAGACACAAAAAGAAATTATAATAATACACCATGAGGGAATCTCCCAAAGGAATGCATACCAGTACTTTATCGTACAAGATATCTTCACAGAGCATAAAATCACTCTCAAATTGATTACTGCTTTCCCTTGAGGATCGATTATCGCAACTACCTGACTATATATTTATAACATCCATCTCAATCGATGTAGGCTCATCAAATAAATCACACACTTGAACATAGAAAGGGCTTTGCGTACAGTAGAAATAAAAGCAATTAGAGGGAAGATGTCCGTGGATGTTGTTTCTACGTTATTTTCTTTACAAAAATGAGACATACACATTGGCAAATCACACAAGTCTCTAGCACCTTGTCCATTAAGACACTTTGTCAATGTTTTGATGTTGCATTGATTTGCTCTTAAAAGATATTTCCAGGATTTCATTGCTCTCTGACACCACAGTGATTTACACCCTTCAAGGCACGCACATGCAAAAGACTGCATTCTTAAACATGCGAGATTCTAATCTCTGGCATGTCTTGTCATTCCTATAAATGCACGCAAAATGATTTCGTAGAGTAAGAATGTACTCCACAATCAGGCAAAATTTATAATTCTTTAAGAACTACCTGCCACTCCTACTCCTATAAACATGATTGCATCAAAGCACATTGCAATGATGGGCTAAGGACAATTTGAGATCTGTAAGGATTTTGATGCTGAGCTAAAAAAAAAAATATATATATATATATATATATATATATATGGGCCGTGACGCGAGAAAAGGGCCCTTAGGACATTGAATACCGAAAATGAGTTTTCACCTCCACATTGTAGAAGGAACTCTGACGTATTTAGATATGCAAACCTTTTTCTGAAATTTCAATACTAAATGACCCCTTTACGACATTCAAAAAAGCATGTTTTGTCCAAATCCTGTCAATTTCTTATGCGTCTGTATGCATGTGCGCGCATTTAGCTAGTTGATCTTGTTTGCGCGTATTGCTTTGTCAAACTTCCGTG
Source organism: Diadema antillarum (assembly GCF_040938485.1). Classification (NCBI taxonomy): domain Eukaryota; kingdom Metazoa; phylum Echinodermata; class Echinoidea; order Diadematoida; family Diadematidae; genus Diadema; species Diadema antillarum. The sequence goes on from NW_027271462.1 coordinate 1,804,027, forward strand.
CCGTTTTCTGGCGTTTGCGCGCAGCAGCGCTAAGGGCCCTTTTCTCGCGTCATGGCCCATATATATAATATATATCTTTTTGTCTGCCATCCATTTATAATGATTGCCTCACCTTGGATTTTTGGAGCATTCAACTGATCAAACCATGAGCTGTCAATCGAGATTAATAACTAGAAAGAAATTAATAACTTTTTGTCCACCCTGAAATATGAAATACATCAGGACATCCACAGGTAAGAAGCAAAACAATACAGTCCTTTACACAAAGAGTTCTCCAAAATCAAAAGCCTCTTTTCTATGCTGTATAAATGCATCATTACTTTGCTTGGACTCTTTTTCACCCTGTATGGCATGTAACGAGTTGTGGCATCTAGCCATCTCATCTTGCATTCACCTAGTCCTTTTTCCTGGGTCAACAATCACGAGACAGCATACAAAAAATTGAAATGTAAACTCCGAGAAAGGTAAAAAAATGTAATCCTTCAACCATTTTCTGATTTCTGTATTACACAGATCCCACATCACAGCTTTCTGACGTCTTTATATTTCTACAACAACCTCTTTCGATACGCAAGACACATCATTGGTGACATCTCGTGCTTGGCATAAAAAGCACAACACACCTTTCATCTTCTTGACAAGGAGAGATATTCATCAAAGTAATCCTAGTCCGGCGTCTCAAGTGGTTCACAGCTTAAAGGAGATCAACAGACATAATCAGTGTTGCATGTATACAAATACACCTATACCTATAAAATATATCGGTATATATACATGTATATATATATACTGCATATGTACACACTTATATGATGTATGAACACATGGTATCGTTGATAAAAAAAAGACCAGATGCACAAGCCAGAGAAGTGACACATAATATCACAAAACCTGAGTAAACGAAGGTCGTTGAATAATAGAGAGGCACCAATAGGTGTCTGGAGTTTGTCATACATCTCTTAAAGGCCCTCATCGTGTCATACAGTAATAGGCAAGCAACAAACAAAGTACCAGGGAGAGACATCTCCGCATATTTTGCACATGTCAAAAAAATACAAAAACAAATCTAGTTGCAAGTCAAGGACTGAGCAGATGTCTGCATTGCGAAAAGAAGTCTCCAAACAAAAATGAGAAAACACTGCCCCCCTCCCCCACAAAAAAAAAATTAATGCATACATGTTCATATCATAAGCATACATATTTGCTACCTTAAGTCCTCTCAACATAAAGATAAAATATTTGCGCTCCTGCAAGATGAGAAAACAAAGACATAACTTCCGACTCGGTATGTTTTTGTTTCGCTCACACAGGAGCAGTAGAGCTGAGCTGAACTGAAGTACTCTACATTTCAAAGAAAGGACAGGAAACGGGCCAAGTGATGCTCCATTGACAACTCTCAATAGCGTTGTATCTCATTACAATAAATATAGCTCTTCATTCCCTCGTATGGAACTCCACAGAGAACATTGTCCCCACTAGAAATTACATCATATAGCATCATCATTTTCCGTCATCATTGTGTGCTTCTCGATTTTCCCACCTGCAAATTTTCTACAATTTTCCTCTCGTGGATTTGCAAGAGCCATTCAATTAGTGACAAAAATCACAGCGTACTCAGAGTCACAACAAAATACAGCCAAGAACTGGCAACCAATTGAATTTCTCTGCACACACTTTTCCTCAACTTATCCCTTGTCCTCTTCTTTTGTGCCAGCACAACGTGGCAGATTCTCCCACTGCCATAAACATAATTTCTACAAACTGCGTTATCTTAATACTTTTTCTAATTCTTAGTTTAGGCACCCAACTTCAGCAGTTGCAGTCCGTATTCGGCTTTACATTGTCACTCTGTCACTTTCAGTTGATTAATTTCTTTGTTGGACAACCGCTATTCAGGTGTAATCTTTTTTTAATTTTGTCTTTGTTTGGGAGGAGCTGATTTTCACGTTCAGATTCAAAATTGTGAAAAGAAAATAACTCATTGGTAGATTCAATGCAGGACAGATTGAATGAAGTAAACAGACACCTTGACATTTTGTCTTGTAAGTCATGAAAAAAAATTAAAGTTTTTTACAAAATTTTGATAGTATATTTATGTACAATATGGCATAATATCTATGATCTCTCCACACACAGTTGTTACAAACAATATGCATCATATTTTTCATTTTAAATGTAAGTTCTCAGACTGGTACAAGTACACTGTTTCATCCATCCTGACCGCTTCCCATGATGCAAACATTCACTGCTTTGGAAAATCCTTTTTGAGCACGAGCACATTGCGCAGACTACACCGTACTCCATTACTAATTATACCTATTCATCACTTTGGCAACCCCAGCCTTGGCAGATTTGCGAAGACGTGAAACAGATTCTTGCAGACTACGGTGGAGAAGCTCCGTATCCATCCAACAGCAGTGTGGCACGCGTTCGGAAAGAGTCTAGGTCCTACAACGTGTATTGCGAAGGACGGTTCAGTTGAGCTGCTTGGTCCTGCTCCCCTCACTCTATCATCACATCAACAGGAAAAGATGTCGACACCCTTGTTCCCTGGGTAAATATGAGCCACAAAAATTCCACATTTCCCACAAAGAAAAAATAAAGAGAGAAATAGCATTCCATGATGGCTAGAAATGCACAGCAGGTGGTGTTTCCACTCAAGGTACCAGTGCACTGCAGGGAGGGTGGGGGTGGGGGTGACATGATAGAAAATACTGTAGTTGTGCTTGTTTGGGCGGGGGAGCAAAGGGGGGTGACACTGGCCCATCTTGCTGCTCAAGACATGGTCGGGTTGGTGAAGGAGAAGCCGCGGAACTGGCGCTGGTTGATGGAGCTCAGCATGGACGTATCTGTCGGGGTGAGGCCCACTTTCTCCATGGTGAACTCTGGGTCAAAGTTGCCAGCATCACCATCACCTTTCTGTTGGTGACAACAACAACAACGATGAAAATCAGAGAGAAAATCAGATGTCAAAATACAATATGTAATGTTTAACCCTAACTTACCTGGGGGGGGGGGGCCATAATGGCCCCCCCCCCCTCGACGAATTCCGCGACCATTCCGCGGCGCAAAATTTTTTGACCGCGCCGCTCTCTGACTTTTTACTTTCAAGTCTCGCGCAACTTTTGAGACCAAAGTTGTCGCGCCCGGATATACCGTTCCGAAGCCACGCTCCTTCAAAAAATTTTCGTCAACCCCCAAATTGCTCAAAAACGTGATTTTGTGTACAAAGTCAATACAAATTGTGTTTTTTCAATTAATCATATAAAGATTCATATTTTAATTTTAATGGCTGAAATCAATTATTTTAGTATGATTATGCTTCAAAAAATGTGTGTGACAAATTCTGCTGAAAAAACAACAAAAACAAAATTTCGAAAAAAACAAGGAAATACATAAAGAATTGATAAAACAATAAAAAACATAAGGAAATTAATTTTGATACTGAAATTTTTTAATGCACAAATGTTCGGAATGTCACTAGGAATATTTACACACCAAAAATCAGCATTCCATAAGCTTTTATAAGCCAATTACAGACGAAAATGAGCTTTTTTTGCTTATATTTGCATAATTAATTGATTTTAAAATAGAAAATGCAATATTTTTGAAAATTTAACTGAACAGTCTTGTAGATTACATCCGGCTTTATTGCTCATGCAAATTTTGCGGCGATCGCGCGATCAACAGCCGAGATCTGAAGGGGGGCCATAATGGCCCCCCCCCCCCCCCCCCCCCCCCCCCCAGTAATTCAAGCTTGCTAAATAGCCCAGGTAAGTTAGGGTTTAAGTAATTAGACCACAATAACAATACCATCTGATTAAGTCTTTGTGTCATGGTGCAGTGACAGCTCATCTTATCTATCATGATCATCTCAGTCACCCTTATTAACAGACGAGTAAAATTTCTCCTCTAATCTCCACTCCTCTTCATGTCCCTGAGACTCATCCCCACCACCCTACTACATTTTAACCCCTCATCATCCATATATTCACAATTTTCATTTCCACCAGAACTGGTGTAGTACATAATACCCATGAGCTGAAATGAAGTTCAGTCTCATATCATGGCCCCCTCTTGATACCTGTTAGTTCTTGGTCATAGAATGAGTCGCAAAAATTTAGAGAAAACTAAATCGAAATAATGCAACCAATTCTTCTCTTTTATTGTCCACAATCATTAGTACTGTAATATATGGAGGGAGCTGTGTTCTGTCGAAGGATCAAGTCAACAAAGCAATGTTTCTTTAGTTTGGTGCTGTATGTATTATCTCCCTTTTGACTTTTCATTGTTAATGTCTCATGAGTTAGACTAAAAGGGAAACTCTTTCATCTTGTTGTTGTTGTTGATGATATTGTTGCTGTTGTTGATGTTGTTTTTGTTTTATTTTTTGTTTTGTTTTTTGTTTTGTTGTTTTGTTTTGTTTTTCCCCTACCACCTCAATGGGCGGGCGGCACTACTTACGATTTTGGGCTTGAATGGGGGCGGAATCTCCCTCTTTTCTAGCCTGTCGAAGTCGATGGATCTAAAGAAGGGGTGCGAACGGATCTGGCTCTTCACTCCAAGACGAATGTCTGGATTGCGTTCCAACAACTGCAGAGAGAAGCAACAAATTTATAAACATCAACATGATAACGCATGTCTTGCGTGAGGCAGAAGCATGGATTTTGTGGGTGCAACCGATTGTAGGATATGGGGGGGGGGGGGAGGGGGGTAACCAAGGCATGGAAGAACTTATGGTTGCAATGATAAAATGATAGAATGATCCATTATATGCAGTATATACAAGTATTCAACTCTGTCCTGAGGTATCTTTAACACATATTTACAGGGGACAAAACATGCAAATAAGATGGAAAAAAAAATCTCTACAATCCAAAAGATCTAATTCTCCTTGTGTTGTTTCATTTCTATCATTACATCTGTATGACGCAAACTGGCTCAATGTAGGGAGATATCAGAAACCATGGACAACTGTGTAATTGACGGTTGTAGCTGATTGTAGACTCGCACAGATTGCTGGCGTGCAGTCAAGCCACTGTTTCACTAGAGGAAATTGAATAAAGGTTGACGATTGTTCACTTGTATGTACAATACTGTGTACCAAGACACTGTTAAACAATAGACAGGCTAAGTCTCCATCTCCACCGTACCTGAAGGAGACACGAGTGGGCATCCCTGGACAGCCATCTGGGGTAGTGTGGTGCCTCGTGCAGGATGCAGTCAAAGAGTTGGTCCTCATCCTCGCCATGGAACGGAGACTGGCCGATCAGCATTTCATAGAGAAGGACCCCAAATGACCACCAATCGACCGAGGCAGCATACTTCTGGCCCTTCAGAATCTACCAAAAAAAAAAAAAATTGTTTGACATTCAAGAATATTAGACTACACACACAAAATATAACAAGTCTTGGCAAATCCTACAACTGTATTTAAAAAAAAAAAAAAATCAGAGACAAAAAAATGAAAACCTAACTGAGAATCCTGCTGATCACTACCACTCAAAAATGAGTGACTATGCAACTCGCAATCATCCCCAAGACCAAAATGTTGAATCATGGTTGACAAGACAGGATGATGTGTGAGGTAATGTCGGCCACTTGGCAATGGGGAAATACGAAGAACGAGTTTAGCAATTTTTCCTCATACCTCAGGAGCTATGTAGTCCGGTGTACCACAGAAGGTGCTGGCCTTCTGGTCTCCCTGGATGTTCTGCTTGCACATACCAAAGTCTGCGATCTTGATGTGTCCGTCTCGGTCGAGCAGGACGTTGTCGAGTTTCAAGTCGCGGTAGATAATGCCTCGTTTGTGCAGGAACTGTAGACCGCAGATGATCTCAGCTGCATAGAATCTGTTGTTGTGGCAGATGAAGAAATATATAGTATTCTCCCTTCTCTGATAATCTGTACCCCCTCTCTCTCTCTAACACTATATATTTTTCATGCTCCTCTCATGTCTTTCATGGATTCTGGCTCTTGAAGCTTGTAGAAGTTTTGTCTGCTCTTTAAACCATTGAGGACGGGCTGATTTTGCTACAACACACAAAAAATTGGCCAGTTCCCAACATCAATAAGTCTTATCCCAAATCACTAAGATGAAATACCAACTGCTGGTATGTTTCTATTTATTGCATGAATCTAAAGCAGTGCCACTATCAAGAAACAGTCCTGACCGTGTCGTGGTGCTTTGTTTTGGCTCTACCTGAATCTCAAAACAGTCATCAGCTTACCACGGCGTATAACCCTCACCTTGCTCTCTTCTCCTCAAATCGGATTGAGGACTGTATATGGAACATCAAGTCACCACCGTTTAAGAACTCCATAACAAAGAACAGATGCTCCTGCAGAAATGACGAAAAAAGCAACAGAAACATGGAGGTTTTGGAATATTTTTTAGGATAAGCTTCTATATATGTAATATAAAGAGTAAAATATATAGCTTAAAAATTGATACTGACAATTCTGTCAAAAGAGCTACTTACAGGAAGGTCCATAGCTTTTCTTCCACGAGAACATACCTTATTTTTTCTCTTCTTAACCCCTTTCCTATGGGAACCTGGTGGCCTGCATATTAAGTCTATGGGGATTTTAGAATTCAGTATGGAATGGGTTAATTCTATCCTCTCTCTTTTGGCATGAGATCCACCTTTTATTAGGACCACTTTGTTTTGTGATATCTCAGCTATTCAAAACTGGTTTTCATCAAATAAACTTTTATTTCCACTTCAAATTGAATGCTCTTTCATATTTCATACATATAGGTACCATGGTATCTCATTTTCTTACAAAAAATTCAGAAACCTGAAGCTCACTCTCAACCAAAACTATACCATCAGGGTTCCCACAGAAATTTGAAAACATAATTCCATGACTTTTCCATGACTTTTCCATGACTAAATTGCTGCTTTCCATGACTTCCTTTCTGGCACGGTTTCCAAAATCAGACGCGTTATGATGACCTCCACCTCCCCTCACAGCCATCCGTTCCACCCACTATCTTACTCATGACATGTATATCTATTATCATTAGTATATGTGACCCGCTACAACAAAAAGGTCCTAAAGTCGCGCACGGTCGAAGCCGTGAAAATCGAGTTTGAAGTCAGAGTATTAAAATTGGTCAAAAATTACGATTTTCTGATTTTGATATATTATTGGAGTCTAACATGTCTTCTATCATCTGTCGAAATTTTGAAGCAAAATGGTCAAAGGAAAGATTTTAAAATAGTGTTTTTCTGAGCGATGTTTTTTTGGTGTTTCAACGAAGCAGAAACTGGTTCGAAAATTTGGATTGAGCGCCACAGATAGGTTCCGCCCCTAACAACGACCAGAGTGATCTCATTGGTCAGTTTGCTGCTTGCTGTTAACCGAAGCGTGAAGCTCGCATACTGCCCAGTCGACTGGTGCGTGCGGGCGGAGTGCGCTATGCTCAGCCGCTTATCACATCCTGGTCACTGATTGGTTGGTGAGGAGACCGCCGACGCTGATGTGCTTGAATGAACTCTTCGGGGGTTGCTTGGGCTAACCTTCTATTGTCCAGAGGTGAAAACTGACTTGCGTGTCCCTTGATCGCGATTGCGTCGAAAGGAAGACTTTTAGGACGCTTTTCTCGAAACAGTGATTTTCCAGACGTCTCGACATGCTCTCTTTTAAACATCGATATCTTCGCAGCCGATTATTTTTATAATATGTGTTGTATATCAATTTAAAGCAGAAAGATTAGGGGATTATATCATGCAATTTTCAAATAATCGACCTCGCCCGACTTTAGGATCATTTTGTTGTAGCGGGTCACATATGTCCCGGGAGTTATGTAGAATTTGGGATGCCACAAAACTGGGAAAATTGGAAATCATGAACACCAATTATAATAGCAGAGTATGATCACAGAGTATGAGAGTTGTGAGACACGACAAACTGGAAAGCTGCCATAGCCAAGAGGTAAATGCAATTCCATGACTTTTCCATGACTTTTCACAAATTTTCCAAATTCCCTGACTATTCCCTGACTTTCCATGACCACAAATTTTTCCAGGATTTTCCAGGATTTTCCATGACTATGGGAACCCTGACCATCCCTTTAAAGGACAAGTCCACCTTCATACACATTAGGATTGAGAGAATGCAGCAATATTAGTAGAACACATCAGTGAAAGTTTGAGCAAAATTGGACAATCCGTTCAAAAGTTACGAATATTTGAAGTATCTGCGCAGTCACTGCTGGAAGAGAAGACTACTACAGTGCATGATGTCACATGCGTACAACTATATAAGGAAAATAAAAAGAGAATTTCACAAAACTTTACTTTTTGAATAAAGTGCACATTTCTTCGACTTGCTACTGACGTATGTTAAGGGTAATATTATTCCCCCTGCCTTCTGAAAGAGAGAAGTCGAGTGTTATTTGTTATGCGAGAAAAATGGAATATGTTGAATTTTCTTTATTCTTTCTTTATATCGTTGTACTCATGTGACATCACAAGCTATAGTAGTCTTTTCATCCAGCCGTGACTGAGCAGAAACTTCAAAAATTCGTAACTTTTTAACGGATTGTCCGATTTTGCTCAAACTCTCACTGATGTGTTCTACTAATATTGCTGCATTCACTCAACCCACATGTCTATGAAGGTGAACTTGTCCTTTAAGCTTTTTTCCAACACACTATGAAAGTAATGACAGAATGAACACAGACTGAAACATAACATAAGCCTATATACAAAGTATATTTTGAGCTTTATACACATTTCATGAGTTGATGCAAAACTCCACGCATTCTGCATGGGCAAATTCTGAGAAAAGAAAATAACAACTTTTAATGAAAATAGGAAAACTGCCAGAAAAGACATCTTGAATAACACCATACAATTGTATACTGTATACGCCATATATTAAGTGAGTCTAAATTTTTGCGAATCGGAACTTCACGACGATTTCGCGTGGGGTTAAATTCACGATCGTGAAGTCCTGTACCAAACGCAGAAATATATATGCGTGCATCACATTTATAGCGTGATCAGGGTCAATATTTTTGCGTGTCTTTAATTTCACAAAGAGCGAAATATTTGCCGTACACGTCTCCCCTGGCTTTGATTCCTATTCAAGTTTGAGACCGGACACTATTATTTTGGAAGGTGGCAAAGGGGGGCTGACCTTGCTCTGAAAGGTGCAGTAGAGGTGCGTGAGGAAGGGGTGTGCCCAGGCCATGCCCAGGACGTGACGCTCTACCATGGTGCACTCTATATCATCATCCTCCAGGACCACCTCCTTCTTCAGGGCCTTGATGGCAAAGAACTTGCTGGTCCCCTTCTGCTGGGCAAGCATCACCTGCGGGGGCAAAAATTAAAACAAAAAAATGCGGAATATGACACTGCACTTTGGGTATAATATGCCACTTCATTCATCTTATTATTTTCTTTCTTCGAATCTTATTAATCCTGGATCGGAATGGATTTCGATATCACTCTACACATTCAAGTAAAGAAGCTATCAAGGGATTATCAAACACAATGTAAGTCACAGAAATGATTTCTCTTGCTAGTCTCCTCCCAATGACCAGCTGGCAGGGATAAAATGTCTTGGCTCGGAGAACTATTACTGCTGCCAATGGACTTGAACAGAGAACCTCAAATCTGAGAGTCTTCAATCCTATCCACTGAGCCACAACACTGTGTATTCTTGTTTCCTTCACTTCGTGGTGAAGGAAATTTGATATGACATTATTAAAAAAAAAACAACTGACCAACACAAACTCAGGCATGTAATATCACAAATGGTTGACAAAAATCCACTAAAAACACAAAGTATCATGTAAACCATGTCTATGTCTTGTTAAACACAAATAAAGTGTAAGAGTTTTGAGGGTGAAAGGCCACAAGGCTTACATTTTGGCATGGTGATTTGTTGAATGCCATCCAGACAGTTCCATTAACCAGGAGCACCAAACAGACACTTTTTTCCAACCATGTTTGGTCAATATTACCAATAACATCACATGTACCTTCTCTTCGTAAAGGGTTATCACACTCGCACCTAAGAAAAGCACTCGGAGAGCGCAGATCTCCATCACGCAGCTCATTTCCACCCATACATGCATGCTGAATATTGCCCAATTGCAGAAACTCCAACTCCAAGCACCTGATGATCTGGAGATTCTACCACCTGAACCCCTCGCAAGCGTGAGACTCCAACTTGATGTGCGCGAAGTCCCTTGGGTCATAATAGGGTTCTATAGATGCTCTCTCGTGCTATCTCAGGCTTATTTTCAACATACGATGGTACTAAGTAAGTAATAATTCTATGAATCAAATAATATATTTTGGCTTTAAATAATAAAACTTCATTTCATATATCATGTGCAGATGCTCTTCACGCATGTGTATTATGAAATTGACTGGCATCTACAAAACCATACAAGCGGGTGACACAGAGCCAGGGCAGGAGAAATCAAATCCAAGCGGTGAACGGAAGATTTTGTGAAAATGGGTTTTCGGCGGGAGATCTCCCGTCGAAAGCGGGAGAGTTGGAGTCTCTGCAATTTACCCAAAGAAGCCCTGTGTTTACCTCATCAGCTTCCTGCATGCTGCGTGGCGCCTCGAGCAGAGCATGCGCTTAAGTGCACGTATGCAAACCTCAAAAACGCGCAGCTTGAACTCCCAAGTTCATTGACCCTATTTGCCAAAAGATATTAAGAAAATTCTTCAAAAATTTATACAAAATCCCGGATCACTACCAAACTTTAATCATCTGTTCCTCGTGTCATTATCAACTTTTCTTGTTAAGTATCATGTAAATCTGTTCACAACTTTTTGTGTTATTTTGCAACAGACAAGCAAACAAACAAACAAAACCTATGCTCACAAAAACATAACCTCCTTGGCAAAGGTAATAATACATTTCCAAATGTCAAGAAATCTGGCACAGACATTTAAAGTCTGTGCCTCCAACAAGCACTCTTGTACAACCAGAATTGACTTGAAAACAATTAAAAAATGAATTGAAATTTACTTTACTAAGTACACAAACAAACAAAAAACAAACAAAAGGACACCACTACTGTTGTATCTGCCCCTTATATCTCACAGCTAGACCAGACTGAGACACCACGTACCTTGCCAAAGCTCCCCTTTCCAAGTACTTTCAGAAGCTGGAAGTCCTCAATGGCGTACCTCCTTGGTGGACTAGTAGGTTTGTCAGGTGGCCCATCAGTGGTCCATAGAGGCTCATACACTGCCCTGGAGAGTTAAAAGGGGAGGGGGGGGGGGGGGAGGGGGGGGGTGGGAGGTTTGGAGGGGTGCAGGAAGGGAAAATCAATAAAGCATTAGTCTCCACATGAGGAAAGTATAGTACATTTTGGGTTGATAAATCAATGACATGAGAATAAAACATATCTCCCTCCAGTAACAATTTCAATTTGCTTTTAGGTGATTAATAACTGATTGATTGAGAAACAAAGATGGTCTGTCCATGGACTGAGAAACATTGGTGCAGCCAAGAGGTAACTTGCAGTAATTCTGAACAGAATCTTACAAACACAGAGAAAAGTTGCTCACAATTGAATGACATATTTTGATAATGATTATTGTTCAAACAAAGAAGGGAACTTTACGAATATGTGTCGTGGTATATTTAGATTAAGTTATACTGGCAACACGTGTGTGTTGGGGCGGGGGGGGGGGGGGGGGGGGGGGAGGGATAGAGGTTAGCACCAGTGAGTAAACCCACACTACATAGTCCACACAACAAATGATAGACCCTGCCCAACTGCATTCACATTGCCATCACACTTACTCATCGAGATCCTCATCGTCGTCTGGATCCACTGGGGGGAATGTGAGTTGGCCGTTGCCCGCGGCCCCGGGTCCCGCTACCTTTCTTGCTTTCTGCGAGTATTCAAGCAAAAGAGTGCAACCACAGTTATCGTATTGATGTTCCTCCATACACTGGATAACTTGGAAAATACAATAGAAGTCTTTTGTTATATCCCCATTTCCTGTCACTTTCCTACACATTCCAAACTATTGTCCCATTAGCCTTACTGATGTAGCATTTTTACTTACCTCCTGGGTCCCATTGCATAAAACTTTTTTAGCAACCTTAAAAAATTCAGGTTGGGATTTGCCCAACCTGAATTTTTTAAGGTTGCTAACTTAAGAATGTAAAATCTGTTGCATAAAAACTCTGGTTGGGAGCTTCCAACCGGAATTTTGTGATTTCAACCGGAAAAAGTCCGGTTGGAGTTTTATGCAACGGGCCCCTGGAGACAATGAACTACTCACCCAGAATTTAGTATGTACCATCTACAGGACTTGGGTAGATTGCTATAAGTTATTGAAAACATTCGTGTCTATTTGGACTTTCCTGACTTCGTAAGATCAAAAGTATACTCTGTATCAGACTTTTCTGACTTCTTAAAATCAAAGCTTCATGATTCTTTTTTTTTTTTGGGGGGGGGGGGGGGGGAGGGGGGGTCTGTTGTTGTTGTTTTTTTATTATTATTACTGTGAGATACACTTGCATTGTCAACACATTTGCCGAACAACATGACTGGTGTGCCTTGCATTTGAGATAGTCACACTTTTTTTAGCTTTAGGAACACTCTTATATAAAATTGACTGGCACAAGCAATATGATTTTCAGCATTAAAATGAGCAAACGACAGCATATGCCGAGTCTCTAAAATGTGAAAAATGATTTGAATCTAAAGCAGCAACTATGTCAAGAGTTACACATTTTACAGATGGGGTGATGAACCAGAATCTGTTGAATAAGTAATACATCAATGCTCAGAAATGAGATCTACTGGGGCCATCACATTGTGAAATGAAAGTCTAGGAGCTACGGCAATTACATACTCGATGTGACATGCTTGTGATGTAGTAATGCCCTTGATGAAATATACATGATGGAATGCGCACTACGCAATGCACATCATGATAATGTCATGGACACAGACTAATACACAATGTACACTTAGACTATTAAAAGAATGATCGATTTACAAAAGTGTACACACTAAAATGATTTGAACAGTTGAGGAAGAGGAATACATGTAACCATGAAATTGATGAAATTGCCATCTTCACTTGATGATCTTACTCCCATGTTATCTCCTCTCAAGGACAGTCCTGAACTATGCTTGCCTGTAATCACACAGACTTCCTATGGACTGATGATGATTCCTTTTTTTTGTCATAAGAGTACCAAAATGTGATGTCACAGCCATGGAATCTGGTTCCCCACGTCCTCATCTGGCCCAAATATCTGAGAACACTAATTGTTCCTAACCATGCTTGCACCTGGTTTCAACCCAAGCTATAACAAAAGACCGTGACATCATCACTTTGATACTCTCTAGCAATTTATTTGAGTGGAAATACACACAGCTGCCTTCCATCTCCAGTAGATGTATGTTACCATGGTAAATACAAAATAACAGTACAAAAACAATGAACTTTAACATCAATTATCTACATCACAAATATCAAGAATAAGTGTGTGTGTGTGTGTGTGTGTGTGTGTGTGTGTGTGAAAGGGTTAATTATACCCTATATATGGTGTTTTGTTACACACTAATTTAAAATGGATTTAGAAAACCATGTTACAGCTTAAAATGTGGTTTTAACATGCCTTTCACTTCATGCATATGAGCTGCAGCAAGATAAACTCTTTCTCACTTCTTAAAAGACTGAAGCAGCTCATAAAACATGCAAGTAAAATTAGTAAGTAACAAATTATGTACTTTGTGCAATTTGTGCGATTCCATCCTCTATTTACCAGGTGTTCCTTTTTTTTGGGGGGGGGGGGGGGAGGGGGATCGAGGGAAGGATGTTAAGAAATAAATATCTAGGAGAAATTCTGAGTTATAGCAAAAACAAGCAAAACATAAACCAAATAAACACAGGTAAAATTGTGCCTCCTCAATTCATTGATTGTTTATCATTATCAGTTTTTTTCTTTTCACGGTGTAGGTAAGGGGGGGGGGGGGAGGTGGAGGGGGAGAGAGAGGGGGAGTGGGTGGAAGGTTAAAAGATGTTTCTTGTCATCTCTGTACCACCTTTGATTAGGGGTCAAGTACTGAACACTCATGCATACCTGTTTAGTCTTAATAAGTTTGAATTATGCCTTTGAAGCATATTTGGCATGAAGAGCAATTAATGCTAATAATTTACTTCTGGTTCTTTTTCTGAAATACTCCCGTCAATCAAGCTACTTGTGGGTCATTCACATTTTTCTCACTTTTCCACTATCACTTCAAATATCATCCTCTCTCTCTCTCTCTGTAAAATGAAAATGTACGCAACACCAGTTTGATATTTGTGGCCATATTTTGTGATTATGGCATGAAACACACAAGCATGTGGTGTAATGTTTTATACAGCACTGTATATGTTTCTATGTTTTCCTCAGATGGACAATGGAGTCTGTAATGGATATGCAAGTGATTGTGGTATATATACAGCACTCTGTCCTTGAATGCATAACGACTACTGTAGTAGTATTCCAAGCAGAAACCTACAAATGTATTGAGCTGCAGCAAGAACTAGTTGACCTTTTAAAAAGAGAGTGCATATTTTCACAGAAAGGGATTTTGACAGAAGAAGTATATTTTCTCTTTTTCTTATCAAACAATATGGTTCATGCCATGCAAAATAATTGGACTGAGAATGCCTTTGTAATATAGTAAACTATATGCTTTTATATGGCAAAAAAATGCATACTATTGTTTAATAGCACTTAACAAAATGAAAATTGCTTAAAATACACCAAAACAAATTACATGGGAACAAACTACTAAATTAAGCTATCATATCACAATAGAAGGCAAAAAATATTGAATGGTTTAAGCACGAGTCCTATTTAGAACAACAAAAAGAGTGAAAAGGGAATTCACTCTACATTTAAGAGCAAAAAAGGTATAAAATATAAACTGCCAAACTATCAGGTAGACTCAGATACAACGATGCTTTAAATGAAAACTTAACAGCCAAATAAACAAACAAAACAAAACAAATAAACTAATTGCCTTATGTCAAGCTGCCACTTATGATCACTTAATTAATATGGTCATTGTAGTGACACTGTAGCGACAACTATCTGAGAAAAAAAACTGGACTCTGTTGTGATGTTAGTGTGTTCATTTGTCTTTTTTTTAAGGGAAATCGGGGGCACATTTAGGTTAGATCCTTTAAAGAACTTTCATTCAAACAGATTATGCATGTCATCATATTTTACTGCTTGAAAAGTTGAGAGTGTATACATCATGACAGCTTACAATAAATACGTAAATGAATAAATGAATAACTAAATAAACAAATAAATAAATAAATATATAAATAAATAAATAAATAAGTAAATAAACCAGCATTATTTCTCACCAAAATTAATGCTACTCACCACACTATTGTGAGGAAAAACAATATTGGTGCACTTATGCAGCATGTGCACACAAAAATTATATCATCGAAACTTCAGAAATTGCAGTTACCAAACAAATTATCATCCAAAACATAACATTCATTCTTCGAAATCACAAGTTTAGATTATTTCAATATGCTGCATATATTTCTCTGTTAGTTGTGCATCTCTATTGGCCGGGATCCATTGTCAAAGATTTCATCAGGGACACGCTGTTACTAGTAATGTCATAGTTAAATTGTGTGCGTTGTCATGCTGTACCTAGTGCTGATATACCTTCACAGCCCAGCAGATATAATACCTACGAGCATCTTTAATAAATGGTACTGTCTGCCTAGAAATGATGAAATGATGATTTTTTTTTTTATCACAAAACTGCACAAACTGAAGAACGCTCGCATGGGTTTGGTTTGCTGTAACAATAGTGATACACACGTGGCAAGTTCTTTCATTTTTCTTTTTTTTCATGAGGCATGTGAAATAGGGGTAAATATCAGAATCACTTTCTTACCATAGATCTGGTGACCTATTCCATATGAGCAAAATATAAGACAAAAAAAATACGGCTCAGAAAAAGATTAAGACTGAAAATCATCACGATAAATTCCACATAGGAAGAAATCCTGATATATTTTTGTGAGAAAAAAAGAGGAACGAGTTCATTGAGGAAATGCAATGGATGTCACAGACCATTTTCTAAAAGAGTTCATCTAGATTAAAGGCTGTAGCATTTACTAACAATTCGCATAATACATATATCAGGACTTGACACTAACTTCATTGTCTGATGGTGAATTCACGCCACTAAAATCTTTAATCTGAAATTTTGGTGGCCTGAAATAAAAGCAAAATAACAATTCAATTTGAATCTTAGTCGCCCAATTGGGCCATGAAAAGATCAATCTGATAGCCCAACACCAATTTTTAGTGGCCCCACTGCTAATGTCAAGCTCTGCCTATAAGGGAAAATATATACAGCATATACAGAAGAAAGGCATTCCTTCTCCTTAAAGTTCACCTAAAAGGGGCTGTTATGTCCTCTGATGCAACCGTCATGTTTAGCAGATTGAAAAAAAAACAAAAAAAAACACTTGTTAGATTTATCGACATGGTTTCATTTATGTTGAAGATAACTTACTGTCAGCTGAAGATAGACAGATTCTTTCAATCAAATGCATCAGATTGTGTCATCAAGAAGTGAAAATTGTCGCACGTTCCCAGCAAGAGGTTCAAAATCTGGACTTTGATGCACCCATTGCTGACCACCTGATGTCTTTTGGGCCTGTCCTATGACGCAATGATGTCAATTATTCATTACTGTAGCCTGTGCCAAAACATATCATGACAATCTCCCTCATGAATATGCATTAAACAGACTACCTTTGGATTCCCCCCAAATGAGGACCATTTCACATGCCATGTTTCTCTCACCTCGATACTTGTGAGGGCTTCTGACAGTAGCTTCTGGTTGACACCACATAGGTTGGGCACCTTGCTTTTACACTTATGATGTACATTCACATTACACACTGCAGAGACAGAGAGACAGAAAAACAGACAGGTAGACAGACAGATAGATAGATAGATAGATAGATAGGTAAATAGATAGATAAATAGATAGATAGATAGATAGATAGATAGATAGATAGATAGAGAGATAGATAGGTAAATAGATAGATAGATAGATAGATAGATAGATAGATAGATAGATAAATAAATAGATAGAATGACAGGATAGATAGATAGAGAGAAAGATAGATACATTGATAGATGGAATCATAGATAGAGATAGACAGAAAGATGGATAGACAGATAGATAGACAGATAGATAGATAGATGGATGGATGGATAAACAGAGAGGGAGAGAGAGAGAAAAAAAGGTCAAATCAACATTCTGTTAACAGATACATTGTTGATATATCTACTGCTGTGTTTTAGTTGTATTATTATACTTGTGTGGCATGCCAACAGCTACACTCTTTCATAAATTGAAACTATATCTCTTATCCTATATACCGGTAAAAGTAAATGTGGAGCCTCTGGACCATGTATTCAGCCCAACAACTCATATGAAATAAGTATTTTAAAAGATCATTGTATAAAATATCAAATGCAAATGGTTGCATATAATTTATGGAAATAAAAGCCATATCGTATCAGAGACAGTATGTTTTGTGGCTCTACAAAAATTCTGTGTCAGATTGAAATTGAAACGTAAACAAAAATTAATCAACATGAGCACTCTTATTAATGTTTTTTTTTTTTTTCTGGCTCAATACAAGCAAGCTTGAAGAACCTCAGTCTACTCCTTGCTATACCAGAGGCCATGATAAAAATTTGAATTTCCCAGCTCTGACATCAAGTAATGATAGTAACGGGTGACTCAAAACGCTCACCTTCACATTTGACACCCTGCCTGAATAGACCATAGAGCATAGTCCCACAGTGGTCGCAGAAGGTGGGGCTCTTGTAGTTGTTCACCTTGAATCTGTGCGGCATGTTTATATTGAATCTCTCTTTCAGTTTCTGGAAGGAAGAAGACAACAGAATAAACACACAAAAGCTGACTACCTGGTAATTAACACGCTTAACCCATTAAGGACGGGCTAATTTTGCTACAACACGCATTTCCCATAGACACCTGCCTGAGTACACTCGGGACTTGTCCTCAACGGGTTAAGGTCTTGGGAGGAAACATGGTCTTGCTTTTCAGGTGACACATATATGATGTCTATCTGCTTGCTGAAAGATATTGGAGCTTATATCCAGCACATATAGGCCTATTCTTCACTCTGAGTTCATGCACATAACAACACCTACCATGCCCTAAAATCCTTTAAAGGACAAGTTCACCATCATAGACATGTGGGTTGAGTGAATGCAGCAATATTTAATAGTAGAACACATCAGTGAGAGTTTGAGGAAAATCGGACAATCCGTTAAAAGGTTAGGAATTTTTGAAGTTTCTGCTCAGTCATGGCTTGATGAAAAGACTACTATAGCTTGTGATGTCACATGAGTACAACGATGTAAAGAATAAAGAAAATTCAACATATTTCCATTTTTCTCGCATAACAAAAGAACACTCGACTTCTCTTTTTCGGAAGGCAGGGGGAATAATATTACCCTTAACATACGTCAGTAGCAAGTCGAAGAAATATGCGCTTTATTCAAAAAGCAAAGTTTTGTGAAATTCTCTTTTTATTTTCCTTATATAGTAGTACACATGTGACATCATACACTGTAGTAGTCTTCTCTTCCAGCTGTGACTGCGCAGATACTTCAAATATTCGTAACTTTTGAACGGATTGTCCAATTTTCCTCAAACTTTCACTGATGTGTTCTACTAATATTGCTGCATTCTCTCAATCCTTATATATATGAAGGTGGACTTGTCCTTAACTATTAATAAGAAAAAATGTGTCCTTAAGAGAGACATATCATCAAAAATCAATCAATCATACATACATACATACATACATACATACATACATACATACATAAATTAATAAATAAGCAAATAAATAAATAAATGCACACTCACACACACCGACACCAAAAAAAAAAAGAAAGAAAGATATAAAACACACTTTATCACAAATAGTGCATCATGTGTTGTGAGTGATAGTCTTCGTATACATTGTTAGCAATTCTTTCTGAAACAATATTTGGAATCAAGAAAATGTCTCACATCACTTAGTGCTTATTAAAACACAACTTGACAGTGTTATGAGTGCATCATCTGCATTGAGGACACTGGCAACTGTTATGCCAAAACTGTGCCAGATTGTCTCCACGCTTTTATGACCTCACAAGTTAATGTCACCAGACCATCTTTATAGAGGTCTCTAAATGGACTGGAAAGATTTTTCTGATATTCAAGTAATCTGATGATACACATCTCACGTCACATCATAGTGAGCAGTCTAGAGTGTGTGCGTGAATGGTTTCCATGGCGATACCTTTGTTTCCATCGTGTCCTTGCCAGTACCCGGGCATTTACTCAGCACTGAATCGAAGCATCGCTTGTGAACGGAGAGCTCGCATTCTGCAGAGATGACAATAGTCATGAAAGTTGAGCTTTGTGAGAAAGAACCAAGTTATGTACTACATCACATCAAAACAACATGATAACTGCATGGGTTTTTTGTTTGATGTTGTTGTGCTTTGGGTTCTTTTTTTTTACCACTTAGTAAGATATACCTTACAATGTATGTGGCTTTTTTTCCATATGACAATAGTACATGTATGTGCACTTTAAAACAAGATCATGAGATCAAAAGACATTTTCATTATTCAACTCTGACTCTCACCAATCAAAGTAAAAAAAACAAAACAGTCCATTTGTAAGTCTTTCCACATGGAAATGTTTTCATTGCAAGATACTACTGATATATGAAAATGAGATCTGAGGCCAATTTCAAAGAGAAATGAACAAATATTGAATATTCTGAAAAGTACATTTTTCACAGCAGTATCTCAAATTCTCCAGGTTCCTTTGGCTGCTGCTTGGCTGCTGAATAAGGTAACTGTGATTACTAGATGCTGCAGTAGAGTACTACATAAGTAACATATTCTAAAGCTTAAAGCTAACCCTGTTAAGCTATGTCAAAAGTGCAAGTTCATTTTGGTCTACTTTCTGTGGGTTTTGAGCGAGGCAGTCACATATGATTCTTAATCTTCTTTTTTTTTCCTTTTTTTTTTAGAAACAAAGTTACAACATGACTTTGATGGAAAGTAAAAGACTTCGAAGGATCAGTAAAAATAAAAAGTCTTACCTTGGCAGTGGTAACCCTGCTTGCCAACGACACCCCTGTCACAAAACAGAATGGAGAAAACTCTCAACTTGACAACAGGTATTCCATACATTCAATAGCTGTCACATTGTAGTTACTACAAATTGTATTCACCCAAGCTCATTCTTTCTTTAAACAGTTTGCGCTAACCTTATACTGTGTCATCAACCTTCAAAATTTTAGCATTCATCTCAGATTATGCTCTGCTATGTAATTGCACTTGAATATTATCTAACAGTCATTCATTTCAATCTTCATCCTTCATCAGTGAGGGTCAGATATGGTAAAAAGAAAAAAAAAAAGTGAGAGATAATGAGGACATACCAC
Organism: Diadema antillarum; assembly: GCF_040938485.1. Classification (NCBI taxonomy): domain Eukaryota; kingdom Metazoa; phylum Echinodermata; class Echinoidea; order Diadematoida; family Diadematidae; genus Diadema; species Diadema antillarum. The sequence continues at coordinate 1,824,564 of NW_027271462.1, forward strand.
GTGATGCGTAAGTCAGTGAATACTAACATTCAAACACTCTAACCTTTAGGCACTGTTGGCTATATTGTGCCTAAATATTCATTGACCTGCTAAAAAACTGCTACTTTTTGTACACATTAAGGATACATGTATGTCTTCTTTTATGGCTTTGGGGACCTCTCTGTACATCATTCAACTTACCATAGGAACTCATTACAATAGGAACAGTACGCGGGAGAGCGGAAGTAGTGCGCGATGAACTGATGACCCCTGTGTTCGTGAACTTTGGCCTTTCGGATGGCCACACGGCGACGGGTCAGCCCACCTGTGTCATCCTTGTTCTCCATGCTGGTGTCTTGGCGAGTCGGGGCTCTTACACTGGACATGGCATCTGACCGCAGAAAGTGACCAATGCACCAAAACATCATTAATAGTAAAGCAAAATGAGATGCATAGTGTGCACACTTAAACTCAGAAATGCAACGTACATGTTTAGTGTACACCAAAGGGGATTTAACCATGATGATCCACAAAATTCATATGGCAATTCTTTCCTTTAATAAAACACAACAATAGAGAGAATTTGATGGGATTGAAACGTCATTTCCACGGCACTAACAACAAAAAGGAGAAAACATCAAAAAAGATTAACTGGTATTTGTAGACCATAAAGTTGTATCTGTTATTTAAGAGTGAGAGGACACTTTAATCTTGACGGTCCTATGTTTACTCAACATCACCAGAAAAGTCAAGTGAAAGTGAAAACTAAACGCTGACTAATTTCTCGTGAACAACCAGTTTCCCTGAACTCTGATTGTGTACCATTTTGCAGATCTTAATGTCTGCTCCCCCCCCCCCACCCCAAGGAAAAAAAAAAAATCACATGCTGTTGTCTACATTCTCGTTTGGTTGAGCAAAAAAAAAAAAGTGAGGAGTAAGGAAAAAAAATAAGATTCACAAAAAAAAATTTCAGGTGAATAATTTCAGACAATACAGTTACATGGAGTAGATGATGTTTCCTAATATCATAATACAACAAAAACTCCAGGAGCTGATAAATATTTCTTATGTTTGAGTTGGTCAATTAACAACTTTAATGCCAAAATTGCAATCAAGAGAAGCACTGGTAGTCATAAAAAAAACAAACCCAGAACTATTATAGTCAAAGGGTACATCTCTAATTACAGTTGGGTAACAAGTTAATATTCCTCCTCTCCTACCCCCCACCCTTTGCAACCTCCCACCCCTTCCCCCCCCCCCCCCCCTTTCTCTCCCATTAGTAGAATCATTCATTCTTCAAACAGGCATTTGAACTTCCTGATCTGGAATAATTGCTGTGTGTGCCCAAAGATTTCCACTTATAGATTACATGAAATGTAAATCAGATTCCACTTTCTGGTGAGATGAGAGCTGAACAAGACAATCATTCTTTTTCTTGTACAGTGAAAGAAGAAAGTGAGAGTTGTAAACTCCATTCATTGTGTGGACAGACAAAACATTTCCTACAACACTTCCTGAAAACATGACTATACCAACCCCAACAGTCTTGACAGTCCCTGGTATTGGCCAGAGCCAATTGTATTTATACAAAGTGGAGCAAAATGTTTTCTTTGAATCTTTCAATTACTTCTGATATTTCTCCCTATCCTGCTTTGGTATGGTTTGTTTCGCTTTTTATTCATATAAGTGGCTGGTGGGAGGATGGGGGGGGGGGGGGGGGGGGAGGAGGGTAGGGGAGGGCTAGGGGTATGTGAGAGCATGCAGACAGTTTGTATGCTTGGCTGTTCAGAAGTCCCACCCCCTCCAGGCATTCATCATGATCTCCTCACCTCCGCCTGATCCCTCCTCGGGAAAGCATCGGAGCTGGACCTGTAGCCGGCCGCTTGGTTTTAACTCCAGCTGGAGAGAGAGAGAGATAGAACAGGGATTGAGAAAAGAGACAAACACACAGACAAACAGACAGAGAGACGGTGAGAGAAAGACGGACACAGATGTACAGATGGAGAGAGAGAGGGGGAGAAAGTCCATTTAAGGTCATTAATCCCGTGGTTATAGGAGCTAATTTTGACACCGCTGAGAGTCACCCTCATCACCTGATGAGATGTAATTATGCCACTGATGAGATTTAATTTAGTCTATTAAAAGTGAACACTTCTTCTTCTTCTTCTTCTGCTTCCTGTACTGTGCAGAACCTCTGAAGAGTATACTCGCACATTTGATAGGCTCTCTCTACTGCCCGCAGTCATTTAGAACAATCACCTTAAGTTTCTTCTCCACAAAGTGAGTAGTGGTTACAAGAAGCGGGTGTTCATGATATTAAAACAACAGCTACAAGAAATATGACGACTGGAGGTTCAATTATTAATCAATATTAGATAGAGCAGCGATACACATCTAATTCCACTCTCTTTTAACTGTAACATTCTTGGCTTGTCATCATGGTAACACGTAAGGGATTGCATCACATTAACCCAAATAAGCATTCCATACAACTGTATGAAATGAAGCGGTGGATACTGTGTTATCATGTTCAACTGAAATTAGCAGATAACAAAATCAATGTTATGAGCATAGATGTCCCCCAAACATGCTGTTTGATAGATCACAGAATTTCTGGAATGTCTACTCCCGACATGAATTATTCTTGTTCTGCAGCTTTCTCTGTCCTCTCGGATCCTTCCGATTACACCTAACCAGTCCAGTATCTCTGGGCATAGTAAGAAATGTCAAGATATGTGTACTTCACAAACACATTGTGTATTGTGAAGAAAACTAAATGCTGTTTAGCATCCTGGAACCATGCTTCTCTACCAGTGGGCTGTGAAGCTTTATCATGTGGGTAATGATGTTGGCCAAAAAATAAATAAAAAGTATTTATTTTTTATCTGACTGAGCCTCAAAAGAAATTTAGAGTAGCCACAGTGGGCCTCCAGTTCAACAGGTTGAGAAGCGTGATTCGAGAGTATTGTTGATCAAAACCACTGTCAATGAATGACCTCTTTGGACTGATAAAAAGTGCGAAATTCACTCACCCATTTTGTTTCGATTTTCCCTTCCATGCCGCACATGTCGGCCAGGGCGTTAACCTTGAAATTGGCCTCGGCGATGTAAGACTCGGGCCGGTTGTATATGATGATCTGGATGACGCGGCCATCGTAGAGATGGGAGTCGAAGCACTTGTTCCACTCCACGTAGGCCGTCTTCCTCCGCTGCCGAAGCTGGGACTGACCATCTGAAGAGAGACAGAGATTGAGGAGGAGCATCAATGCATAGACAGCTTTCTATCATCAAGGAATCTCTGATCGTTTGGGATGCCAGCACGCTGGTGGATGTGATGGAGGTTGTGACTAAGGTAGTAGTAGTGGTTTGACAAGGTTCAACATACAAGCCGTGGTCGGGGACCATTAAAAATTGGTGTTGGGCCACCACATTCTCAAAAAAGACTATTTTTTTGGTGCCCCAACTGGAAACATAGGAGTCAAAATGGATCAGTTATGTTTTCTTTTATTATTGGCCACTACAATATGTTTTTCTCTTGGGGCCACCAAAATGTCGGTTTTATAGATTCTAGTGGCCCAAATGGGCCATCAGACAAAAAAGTTAGCGTCGGGTCCAAGCAGATGGGGTACAATGGTGGTGATATTGTTGATAAGGCAATTATCAATAGAGCGGTTGGTGTGTGTAAAGAAGTAGCAGCATTTACATCTCATATGCTCAGTGGTGGAGGGAATTGATGCAGAGGTGGCAGAAGTGGTATAAGATTATGTCAGTGATGATGAGAGCTGGTGGCTAAGTGTGTCATGGATGTGGTAGGAAAAGCAGCGTTAATGGTGGCTATGGTAGTAAAGTTTATGAGGAAGAGAAGGCAGGTCAAGGATTGTGGATTTGGTGATTACTGTGGTAGTGGTGACATTGGTGGACTCCGGTGCAGGTGGTGATGGCAGAGACAATGGTGGTAGAGAAATTGATCGAGGTGCCAGAAGAGTTGTCCTATTGGAGTGATTCATCAAAGCCTTTAGAGAATTTGGTTTATTTACTGGTAGTTAAGGTCATATTTGTGGTAAAATTAAATTGTCATGCTCTCATATTAAATCACTGTACTATAACTGATTCTTCAAATTCACTTCATCATGGTTGCAGTGAAAAGATACACAAAACTCCACATTCACAGTGGTCTTCAAATGCCTACCAATACACCATACATCATTCAAACAAGATTTTAGCAGGTTATAACAAACTCTCTTCACACAGCACATTTGTGTCTGCTTTAAAATGCACTCTAACCTGGGAAGATTTCAATATTGAGTGATTTACGATACTAAAAAGATACTACACAGTACATTTACTGCACTAACATCACTTTGCCTCTGAAATAGTTAACATGATAATGTAATTCACGCTACTATTGTACAGAACTTTGGTCATACTAGTAAAAAGTACCAACAGAAAGATGGCATTGTATTTGAACATATTTCAAACTATCACAATTAAGCACAGCACACAATCTGCCTGGTACGTAATATACATGGACCCATCAATTATCCAGTCACTGCTGAAATGGCACCTCTGAATTTAACTTTAACATCTTAAAGTGGAGATCAGAAAGATTAGATGAAACTGGTTAGATTCATTCAATCCGCAACCCAAACTCAGCCTGAAGTTTATCAATGACAAATGCCAATTTGAGAGAAAAACAGCAACTTTGATATTTCAGGGAATGTTGCCAATTCACAAATACATTGTAGGTTGATTTCAGCAATGATCGAGACTTTAGACAGTTCTGCAACTGAACACCTAATATGAACAACAAAGGGCTCAAGTGAACACAGTTATTATCATTATTTTTTTTTTTACAATTTACTTTATGATATACCAACAGCGAATAGTACATAGTCAAGCACTCAAACATAAAGAAATGTGGTTGACTTGTTGGGTTAAGAAAAATCTACATGCAAATCAATGGCGATCATGGCAGTTATCAACTATACATATTGTATGCCTAGGATGCCATTTTCCCCCCTAACCCAGTACTTGTGAGAGGGTGGTTTATTGCTCTGAAAAAAGAAGAAGCAAAGTGTATATCAATAAAAACAACAACAACCATACCCTCTCAGGGAAGGAACAAGTCCTGGCAGAAAATGAAGTTACACCAGGGAGCACCTCCCTGGTTACACCCAATGTATGTACACTAAAATATAGCATGTAATCTCACTGTAACAGCCTATTAACTAATGCCTTTGGTTTTCCCATAATTTTAGTTTACTGTTGGACTAGTACTCTTCCAAGAATGCAAACATATTCAAATTTCTGTCATGACATCAACCTCATAATACACGACCTTTACTGAAAATTGGGATGTTTGCTTTGCCTATGATGTTTTATCAAACATCGATTATCAGTACAGTGAAGTACTAAATAAACAGTCTGTTCGTTCTAGTTCACCCTACTGTAGGCAAAGCCCTACTAATATTGACATTACAAAACTGATTTTTCCTCAACCCTTGGTATCAGATCCTGTATTAGATTTCAACAAAGCCCACGTAATTATCAGATTTCAGTTTTAAAAAAAATCTAAAGCAATACCAAACAACTGACACAGACTGTCTCCAAACATGTCCACGGTTGTGAATTGTTTGCTTGTTAAAATTCTACATTTAAACACTGATCATCTTGCACAAGGGAGAATATAAAGGCACGAATGACAGACTGGCTATCGCCATAACACGATGACTTTTTGACAGCTACACTGTCTTTTTTTCAATCTTTGAAATACAGTCTGAAACTGTCTGTTGAAGATGTGCATAACTTGAGCCACACTCAACTCTGACACAGTCTCAACTTCCATTTCCTTACAATAAAAACTACCTTGCTGAGAGCAGAACTTGCTGTACAAAAATATCTCTTCATTTACACAAGACAAAATGCAACCTGCAATACATTTAATGGTTGTATTTCCTCTTCAATTGATTTCTTGTTTTGACATCAATCTTCATTGAAGCTATATTTGAAGGATATGGATTGTACACAAATCTCTGTTACAAAGTAAAAAATAAAAAATAAGAAAATGCATGATTTGTAAAGGCACAGCTGACAGCAAGTAACAGAATGTGTTAATTTTTATTTTGCGTTGAATTTCTCCTCAACACATCCCCCCCCCCCTTCACACAAGCACAATTGATTTGAATCTTGCATCAACACCTTACGAGTGACTGCCAAGTCGATTCTCACTTTCGTTGGAAAATCACTCCACAAAGACATTCTCAGTGTACATGCATGAATGCCGCCCTTGCGCCTCAAGCGACATTAATGCTGGATGTGGTGTACCGCAGGAGGGCGGATGTATTATGTCGCAGCTAATACTCAGCGGAGTCACGTTGGCACGTATTACCTTCACTCTCTAACTTCAAGGCACAAACACACTCTTACAGGTGTATTATATACTCCCTTCATAATGTTAGTCTGTCACACATGCATTTCATCCTTTCCATAGCGTAAGATCAAACCCCCCTCCATTTAAATGTTTGTGATCTGAAGAGATGTTTCCATGCTGTACTGACCTACACTTTGCCAAACATCAGAAAAATGATGTACCTGAGACCGAACATATTATTTCGAGCACAAACGGTTAGCCTTCCAATATATCATTCAAGAAAATATGCATGCAAACTTTTATCAGATCTTAAGGCTACATTATCTGAATATATGAATCCTAAGTGTCTTTCATTCCTTGGAAACTTGCAGGAAGGACTGACTCAAGATTCTAGCAATGGGATTAAATATGGGCAAAGCCCCTAAAACTTAACCCCCCCCCAAAAAAAAAAAAAAAATGCTATGTCATGACATCATCACTTAAGATGCCTCTATCTCTTTTCTTGTTCCTGTATGTACAAGTGTATCCTTCCTCTTTTCCTTTCTATCCGGAAATTAGGAAATTCTGGTGAAAACATTTTTTTGAAAAAAATTACTGACTGCTAAGTAATGAGTCTGCACATTTTATTCTTGTACCTCTGGAAGAAACAGCCTGAAAATGCAAGACACATTCAGATGCTTCCTCTTTCCACAAACTTGTCACTTCGTTTCGTTCCTCCTTTTCTGACGACAGACACACCCGTGGCTATGCGAGGCAAGCGTTAAAGGCGGATGCGAGCGTTCACGGTGCGTGAACAGACTGAATGGCATGCCTAATGGAATAACTGCATGGAACTACGGCAACATGAACACGGCGACTTTGACAAAATTTATCCCATCGACTGCTGAATTTAGTACCTTTACATCACAAGCTGTATTTACACTGGGCATATAATGCATTTGGAAAAAAAAAAACCACACAAACGTCAGCCTCAAGGGGTTAAAACCAGAAATGTTTGACATTCTGCATTTCCTGATTATGCTTGGTTGCTTCTTGGTCTCAAAGTCTTTTGAGTCCAGAGAACCTACGCTTGTAGCACTGGCATTGGGTGCAGCTGTGGAGTTTTGTGAACACCTGCTTTTCTGCACATATCCTTAAGGATCTGCTATATTTGTGGAATCTCTAACCAACATCACAAACAAAAGGAATGTGTACAACAAATGTGTTTTTATACTGTACTATTGAGAATATATGTACACTCTAAACCTGCAGAATATTCTTTGTTGCTGTGGCTGCTTGGGGCAAATTTCATACCGCAGACATAATAAAGGGGAATGATTTCTCCATGACAGTTTTACCAAATATCGATATTCAGAGTCAGCATGCGAGAGGGGGCTTTACAAAGAGAAGGTCTTGCAGGTGGGATAACATTAAAAAAAAATTACAATAGCTCTAAATCACTGTTCTAGGGTTTGTGTAAAGTTTCTTTTCTTTTTTCCCCGTGGCTAATCTTAGAGTCTTCAGAGGCAGACACAACCAAAACAATCACACTATTTAAGAGAAGATTTCAAATGACAAAATGGAGGGTGCTGGTACTAAATGCCTAGCTAAACACACTATGTCTGAATTAAAAGCAACTTTGTAGTTATGCAGTCATAATGTAAAATATGAAAGATTTAAGGATATCTGGCATTGATAAATTTAATACCAAATCTTGCTAAAAAATGCAGGTTTTACAAATGACTTACCATATACTTATACTAGTATAGTAAACCAAGAAATTTTATTATGAGGGACTCTTTTTTTAATATTTTGATATAGTTTTTATTCATTTGATAACAACACTTTTAGTCCTACAGGGAAATTTCACTAAATTGTGACTAACATCTTCTTCATTACAATCAAGAGCCAAAAGAAACACTTTGGAGTGTTTGTGTGTGTGTGTGTGTGTGTGTGTGTGTGTGTGTGTGTTTTGGGGGGAGATGTTGTGATTGCTGTTTTCCAAAACTAGAGGCATAGTTATAAATGCCAGTGATAATTCATGAAAATTTCATGCTGTGAATATTTCTCATGTACTTTGTGGTAGATAGATGATAAAATACATTTTGCTCACTTTATACATCTTGCTCATATCTTGCCACTAGAAATCTTTAGATAAAAGTCCTACACATACACATGAAAGAAATTGAATAATTACAGTAGATGTCATTACAAATAAAGCACAAAGTGGCAGATATACATATATTGTGAATTAAAGTCTTCTATGATGCAAGGCCAGTGATCCAAACATGTAGATATGCCTAAAAAAAAGAGAACAAAAAAGGGGGGAGTCAACGAAATTTGCGCAGGGAATTACAGCAGAAAAGGAGCAAGCACTGCAAGTAATATGGAATGTGGCTGCACATAGTAGAATTGATTCTCCCTCGCACTCTTGAAGTGACTTAAGAATAGGAGTAGATGCCCTTGAAGGAATGCTGAACATTCTCTATGCCGTTTGAAATAATCTGGATACTACATGTTCACTATGACATTGATTTTCCACAGGCTGGCTTTCCTGGTTAAAGCACTGTCATATCCATACTTTGTCACAAAAAAAAAAAAAAAAAAAAAAAAAAATCATGGATGAATACGATAATTTTAACTGGACTCTGCCCAACAGCATCCATATTTATTTTGTACTCCCCATCTAAATCTAATCAATAAGGGTGACTGAAAGTGGAGAAATGAGCTGAAAATCAGTGACTCCACTTTCTCCTGGTCAATAATCCACATTTCAGGATGTCGTACTCTAAGCTAAAAATGTCGAGAGATTCCCAGCCGTGGGAGCCGACACAATGTGCTCAGTATATTTTTTTAGCTCTCTCTGAATTCTTTTCAAGCGATCCTTTCTCCCTCCACAGACTTCTCCTTTCTATTTGAATCTTCTCATCACCAAGATAAATTCCCTTCATCTAACCATTTCTTTTCCCTCCTTTCCAATTTCTACCCCACTTCATTATTTTTCGAATAGCTAAAAGCAAACAAAATCTATTAAGACACTAACCAAATAAAAATATATACTTGAAATTACTTTACAAAAGAGTGGTTTTCTTCCTTTAATGAAAGTATTCACAGAAGAGTAACTGTTGTAAAAACAGGAGAAATATCCTGAGCTATAGGTATCAGTTTCCTGCTATCATTCAAATATTCCTTTATAGAACACTGATCAAAATTTCACAGAAACATGTGCTTACTCATGGTTAAGAGACAAGTACGTGAGCTTACCATGATAGCCTATGAGTACAGGTAGCTAGAAATGTCTATCATCACTCACACATTGATCATGTTTTGTTACCACAATACAGTGCTCACCTAATAACTGGAAAACGTTGCTGAAGTGCAACAAAACTCAATGCAGCAAACGTTTTGATTTAAGTTATTTTGACCGCTTAAACGGAACCACAAACCGCTTTACAAAGTTGTGCTGTCTCTGAACCACTTCCATCCTTCCTCAATAACATTGCCTAAAAAGAAATGACTAAATCCTTAGAAATAATAATGGGTAGATACTTCATTTCCTTAAATACCAGAAGGGTATACATTTTCTGAGCAATCCAAGATATATTCTGCCTATTACATGGTCTAAACATTTACCGTTGGTCAGTAGGGTGCTGTGCTGGTGGTAACACACATCTTCTACTCATATGCACTTCAATGTAAATATGGAGTCACCTTCCTCACATGCGGTTCATACTATGATTCTGTGTACAACATCGGAGTACAAGTAGCGTGTGTGTGTGTGTGTGTGTCATTTTCAGAGAAAGAAAGAGGGATGATTGGAAAAAGATTGCGAACAAAACGTGATTGTTGGTAAGTTTCATCAATACTGCACATGTTAACAAAAACAAGATCAAATTCAGCACTGCTGCCTATATCTTGGCACTAGCAGTGTCATACAATTGTAGTTATAATTTGATACAGATGTACAACTGTAGATGTATAATTTGATGTGTAACATGACCTCTGATGAGGTTTATTTTGTGGGGGAAAAAAAATCAGTGAAGGTTTGCTATAGCAAAGACATTTGCCCACACCATGGTATGAGACTGTTGTGTGATTTCTTATCATTGTTTCATTTCTAGGTGTTTTAACCAGGCATGTGTACTTGTTGTCATGGATACCAATGGGATAGATATCTGTGCATGGTTTAGTGTAAATGCCAAGATAAGGGTGTTTTGTGGGATGATATGCACCGGTCAATACCAGTCACTGTCAAGTGGGATTGTAATGTACTGTATGTTTATATGTCTGTGTGTATATAATTATATGGGCATATTGATGTGTGCCTGCGAACACACTACTGAGTATACATTCATAATCATTCATTCATTCATTCATTCATTCATTCATTCATTCATTCATTCATTCATTCATTCATTCATTCATTTATTCATTCATTCATTCATTCATTCATTCATTCAGTCAGTCAGTCAGTCAGTCAGTTTTCCATGTACCTATGAGAAAGAAGCAGTGTGAGCATGAGTCATCTGTAAATTGCCTAATCACTCCATGAAACTAGTACAATTCTATTACCGGTACTCTATTCATTCTTAGTCAACTGAAACATGGATTGATCATTCACTTCTATCTACAATGTATGTCTCTGCTCTTGCCTAGACATTTGTGGAAATCCAGCACATGTACAAATTTGGCATACAATGTATATTCATCCAGTTCATATGTGAATGCACTGTGTGATGTTATGCTTGATTCTATAATTCACTCATACTATCAATATGCATAGAATACAGACAGACTGTAGACAGATAGCACTAGCAGGTGAATCACATAAGATTGGGGACTGAATAGATTTAGAGGGATGGTATAGTTTTGCTTTGTCATCTGGCTTCAGGTTTCTAACTTTTTGGATGAGATAATGAGATCTCTCCCATGAAATATCAGAGCGCATGTAATTCCAGGTGAAATTCAATGTTTACTTAATAAAAATTGGTTCTGAAATGGATGAGATTATACATCCAAAACAAAGTGTCCTAATTAAAGGTGAGACAATCCTTTCATTAGGATCACTTTGTTTTACTTTGTTTTTAGATATCTCAGCCATTCAAAAACAAAACTGACTTTCATCAAATAAACTTTGAATTCCTTGTAGAATTGTATGCTCTTTAATTAACTGATTGAGGACGAGTCCCGAGGTGACTATGGGAAATGCATGCTGGAGCAAAATCAACCCATCCTCAACGAGTTAACATTTCATAGAGAGATTTCTAGATATCTCACAAAACGTTAAAAGCTGAATCCTCACCTCAACCAATACTATAACATCCCTTTAACTCCTGTCCTGCTGTGACCATTTCCTCCCACCCCACCCCCACACAGGAAAGAAAAACATGAGAAAACAAACAACCAATTAAGACTTCATTGTCCCACACTACAGCTGGACTGTTGTATAGTTACCTCCAATGAGGAAATGTAACATTGCTTGAAATCAGGAACTCCGAAAATCACACAGAGTTTACCACACAAGGATGATATATCTGGCAGGAGGTCAGTAGGTCAACAGGTATATACTGTATTTGACCAGATACACAATTCAAAGATGGAAACAGATGGGCAGATAAACAAATAGTTGAATACAATAAGGATGTTGTTATACTGTATACGCCACATATTTACCAAGTCTAAATTTTTGGGACTTCCCGACGATTTCGCGAGTGTTTAATTCGCGATCGTGGCGTACTGTACTGAACAGAGAAATGTAAACCTGTGTGTCACATTCATATTGGGATCAGAGTCATTATTTTCGCTTGTCTTTAATTTCGCAAATAGCACCTGACTCATGAAATCCGAGAAAATAAAGACCTCAAGAAATATTCGCCATACAGTATTTCATCACACAGAGAATTTAATGATACTCGTCAAGAGTGATATGTAATCAAAAAATGGATGTTTCGAGAGTAATTGAACGCGAGATAGTCTGGCTAGTCAAGTAGAGTGATGGAATTTAAGAAAGATGAATTGGCAAAGACTATGTAATTGTAAAGGAGAATTTAAGATCCTGGATTGGACACAGAATGTTTGGACTTTCATGTAAATGCCCAACTTCAAAGGAAACCAAAACTCAAAGAGCAATGTGGGTTGAGTGAAAGTAGCAACATTTAGTAGAACACATCAGTGAAAGTTTCAGGAAAATCAGACCATCAATGCAAAAGTTATGAATCTTTAAAGTTTTGGTGTTGTAATGACTGTATAAGGAGACTACTAGAGTTCATGATGTCATCTATGTGGACAACAACATAAAGAGAATATAAAGAGAATTCAACAAAAATTCATTTTTCATTAAAATTACACATTCCATCAACTTGATACTGAAATTTGTTAAGGGTAGTAATCATTCCCCCTGCTTTTTGAAAGCGGTTTGTCAAATGCTCTTTCATTACGCTAGAAAAGTGAAAGCATGTTGAATTTTCTTTATATTGTTGTCTACACATGATTTCATAAACTCACAAGTAGTCTCCTTATCCAGCGTTTCCAATACCAAAACTTTAAAAATTCATAACTTTTGCATCAATTGTCTGATTTTCCTCAAACTTTCACTGATGTGTTCTACTAATGTTGCTGCTTTCAGTCAATCCTCATTTCTCCTTGGGTTTTGGTTTCCTTTAGCAAAGCCTGGGGGAATCTTACTTGCATCTTTGACGGTCTCCTTGACGTTCACGGCGACAAACGGGTCGAAGATGACTTCATTAGGGAGCTCAATGTCCTGCTTGTCCACCTGCAGGACTCTCACGCGAAGAAAGACCATGACAGACAACGGGATCCGTCACCCAGCACACCGATAATCGCTTGGCTTAGGTTCGCTCCTCCACGGTCTTCTGTTATGATTGAACACCAGGAAGAACACACAGTGTAAATTAGTGAATGCCATTCACAATAGTAGGCAGTCTATTGTGTCAACATCAGGAAATGAACACACATTTTTCAATGCAAACATGAGAGTAGAACGCTACACCATTAATGCCAACCTTGCCAATGACTTTGTCTTATCTACAAACTAGTACATGTATGTAGTCTGTTTTGAGCAGACATGCTGCTGTAACCATATCTGACTATTAAAGAAGAATGTTTCCATAATGTTGATTAACAGCTTTCATATACAACGCTTACAGCTACTAAAGGATTCATACTACACCCAAAAAGCTTGCCAACATTATAAAACTGCTGAATGGATGCTGGTAGAGCAGGTTTTGTTTTTGTGTTGTTTTTCCCCCTGCGATGTTCATGTTCTATGAATAGCTAACAAACAATAGCCTCAACCATTTCTTTATACATGCTTTGGTTGATTTGTTATTGTCATAGCTAAGGAATTCTTTTGTCCTAATAGATATTTGTGCTCTCAAAGTGATTCTTTTGTTGTACTCTAGTCCTGGGAAAAAAAAAAACTCTGGGAGGGTCCACCAGGAAACTATGAAGAAATAACACTTTTGACCACCAATAGGTGTGAAATGTAATTCCTTTGTTCAATAGCACCCAGGGCATTCTTCAAAAAAAAAAGGGGAAAAAAAGGGAAAAAAAGGAGAGAAAAAAAAAGCCAGTGGGGACCAGCTTTCAGAGCAGGAAATGGCTTCGTAACATGGGCAGTCTATGGTATGGCATGGCAGTATTCCACTACCTTTACTGTTTGGGAGCCATTCTTCCTGATGGAAACGGGGCTTTTGCCTTGGCCAGTTTCCTACTGCCATTTTTATTAAACGCCATAAAACTTTGTTTGTGAGTTGTCTTTCTTAACCTCTCTCCCCCTCTATCCAGGATCTTCTCTCCCCGTATTTTGATGCAAGCAGGCAGAATATCTACTGATTTGAATACCCATTGTTCGTTCCCTCATGAATATTCAATGGTTACACTGGAGGCCACTGTTTAGAATAAAAAAATCAAAAATTCTCTCTACCTCAAAGGGCAAGTCGTATTACCCATAAATCATACACTATGATAACTGCTCTTGAGGTGAAATAGGATTTTTAAGAAAGCAATATTTTACATGTTGTTGTCCCATTTATCTGTCTGCAAAATGAGATGAAACAGATTCCATGCAGATAAACACATTACACACTGATATAATGTACGATACAAGGCTCATTTTGTGGGTTGTTGTCAGAGACTCCAACTCTCCCGTTTTCGACGGGAGATCTCCCGCCGAAAACCCATTTTAGTAAAATCTCCCATTCTCCCGCCCTGGCGCTGTGTCTCCCGTTGGGAAGGATTTCTTATTTATTGCTATTGTATATTGAAAAAATAAGCCTTAGGGAGCACCAGAGAGCATCTAGAACCCTAGGAATTTTGCGCTTCACACACATCAACTTGGAGTCTCCCGTTTGCTAGGGATTTCAGGCGGGAGAATCTCCAGATCAGAAGGTGCTTTGGGTTGGAGTCTCTGTGTTGTGTGTGGGACCATTTTCATGGACAGATTTATTACTTATTTTATTTGTTCAAGGATACATTTCTTACTTACACACTCATGGTTTCTTTCTTGGTACCCTACAATTTCACGTAATATTTCTGTTGTACACCAAAACATTTATTGGTAAAATATGTACTGTCTCCTAGTATTTTTTCTCAACATATTTTTATAAAAATAGAGTTAACTAGAAGTAGAATAAAATGTCAACATTTTTGCTTTCCAAAGTAGCAAAGGGTTTGTCTGAGTTGTGTTATGATTTACACATTAGATCTGGGCAATGTATACACATTCACAGCACATTCCCATCACTGTTTGCATAGTGAAGTCCATATCTAAGTCCATGGTGTCTGTTGAAGCAAATGTCAAAGTACTGTGCATTCATTTCTTCAGATTAGGCCAATAATCAACCTGTAGTCCGTGATCGAACATTGTGGTTATCCAAAGACACAGATTTTAATGCTGATGTTTTGATTAATCTGGCCAACATCTTACAAAATACAAGACATGCTCTACAGAAAGAGATGGAGGGGGAAAAACAAGTTGCAAGTAGAGTGTAATGAGACAAATACATTAGCTAATTAAACATAGTGCCAGCTTCCTCATTGACAAGGGCTGGGGTCAGTTTACAGTGTTTCTTCGAAAAGGTCCCAGGTCTTGTTTATTATCATATAAAGGATCTAGAACTCAAAAAACAAATTTCTTTGGTCTCACAGAGCATCTATTACAACAATCTATATCTCAATTCTTATTATTTGTTGTTACTGTTTCATAAAGTAGAATAAGATTTCTCTTCTACTTGAACCCAATTTTGGTCATTATGCACATTGCAGCTGTTTATCATGGTTGCAGACCTATCAAAAACCTCTAAATCATTATATCCATACTTGTACCTCATCATTAAATTGGCAATATAGCACAAAAGAATAGAGGCAATCTGTCTGTCTCTGATTAGTAAATTATTGTTTACATTTATTATTTTTTTTAGTACTCCTATAAAACAGGATACACAATAAAATCAACACTCATACAAACAGTGGTCAAACACGCCTAAAGAAGTAACAAAACAAAACAAAACAAAACAGGTCAGCAGAAATGCTGCCAAGGAAAATATGATTTGTAACTCTACCAATGGTAGGCATTGTGTTCATAAACTGCATGCAGAGTTACCAGAGATCGTCATATTCAGAAGCACTTACTGTACAAAACATATCTGAGAAGTGTGGGAGTAAAAATCCCTTGAAAACAAAATGAAACAAATTAAGACTACACATGCAGTGTGCTATTACAAAGTAACTATGTTGAGCCTCATGTAAAAGGAAGTGGGTGTTGTGATCAAAGAGATATGATATGATCAACAACAAAAAAACTACACAAAACCATCAATCGTACAACGGTGTATCTCTTATACTTTGTGTCTTTTCCTATTCAAGCTATGAGCATGTGCAATGCATGCTTACCGGAAATATCATGGCATTTCATGAATGACAGCAATACAAAGTAAATTACTGCTGTATCTATAATCAGAGCATGATTTCGTCAATGAGAACCATGCCAACAAATTACTGTGGTATTCAATACCATGGTAATTCTAACATGAAGGCACTTATATTGCATAAACCAGGAAGTTTAATATGCATCACAATAGATGCACAACTGGCTCACTGTGTTGGCACCCAAGCGACTGAAGTCCCACAAACACCACAACACTGCAATGTTATCATTGTATGTTCTGATCCAATAGCAACATGCGTATGGTGTGTAGCAATCCATGTGCACTGAGCCAATGTCCACCTCACATACTGTACGCTGCAGAGAATCTACATTTCTACGGACGTCTCTGGTAATCTGTGGTCAGTACAGACTTACACAATTGTACAATGTATCATTAGCTGTTGAATATGTGCACTGATAGTGATAGCGTACGCGTACAGGATTACAATACCCCCAAACAAGTATGTGCATTCCCAGAATGCAGAAATAGGTCATAGAACATGTCTGTGCAGTTTGAGGAAGACTGAATAATACAAGTACAATAACAATTTAATGACTTTTTACAGTGTTGGTTAAATCCATTCACCATCATCCCTAGATGACAAAGCTACAACAAAAGCTACAACAATGGTGTCAAGTAGTGCAACGAAATAAAGAAAATATCCCTTCCGCAAAACTTCATTTTAAATTTTTATATAAAATGTACACACATTACATTCCCATAACTTGTTACTAACATCTACTACGAGCGGTTTCACTCCTACTGCCTTCTGATGGCAGTAAATGGAATTTCTAATTCACTATTCTAGAAATATGAAAATATGTGTAATTCTCTTAGTACTGTTTTTTATTTCACTACTGTGATATCATGAAGTGTGGTAGCCTTCTTATCAGACAATGACGGTAAATCGACGACACAAACACTTTACAAATTCATCACTTTTGAACAGATGGTGTAATTTTCCTTAAACTTCACTAATGTTTTCTCGTGATATTTCTACATTCTACTGAATTTACATATTTTGGATTAATTCCCCTCTTTAATAGTCTATCCAGAAGTTGAAACCTCCACAAATTTCAGATCCATTTTCTTTTTGCACTCCACCTCGAAACTAAACTGCCTTCTACCTTAAAATTATTCTGCTGCTGAATGGGACCATTCTGAAATCACACCTGACATTCAGTGATTGGCCATCTATTTCTGTTGCTGCCAATGGCTGCAACATTACACCCTTCAAGAAATGAGGCAAGTGGCTTCTCTAGCCCAAACCAAGAACCAGCTAAAGAACAACAACAACAAACAAACAAACTAACAAAAAGTGCCATTTTTTACAGTCATAAAAATGAAAAGTGCAAATAAATGCTTGGGAATACTGTATCCGCCATATATTTAGCAAGTCTAAATTTTCGTGAATCAGGACTTCCTGACAATTTCACGAGTGGTTAAATTTGCGACCGTAGAATACAGTACTGAACGGTATGCGAGAACAAGAAATATATACAATACATGCATGTCTCACTCATATCGGGATCAGAGTCAATATTTTTGTGTGTCTTTAAAATCGTGAATAGCACCCGACTCGCGAAATTTGCGAAAATAAAAACCTCACAAAATATTTGCGTATACAGTAAATCAAATGACTGCACAGTTTATCTGACCCTTGGAGAGCTGGTGCTTTGAAACATTACTAATACACACTATAGGTACATGTACTTGCATTAAAGTTGCTATGGCAATATATGACAGAATTTCAGCACTACAAAGACATACAGAACGTATTGCTGCATACTAAATTTGCTACTATAGATAAATTTAAAGCGTGTCACAAGCTTGTGAAAAGTGCAGGCAGGGCAAGGTATCAATGATGCCAGAATTTCTGAACTTTGAATGTATAGCACAAAAAAATGTGCAGAATGCAAGAATGAAACACACACAAACACACAAACACACGAATACAGACAAATGCATGCTTTTTGCATGGTGTGTGTATATATTTATCTCAAATAATTGAACAGAATGAACCTGAATATAGACATCATAGAACCAGAAATGAGGAACAAGGAATAACACAGACAAACACAATTAGTTCAGATAAGCCTTTTTTTTTTAGGTGAAAATATTGGCCATCTATACAGTGAACAACTCCAACCTGAGGAAAAATGCCAACTGGAAGCTCTGATTTTTTTCCTTTTTGCTATCAACGCCAGCCAAGAGAAACCAAAACCCGGCAATGCCTTGCTGAAGCCAAAGCATATTTCTGGAAAAGCCGCCCAAAATAGATATTGGAAAGATTCCCTTTTACGTCCCTGTGATCTTCTGCAGGATTTCATATGACAGCCGTGTGATGCTAAAGTGTTGACTGATGTGATAATGTAGTAGACATAGTCCACAGCTCTTGCTTACTATCAATTGATAGAACTACTCTCTTTATTAGCTTGAAGTACTGATCTGATTCACAATATTTTTTCCCCTACATTTTAAAATAGCATTATTTCTTTATCAGTAGCCTCAGCAGCATTCATAGCTTCCCAATGAATTTAGGTGATCATTTTCTCTACCACTAAATATGGTCCAAATTCTCTCACACAGGAATGGGACTTTGTTCTAGCCATGTGCATATAACCGGTCATCTTGTATGACTTTCGGACGATTCTTTGCAAAATTATCCCGTGCTAGAAATGGATTCAAAATCCCCAAACTAATGCTCATAAAAACTAATAATAATACCAAGTGAGTACTACAGGCAATGAGATTAGTTCAGAACACCGAATGTAACCTCACTCATCGGTGATGTGCATGCCATCCAAATGCGATCCATGTGGGAGCTCTTCATCCATGCACACTAATTATAGACAAACGTCAGGGACTAATAATTAGGGGTATCCTGCTGCTGGGGCTTGGGTTTTTTGTTTTGGGCTCAGTCGGGTATTGTCAAATTTGTCCACCACTCTCTCTACGAAATTGGGAAAGTTGTAGCAATATTGTACTGTATACGTGTTTGATGCTTGGACAATTTCTAATTGAGAGTATTACCTATTGTGAAAGTGTTATGTAAAAACTTGGACTGTCTAGGCCATCTACTCTTTCTGACCTCACAAATGTTTCGCTGGAAATTTGCAGAATACCCCTGCATTTATCACAAAGTTGTAAGGAGTTTTCAGATTTCCATCGATTAAATTTCTGACAGATTTTATCATACATAATTATGAAAGCTCTATCGATACATTCGTCATCAAATTTCAAGATATTGCAGTAAGAGGTGTGTTATACAGAGCAGCGATACTCAAATGCACCAGCACACTTAAAGGATTATTTTTCATTTGCATATAATACAGAAATTCTAGCATGATTTGAAATCTGGCTGGGAGCTTCAATGATGCTGAATGGCATCAGCACTTTCAATTGCCATGTCAAATTTGGGAGTTATTCATTTTATAAGATTTTGTGGCTTTGTTCCAAAGGATACTATGGCATGTAGCAGCAATGATTCCAATGGGGTAGCATGTTTATTTGATGAGTCATCGGTAAAATCTGCTGCAGCTTCCTCAGCACGACATCTTAATATATAAATGAAGATTTTATCCTTGATATCAGTATCAATGGGAAATATACTGAAATGTAATACATCTTTAAAAATATTTTAAAATCCTGAATTGAAAGGTCCATTGGTGGTCGCCTACACTTACCAAGTGGTCTGGCCAAATGACCAATATTCTGCAAATTCATATCAACTACCTTACTTTCATTGTTTTACCCCCCCCCCCCCCCAAAAAAAAAAAAAAAAAAAAAAAAACATCTTGCTACAATTGGATATGCTTGCAGTATTATATGTGAATGACAATCTTTCAAGAACAGATGATGAAAACTTGTGTCATTTCCAAGAGTTCATCGTGCTCATAAATGTGGCTGCCTATATTTGTTGTGATTTTTAAACACACAACAAAGGTAGTTTCACTTGTTATCCTCTCTCTGGTAAATATTCTGTGAGGGTGATATCAATCTATGCTTTGAAATACAGTGTATATATACAGGAAGAGAAAGCAGAGCAGCATTATGTTGACTTTTTTTTTCTGATAACCAAACTATATTCTACCTTTTTTCATATATCTCTGGATATTTCTTTAAATAACAATGCAGGTGTAGCCAGTATTGACTGGATATTTAGAGGTTTTACAATTCATTGAGAAAATGAACTGTATCATTTGACATGATTTATTGTGTCTTGCAAAACACAAAAGCATTTTGATCGTCCTGATACCACTTTACCATGGTGAATACATTTTTTTTTTTTCTGTGGCAAAGCAAATTCCAAACTTCTTATGAAATGACCAAAAATTCATCACAATGTGGGGGGGGGGGGGGGGGGGGGGGGGTTATCGTGTGATTCGGGGTCACTTCTCAGAAAGAAAACACAACAACAACATTCTACAGATGTTCTGAATTCCAGGGCATTAGAAGGCATCCTCTATAACCACACCATCAAAACTGTAGCAAAGCTGGCATTAATGATGACGAAAATATATCCACAAGTGGTCAGTTTTGGTCACTGATCCCTGACCAGCTGCAGTATCACAATGCCACATGACACCCCACCACTATTCCTCCAGCACACCAGCTGAAAATACACTGAGTCATATTATTGTAATGACAAGTTTTGATTACAAGCAGAGTATTCACCTTCAAGAATGAATTCAATCTTGACACAGGATCATGAAGTGGTATCCACTGTATCATTTGATAGGCCTACAAATCAAAACCAAAAGTGCTTCTTTTAATGCAAATCTGCCTGCATAAGACTCTAGTATTCTATAATTATGCAGGATAATAATATTCTAAAAACTTGCCTATGTGTGTTAAACTTCACACTTCATTACTTCATTACTTACAATGCCTTTCACTTTTCTTTCCTGAAATTGTTATTATCCCTTAAGTTATGTTAGCAATCTTGAATGATCTATACTAAGATATAAATTAGGCCTACATTTACAGTGAAACAATGAATTTCAATTCTAAGTAAATCCATTTGAATTAATGTGAAAGATAAATCACTTTTGCCTAGTATCCCACCATACTTGTAGAAGCAGCCTAGAAACTGTACATACCGTATACGGCATATATTTAGAGAGTCTAAATTTTCACGAATCGGGATAGAGTGGATAAATTCGCAATTGTGGAGTACAGTACTAAATGGAGAAATGTGTATGCACAGGTCATGGGATTAGAGTTAACATTTACGCGTGTCTCTAAATTTGCAAATAGCATCTGATCGTAAAATTTGCGTACTTAAAAACCTCAAAAAATATTTGGCATACACAGTACAATGCTTATTCACACACAATGAGCTCTCAGATTTAGGATTGCATTGCAAAAATTTATAATGCCACCATTCAAACATGCAAAAAAAAAAGGGAAAAAAAAGAAAAGACAACAGATTAAAACATTTTGACAGAGCCAAAGCGCCTGAAATCTTTGCACATAGTCACATTTAGAAGCAATGATGGAGCATGATGACCTTGTGCACCCTAGAGTACAGACCTTATGTGACAAATTGTGTCATTCGATGGAATCAAAAACTCAACGTTTTTCTCATGCTCCGTTCACACATGCTTCACCAGATAAAAATTATCGCGAGGTTGTTCACAAATTTTTGGTGTGTGTCAACACAGAAGAACTAAACAGTTTTTGCATCGCATTGCAAAAATTAGTATTTGAAGGCCCTTAGTTTCAGATGCATGTGAACGGGACCTGTACAGCTCGAGGTACTAAGGCACTCTGTCATAATGATACCTTCAATGGCTTTGAATTATGCCACCTGTCTCAGTTTACTTTCAAAGATGACCATTGATGAGCCAACCTGATTCAATGCTAAACTGAGAATACAGAACTATCTAGGGCAATGGTTATGACATTAATGAAGCGGGGGGGGGGGGGGGAGGGGGGGTAGACAACACACGTCTAAATCAGATCAATCAGCCATGTGCAAGGACAAAGCTCTTTGGAGAACTCATTATGGGAAGATCGAGCTCGTCATGTAATGCGTCCTATAGTGCACGGACAAGTCTTCAACTTAAAGGGCAAGTCCACCTTCATATAGGCCCCCTACATAAGCATTGAGAGAATGCAGCAATATTAGTAGAACACATAAATTTATAAGCGAAAGTTTGAGGAAAATTGGACAATCCGTTCAAAAGTTATGAATATTTTAAGTATCTTGGCAGTCAATGCTGGAAGAGAAGACTACTACAGTGTATGATGTCATATGCGTACAACTATACAAGGAAAATAAAAAGAGAATTTCACAAAACTTTACTTTTTGAATAAAGTGCACATTTCTTCGACTTGCTACTGACGTATGTTTAGGGCAGTATTATTCCCCCTGCCTTCTGAAAGAGAGAAGTCGAATGTTCTTTCGTTATGCGAGAAAAATGGAAATATGTTGAATTTTCTTTATTCTTTCTTTATATCATTGTACTCATGTGACATCACAAGCTATAGTAGTCTTTTCATCCAGCAGTGACTGAGCAGAAACTTCAAAAATTCATAACTTTTGAACGGATTGTCCGATTTTGCTCAAACTCTCACTGATGTGTTCTACTAATATTGCTGCATTCACTCAACCCACATGTCTATGAAGGTGAAATTGTCCTCTAAACAAACAAAAAAATCCATATCACATCTATGTGGATGCAGTCAATACAACAGATTCCTTGAAAGGGGAATTCATCCCAAACACATTTAGGCCTATGAAGTGGATTCAGTGAACGCGCAAAGGATTACTTAATTTAATACCCAGTAAAAATCTTGGGAATATCAGATCATCGATTCAGATGTCCCGTTTTCTTTTTGTTTGCTTTTTGTTTTGTTTTAATGATGGCAATGGTGTGACATTACTATGAAATCTTCAAATAATGCAGTGATTACACAATTGCAGAACAAGGTACAATTGTATGAAAATACTGAATGAAATTAGCAAAAACCCTTTTTTTTTCAAATACACCATAGATCAGCATTAGAGTTATCTCCTACAAAAGGGATATTAGATACAATATTAGTCTTTTGTTTATCTCAGAAACAGGGCCAAGGAACATAACATTTTCATAACAAATTCAGATAAACGAACATGTCTTTGTTTATTTTCGAATGATCATTTGACTACTGTAAAACATGATATATTCGCGGCATGAAATTTTCGCGAACTGCCACTGGCCTTCAGTGCATATAGTGTACACAAGAACTTTCGCGTGCATTTTAATTTCGCAAATCTTCACGCTCGCGAAATTTGCGAAATTAAAATGCACGCGAACATTTCTCGTTTTACAGTATTCTGAACAAACAAATATTAGAATTCCCATCTAGTAAGAGGCATATGGAATTAGCAAAACTTTAAAACCTTGAAATTTACATTGTACAACTGAGCTACAACCCATTTTCCAATGCTCCTTAAACTTTCATGGAGTACATCACTGATCTTCCAACAATTAGCAAATCTTCACATACATACAGTGTATTTATTGACTTTCCCTTTAAGGGGGGAGCACTTTCAAAACAGATCAATCAGAAATGTGCAAGGACAGAGCCTTTGGATTCAAAGCACATTGTGAGCCGCATTTACACTTACTAACATCGCGATTTTTAAAATCGCGATATTTTGGTCCACCGTTTACACTTGCGCAAAAGCATGCGAAGTTTGAGCTTCACGAAACATCGCGATTTTTTGGTCGGTAGTGCGCATGCGTAATTTACCTCTTTTCAACACGGTAGCTGAGTGGAAGCGCGCGCTATTCTGTTCGTTTTCACTGCAGTGCAGTATACACGTATTTTGATCACAGCTAGCTGGTTGGAATGTTGAGCCAGGGCTTTTTATCAGTACAATGCGCATATAAACTTGTGCTTCTCGAGACTGTTTAAACTATAGAGCTTGCTATATTATATCACATACGTAGTAGGTGTGCAAAACTTCATCTACAGCAGCATTCAGGAGGATCATGAAATTTTGCCGATATAACGAAAGTGAGAAGTAGGACTTGGAAGTTAGGACTGGTATTTTATCAGGCGACAGCAAGAACTCTTGGGAAGAAGAACTCTCAAAGGAACACTTGTTACGTACTCCTGTATTCCACAAACAACGTATATCGAGAGCAGTACGGGCACTCCCACAATCTGAATCAACGCATTTTCTGGGAGAACATTATTTTGTTAAGTCGTCATGGGGTGATGATTAATACGTGGTTGGAGAACTTCAGGTTTGCTACTAGTAGTAGTTTTCACGTACTAGTTTCATCAGGGAGAGGGAGGTGAGAGACCACGAGCCGATCGGGGATCGGCCGTTTAGACGTGTACACAGCTGTCTATACCGTGTGTACGACTCTGGCCAGTGACCGACGTACTCTCTACACGTCCCAAAGAGGGATCGGGAGCGCGCGTAAACTCCCGGTGCAATCCGATACCGAAAGTCACGTGATGAAAAATCGCGATATTTCTGCAGCTTGGGTTTACACTCGCTAACTTCGCCTCAAACTTCGCGATGTTTCAAAAAATCGCACTCCGGCTGGCGATTTTTCTGGCGATGTTTCGAGGGCGTTTGGGTGTAGTTGCTAAGCAACTTACACCCAAATGTTGCGATTTTAGAAAAATCGCGATTTTTCCAAGCAAGTGTAAATGGGCCTGTGGTGAGTGCTTGTCATGAGATGCATCAACCCTGCACTGACCAGTCTGCATGATTTCCAGGAAAGCAGGCTGCCATAGCTGAAAATTATTTAGACAAAGTATAGGCATTTTAATCTGTCCATTATTTATCAACACTGTACTCAAACAGGTCCTGTGAAATGACACTGGTAATTACACCTTTCCATGGTTGAATTAGCCTCCATTATAAATTTTGTATGATGATCGTGTAAACACACAAGGCGCTTTAGTACAATCTTTTGCTCACAAGCAATTGCGTTGTTTTTGCACAAAATGCACCACCCAATCACAGTGCACCTAAGTGTAGGTCACAACGACATTTCTAAAGTCGCAAATGTTATGTAGACTGTCTTAAAGGGGAAATGTGTTTCAATGGATGTTTAAAGGCATTATTTACTATTTGCAGATGAAACAAAAACCCAGCTTTAGTGCTTCAAATTAGTTCTAAAATGTGGGTTTGGGATAAAAGAAACCAATGAAAAAATTTGAATCAGTATAATCAATGTTTAGTATTGTTAAATATACAAAATGTGAACAATAGTTATGATAACAATGGTTCTAGACTAAAAAATAGTGATATCTCCTTATATTTTCTGATTTATCACAAAATTTCTCAATGGTAGGATGTTTTATGATACAACTGACCTACACATATATATTCATCAAATGTGATATCTTAACCTGTTGAGGACGGTTTGATTTTGCTACAACACGCATTACCCATAGACACCTGCCCGAGTATACTCGGGACTCGTCCTCAACAGGTGTAGAAACATTTTTCAAATCACTGCTCCCAAAGGTAAACAGGACCTTTATATGCCTGCAGTGCCGGCTTCTTGCGTTGTCTTCCATCCATCCGATGTTGGCAAATCTGTTCTTTCTCCATACGTAATGAGACAACATGTGTCCAGGGCTCTGCGACGCTATTGATCCCCATCGCAAGATATTATTCATGCCTGGATGAAATGCACGATACTCATCAGCAAATTTGCATCCATGTTGCTTTGAATCTTACACACTTCCGTAGGGAACGGAATCATTAGCTAATACAGTCGTTTCAAAGGCTGGTGCACGGACAGATAATGATTCCTTGCATACAGTACATTATAAGTCTTGATTTCTGTGTAAAGTAGAATGTAGTACCATTTCAGGCAAACAGAAGTATTATGTGACTTCTGAAAATATAAAGGGTAACTAACGATATATCTCTGATACTACATGTATTTCAGAGATAATGGTTTTGCCATTATTGTACACATTAACTTCTAACAAGTACCCTGTATTAATGACAATTAACCACCCAATTATTTGTGCTTACATAAAGTGAAACTGGAAGCATTTGGTGAATCGGAACAAACATGGAGGAACAGCTTTACCTAAAAACCAAAGTAATTACTACTATGATATTAAAGTACATACGAAAAACAGCATGCCTGGGGAAAAGAGCTTTTATATACTCTGGAAGCTGAACAGCTACAAACGCTATTACTCATAAAACCTCCCGTGAAGCTTTCAGAAAATAGAACAGCCATCTAGCCATAATCCATCATGTGGTTGTAATATCAGAATTAATCCCTCGGGGATATTTCATCCCAAAGCTTTTAATTGCTCTAGTTTCCATCACCCTCGATACTCACTGGATGCTCTCTCGTCAAAGACCTGCGGCTGAACACTCGATCAAATCATAGTCCGTTGCCAGGATCCTTGCCAAGTAAAACTAAATCATCTTTCACATTCAAAATGTTGTACGTCAGGGCTCCCATGGAAAATATTAACTGCTAGTTGATTTCATTCCTGTTTATCCTCATGATCTTGCAAGCAAAAAAAAAAAGTGAAAACTACAGACAGTTGAGTCAACAAATCTGCCTGACTAATTCATATCAGTGTTCACTGCTATCAATAAAAGCAATCAAGTACAGGTATTTACGAAAATCATTTTTCTATCAGGAAAAATTACTTCACGGATGAGTTTCTGTAACCTCAAGATTAAAAAACAATAAAAAGAACAGAAGATACAGAAGATGAAAAATAACTTATCTACTTATTGCCCAAGCCTGTAGAAATTTGGTTAGCCATTTTCAAATCTGAGAAATAATTTGCTGAACGGTCATCTTCTACTTCTGTCATATGCAATATGAGGGTGTGTGTGGGGGGAGGGTTTATAGCCTGTATTGCTGAACTGTACTACCCTACTTATTCCTTAGATTAAAATGCCAGCCTAAAACATTATTTTGTACACCCAATAAATACATACACACCTCATGAAGTCCTTTTGAAACCATGTCAGTGTATTTTTCCTTCCTCTTATCATATTTCACTATTTAAATGTCCATGTAAATAAATGTAATTCTGTGAAGTAATGCATGCAGCAATGATTACTCTTTTTTTTTTTGTCCTTGATTTGAGAAAAATCAACCTTGTCATTGTGAAAACAACACATATCACCCTTGTGCTTTGCTCAATCATGGCATGCATGTTTAATTGCATACGGAGACAAATAGTTTTGACTTCCTTTGTGCAAGGCGGTGGCTTGTACATGTGACTGATTTCCTGTGACTCTTTTTTGCCCTGCAATCTCAAGTCCCTATTTTGTTGATAGTATGTGAACACCTGCAGAATACTGGGTGTATTCTGAGGGCTTTTGATACAAATCCCTTTCCCCTCTCTCTCTATTCTCTATTATGCCTGATAGACTCACCACAGGCTACATTGTGCTGATATCACAAAATGCCTCCTTTTTTTACAATATTCTTCAAATATTCATGACAGGTAAGGAGAGACTACACCTGCACGCAAGCAGCATGTGGGCCTCATTCACATCGAAGAAGTAAATCAGATTTTGGGAAAGAAAAATTGCCTTTCACAAGAGCCTTAGTGTGAGTCTATATAAAGTACAATATCCCTCAATGCAATTTTGCTTCTGAGAGGCTGGTGTGTATATAGTGTAATTTGCTTCAAGATACTTCAGCTCTCACTTTAATTTGAGTATGTGAAATTGGTCTTTAAACTGAAAGAGAATTGAATGCTCAAACTAAAAAAAAAAAATTAATCAATTAATAAAACTAGAAATGTCGCTAAGGCGACTGCTATGCCTCCGCCATAATGCATGATTCTCCTAATAGGTCTATAGTACATGTGGACAATGTATAATTACATTTTCACAATACTGGCAAAATATTGAAATTACATGTTTGTCACAAATGTGTTGAATGTTCACCTTCCTTTACCTAGGTTTAATTAGATGAATAGGAGAGCATGTATTTGGGGATTCAAGGACTTTAACTTGACTTTGACCCATTCATAAGTGTATGAATACTGTAATTTTCAAGGTATGGAGAAAAAGTGTAATTTCTGTAATGAAAAGTACACTGTTACCATTTTCTTTTGGCCTTTAACCCTAAAATTCATAGGATAATCACTGTCAGGCAGAACATGCATAAATATGTAGTAAGTTTCAAGATAACTTGAGCAACTTCTGAGATATGGAGGAAAAAGTTAGTTCAGCACTTTCCCTTGATCTTTGACCTTTTGACCTTTGAGGCAAATCCCCCCCCCAAAAAAAAAAAGAGAAAAAGAAAATTTCCACATAATCTAGGTTATACATGCATACACCAAGTGCAAAAAAAAAAAAAAATGGCATTACATAAATACATATGTATGAGGGAAATAGTAAAAATTTGAAGTGTTGCACTTGACCTTTGACCCTATGAAGCCTAGATTATCTAGATGATAACTGCCAGTCAGTACATGCACATATACTATGTTCCATGAAGATACCTTGAACAATTTCCAAGGTACAGAGAAAAAAGCGAAGTTTTAATATTTTAACTTGACCTTTTGACCTTTGACCTTTGACCTCATGACCCAAAACTTTCACCAGGGAATCTTAATTGGGTAATACATGTATACACTAAGTTTCAAGAAAATATCTTCCGGCATTGCATAGATATGGAGGAAATAGTGAAATTTTACGTATTTGACCTTGACCTTTTGACCTTTGACCTCGACCATGTGCACCCAAAAGTTGATAGGCACAACTTCACCCCCTAATACACATACATGCCAAGTTTCATTAGGATACCTTAAAAGGTTTTGATAGTTACCCTGTCCACAAAATTTATTACGGACGGACGGAAGGACGGACGGACAGACGGAAGGACGGACGGACGGACGGACGGAAGGACGGACGGACGGACGGACAACCCGAAAACATAATGCCTCCGGCACCACTTTGTGGCGGAGGCATAAAAAGATGCAATGGTAACTGCAGAGTATAACTTTCAATCCACTACAGTGTAAGATAGCAGGGGGAAAATGATATATGGAATATCTCTAAACAAATCTCAGTTGCTACAATTGAGATGTTTGCTTGTCATAAGCCTATGGCCAAAGTGTTAAATTCTTGTTTTCCAGTGAACCAACATCATTTTGATCCACTTGAGTTCAGTTCCCTGTTCCTTAAATTGTACCCGTTTTTCACTGTTATTGCATATTGCAGATTTAAATAACCAGATACTGACAGAAAGTGAAGCAGAGCCAGATAATGAAACCTTTATTTTGATATGAGGAGGGATAGCCCCTCATTCCTTTGTTGTCTGAATGGTAATTCCAATACTTCAAGAAATGTTTGCGCCAATATTATGTTTTAGCGTGTTGGTGAAACTGCATCCGCAGAGGAAGGAGGCCTTTTCCGCATAGCATTGCCGTCAATCGTTTCACTTTGGCAACCGGCAATGAGTTAACGGCTCTTTGAGGCTCAAGCCTTGAGTCTCCTAGCGCAGTGTACCCGCGGATTTCCCCTCCGCTAACCTTACCAGCTTCCTGATTTACCAAATAGCTGATTAGCATGTCAGCCGGGTACATTGCAATGCAATAATAGAACCTGTTTAAACCACATATGTGTCAAACATGTGTAAAACAAGAAGGCCGGTGTGTGTTAAGATGGCATTGTTCTTTTGTGAGCCCAGCTACCGATGATAGGGGAGGGGAGGGGATGGGAGGTGGGATGGTGTGGGGAAGATGGAAAAAGGAGATGGGGGGGGGGGAGGGGGGGTCGAGGTGCAAAAAACAGTATGAAATCAAACCACAACCCTGAGGTGCAGCTCTGCTCTTGCCATGGCATACGTAATGCACTGAACTTGAATAATTCAGAGGGAAGAAAGCCACATTATTTGCTATTTCCATAGAATTCAAAAGTTCTCCTCTAGAGAATTGTGGTGGCCATAAAAGTCAACAAAAAAATACCCACAGGTAGGATAAAAGATGGAAATCTTAAGACATTTTAAACAAAAGATTAACACACAATATTTCCTACAGCTTGAGAAGTACATGTATCCTGAAATGTAGTGAATACACATCTGTCACAATACAAGTATAAATGCACTGGCATGTTTTTTGTCCTTCCTCCTGATATAAAACCAGTCCTGAGACAGTAAGAGCCTTTTAACACATTATGTGCTAAATTTCTTTGAAGACCTGTACTATATTAAACGTTACTCCATTCTCTCTAAAAAAAAAAAAAAAAAATGATGCATATTATCTTTAATGTTAATTCTGTCCATCACAGATTGTTTTAAGTTGATAATTTGGTCCAATACCAGAATCCCTGGTCATTTCAGGCTCTTATGCATTTTCTCTCACAGAATTTATCTAAATGATAAAATGAACATTACAAACGATGAAGCACTGCACAGCACATCTTTAACAGTGCTGTACTAGAACCTACTTCTTCCATAATTAACCCTCAAGGGAAAAAAAAACAAGTAAAACTCTCCTTGTTTCTCCATACTTTCAAAAGAGAAAACACTAGAGTTGACATCTTGAAGTCTACTTGTACCTTTCACCTTTTGAAAGAGAAAACAAGAGCGCTGAAACCAAAGGTGTGCATAACATGTCTACAGAGTGGCAGAATTACAAGTGTACCTTCATCCCTTAGAAAGAGAAAGACAAGAGCATTATTTTACATACAAGGCATCCTATACATCTACCTTTAACCTTTGAAAGAGAAACTGGAGCATTGCATCAAGGCAGACTGGAGACCATCCTAGAGATGAGGCATCAAGGACAAAAGAAGGAAAATTCAGTCTCCAGAATGACAGCAACCCACACAGCCTAGCATATAAAACACACAGAGACACTGTGTCCAATACACACTACCATTTGGTAATCACGTGTCGCAGTGTGGGGGGGGGGGGGGGGGGGGGATGTCTAGGGCAACTATCCCCTCTTTCCCCTGGCCCCTAATCCTAATCCTAATCCTGAACCTTATCCTAACCCTAACCCAAACTGTAAAACCCTAACCCTAATTTTTACTCTAACCTTATCACTAACCAGTATTTGGAGGGGGGGGGGGGAATTGCCCTGATACGGTCACAGTGACCTCTGCCAGCTCCAAGTCATCATCCACAACATACACATAAACACACATATGCACACACACACAAACAGACATACCCATACACATAGAAACATTTATACACACTAACTATAAACAGACACAATGCCAACATGCATACAAACCCATGCACACATGGTCTATTTTCTATAGGTAAATGTACAGACATGAACAGGTCCATGATCAAACCTTTTCCCATTTTTTTTTTCTGCAGGAGGTTCAAGCTATTTCCTCTATCCCTTGGACTACATTGTATGTGGGACCTAAATCCCATTTCAACATTTGTTTTTGTTTTTTATCACCAGTGTAAATTTTTCTCACTCCATGGGGAATTTCCCTCAAGATAGACAATGCTGACAAAAAAAAAAGGTACTAAAGGCAATGTCTATGGTTTCCATCATCAGTTACAAAGTAATCCAAAGCTGGAAAGGCTTATTCACATTGTAGTGTAGCAGCCTAATGAATAGCTTTTTTCAAAGGTTTCTCATGCTTTTGTAGGCATGAACAGTTGCGAGTAAATCAAACCGCAAAGCTGAAGCTTTAGCGCGTCAGTCCTAGCTCCTTTTGAGATTTGCAGGCATATTTAAACTATTATTCATAAACCAGGGGAGAGCTTTGAATACCCGTGCATCATTCCTACGGAATATCAGCACTGACTAATGAAATTAGTCATTTTGACTACTAGAATTGCTGGAGTCACACATTAGCCTTAGAGTTGCTTTCCATAGGGCAGAGTGGCTTAGATCAGGGAAGTGGAAGAGATTTATTTTCCATACCCCATGGATGACTTATATGACACTGGTTTGTCACTGTGTAGAATGCCAAACAAGCGATGAAGGCTTTAACCCATTGAGGACAGTTTGATCTTGCTACAACACGCATTTCCAATCTAGACAACTGCCCGAGTATACTCAGGACTTGTCCTCATTGTTTACCATTGGGCGCAATGATTTAAAAGATGTTCGAGTTACCACATTAGATGCGAATGTGTAGGTCAGTTGTATCACAAATCATATCATCATATGATAATTTTGCCATAAAACTTAAAATATAAAACATATATATAAAATAAATTTATTTATTCATTAAAATATAAGGAGATATCTCTAATTTTCTCAACAAACCATAACTGTAGACAGTTTATTCTAGAAACAAATTTATTATTTATAACTATTGTTCACATTTTGCATATATATCTTACAATACTTAACATTGATTATACTGATTAACATTTTTACATTGGTTGTTTCTATACCTGACTCACATTTTAGATCTATTTTGAAGCACCAAAGGAAGGTTTTTGTTTTATCTGCAAATGTTAAATAATGTCTTTAACTGCGTACTGTTTTTTCAGACTTTCATCTAATTGCCCTCCCTAAACCATGCATTTATGCATAATTTACAAAGCATTCATATCTGCATCATTCATGTTAAGTGTAGTAGCCTGCCAGCAGTGCATCAATTCACTGCAATTAATTATTAGTCGTTTCCCAAGTGTCCTTCATATTATCACACAGGGAACTTCGGGGCACACAGGTGTCTATGTTCTTTTAAAGGGAGTATTTTGGATTGCACACTTTTAATACAACTGATGAAGTGATAACAATGCATCAAAATGTAATCACACCACAGCGACTGCACGCACAGTATTCCTTCACATAATATAGATGATTCCAGCAAAGGCCTGAGACAACATATACTATATAGATATACTTTGCCATGAGAGTTTATGGTTAACTTATAGGCAGAAGTAACTCCAAAATAGGACTGTCATTCACTGAGGGGCACAGCCCCCAAACAAATAGCACTATTTTGGAGGCACTGAGGCCTAAAGTTTTAACCAGAAACTCAAAATTAGGCAGAGCATATTCATATTGTATTTTGGGTACAAAATTTAAACAAAAGAGGGGAAAACGTGAGGCAAGAAGTCGCATGGTGGATGCGATGATGTGGAGCATTCCTACACTGACTGTACAAAGCAGCCGACAATGTCAGATTTGCTTTCTGAAGTCACAAATGTGACCTGCTACAACAAAATGATCCTAAAGTCGGGCAAGGTCAATTATTTGAAAATTGCATGATATAATCCCCTAATCTTTCTGCTTTAAATTGATATATAACACATTTTATAAGAATAATCGGCTGCGGAGATATCGATGTTTAAAAGAGAGCAAGTCGAGACGTCTGGAAAATCACTGTTTCGAGAAAAGCGCCCTAAAAGTCTTCCTTTCGACGCAATCGCGATCAAGGGACACGCAAGTCAGTTTTCACCTCTGGACAATAGAAGGTACTGTATACGCTATATATTTCGCGGGGGTTTTATTTTCGCGAATTTCGCGAGTCGGGAGCTATTCACGAAATTAACAACACGCGAAAATATTACCTTCCAAAATGAATCCCTTGCCTTGATGATACGAACATTTCAGTACTAGAATACCATGTCACGGCTTACCGAACAGACCATACTGGCTAAGCTTGTTTACGCACGTCCACGTCTACTTACGAATACTGTAGAGAGCCAATCCATTATCGCAAGGGGACCACTCGTCAGAAATCTAGCGCGATGGACTTAACCACTTCAAAAATGTTGAATTCTAACTTACTAGTTCGCAGAGTTTGGCAAGTCTTTTTCATGCAGTGTATAACTAGTATCACTCTTATATGCTAGTAAGTTGAAGATTCACACTTTCTTTGCCACTTCATATTTTCTCTGGTCCCCCAATCGCGAATTTAACCACTCGCGAAAATGTGTGACATCGGCAATTCGCGAAAATTTATGCACGCGAAAATTATAGCGTATACAGTAAGCCCTAGCAACCCCTGAAGAGTTCATTCAAGCAGGTCAGCGTCGGCGGTCTCCTCACCAACCAATCAGTGACCAGGATGTGAGAAGCGGCTGAGCATAGCGCACCCCGCCCGCACGCACCAGTCGACTGGGCAGTGTGCGAGCTTCACGCTTCGGTTAACAGCAAGCAGCAAACTGACCAATGAGATCACTCTGGTCGTTGTTAGGGGCGGAACCTATCTGTGGCGCTCAATCCAAATTTTCGAACCAGTTTCTGCTTCGTTGAAATGCCCAAAAAACATGGCTCAGAAAAACGCTATTTTTTGGTCTTTCCTTTGATCATTTTGCTTCAAAATTTCGACCGATGATAGAAGACATGTTAGACTCCAATAATATATCAAAATCAGAAAATCGTAAGTTTTGACCAATTTTAATGCTCTGACTTCAAACTCGATTTTCACTGCTTCGACCGTGCGCGACTTTAGGACCTTTTTGTTGCAGCGGGTCACAAATGTTTTTGTTGAAATACAAAGGAGTAGGTGACATCAGAATTGCTTTATGATGTCACAATTACTTCATGACATCATTTCACAAGTAGTACATACTATTTGGAAAACGTCATCACAAAAGTGATGTTTAATATTTTGCAAATAGTATGCCATGCAGCGTCAAGCATGACAACATTCTGACATACCTAAAAATGTGTCACATCGTTAATAGATCAAAAATGTATCCTCGTGATTGGTTGTATTTTGCAAAAAGTATGCCATGCAGCGTCAAGCATGACAACATTCTGACATAGCTAAAAATGTATCCTCCGTAGGTATAGGTATACCTATAATCAGGTGAAGCCCTTTCAACCAATCACGAGGACAAATTTTTGATCAAAATTGTAAATCGCACTATTCAAATATCACAGAGAAAAGACTCATGTGTGTCTTGTCCAACAACAACAGAATGCATTGTCTTCAGCTGCGTAAGATCTGCACAATGAACAAAGACTGATGTCATTTGGACGGTAAGGTGCCTGATTGGTCACTACTATTTTAATTGAGAAATTGAGAAGAATCACTTTCACCCTTTGTCTAGCTGTTAATAGTCTTGAATAGGATGTGAGAATGGAAAACGTACAAACTTAAGTCAATTTGGGCCTTTACTTACAGACCATAGTTAGAGTGAAATGACAGAGCTCTGTTTATAATTGTCATTTTTGCCTCAAAAATCCTGGTAGCAAAATTTGGTAAACATAAATCAAGAGATTTGTACAAGTCCCTACATGCTCTCCTAGTTTGGGCACACTCCTCACTGGCACTTGTGGCTTCGACTGTGTCTCATGTGATCATGTGATCTAGCAATTTTATTACAGCCTAAGTGCCTTGAACAAAGGCTGAACCATGAATGACCATAGCTGAGTAAGGAGGAAAACGGAACCTCTGTCAAACAGTGAGTTTTCAAAGATAACAACTTAAAACGAGATATGAAACTCGTCACGCTGACGAGTTAGGTGATACGCTTGGGGTCATCAGGTGTCGGTCATCTGTGATCGACAAAGAAAAGAATGTGATATAGGCACCTTGAAGTTATATTGAGCGTGCATGCAAAACCGTTTCTCTAACCAATCGGCCACGGGACATCCCCGGAAATGGTAAGGCAAAAAAGAAATGTATCGATATTACAGGGGGAAGAAGTCAATGCCCACTCAACAATCGTGGCCGCGTGAACATGTATTGCATTGCTAGACGGAAATGCGGCCTTGTAACGACTGATGTCGCTATGCCATTTCTGGCAACTTGGGAAAAATACGCGCCGTAGACATAAAGCCTATAATCGGCTGGTTTTGATACCTTGCCTTTAATCACAATTTTCAGTGTGATGACGTCATCAAAGTACAAAACAATGACATGGTCTTGAAAGACAAATGTTCAAAGTACAACACCTCAGTCGTCGTCATTACATACTATGATCGGTTTGACAAAGTCAACCTGCAAAATGTTGCTGCAGTCGAAGCAATGTGGTCTCCAACACACAAAAAAGAGGGATATGGCGTGTGTGTGTATAGGTGCGTTTATATACGAACGTGATTTCTACATGGACGAATATGTAATACAAAATTGAAGAAAAAAAGTAAAATAGCTAAGTATTTTGTTTCGTGATCTCGTGGGGTTCGAACCCGCAACCTCACGTCTCTGAGACGTCGCCTTTAACCACTCGGCCATACGTCTCGGCGAGAAAATATGAGGAACGTAAACTTATGTATGTGAAAGCTGAATCGGGAATCGTTTTGTCCACATTCCATTCTCATTTTCAGTTTTAAACTGCAAAATTGTCAACCTGATGATGAGATTTCAAAAAATAAAATGCATGATTACTGAAGCTTATTGTCTCAGCTACAACATACTTAAGTTTCAGAGGAAATGAAGCAAAATCAGCTGAGATAAAGGTGCTTAAACGTTGTCAAGTCAATGCATGGTTTTAAAAAAAATCACCTCCCATAGACATAACACGTAAACTTGTCCGATTTTGCATCTTTACCTTTAATCACAATTTAAGGTATGATGACGTCATCAAATTTCAAAACCATGACTTGGACTTAAAAGGCAAATGTTCAAAGTACAACATATCTGAATTTGGGATAATATTGAGCTTAAACAACAGAGATATGAGCAAATGAATGTCAGAAACAGTACCTCAAAAAAATTAATTCCACTTTTTTGATTTCAGATGATGATATGATGACGTCATAATGTATTTAGGGAAATATTGATACTTGAAACGTTATTTTCAATTCATATGCTTTTGTAATATGCAATAAAAACATAGGGTCACCTGACGTTTTAAAGAGCTATGGCGAAATAAACAAAGACATGTTTTTCGCTATATTTCCACATAGACGCGAACACGAAAT
The DNA here is from genome assembly GCF_040938485.1 of Diadema antillarum. Lineage (NCBI taxonomy): Eukaryota > Metazoa > Echinodermata > Echinoidea > Diadematoida > Diadematidae > Diadema > Diadema antillarum. The sequence continues at coordinate 1,861,608 of NW_027271462.1, forward strand.
TTCAACTTTGACGCCAGCGCATTCCTTTGTTATAGGTCAAAATTGATCGGAAATCAATGGATATTGTTACTTAATGTATCAGGAATCCAAATCTGTCAAAAAATGTGCATTTTCAGTTTGCTTACGCGCACTACGCGCGAAAATGTGCGGACGGACGCGAACGCGCGAAACGCTTAAAATTGTCTGAAACTTCGAGATTTCCCATTGGTAAGTTGTTTTGAGCCTTTTAAAAGTTTGACGCGCGCGTACGCGCGCGTAATAATGTCTTAGGTAATTAGCATTAAAATGTATGATAGAGCGTGACCTGAACTTAATGTCCGCCGAAAATGATACAGACATGACCTTTAGATATGAAGTTATGATCGATCATGTAACATGGTCCGAAAATCACAAAATGGCGCCTAGATGACGTCATAGATATGTTACTGTCATGAAAACCTTATTGTGGCTAGATTTTGTCATGAGACATGTTCCCTGAAAATGTCATGTTATTCCGTAATGTCATTCTTGAGATATTGATGACACAAAATTGTCCAGAAAGAAAGAAGAATAAAAAGAAATAAAGAGAGATTTTGACAATCACAATAGGTGATACGCTGATAGCGTATCACCTAAATATAGATTGGGTAAACATAAGTATTCAGAGTTTAGCACTTACATGGTACATAGCATAGCGGTCTTAAAAAATCACAAGGACAAAACAAAAGTAACACGTTCATTCTGTACCTTGTGCTGTTAGCAAAAGAAACATGAGACACAGTGGGTCTTAAACACTCACTTGAGTATCGCAAGTTCACATTCTACGCATTATCAATACCTGAGAAAAACACAGCAAATCTCTGATTATTTTAAATACTTTTGGGGGGAGGGGGGCATTGTGCCCATTGGAACAAATATCACGCTAGGGATGCATCCTGTTTGGTGAAAGTTTGGCAAAAATCTGTCACAGGGTTTTCAAGAAGAAGCCAAAAATGTCAAAAGTTTACCCAGGAAAGAAGAAAGATGCAGGACACCTGACAATGCATGATTACAATAGCTAGCTCAGGCCTTTGGCTCGGGTGAGATACAGATGAAAAAATGCCCTTCATGTGAAAAGTAGTAGGAAAAAAAAATGTGTACATTTTTCAGTATCGAGAACAACCAGAAAATAAAAAAATTAATAGAAATTGAATTTGTACATGTTCAGGTGGTTCACAGGCCCTCTAGACACTAGTGTCAAAGAATGAATGAGGTGATAATAAGATCTCAAATTTCACACATGCTCTCCTGTCATGCCTCTCTGCTTCTTATGAGACAACACTTCCTGCTTGGTGGTCTTCTCTACAGCTGGGGGTGGGGGTGGGTGTGGCTATTCGAAAAGTTTGCAATGGACTACATATCCTTGATGACAGCTTTTACCACTGTACATAGCTCAGATTCTCAATTCTGACAACTTTCAACGGTACTAGCACTGAACTATTCCATTTAATCTATTCTAGTCACTAGCGAAAACCTAAAAGCTGACGAGGTTTTGTTAGATTGGTAGCATTTAGAGCAGGTTAATACTGCAGACCTATCACACTTAACCCTCAGCTTACAGAAACCGAATCAACCATATTTTCACTGTGGGGGAATTACTACATTTCGCAGGCAACAGATTAAGATCGAGAAAAGTTTACCCATCAGCAATGAGAAAAACAGCCAGGGATGAGCAAACTTATGCATGGCATTACCTTAACTATCTCAACATGAGATCTGTGTTGGAACCACTGTGCCAGTGCGGCACATTACTGTGGTATTGTGGACTGTCCATAAGCAAAATAGGACATCAAAGGTAGCGCTTACAGATATGAACTTTGGCATTCAGCTCCCGCTCGATTTGAACGCAATGAACTTTGCATAATTTGTAAATTCTCAGATATCGGTAAAAAAAATTGCAGACGGCACTTCTTTGATTAAAGACGGGAAGCATGATGACAATTAGCTTCTAAATGATGTGGGGGGAAAAAAGGGAGTACAGCAAAAAGAGGGAGCAAGATTTAAGAGAGAGCTTGAAATTCAAGTCACAATCAAAAAGAGCAAGAATTCAGATAGAGAGAGGAGAAGAAAGAGAAATCAAAGTTTGTATGCATGCTTTTTAATATCACAGGATGAGTTTGTCAGCAAGGCACCAAAACGGTTAGGATGCAATTTAGATTGCTTTCACCCTCCAAGTACCAGGCACGATCTCCTTTACCCTTGAGCGTGCAGCCAATAAGTGCACTGAAGTGCAGTTTTATGTATTTCAATCAATTCCAAGCATTTCCTGGACTTATAATACTTTGTTAATGTTTGAGAAAAAACAACAACACAACAACAAAACAAAGAAAAATGAAAATATGTTTAACAGGACAGGGAATATAAGATGGGATTATGTACATTCTGGAAAACTTTTAATTTCTAAATTTGAAGGTTATGACTGGAACACTGTCTTGTCAAGTACAGCTATATCATATTTGTGGTTGTGCAATCTTCTTTTGTCTAATCACCATACTGATACATCACCACTCTGGCTTCTCTACTAGAAATACAATCACTTTTTATTTCGTTTTCGCCATGCTGAAATTACTTACGCTTTAGCCCTTTTTACACTTGTGTTTCTTAACCCCGTACTTTCTCTGACCCAGGACTATCGTTAGTCCCGTACCAATTTTTTCAGCTTTTTACACTCGCCAATAAAGCCTATAGAAAGCCGTGTATAAAAAAAGAATAGTATGGTCTGTTACCATCCTTCTCAACCTACTCACATATGCATTATGGGTTTTAACCCATCTCATCATGTCTTGCCCATGTCTTTCGTACGAATGTAGCCTTTGGATATCATATCTATTTGGTCAAGGAGATGAGACAAGTTTTATTTATTAGGATCTTCCCCTAGTATTTATACCACACAAATAGAAAACTCAGCATTCACCACCATCCTAGCAAACAAGAAAATTATTAATCGACACCAATCACACAAACACCTCTTGATTATAAATACAAACTTGCTTCAATTTAAGTTAGTTCATATCCTGACCAGTACACAACTTTAAAGTAGGATCATCATGTGCCTGTACATGTAATCTGAATCTTTTAGAAGATACAGAAACATTTTTCACATGCATCTGTTGCCAAGAACTTTAATCTTTTTTTTTCTTCAATCAATTCAATTCAAGAGGTAAAAATATCAGGAATTGTATCTCAAAGAACAAAAAGAAAAACAAACATAAAAAAAACAACATCTTCAATAACAACATCCCGGTAAAAAAGAAAAAAGAAAGAAAAAAAGAAGAAGCACATTACAGAGATGGATGGTTTCACTAGTCAGCTGTCCCCTTCCAAGAATTGTGGCAAACCTAATGCTATATACAAATGGCTCAAGCTCCAAAGAAACAATTTCAGTAATATTTAAAAATCAAACTCCCTGGAGAAATCTCAACAGGATTTGTTCAGTCACTAATATTTACCTCCCCCTACCCTACCCCCCCCCCCACAAACAAACAAACAAACACAGAGATTTCATACTCGTTTTTTGCTCTGAGCAAAAAAGGCTTCATAACTCTTTGGAGATTAATAAAACCAGAGACACAACACCAAACTGCACTCTCACATTACACAAGTACAATACTTTAAATATATCTGAACTTGTCATGCAAAAAGGAATAATTTGATGGCTGATAGTCCAGATTTTCTGGAAATTGAGATTCATCTCCCTTCTATTTGCTGCAGGCATTTCCTGCATTAGGCTCGACTGACAGGTCAAAAGAACAATATCGCACACCATTTCAGGTATGCAGCTGGCTATAATCACAGACATGATTGCCAATTTGACTAATGAACATGCCGATGGCCGGGCCTCGATGACGAACACAATGACAGTTAAGTCTCATCCTTCCAGGGCCCATGTATGAGTATTTCACAAAGCAATACGATCAGATTGAAGGGATGACCCATTTGGTTTTTATTTTTGTTTGTTTGTTTGTTGTTGTTGTTGTTGTTGTTGTTTGTTTGTTTGTTTTTTGTTTTTGTTTTTTGCTGCTGCTGCTGCTGCTTATAGGTATGTATGAAGAGTCTCGTAAATATCCGAAAGTTGCTGGGATAGATTGGTAGCTTCAGTTGTCGACATATCTTGCATGCACACATATTCCCAAACATACAGACACACAATAAATAGTATTTCATAGTTAACCTCACAATATATGATACTGATCGAGAGATAAACAGAGCTCATAAGTCTTTCTCTCTCCCTATAAATTTACCTATCTACCAGCAAGATTCATTGACATTCTAAGGCCTCGAATTACCCGGGAGGCAAAAGGCAATTTGCCGCAATGCCCTATCTACTTGCCGCAATGCCTCTCTCAGAATTACCATGCTTACTGCAACTTTTCCTTGCTACCCTTAAAAATTTTTGAGAGAGAGTGCCCCTAAAACCAAAAATTGCCTGTCCCTATTAAAAACTGGCGAAATTCAAGGCCTGCGATGATTCTCATGTCTGCAACCCATTTCCTTTCAGCACTGTACTAAAATGATGCAGCAGTCTATTACCACTTTGCCAATTTTGAAGACTATTCACCTCTCTATCAAGCACATTGTAGAGCATTTGTAAACCACAGTAGACTTCATTAAAGCGTCATTAAATGATTTCTTTCATACTCAGAAGTGACGTCATGCAGTAGAGTGACATTTCCACAAATGAAAGTCATTCTGTATTAATGTATAATATAAAATATGTTGAAAATATATGAATAATAGTTACATTACACACTTTGATTAATGAGTGCTACTTACTACCAATTGTAAATGTTTTCAAACAAAACTGAAGTTCATCACGACAGGCAAATTATTTTTTTGCAAAATTCACCATTAATCTAATTATACAAATAATATGAAATAGATAAGGGGAAGATAAAGTTGTACTCTTAACAGAAAAACAGAGCAATTCTGAAAGGGACAGTGAAAGTCTCACTGAACCTCAAAAAAGCACAGATAATAAGCACAGTATGGAATATTTCTAGGTTCCTCACATTTTCACCCAAGGGCAAAAATGGTTACATTCACCATCATCGCATAAAGCAGATCATATCATACATTTGTATCTTGGCCTCATAAAACACAGAGTCGGTGAGATTGGGAAGGCTGTGATTTACAACATCAATCCCATCCACAATATCATCCTCCCATCTGCCCTCAAGGAATAGAATACACGGTTGTATTACAATGCAGCCAGCTCGTCCATTCCACTCGCAAATGAAAAAATCGTATTCACCTTTCTTCATCAATCACTGGCACAACATGATATCTGTTACATTGACATTTGTAGCCTACGGCACTGATCGAAAAAAAAAAAACAGAAAGGAGAAAAGATATGAGAATTTTTACAGTGCTAATGAATGCAAGATTGACATAGTTCCGAAATATTAATTTCTTATCGAAATATCAAAATTACTATCTCTCCCACATACGTATGAACGAAGTAAGAGTTTTCAACAACTACAAAATCTCACAGCTGTATTTGAAACAGTACAATACATCTTTACTCTCTATGGTATTAACAAAATCCTATCAGTATTGCAAAAAGACACATGAACTGCAAAAGCACACATCAGAAAAACATAATTGATAAAACTGTATGATAACATGCACATGAATTGTAATAGAGCAACCTTCATTTATGTAATATTCACAGCAAGAAATGCAGCTGGTTCAGGTATTTGAAGCTGTAGCTTTTGCTGCTTGATTTAATTTTGATAGTAGATTTTGCAATAAGTTTACATCAGGAAGAATTAAGCTTCACAATGAATAGATTTTACATGACTTATACAAAGCTTGCATATCAATAGCCCTCTATTGCCTTACTGAAAGTGGGCTGTGAATACTGTGATGGCACAATGTATCTTTTATCAAAGGTAAATGTGGTTGAAATTGCCAGAATTAAGGGGTGCTGCTCCAAAAGTTCTTCACCTTAAATTTTGGGTTCGCTGGCTTTGGTATCTCTAACTTTATTTAGTATTTACATCATCATGTACACTATTCAAAGTACTATGAATCATATAGCAGTCATACACCTTGTATGTCAAGCAACAAGGATCTCCACAATCAGTGGACAGGCTACATAAACACAAGCGCATTCTCATTGTACAATGTACATTTTGTATGTCTTGTGAGTCAGAAAAATGGTTCTTGCACTTATACAAGAGAAAAGAAAGAAAGAAGAGGATTTCTTCTAGTTGTTCCGGTGACATAGACAAAGCAAGCCACAGTCTCAAAATAGAGTAGCCATCACTTACTGAGTTCCCACAAGTCATTGTGGTGAGGATGAATGGCTCATTACGTAAACAAAGAACTTTAATTGTTACTATCTATGATGTGGGTAGGGAAAAGGACACTGTAGAATATGTTCAACAGCAAGCAACACACAAAGGCATTACATTACACATATTTACCACCTCAAGGCTCCATTATGGCTCCAGGTGCAATGCCAGTGACTTAAATCTTCACAATATACTATCCTTATAGTAGTTACAATCAAATAGATTTGATTTGTCAGCAAATGGGGTCACCTTGCTCTCTGACAAGTTTTGCAAATTGCAAATGAGAATGGCTGGTGCATAATTATTACTTTCATTGCTCCATGCTTCCTGTAATCTTTCAATAAATCATTCATTTCATCTCATTTCAACATTATGAATAGCAATATAAATGTTTTGATATTGGAATTACACTGTGTTATGACACACAATGAAATCTGTTCTCTTCAGAACTTCTCTGATTCTTAAATTGAAAAAAAAACTCAGGTACAACTAGTTCAAAGTTATCGAATAAATAAGGAGTAAATCCAACAGGAACTCTCGTGAAATTTGTTTGAATGGATAAGTACGAAAAGCTCTAGACATTGCCTTATTTCTGTATGGAACAAATGTATAAATATATTGGAAATATATTGTAATACCCCCACTTTTATGAGAAACTACAAATGTGACTCTGAACTTTCCTTCATGTTTTTTTTTTCCCTTCTACCAATGGCTTGCCCATCAAAGTCCTATAGGCCTATATCATTATGGAAAGATACATTATGGTGTGATCAGTATTTCAGAAGGACCTGGCCTCAAACTGGCAAAGAACTAGTATGCCGCTGCAAGTGCTTAGAAACAGATTTCATGTGACATGAGTAATTTTTGGCAAATCCGAATCTCCACTTGAATGATGTTTCTCCCAAGCACATCCGTCGAACGACATGCGGTCAATCATGGCCAGAGATGTTACCTAATTAATATAAGATGTGCTTGATTCTATGTGCACATAACCATTGCAGTCAGAATATTAAAGGAGATTTATTCTGGTGTCTCTGCTCTTCAAACACGTTCCAAGAAACATGATTAAAAAAAACACACACACAAAAAAAACTTCTTCTGTAAGAGTGAAGTCTCTCATCGTCTTTAATCATCCAAAGAGTGTCCCAAGCATGCTCTCAACATCCTTGCACAGTTCTCAATAACAGTGACATATGCAGGCCCGGGTGGTCTCGATAGAAATCATCGCTAATGAGCAGAGACCGCCAAACCTGGCAACAAAAGCGCTGTCTACACAAACACGTAAGGTCACGGCATCAACACTCCACTGCACACCTGAATTATGAGGTTACTCAACATCATCAATGATGTGGAAGATGCTACAATGTACTTAGATTAGCAGACACAGACTGCAGTGTGTTGGGGGAGGGGGTAATGATAATACGGACAGTTTTTGATGCATACAATGTAGAGCTTTATATTGCATGAAGATCTTTCCAGACACAGAATTTTTCAAATTTCAAGCATATAATGACTCTTAAGCTACACCTATTGGCTATGATGTTATTGTGTACAACTTGAAGTTTGTTTGCTTGAAGTTTTTTTTTTGTGTGTGTGTGTGTTTTTTCCTCATAGTCATTGTATTCAAAGGATACACCAAAATAATCACTTACAGGATGTGATCCAGAGTTCAACATCAGTGCTTTCCTGCTTGGGCAGGGCAAGTAAAAATATGAGAATGGAGAAATTTACTTCTCCGAATAGGCAAGTAAAATTACAATCATAAAAAATGTGAAAATAAGAAAAGACCTTCCCCAAACATAATCAACTGAGTGCAGAATTTGCTTGCATTTAAAAGTCATTATTACCAAAAAAAAAAATGAAAAAAAGATATGTCAGGTTAGAAGTAAAAAAATATACATAAATGGTTGAATCTTACTAGCCCAATTGGGCAAGTAAAATTCAGAGCGTTCATGAGGGGAAAAGATCTGTCGAAACGATAGCCAATAATGTGTAGAATTTGCTCGCATTAAAAGTCATGATTACGATGTATTACCTGAAATGGCAAACCTCGAGTAATCACTAGCATGTCTATGAAGCAACACACACACACACACACACACACACACACACACACACACACACACACACACACACACACAATGTGACTATTACATGGATAAGAACAGGCAGGTGAGAAGCTTACCTCCCTGATATGAAGTAGAGATAGTGCTGTGCTGTTAATGGTGGGAGGCAGCATAAATTTTTTTTCCACTTTGGTTTGAAAATGTCTCCATCAATGATCATGAATCATCATGCCTTTTACCCAAGTTTCAATATATACAATGTACAGTAACAAACCTATTACAAATATCATAAACAGGTCTTATTGGCCTATGCTAAGCTGTTAAGAGTAATTAGAAATGATTATTTCTAATACTTAGTGTCAGGCAAGTAAAGAAAAGTGAGAAATCAAAGATGATTTTCTGTAGTAAACTTGAATACATGCATCTCCCTTTGGGTGCGCAAAACATGAAAAATCAAACAACTTTCAAATCTTCTCTTATCAATGTCAACCAGATTTTAATTGTGTTCACAAATCTATGGTGATCGTCCACTATCCTATATTATAGTCAGAGACCATAAATCTCACTTTTATATAAAAGTCTATTATTCTGTGCCCTTACATGCAGTGGCAAATGTTGCTTACATTGTACTTACATAAACTTGATGTCTGGATTTTGCTTGCTAGCCAACAGTGAACCAAATATTCCTCAAAACTTCTCGCAAACTAAACTCCTCCGGGTCACTTGGTGTGTAAAAATCCAAAACAGGTTGTCTCCAATTTTTAGGCAAACCACTGTGTAATGTAATTAGCTCGTCTTGATTGTGCCTTGCACTGATTGGTAACTGTTTTCCACAAGCTCATTCTTGCTATAAATATATACATCATGAGCTAGCACAGATTAAAATTACAGTATACCTCAAACCAGTTTGAGACTGCACCATGTCATGGGACTGAAATAGGTGCCCTCAAGAATACTCAAGAGTGAATCATCAACAATTTCAGAGAAGTCATATCACAGGTCCTATTACAAACACACAAATCCTACAACTGACACAGGTCACCCTGATTTAGCTCAATTGTATGGGGGAACACCTACGCCCCGTGTCCCCGTTGCTCAGTTTTGTTATGCTACTCAATTCACATGGCCCAAACAAAGCTCAGTGCCATATATGGAAGAGAGGCATGTGTGCGTACAGACGTAACCCATACGTCAATGGAGACATGTACATCATGTACGTTGTTTGTATTCACCGAGATAGCGGACCTATTGTATGGCAAGAGAACTTTGTCCGAAGTGAGCTGCTCACTGGAGCGAGAAGCCACTCCAGCTCACAAGGGTTGCCAAGAGTTCGGGCACATTCACACCTGAAGTTGTAATTTGATGTAAAGGCTTCAACTTCCTTCCCACTTCTCATACATGTTTGAGGAGTGAAGGAGGACTTCATACAAACTTCCTGTCTCATTCTTCTCTCCCTATGATCACTTAAGAACATTGATGATATTGAAATGGCAAGAGATGTTCAAATTATTCTGACCCGACTTATTTAGTCCACTTCTAGGAAAATATGAACATTTCAAGCCAAAAATAATAAATTCCTGTTCTTTATACAGCAACATGATCACAAGACAGCACTCGTGCCATGTAACGTCATTTATAATTTCTCTTTTTTTAGACTTGCAAGTGGAAGCTGACACAAATTTAGAAACAGCTATCAGGATCTAAGAAGAAGGAATATATTGTAGAAAGAATAGACAAGATGTTACAGAAATTTTGGCATTGCTTCCTGCTATACAATGTAAACCTGCAAGAGAATGTCACATTACTCATTCTTTCAGAACCAGTACATCAGAAAAAAAAACTAATAAATATCAACATAAAAATGTAAACAGCTTTTTAATATATCTTCTATTACAGTCTAGATGATTTTCATAATGTTACCATCCAATTCCAGCTTCCTACGGAATAAAGACTGATTATCCACCTATCGTAGATAACAATATTAGAGATGAGTATTATATCCTTCATACAAATAAGTTCAATCTGGATACAAGTTTGTATATTATGGACAACAAGCGTAGTAGAAGCAGTAGTAGTAGTAGTAGTAGCAGCAGCAGAAGCAATAGTAATTAGTCATTCTTAACATCAACTCAAATTATTTGATGGAAAATACAACAAAAAGTGTGAATGACAAAGTTTAAGATCAATCATCACAGACAGATGATACATTTACCAATGATTGATATGTTCCAATTATTCCATTCTTCAATGGTGTGTGGTCCACAGTGAAATCAGCCTCACTCCAACCAGTGCCAGTGAGTGGTTTATCACCACCGTGTTTACACTTGCGGTCTGTGTATGAATACAGACAATTTGCACTACTCCACTGTGATGTCACTGTCCTCCAGAGGCCACGCCGTTTAAGCACAACACCAAATCGAGCCAGTAAACAATGGGTAACGTCAATATCCTCCATGTATTCCCGGAACTGTCCCCCAAGAACCCAAACTGAAAAGAAATGCCTGAGTGACAAGAGAGGTGTAGGAGTGCTTGGCAGTCTATACCATGGGCGGGCAGGCAGGCAGGCTGAATGGAGCTCGGAGACCCACCATTGGCCTGTTTTTAGCCTGTCTGGTGATTTGAGCTCCCCTCAAGCAGCATGGGAATGACTCATGATGTCTATAAACGTCTTCCCATGGCATACTCCCATCAGGATGACTATTACTCACCTCTCCAAACTCCCGAACACACGGGCACACTTCCACACGACAGTCAAACTTCACCGCCTTTTTTGTGTGTGTGTCTTTTTTTTCCCCATTTCATTCATTGCCATGTCATCCTGTCTTGACATCGATAGGGTTTTACCGGCATGACTTTCTCTTCCAACACTTTGTCTCATTTGAAGAAATCTGGCATCTGATAGTGTACCAGGACTATGAACAGGATATTTGCGCTGCTAACAATTTTATGGCCATAACACAACAGTCAGCCCCTGCCGGATGAGAAGCTGCTTTTACAGCTCTAACAGGTATCCATGTCTTACAACGTGATAGCCGGACAGTTCCCCCTGTTTACCTGTTTGTGACTAGATTTAAAAGACACCAATGCCCATTACATGTATGTACACGTAGGTTGAGTGAAAGCAGCAAAATTGCTGTAGTTGAACACATCATTGAAAATTTGAGGAAACTCAGACAATTGATTCAAAAGTTATGAATTTTTTAAGTTTCAGTGCCGTCATCGCTAGATTTAAAGGAGACCGCTACAATTTATAACGTCATTATGGACAACAATATATTAAAAGAAACTATAAGGAGAATTCCATAAAATTTCATTTTTCATGTTAAGTACACATTCCATCAGTTTGTTATGGACATTATTATGTTAAGGGTATATTATTGCCCCTGCTTCCGAAAGAGATATAAAGTCAAGAGTTCTCTCACAATGTTAGAAACATAAAAATATGTAGAATTCTCTTTATAATATTTTCTTCTTATATTGTTGTCCACAATGATGTCATGAAGTGTACTAGTCTCTTATCCAGTTATGATGGCACCAAAGTGTAAAATAATTATAACTTTTGAATCAACTGTTTGATTTTTCTCAAACTTCCAATGATGTGTTCAACTAATACTGCCAAGTTCACTTAATCCACATTTCATCACATTTCTGATGTACAGATTCATACAGGCAAACAAGCCTCATTCTGACACAAAATTTTTAAAAAATGAATTATAAATTTATTTTTTTGAATATGAGAAGATCTGAAGAGGTACTGATGGCTTTCTCCCTGACCCCCTCCCGACATTTTCTACAAAAGCTTGCTACGACTGCACAGTTCAATGATTGCTTCAATTTCAAAAACTAGAAATCATGGCACTTGAATTTAATAACACATGCTCTGACCTTGCAGCACACAAGTCAAATAATCGGATTTACTCCCAACCTCTGAGCACTATACATTTCTACAATCAGCTTCGTTCCTCACTGTACAACACACATTAATGTATGTGCACATTCAAGGTAAGGTGTACACGTCAAACCATTCATTCACCCCTTTCAGGCAGACATAGAAACCCACAGGATTATCTGTGGTGCAGGCAAGCTCATTTTGAGCCTTGAGAGGTTTATTGTTTGTTTTGTTTTGTTTTTCAAATCCTTCAGATAATGTGGGTTTTTTTTTACAAGTACAGTTGTATCTCCTCTTCAGAAATCTACTGTCTAGTAGATTCAAAAGGGGAATGACAGGCATTCTTTTAATACTTTGTCTCCTGTATGAATGGTATGAGGAACATCCACAGACACTGACAAAAACAGCAGACAGTCATAGGAATAAATGTTTTTAAAGAGAGTTAAAAATTCAAATTTTGAAGTGGAAGTTTGACAAATGCGGTAGACGTTTTGCATTTCAACCTCATTCTATTTTGCCAGAGAATGTTTCTGATTGAAAATAGAGGGGGAGACAGAGAGAGGAAATAAAGAATGAAAAATATAGAAAATATTTCCTAAACAGAAAATGACGTGGGATGTCCATCATAAACCTGAGAGGATACTCCTTTTGCTTGTGAAGTGATAATCAGGTCAAAAATGTTTTATGAACACTTGTTACATACAGCAGCCATTATCCAAACCAAGCTTCCAGACATAATAAACAAAACTTGAAATTCATACAAGTATCATGAACATAAACTGTACATATGACTGGTAAGCATAAACTGTGTCACATACTCTTATCAAGAAATAAGAAAATTCAGCTCAAATTTTTCAACCAAACACAACACAACACAACACAACACAACACAACACAACACAACACAACACAACACAACACAACACAACACAACACAACATAAAGAATCATCAAACTGACTGTTACTATGGTGATTCAAGTTGTCAGCGCTGACAAACGTTGATGAAACACCCCCCAGTACAGGCAAACCTCTAGACAGCTACATGGCCCTACATGTACATCCCACAACTGCATGCAGCTGAGAGAAGCATTACAAAGTTAGCATTACTACAGTATTCAAATCAGGGAAATCTGCAGCAGAAACAAGCTAGAACTTTTCTTTCTCTTTTCTTTCCCTTTTCTTTCATGATTATCATCATGAAAGAAGCCCGATATGCTATCATGTGCACAAATAAAAATTAGGTTGAGGTGAAAACAATCAAAAGATGGCACATAAAACAACAAAGAACAGTAAGGTGACAGTTGCTTTTTAGTACAAACTGGAGTAGCTATTAAAGTGCAGATCAAAACTAGAAAACTGCATTAGTCTGGTGATTCGACAATCAATGAAAGAGTTGAGCAGTTTGTTGTATGCCTTTAATGACACTGCACAATAAAAAAGAAAAACAACTTAAAGATCAATTTGTATCGCAGTACTTATTTAATCAAGGCAGTATGTGGTTAGACTCAGAGCCTCCAACAACCTGTTCCCACTACGATGTCATTTATGACTTCACATTATGTCTGACAAGTCATTCGGAATTCATGTTCTAATTCAATAAAACATCACGCTTAATGTCATTTTATACTGTATCGCCAAGTCAGCAGGCACACAACACATGCACTGCAGTGGAAAAGACACTGTGAGCCAACACAGAAGAAAAACAGCAAATATATCATTGTCATTATAATATATGTTAGTAGAACTGGTTTATATACAAACCAGCTAAATACTAGGTGTCTATAAATAATACAATCACATCAATTTCACAAATGTAATAAATGACAACTGATGCTTCAACATCAGTCAGTAGACAAAACTCTTTTCTGTGTATTTGGAGAGAATTGTATTCACAAATGAATCTTACTTTCACTATCTATATCAGCTCATATGATCTCAAATTTCTCAGACATCATTTTTCAACACGAATTTCTTCACTCTTCCCTCATTCCTAGATACCTTTTGATAGAAAGATACTTTTCCCAATTAAATGTAGACACTAGACTTCAACCACAAGTAAATGAAATGAAACGCTTTCCTAGTGCTGGCGTGTGTACGAATGGGAAAAAGAAAAAAAATATGAGCATTACTATATTTGTACAACCTAGTCAACTTCAGAGTCAAATACAAATGTAGATGTCAAAATGAGACATTCTGTACGGTTTCTGTCTATTTCTGATCAGTTTGGCACTGGCACAAAAACAGTCACTGTGCTTTGTATAATAGCATATCTGGGTAGAGCTGGGAATGGGTAAAAAAAAAACATATCATATATATTTATATACATTTCATGAATAGAATCCTTGCTGCAGCAGAAGCACTCGCAATGCTTTCAAAAAGCGTGGCTGCTCCCACGAGTCAGGAATAAGGCAGGCTCTTAAAAGCCTCTCATAGAGACACGAGCACAAAAGATCTTTGCTATCACGGATGTGGCCGAGCGTCGCCAGAAATGGCAACCCCATTCAAGGGTCTACCAGTTCTTTACTTCTTCATTTCTTTTATTATATTTATATGATTCAACCTTCTTATCTCCATATCATTTTGACAACTAAATATCTCCGCTGAAAGAGAAATTTCTGACTCTAGAGGTGAGAACTGGAGGAAAACATCCATCTTAACTTGCGTGTTGGCATCCGCAAGTTATTGCTTTGTGTTAAATTGCGCAAAATATGCAACGGAGTTTTAACTAGGCCTCTATCAAAAGAAATATTCTGCTGAAAATGAATCCGATAATAGTAGGTGATCATTATGTCGATCATTATTTTTAATCCCATGCTTCTTTAATACAATGTCTCGATGCATTCTGTCTTAGTCATCACATTTAAAACTGAGCAATAATTAATTAAAGTACTGTACATATGACATGACACTGTTTTAGAGGGATATAACAATGGATGAATACTCAATTAACTCTACATACTAATCATTGTAGTATCGAAGCCATGTTTTTTACACACATAATCTGGCAAATTATGAACACTTAACTACTTCAAAGTTTCCACTTTATGAAATGAAATGGACAGAAATCTGAAAATATATAATCAACTCCAGTTACAATTTGCATTATGCCTGTCACTTTCATCTGATGAATCTGGAGCAATCTGTACTGTATCTAATCAAAACATTACCAAAAAAAAAAAAAAAAAAAAAACATTTCTGTGTATTCAGAAGCCATACTAGTAAGCTCAAAATGTCTGCCTGAGTAGGAAATTAAGATTACAAATTCTGTTTTCTGTATTGGACATTTTCAAGCTATTTAATACTACACTGTAGATCAATCACTATAAAACTACACTTCATGCAAACAGTAATTCATGTATTCATTGTAGCAAAATGTTTATGGATAAGAAATAAACTAGTTCATCTCATGAAAACACATCTTAACATTCATCTATACTAAACTATAGATAGCACCTAAAGCCTTTTCTTGATAGTTTTAATTTAGCTTTTCTAGAGCTACAATAACAAATTAATTCTGAGAAGATACTGTGTAAAAATCAACCCTCTTTGCTGGTTAGTTATTGTATCTTATTTTCTTACCCCAAGAACTCTCCAAAGAGAGACTCACTGAAGTTGAAGCTACAAGCCACACAACAGAGATGTGCAACTCCCTCTACATTTCCATGACAACACAGTATCATTGTTACGTGCCATTTACGTACGACTTGAGAATACACCCTCCTAATTGGATGCTTGCATAGGGAGAAAGTGACAGATCATCTGCAAGTTATTCTTGGTTCTCAGTCTATCAAGGTTATCCTTGGTTATGAGTAAAGCAAGGTTACAAAGAATGCATGGGCAACAACTGATTGCTGCATGTGTATACTGCATGGTATGTAAAAGGTATGTGAATTCCTTCGTTGTCTATGATGGCAGCCATTGGAGAGAAAATGGGGGAGGGGGGCTACCCAGTAACAAAAAAAAAAAAAAAGAATTCAATGTCGAGCTAGGTAGACAATAAAATCGTAGGATTCCAAAGACATGGTGCAATTTATACAGTGAAGTTTGTCTTTAACTCATAAATGCCACTGAGATGAAGTTCCTTAGTTGATAAACTATAAAAAATACAGATTTTGCAAGCAGTGCAACTGATTGTACTTGAAAAAGCAGAAATGGGCATGACCACAATTCTTGTTGTACATGCCTGAATGAACACTCTGGGATCAATGAAAGATTCTTCTTCCTTTCACTACCAGCGGAATTATACAGAACTATACAGAAATTTACACTTTCATGGAGAAAACAATATCATCCCAGACCTTGCTTACCAGTTGTTGTTTTTCTTTGCCTGGAAATGAGAAGTCATTGCTTGCATAGTATTATCAAAAATGTGAAAACAAATAATTCATCTTAAAGATTTACACAGCAGCTAAAAAATAATGCCACTGATTGACAGGCATCTGCTACTGTTTAAAATTTAGAAATTTTCTTCAAAAATCCACATGCCTCAATTTTACTCGTATAATAAAATCTCATACACACAGCATGTTTTTGGTGCAGTCAGTCCATTTGACCAAAATTTACAAGACAAATTCAGAATCCTTCCTACGAAGCAATTATTTGTGGATCCCAATTCGCATAAAATTCCATACAGTATACCATATTGGCTTCGATATTTTAAATCAACAACAGTAGATTTTTTCCTACTTCAATCTTTTAAATGCATTTTCTATTCCCATCATTTAAAGGCATAATTTACCATTTGCAGAAGAAACAAAGACTCAGCATTAGTGCTTTAAAATAGGTCTAAAATGTGAGTTAGGGATAGAAACAACCACTGTAAAAATTTGAATCCTTATAATCGATGTTGTTGTTAAGTAATGTTAAATACACAAAATGTGAACAATAGTTATAATAAAAAACTTTCCAAACAACATTTGTAAACCGTCAACAGTTATGGTTTAATGAGAAAAATACTGATATCTCCTTATATTTGTGAATTTATTGCAAAACACTGTACACTACAGCTGTAGATGCATCAAATGTGATATCTTGAATATTTCTAAAATCACTGCTCCCAAAGGTAAACTGGACCTTTAATCACAACAGTACCGGTACCTGATTTTACATACTATCTGGTAGCACAACTAATTAGTAGATGATTAAAGATAATAATGATGGTCATAACAAGGATAATGACCAATGATTAAGACAATAAAATTCACTCATGCAATCAGGTTAAAGGGGTGATTGGTCTGTTCTACATTATCTAAAAATGATTTTAATAGGGATCCTTACATGCAGTATACAGATTGAGCCCCGACAAGAAAATGACAGTGTAGGGCTTAGTATGATTTCTGTAAAATGAATGGGAAGTGTCTTCACCAACACATGTCCAAAAGCCCCAATGATATACTGTTTGGTTGGTTTTGTGTATTTCTTGCATGTTGCCCCATTCATGGGGGGGGGGGGGGGGGAGGGGTAAAGGGAAATATTCTTTGTTGACACATTGTTTTATTTCTGCAAAGTGGAAGCTCATTAAACATAGCCAATGTGAATCTTTTACAATGTAGGTCTGCTTTGATGCTGTATTGATGTACTACCATCAGTCACAAGATAAAAAAGTTTTAGTAAAATGGCACTCACTCTGAAGTTGACTTAAAATGTAGCAAAATCTAATCTAAAACAGAGTGACAGAAATCAAGACATACATGTAAATGCTATATTCCATGTTCAACCTGGAAAAAACAAATAACTGAATACTATTATTGGAAGAAATGTCTGGGTTTTTTTTAATCCCATTGTACTCTGCCCAATGGAGAAATACCACAAAACAAAAGGTTTATTCGGGCAAGTAATGTACACTTGTAAATCTGCATTCTGGTTTGATGAACCAGCCATCATTCAAACACTGCTGGATTCAGTTGTGTGTAAAGTCTGCATGCCTTTCCAGTCTGAGCACAGAGACTGTACACAAATATGTCATGTGGTTTTAGAATAAATGTTCTTCAATTTTGTAATGTAGTGATAAACAACTAAATCTACTTCCTTGTCTACTGATGGAAGGAGTAATTTTGCCCTTGCCCCCTCTCCCTCCCATTCAATGCACTCACACTTAGTACTTTGTTTTTGTTTTTCCTTAAGATTTTATTGATTTCAGTCAAATCACTATAAATCAACCCATTCTGGGTATAACATGAACATATACAATGTACATAAAAACAATTAACAAAAATGAAAAACAAATACATTGTACAAATCTGGAATGAAATCATTCACAAAAAACCCCCAAACAACCCTTCCCTTACACTAATACACACACACACACACATACTACACACACAAGGTGAAAATACAACTGTATACTTGACTTCAAATTCATTTTCAGGGTCTATTCTGATTGTTACAGCTTTTCCTACACTTCTCAGTTCTAATTCTGTCTTGAGAATCAAATCACTTTGATCAAGGGGGTGTGGGGCTGCTACAGAGCAGTTCCTGTTGTATTGAGATTAACTCTTCATGTGCCACGTTCGCACATCGCACGCCGTACTCAGTCGATGGCGTGCCAACTTCGCATATTCTGCTCAAACGCACAAACCCACCCAAACCGAGTGATAAATCGCCAAATACCACAGTACAAACCTACAATGAAAGCGTTTGTCATGATTCCATTCCTCTCACATGTAGCTTGCTTTTTATGTAATAATAGACTAGCAAGCGGTATCCCCTACTGGGTTTGCATATCCATACATTTTAAGTTTCTGTCACAGTTTTGTGTGCAAAATCATGCCTTTACAGTGATATAAATAGAAAGGATCTAGCTATAGGCCTACTGGGCATTTGAAAGAAAACAGTTACATTTATAGAGTTTTCATACACTTTCTCATCAAAGCAAAGTCAAAGAGTGGCATTTTCTCTACAAATTTGCTCACTGCATGTCCAATTCATATAAATCTATAAAAATTACATAAATTATGTGGCACTCAGGTGGATTCCACCACATGACCATGGCACATGAAGTCTGAAGACTTACCGGGTAAGTATAAAACTAGGCAAATGTTGTGCCATAACCATGCAAATTTGCCACATAATATTATAAAATAAATCAGTTTTACTCATGAGACTAAACACCAGGAGGCTGGGGCAGTCGCATCAAATTGCCGATCCTACACAACACACATGAAAATCTTTTCACCACTACAATATTCTTACTTCCGCCTTCGCTGTTCCACAGCAGTTGCCGACGAGTCTGGCGTCACACGCGCTCACACACCCGACTGAAGCCCGAGCTGATGGCTCGCTGGGTGCACAAAACACGCAAACAAACTTCGTAATACCCGTTCTGCTGCAACGAGCTCTCCTAACGTTTTATAAGAATATCCGATCTACTCTTTGCTATCCAACGACAACGTAAATTGAAGTGTAACAACTACACTTGCAGCATGATAGAAATGGCAATAAATATTACAAGAGTAAGTGAATTAGCAAAATATGTGTTAAATAGTAAGATCATACTTACGATTCGTTTCGCAGTGAAGATTCAGTCAGTTGTGCTTGTAACTATCTACGCTGCCACAGGTGTTACCCTACTACCCCTTCTTGCGGTGCGTTCCTCACTTCGCCTGTGCTGACCACCGAGCATACCAACACACCACCCTGCCTCCTTCGGCGCTTGGAGCGAGAGGATTGTATACTGTTTCCCTGTAAAAGTACACTTACTGAAAGGCGGGCATGACCTAAAAAACGATGGGCTGGAGTTTCCGTACATACCATCACCCACCCGGCTACCGAAAATATACCGGGCCTCGATTTAGTTCCGCGTTGCTCAAACCCACGCAGATGCACACATGTACCACCGGGTGATGCACACACCATAGACACCAAAAAAGAACCGCTCCAAGAAGAGGGCAGTATACACATCTATCTCAGCGACATCCTTGACTGATGGTATAGGGCAAAGAGAATAGAAGCTACAACTTTTTGGTTTACTAGTAAAATGTATTCAAAAGGACGAGACAGACTCATGCTAGTACTGTAACTCTAGGAAATAATATGGAGAGTTTGTTCGCAAAACCGATAAGTCCATTTTTAAAGATTTTGAAGTACAGTCTCTGTCATAAAGTACAAAATAATACCTTTTAAATGATATATAAACTGTTGGTCACTACGTACATTTTTGAAGTTATGGTCAAAAGAAGCAAATCTATTTTTTCTTATTAATCCCTCTATTTTTCTTGACCTTCAATCGCAAATATCTCCATTTGGCAAATATGGATTTATTGGTTTTTGTCAACAAACTCTTCATATATCGATCGAGTAGGCACACCCTATTGATGTTGAACTGCATTAGGACTTCTTCACAAAGGCCTAAGTGTTGGAAAGTTGAAATAAAATTTAAGTGCATTGCATCATTATTCAAACATTTCTAGGCTTCTGTATGGTTGACTTCATGGGTTTGAAGGTGGAAATTGTGAAAACAAGTTGGCTTCTAAACTTGTTGCTTGCCCAACAATCGTGCAAGCATTCACGTAGCAACCTGAATAAACATTGCGGAGTTGTATGATAAAAGGGACAGATTGTACTAACTGAATTATTGTTCAATAGATGAATGAATCAGACAATAAATAAATATGACTCTTTTTGACCACTAAGATATACATGTAATATGTTTCATATAATACATAATACAATGCATAATGTATGCATACATAAATACATACATATATACATATGAAGAGTTTGTTTGCAAAAACCGATAAGTCCATTTTTGAAGATTTTGAAGTACGGTCTCTGTTATAAAGTACAAAATAATACCTTTCAAATGATATATTGGTCACTACATATAAAGGTCTATCTTTGAAGTTATGGTCAAAAGAAGCGAAAATTTTTCTTATTATTCTCATTATTTTTCTTGACCTTTAATCGCAAATATCTCCATTTGACAAATATGGACTTATCGGTTTTAGCAAACAAACTCTTCATATATTCTTATATGATAAATATTTACATAGAATGCAAAAACAGATATATATACATTGTTAAAATTTTGAGATATTTGAGATTTAATCTGCAAAAAAAACAAAGAAAATAATTCAAGTATATGGGATGATTTGAATGACATCTTGAAAAATATTTCTCGCCATGTAATGAGTGCAGTATCATTGAATCGATTGTGTATTTCTTTCTTTGATGATAACTTTACTTTACACAATTTGATCATGACATTTATCTGTTCCAGCATTCAAAGTCTTCTAATTTATGAATATTTATTTTGATTAAAACCAATGAGAAGGCTGTGAGGTAATGACATCATTCCTTCAAGTAAGTTTAACACGTGGCTGTGATTTAAAGAAATTGAAAACAAAAATGTAATATTCACAAACTGCTGTACTTCCAAGTCCGATTACAATGACACTTGATCCACTCTGTTTGATGTTAGGCCACTTTACAATATGCTTTCTAGAATATCCTTGGTGGATTTTTTAGATAAACATATTTAACAACCCATCTCCCTGTAATACAAAAAGAAACAAAAAAGAAACAAAGACAAAACACACACACACACACACACATAAAAGAAAAGAGGGTTCATAATTAGAAGATATAATTTTATTCATCAACACCCCCAAAGCTAGTACTCATGTGTGACCACAGATACATAGCTTTGTCTCTTGTATGAAAGTTTTTAGTGAAGTACTCAACTAGAATACATAGTACTAAAATGACAGAGATAAAGTTTCATAAATTACAGGAAAAGAAAGACAACAATACCACCTAAAGTCCCTCTCTAAGGAAAAAAACAAACAGAGATATTGCACAGCAAAATTAACATACATCTAGGATGAAGAGAACAGAGAATACTTGGTTTCACTATCGGAGGCTTACTTTGTCATATATGACGTTACTATGGAGAAAGACAAAACACAAAAATTTTCCACAAAACTGCACATTTGAGGAGAGGAATGTGAATACGCTGCTCTACTGTCAAGCCATTATATACAGATATTCGTTGGATGAAAGTGCACATTGCAAGGCAAGTATAAACATTCTTTATTCTCTGACAATGGACAACTGAGATAGAAATAGCAAAGAATATATTACTCCCATTTCTTCCCCCTCACCCCCCCCCCCCCCCACCCAAAAAAAAAAAAAAAAAAAAATGACTCCATCTACATTCCAATCTCACACTACTATGCATATGACTGCTTACAACACTTGGCATTTTGAAATATATACCCCCTCCCCCTAACAAACACAACAACAACAAAGTAACAAGCAAACAAACTTGAGAATAAACAAAGAAATGACAGCAATAAACATGCTTGGGAAAAGTGAACCTAAAACTAGACTCAAAGTTCATCATATGAATTCAAAATTAATGTCTCTCTTCACTTCAGTACACTAATCTGGACTTTCAGACAGTCTGAAATCTGTGATTTTTTCTTTTTTGTTCCAGGGGTGGTATTCTGAGGTCGTAATTAAGTCTGTAATTAACTTCGTGATTAAGTCGTGAAGTTAATAGGCCCTTAATCATGGGCAAAATCGGTATTCTGAGGACGTAATTAAGGTATGATTAAGTCCCCTGTAATTATCTTAGGTCCCTCCCATCTAATTGTTATTCCATCCAATCAGACGAGTTGTTAGAAGCCAAAATGATGATTACACGCACAAATATGCCCTCAATGCGCGCTCCTCCACGCCCCTGTAATTACAGCCCAAGAGCTGGTAATAATTAAAAAAAAAATTTTTTTTGTCACCTTGAGTGCAGCAGGCAACCATTGCTTTATAATAATCTATTATTCTGTCCCCTGTCTATCCTCTGACAATATTTGATCAAATTGATTTGACGCTTGAAGAATATTCTCAAACAATATGTAACATTAAAGAACAGACAACTTTAGGTATATATGATATTCATGCCTGCAAGTATAGACTTGATGACAGATCAGATGGAGACACCAGTTTATACATTATATCTGATAATGTAGGACAAGCCAATAGGTATTGAGAGCAACATGACTCACTGAAAGTTTTTTACGACTGCCTACATCCCACATGCAAGGCATCCCCATAATTTCTGATAACTTCTAAAACTGCTGAACAAAATACACGATGTAATCTTCTTCTACACATATAGCACATAAACTGGAGGTGTGGCATGGGACTGTATTTTACCAAGCCTTTACTAGCTTCATTCAGATAGCTAATGCTGCTCTCAGGTTGCTGTGGAAACAGACAAACAAACATTAATGATGCTGCACAGATGGATAACCTGTAACAACTATGTCTCCCACACCCTAGGGGAAACACAGGAAAATAAACCAGCATATTCTATCCACCATGCAAAATTTGATTAAAAAGAATACTGTTTACAGAAAGAAAGCTTGAACAAGTTGAAAAAGCAAGAAGAAGATTATGCTGTTCATTAATATGCAGCATTCTCCAAGTACTGCAAAAAGATACACAGAAAATATCCAACCTTTGGCATGGTCCTAAATCTAAAATGAAGAACTCATACAAGGATGAATGTTACCTGTTCAATACAAACTCATTTTACCTACTTGCCGTGGGCAAACAACTTTGCTGCTGGGCAAATGAAATGTCAGAACACTTCTCTAGCTGCAAATATTATGAATTATAAAACATGCTGTGCTCACATACACAAATAAGGCCAGTACATCAACATAAAGCTGATATAGGTACCAATCACTTGGAGTGCAGCACGAAATTTCGATGAACTATTTAGTGTACATAACATTAACATATATACGCAATACTTGTTTTAGTTTCATGTGTTGTGTATTTTTGTATTGTTTTTCTTTAAAAAAGGAACTATTCTACCAAAAAAATACCATTCACAGACTTTTCTGATCACTCAAAAGACATAAACATTATGCAGCATCCTACATAAAAGCAGCATCCTACATAAAAGCAGATTTTGAAAGGTGAAAAAAAAATATCTTGTGAAGGGATACTACATTGTATTTTCCCTTTCAACATTATCAAGTTTGTCTTGGTAGTGAAAATGTTAAATTACATGCACAAATAAGACCAGTTCTGACATCACCTCATGTTCTACATGCTTTGCTTGAGCAAAGACTGCCAAATGCTATTTCCACATGAGACCATAATTTACATGATGACATCTAAAAGCATTGAATGTAAAAGTTTGATCCCACCACGTCACAAATGAATCTAAAAAAAAAAAAAAAAAATAAGAAGCAGACTTTACATGAGTACACAAGAAAATGTAAGACTTAAATTCAATTTCCCAAATTCTTATGGGAATTTTCTGATCTGTCTTAAATATAAACATAATTTGGCTGACAAGCATGTGGGACCATGGACATGAAACAAGTACATTAAAAAGAATTTCAGAAGATGCAATATATTTCTGTATCACTGTAAAACAATCACATTAGAGCCACTTGCTTATCAAACTTCAGGAACATAAACCATACATTCTTTGTAATAACCATGTCAGCAAATCATATCAGAATATCACATTCAATACTGTCAAATAATTTTTGTTCTTATGACATAGTAATGGTCATAAATACTTTATTGAATGTCTCACATAATTTATAGACGTATGGCTCTCTAGTGTTTTACGGCTGATGAGCAGTAGTACCATAGAACTACATGATAGTACTAATGTCTAGATACATGTAGATGCAGTTGTGGCTAGGCTGCATGCATAACCTGTTAAGTTGAGAACTATCGTTACCACTGAATTGTAGTCAGTGATATCTGGGGTCAAGAGGGTGAATTAAGAACTGGAAAACCTTGATAAGGTTGTGAAGGTACCAACATCATACATACATTGTATAATGTGATAACCATAGGATTAATTGAAATGGATTTGACATTCTTTGCAAGTACAGTAGCATCTTTACTGTTGCTTGATGCAAACATATTTCAAGCTCAGAACTAGTATCTTTCTAATACCATACTTGTTCTAGTAGTAGAGCATTCCACTGATAAAATGTACACCAGATACGCATTGTCTCCTTCAGTCACTTACGCCTTTATGCACTGCCACTTAACTCAACTTGCCAAGTTTTCCCATCTGCATTCACTACTGTAAAGCATGATATATTCGCGGCACGAAATTTTCGCGAATTGGAGCCGATGACCTTTTTCGTGGCAAGAAATTTTCGCGAATTGCCACTTGCATTCAATGCAGAAAGTGTAAATATGAAATTTCGTGTGCATTTTAATTTCGCGAATCTTGGCGCTCGCGAAATTCGCGAAATCAAAATGCACGCGAACATTCCTCGTTTTACAGTAATCCTTCCAAACTTGACCTGGTTGGAAAGATAGCAAGCTCTCTTTGGAGTACATGAAGCAATGTGCCTATGTCCAACAGGAAGGTCACTGTGACACAATAGCAATTAGAAGGATTAATTTACCTCTATTCACAAACAATTACCGTTACTTTCCACACATCTGTGCCAATGCCAATGGGCAAAGAAATCACAGTAAGGCTTAAAGGGATCATATAGTTTTGGTTGAGACCTAATTTCAGGTTTCTAACATTTTTTGGTGAGATAATGAGAAACCTCTTATAAAATATGAAAGAGCATGTAATTTCATGAGGAATTCAATGTTCATTTGACGAAAATTGGTTTTGAAATGGCTGAGATATGCAAAAAAGAAAAGTGTGGGATCCACACTTTATTACGATCGCTTTGTTTTACTTTGTTTTTGGATGTTTCAGTCATTCCAAACCCGATTTTCATCAAATAAACTTTGAATTCCTCTTAAAATGGTATGCTCTGTACTATATCATAAGTGTTTTCTTGGTATCTCGCAAGAAATTAAAAGCCCAATTCTCATCTCCACCAATACTGTACCATCCCTTTAAGCGTAGCCCTGTGGTTTGCAATGAATTTCCCACGCACCATAATATGATGGCACAATAGCAGTGACCAATAAGCCTTGTATCAACACGCAAGGTGGTCACTGGCACAATGAGTGATAATATGCTCTGGTTCAGTTTAGTATTTTAGTCGATCATTGTGGAATACGAGGTAGGTGCAGTCTGCTTTTGAGAAAGGGTGGACTTCACAGCAGATGCTTTTGATATTAGAGAGATTTAAAAAAAAGGGGGGAATCAATAGCTTTTGTTGTATGCCACTGTGAAACAGTTTGGATGTTTTTCTACAAACTATTATCATTTCAATTGACAAAATAATCACAAGAACTGGTCACTTATTTTGATACTCTATGCACACACATAAAAAAAAAGCCACTACTTTCCGGCTCATTTTTCTTTTCTTTCTTCTTCGCCGGTTATAATGTTTCCTTTTCTTTCAAAACATGCCTGGCACACAGTAGTTAAAAGAACAGTTACGATTACAACATTACCTTCTCGTACAATATTAAAATTAATATTTGTTCATGTACCATACACTTGGAAAATATATACACCCAATGTTATTTAATTGCAGGCCAACACACTGTAAAGTCTGAGTCTGTCTCACATCTATTAGCTAATAAGAGCTTCTGAATATGCTAAAATCATTATGTCATTCACATACTGTATGTTTCTTAAATAATTGGAATGTTACACACATCTATCCTTCCTCTAACGGAATGGTGGTTTCCTTTCATTCATTGCGAGCACATATTTCGATTCCTTGGACAAGTCTGTGGACTTGAGACACATTGGGCAAGATTTAAGGTTGTGATAGGGAAGCTGTGTGGTTTAAAGGCATAGTTTACCATTTGCAGATGAAACAAAAACCCAGCATTAGTGCTTCAACATAGTTCTAAAATGTGAGTTAGGGATAGAAACAACCAATGTAAAAATCTGAACCAGTATAATCGATGTTAATTATTGTTAAATATACAAAATGTGAACAATAGTTATAATAAAATTGTTTCCAGACTAAATCGTCTACAGTCACGGTTTAATGAGAAAAATAGTGATATCTCCTTATATCTTAGGTTTTATTGCAAAAATGTTATATGGTAGGATGTTTTGTGATACAACTGCCCTACACATATGCATTACCAGTGATACCGAGAACATTTTTTAAATCACTGCTCTCAAGGTAAACAGGACCTTTAACTGTTCACATAATAATTTCATACAAGATTTATATTCATCAACAAGGGAAAGAATCATGTTTGTGCATGGACATTTTGAAAATAAGTTACAAAATATCAAATGATAAAGTTGAAGGTCTGTCTGGCATCACAATAAGACTGCTGGGCTGGCCAACAGGTATATCAAGTGAAAATACACAACGGGTACTTTAGTGAACTTTTGAAAATGTATTGTGGAAATCTGCTCAACCGCATTGGGAAAAAGAATACAGAGCTCTACAGGTCATTTGAATTGTGAATCAAAGACACAAATGAACAATATAACACACATGGTTTCTAGCCAACTGTTACGTACACCATTCCTGGACTTTTCCCACACACCTGAATAGGCAGCATCCAGTGTGGAAATAATCAAATATTATACTAATGTCCAACCCTAGGTAAAATAAGCAATAACTTTTTCAATCAGCATTGGAAGGTGTGTGTGCATTTATTTTCGACTCCCTTGTTGTATTTCTACAGTTTTCCCAGGCCAGCTTAAAAGCTGAGACCTAAACTCTTTGACTCTCGGTAGAATTAAATTTGGCTTTGGGTTTCACATATTCAGTTTTGATTGAGGGGTTGTTTTACACGGTATAATGTCTCCTTTTTTTTTTTTCTTGAATTATTATTTTTTAATTAAATGAGATTTCTGATGTTAATCTTATCTCTTTTCACTTTCAAATGGTGAAAAGTACAACTTAGACTTGCATGTAAGCCCAACACACATTATCTGGCATGTGCGTGCCCTATTTATCATCAGGTCATCCATTTTCTTTTCCTCTCTCTTTGACTCTTTCTTGGAAACTTTCACTTTTTTCAACCATCTACTTTTTAAATTGGTCACTAGGTATGAATTTCTGCCACATACAGACCCCTAAGAACCAGTGTGTTGGTAAAACATTAATCAGCCAAGTATTACACAGTGAAATTACATTGCCAATCAATTTTACATAACCAAGTAGTCATAGTCAGCCAAGTGTCCGCCATTAAAAGCACAAGCAAAGGCTCTCCTATACATGTTTGTGCACAAAGTGAAATGATTTAGGAATTCTTACGAGTATACACACTGGCTTCAATCACCCATTAAAGCAAGCTAATATTGATATGCAAGGTTTTTTAAACATATATCATGGCTCGTTTAGCATTTTCTTCAAGCGAAATCTTACATCCAAAGGCATGGGTTACCAGTAATATACTTTATGGCCACAAACAAGTCAAACTCATGCTGTGAAGTAAAAAATATCTGGAATGACACATAGCAGGTAAATATCTCTTAGATTCTTGCTTAAAACATTTGAGTAAATATTCAGATGTGGGTTCAACTTTGCTCTCTACTTACACAAAAAAGATGGAATGGTGAATTATTGCACAAGATGAAAATAGTACAAGCCAGAAAATGCCCGACTTCATGAAAATGAAAACAATGCCCTGACATGCCACTAACAGGACAAAGTTTCCTCCGAGAGGCTGGTGAAAACAACAAATTTACCACCAAAGTCATTTAAAATATCAAAGTACTGTTCACTTTCTGTCTTGGAACTGCTAGTCATGAAAACAACAATACTTCACTAGAAATTCCTATTACAGACAACATAGTATTAGCATTTGTGGCATAAGGTTAGAAAGGTTTTATATTTGACATTCAAGAAAAAAACAGTATTGATATATGATATATGATATTTTTATTTTAGAGGAACACACATCCTCAATGTACTTGCAGATGCCTGGATCTTTCTCTGGGTCAAGGCATTTATTGCAGCCATGGTACTGCCATAGAAAACTGCTGCCTCTAACATCATCGAAAATGCACGCAAAAATCTCTATCTTCCACTATGCATTTTTCACTTATGGAAAAAGAGATAAAATTGTGACTGAGCAAAACTTCCTGTTGAGATTTTGCAGTGAATTTAAGTTACACTTTGAAGATTGTTTGAGTAGGTAGTGACTTCTTAAGCCATGGTAGAGAGACAATAGGGTGAAAAAAAAAAGAGAAAAAAATCTAATCTGTTGCAGTTGGTTGATTAGACACATAAGAGATTGCAACACAAGAGAAATATCACCATTTCAACTATCTACCGTTGTATGCTGTCCTATGTCTCAATGGTACTTTTCTATGCGTAAAAACACTACAAAATCAACCATAACATTATCTCTGTATCAGCCTGACCTTGACATTTGACCTTTACCAAATCTATCCAGAATCAACCGAATAGAAACAAAAAAATATAAATATATATGTATATATTTGATCAAAATTTATTGAAAACTATCGGTACTTCACATTATTGCTTGAAATATGAAATGACAAGCTTTCCCAACTTGACACAAGACCAATAACCTTGTATCCCAAATCTAAAAGCACTGCATCTGAAGATATTGTCTGTGGATGTACCATGTTTCCTTACACAGCATCTCAAGGTGAGGTTGCTGAAATCATCGTGAGTAACGAAAAATATTTTTGAGTAAATGGAAACCCATGTCTCCAGTGCCATGATGCTGAAGAGTTACATTACAGCACCAACCTAGAAATGTCTGTTTTGTTTTGTTCTGTTTTATAATCTTTTGTCTGTTTGTTTCCGTACTATGATGCTGCTCTTTGCTCAAAATGAGAGAATTGGGCTGTTCCAAAGAATTATTACAAAGTCAGGCCCCTTCATACATGTTTACACGATACTGAAACAATAATCAGTTGAATAGGTATTTACAGGAATGCCAATCAGAATGCGTTCTTCTCTTGAATACTTGCTGGCTTAATGGCTCTTTACACAAACACAGAACCAGGTAGAGGTTTAGTGTGAGAATGAGCCACACAAAAGATGAGACACCTCATTTCCTCAGTCATGTCAGTTTGTGCCCCTTGCACTATTGCCACTTACTATAAAGGTATTTTATTGCTACCCAACAATGAACACCAAGCACAGTCATTCCTGCCCTAGCAAAACACTGCCTTCAGCAGCCATTTAAAAAAAAAATGCCCTCATAGAAATTAATATGGGCAAAAGACCCTGTGCATAGTTGCCATCTGTCTGCCACACAATTTGTCTCCTGCAGTCGATGTTACACTACATTATGTAATCTGCCACCAAAACACTCGGTTCAGCTCTTAATATTCATGGATTGAGTCACTTTCTGTGTGTTCCAATCCTTGTATTTCACATATTGGCCCCTCTTAGGGCAAACTAAAATAACGAAGAACAGAAGAGAAATATGAATGAATGAAGGTGTTTGGACTCACTTGCTGCTTCGACAGAAAATTTAGTCATATCATACATTATGATACATTCATGTACATGTGTGCAAGGTACACTAGGTATGAGTCCTGTGGATGTTCACTATACATAATA
The DNA here is from genome assembly GCF_040938485.1 of Diadema antillarum. Lineage (NCBI taxonomy): Eukaryota > Metazoa > Echinodermata > Echinoidea > Diadematoida > Diadematidae > Diadema > Diadema antillarum. The sequence continues at coordinate 1,892,297 of NW_027271462.1, forward strand.
TGTGTAGTACGTAAAATTGGTGGACAATCTGTGTATAGTGGCCACCTGTTTACAGAGATCATTTCTCTCTTCTTCTTCTTTTTTTTAAGTGGTCTCTGGAGACACAGAATATCAAGCATTTTTGGATTAAGTATACACCGAGAAGAAAAAAAAAATGCAACCACTGAGATATAGGCCCTTATTTTCATCAGTGAAAAAAAAAAGGTTTAGAGAATGTCAATTTTTCATTCGGGGTTGCATAATGTGAAGAGACTTTTAAGCATTTCAAGAAGAACACACAAGTTCAGAATAGGTTTGACCATTACACTCCCGGGATTGCTTGCTCCTCACTTAAAACCGGAAACCATAACAGTAGCATTGTTTAATGCAATGTCAGTAATAAATTGAAAATTTTGCAATGTATCTGGAGATGCAAATGCAGTTGCTTCAGTCTCTCTGGCTCACACAAAAATGAAAATCCATTAAAGGGAAGGTAAACCCAAAGAGCAATGTGGATTGAGTGAAAGCAGCAACATTAGTAGAACACATCAGTGAAAGTTTGAGGAAAATCGGACAATCGATGCAAAAGTTATGAATTTTTAAAGTTTTGGTGTTGGAACCGCTGGATGAGGAGACTACTAGAGGATATGACGTATGAGTGGACAACAATACAAAGAAAATATAAAGGAAATTCAACAAAAATTCGCTATTCTAGAATTATGAAAGAGCAATGGACCAACCGCTTTCAGAAAGCAGGGGGAATAATTGCTACCCTTAACATATGTCAATGTCAAGTTGATGGAATTTGTAATTTTCACGAAAAATGGATTTTTGTAATATTTTCTTTATATTTTCTTGGTATTGTTGTCCACTCATACATCATAACCTCTAGTAGTCTCGTCATCCAGCGGTTCCAACACCAAAACTTTAAAAATTCATAACTTTTGCATCGATTGTCCGATTTTCTTCAAACTTTCACTGATGTGTTCTACTAATGTTGCTGCTTTCACTCAATCCACATTGCTCTTGGGGTTTATCTTCCCTTTAACATGAACAATGTCCATGGAAAAGACAAATCTCCTTCAAGGATTAAAGTAGCCAGTTTAGAATATTCCAGGCATCACAAGCCCTGATTTTTCACGTTCTGTGTTGTTCCATAAATTAGTGACATCCCCTGATTGGGTGTCACAGACAATAGTGAAGTGTGCATACAATCCTTGCAATATTTTATGACTGTGAACACTTCAGGAAGACACGGGAGATTTCATGATCACTTTACATCATATAGATTGTCATATGTATCACTTCAGTGTCTTTAACACCCTTATTACTAGGCCTACATCATGACATATGCACTGTGATTGAACGTGTCTAAACAAATTTGTCGTTTTTGCTATCATTCTAAATATCTGATTAAATAAGAAACACAACTCACAATATTGGTCACAGCTCAGGAAGATACGTGGTTTAAATATAAACTATATAGATATCTCAAACTTTGTATACTTTTGATGCTTGCGAATAATTATAAATTGACACATCTTGTCGTTCAGAAATCATGACAAATACCTCAACTGCTGAGTTTTATTGTTCTTTTGAAATCCTGTGAAAGCTGCTCGGCACGACCGTCCTTTGTCGAAGAGTCAAGTTTTGCGTCTTTGTTGTGACCTGGATACAGACCCAACTTCATCCGCGTGCGGGTCCTGTTCATGGAGCTGTGTAGCGCCCTCTTGGGGAAGGGATTGAAGACGACTCTGTCCAGCGGTGACACTGGCTCCTCACAGCTGGAGCTGCTGCTACTCTGCCGTCTTCTGGAGGCAAAGCTCTGGGGGAGATCAGCACTGACACTATCCTTGCTACCAACACTGCCATTGGGTTCCATCCACGGCTTCTTGTCGTTCAGGCTGGTGGGCTCTGAAGCCTCGGAGTACCTCCGCAACGAGGACCTCGGGATGCTCGGCTTGAATGTCTCCACGGCACAGTTAAAGTCTGGGATGGATCTACTGCCAGTGATGCCTCCTGCCCTGGGGGACCTGGGGGCTGACACGCCCTTCTCTCCTTCAGGATGGTCGGGTAAATCGCCAGGTACCTTGTTTGCGTTCAGGTCTTGCGCTGACCCGGAAGTACTATCCTCTCTGGAGACAGACACGTCACCAAGACTGCTAGAATGCTTCGCCCCCAAGCCATTGCACTCAGAAGTTTCACTGCCGTGAGTGGTGTGACATCCGAACCTGCTATTACCATCGTCCAAGTCGATCAGAGTACCTACAACAGGCTCCGCAGACTCTTGGGAGCATGAGTTGCCATTGTTCGTGGAAGACGGACTCTGGTGCCCTTGTTCCCTCTCATCGTCAACTGACGACCTTTCTTCTCCCTCTGTGGCCGGACGTTGGCCAGTGACACCATCCACAGGACTGATGACCCTTTCACACTGGTCCTGCTTCTCATCCTCTTTCACCCCAACGTTCTCCACTTCCTTGTCCTGGGAGAGAGCAAGCTGCCTGACGTTGGGCTTGGTGTTGATGTGAACACGTTTGATGGGTGTTTCCTTCTCATCGACCCTCTTGGGTGGCGGTGCTATCTGAGGGGTGGAGGCAAATTTGGCATTCTTCCTTCCAAGGCTTGTCTTGCCCAGAAGCAAGTGGTTGACCGCAGCTGGACTCTCAATGGCGACCGCCGGGTTCTTCTTGTCCGAAAGAGATTTTAAAGCTGTCCAGGTCAACAATGAGAACAAAAATATCATTGGAATGTATTTACCGTTTCTAATTCAAAGCTGTGCAACAGAGCATACATAGTGAAGCGCAGTGGCAAAAGATGTACTGACAATTTTATGCTACTAAAATTTGCTACTGATGCTTTACACATAAGGTCCTCATATATACCTGTCTAAATTGAGTTTGTAAAATAGCATTTTCGACAAGAGCTACAGTCTCCATGTAGCTAAAGATTTATCTGCATGCTGCTATCCTTTGACAGATGGTTAAGAAAAGCATGCCCTTCTTAACCTGTTGAGGACGCTTTGATTTTGCTACAACATGCATTTCCCCTAGACACCTGTCCGATTATACTTGGGACTCGTCCTCAACGGGGTTAAACAACATCATCAATGGCACATGTGTCAAATGTATGGGGGTATTACATTTGTTTACATATCCATTTTCATATTTTCAATGCTTTTCATAATTCTAATGGAAACTTCCTGAAAATGTCAGAAGTGATGAAACAATGAGTACTGATTTGATATGAGATAAATGTAAATAGCACGGGAGTGAAAAACAAACAAACAAACAAAAACTCACACTGACACATTTTTGTCTATAGATGCTTAAGTGCACGCCAGAAATATCAGCAAAATCAAGTAATAAAACTACAGAAGAGTGCTCAGTTCTTTTCTAACTTCCAAACTGTCTAAAGACATCATCATGGAATATATGTCTGGAGGCAAAAATAGACAACAATCACTCATACTTTTGGTCATCAAAATAGTGACAAATTACATGTTCAATAAAGGTAAAAAACACACAAACAAAAAACTTTACCATGAGGCTGTCCAACATACATTTGTATATCTCTCTGCAGTGTTAACAACATATATGACTTGCAGTTAAGTGTTACATGTTATGTTTAATATACTGGGATTCACATTCACTATATCATCAACAATTTCTTGGCATTTGTTCTGAAATACGTGATGCACCAGCCAGTCCAAGCTTGCAGCTTCTTTAAAAGAATTAATGACTTGCCTCTTTTGCCACTCATACTGCTCGGGCCATATATGACGTGCGCCCTCATCTGCCGTCGCTGGATGCGCAGGTACTGCTTCTTCAGTGACTGGACGTCCATGGTCATTCTCTCCATGAGGGCAGCAGATAGGGAGCTCAGGTCCTCTGAACTTGTGCCGTATGCACCGGGGCTGATTTTGGCGATGTCGTCGGCGGCAATACCCGTAGACTCTTGGCGTTCAGCTGGAAGAAGGGAAGGATACAGATGGCATGTTCAGCTTACAACTAGTACTCAATAGACATCCATTCAGATAAATTTGTAAGACTGAAGATTCGTATCCTTCTCAAAGCGAAACTCATACTATTCTGTGTTCATGTCGCACGTAATCCTGCCACGTAAAATCATGTGTAAAATACACCATCAGCACAAAGGCCCTAGTTCACATTGGAAATCTAAATTTAATCGATGGTGTAAATTTTGTCAGTGTATTAATAAAACAAACATGAAGGTGACATTCCTTGTACACTCGACCCATCAAAATTTGCATAATCCATGAAATACATTTCTACTGCCTTAGTTTGTGACTTCACTCCAATATATTTATGTAGGCATGAACCAGAGTTTCTACAGAAAACAATAAAAATTATTTTCAAGAGACTACCAAACACACTGGCATTGTTAGCACACAGGTTCATACAACAGAAGGAACTTGATCTTCAACGTACCTCAAAGTAATACTAGTATTCTGTCCCACAAGGTTCTGAAGCAGCAAACCTTCATTCAACTCTACTCGAATCCACAATGATTACAAATCAAACCCTGGGAACCATTCATCCGTAACCTCTCCCAATGTGGTCTGTGGACTTACAAACTCCCATTAAACTGACAAGGTTGGGTTCAAAGAAGTTGGCACGCTCCAGTGAGCAGACTCTTTGTGCAGGAGACAAAGGGCAGTCATAGGTCAGGGAACCACTAATCATCTGATGTGAATGCAGTAAAGCTTAATCTACGAAAGTCACATGACATTAAAGAGGGAGGAAGCCATGACCTGGTACTCGCTCACGGTCATGTGACAGTAAGCGAATGGAAGTCAAACTGGAATTTTTCTTTTTTTTTAAAGCCTTCCTGAACAAAACAATAATTGAGGAAGGCAATTGACTTCACACAATGATTCAGAACAACTGTGCACAAAGATATGTATTATATAATTGTATATGGTCTAAGAATATATGATTCACAAGTATTATTCTTACTAACTATCTTTACTGGTTTTTGGGGACTCCCATAATTATCAAGGCAGCCCAACTGCACCCGTTAACTCTACCTTGAAGGTTTGCCTAAAGTACTGTGATTGCACGATGAATACATGAATACAATAAATGGATGAATGAAGTTTTGCTTCGCCAAAAACAAGGTTGTCATTTATGAATTTAAACCAGGTTTCTAATTCCAGTCTCCACATAATCAAAGAAATATAACATGATAGCATGAGCCAGATGACAGAACAGTCACAAGGTAAAGACCCAGTAGTGTTGGGATTCATGGGTGGCCCGATTCATTCGCTGCCCACCAGCATGCATTCGAAAACCACAAATAGCACTGGTCAGCGAATATGTGCATTGATGTGCACACTCATCAGTAACGGTCAACTCCAGTCAAGATTCTTCAGCTGTGTATGAACTTACACAGAGATCAGTGCTAAACCTGTACACAATTCGTTACAGGGATTCTTGAATATATTTGAGCCAGGCCAGCCTTTCCACTCCATGATATACCCATGCGATGAGGTCTTTAAGACATATTCAGCATGGATATCATAAGCATGTTTGTTTGTGCTGCTGACACATGTCTACACGGCAAGGCCGTCAATGAGGCCATTTACTTACTGCCATCTTGGATGCGATAAGGTGAGGTTGGCGGAAACAGCCCAGTGAAGCAGGTCATATTCGTCAGGTCCTCCTCATCAAAGAGCTCGACCTCCTCATCACTGTGGCTTCCCGCTGGCTGGGAGTAACCTCGGGAGCCTTCCTTGAGCTTGGCCGAACCCGACGAGGGCGCTTTCGTGTCGATGGCCGACGACTTCTCCAGAGCCCCCAGGGGCGAGAAGGGGGTGATGCTGAACATGTACTTCTCGCGGATTTCGTTGAGATGGGGGAACGGAAATGATGCCATGGAATAGATTGTCTGCAATGAACAAGCAGATGGCAGGTCAGAAGAAAGGCATTTACTACAAACAAGAAACTCCACACACTACAAGCAATCCTAATGACTGTATGTTCAAATGTCTCGGTTCTAAAATACTGCACAGAATATATTAAACTCCAGCTACCAATTAAAGGACAAGTTCACCTTCATAAACATATGGATTGAGAAAATGCAACAATATTAGTAGAACACATCAGTGAAAGTTTGAGGAAAATTGGACAATCGATGCAAAAGTTATGAATTGTTTAAATTTTTGTGTTGGAACCACTGGATGAGGAGACTACTACAGCTTGTGAGTCATATGCGTACAACAGTATAAAGAAAATGTAAAAGAAAATTCAACATATTTTCACTTTTTTCGCATAATAAAAGAGCACTTGACTTTCCTCTTTCTAAAGGCAGGGGGAATAATATTGCCCATAACATTTGTCGGTAACGAGTCAGGGGAATGTGTACTTTTTTCAAAAGATGGAATTTTGTGAAATTCTCTTTATATTTTCCTTATATTGTTGTACGCATGTGACATCTAAGTTATTCATACACTGCACTAGTCTTCTCATCCAGCGGGTACTGCACAAAAACTTGAAAAATTCATAACTTTTGAACGGATTGTCTGATTTTCCTCAAACTTTCAATGATGTGTTCTACTAATATTCCTACATTATCTCAATCCTTATGTTTATGAAGGTGAACTTGTCCTTTAAGATATTTTTACTATCTGTCCTTCAGTGTATACCTGTACCATTAGCACAGCTATATCATCAAAATGAATGGAACAGCCTACACTGTACCTAAGATATTCATGGAATATAGTGGAATTAAGGATGCTGTTACCCAGCAATGATTAATCAAATACTAGATAATCATGTTATCAGTACTGCAAGAAAGCAAGCTTTTGCTTTAGACAGTTCATTTGTTTGATTCTGTTATCAATCATGTGCAGGGAATCTTCAATTCAAACAATGCATGCAGAGACTGTCCGAACATCACATACCAACAAAAAAACACAACAACAACCCCTTCTACAGTGGCATTACTGCTGCAGTGAATGCATCATCCTGAATGCATGACTGCATTCATCTGATGAGGAGTGAGCGCATCAATGGTTTTTTTTGCAAACACGTCTGTCTTATCACTCCTATCTCTAATGCAATAGCACATGGAGCACAATTCAAAGGGTAGATATGGTTAGTGGAAATCACCAGAGAAAACAGGCAAGCACTTCATTCATTTTTCAAAATCATGTTCACGAGAACCTTGATTCATGATGATGATGAAAGATTGGTATTTACAAGGAAATTGCTTTAGATCATAGTCCATATTTCATATTGTCTGCAGTCATCTTATCATACAGCAACTGTAATACCTGATTGATTTGCATGTCTTGGATCAGTTCCCCCACTGTCTAAAAAATCGCAAAATCATTTTTTCCTCAAGAAAAGATTATTGAACTCTAAGCTCCCTCATGTCATGTCACAGCAATCATGGTCAACTATGGATGAAGCTTCTTTACTTTATTGTACACATCCTCTGTTGGTGTATATAGGTTTGTTCGTGTTGTGCTTGGTCTCATTCTTCTGAAGTAGGGTTAAAAAAAGACAAAGCTGATGATTCTACCCCACACTCAATTGTCTTCCCCCCCTCCTCACCCACTACTAACAACTAAAGTGGCAGAATAATGTCCTAAATGCAGTACAGGTATGCATCTCTAAAACATGCTCAATTAAATGCCACATTATAGGTATGTGTCCACACTCAATAGTTATGACATGCTGTTCAGTCTGGTTGACAGCTCTGCTTGTAAACTGCTTTTTACACAACAAGTACCTGGTATTACACCCTGATGAGTAAGCTCATGAATACCGGGAGTGACTCTTTGAACTGTGCTCAGGAGTCTAGCGTATGAATGCTGGTAGTCCACTAATCCACCCGAAAGACTTTCTAGCTGGTAGATTTGATTAGTGTTGTTGTTTTGAGATGGTGGTTTATGTTTTGTTTTTGTGTGGATTTTGTTCCACATGCTGCAGAAAGACTTCCTTGAACCTTTCAAATTTGGCAAACTCACTCAGGCAGGATATTTATCGAGCTTGCTAAAAGCTGTTTGAGAATATGAGGGATGACCCTGGAAGATTATTTGCATGACAAAGAATGCACTTTCCATCGTAAATAAGTTTTTGGAGTCAAGTGCTACCAAAGGCAGTAACCATTCTCCTACTCAAACACAGAAAGAAAGAGATAGAAAAAACAACAACACATAAATACATATCATTCATTGCAAAGTTGTTTTTTTTTTCATTTTTTCCTTGCACATATTTGATTACAATAAGTAATGCTTAATGAGTTATTGTGCAACCCATTTTGGTTACTGACCTTGCCAAATCCAGACAAATTTTGTATGTTCATACAAGCACTACAAGCAGACACAGAAGTCTCATTGGGCTACTTCTGAATAATGCATGCATTAAGATACAGTAGCAAAAAGTAACAAACACACAAATTGAACAAGTGAGATAGAGTAGCCTGCATTAGGAGTTTGCACACATAAAGGGCATCAAGGAGGTGCAGGTTTGATCTCACCTGTACAAGGTCGTCACCATCGATGAGTTGGTTCTGGAGCATCTCACTGCAGAGCACCGCCATCTGGCTGTAGAACTCATCGGCACTCTTGATCTCTAGAAGAGGCCTGAAACAAGAATGTCAGTGACATACAGTAAGGGACTGGCTATTCACGTTTGTAGTCATGGATGGTTACGCCCCTTATCTCTGAATCTTCTTCATACTTTACATATGTTTAAGATAATGTGTGATGTGCAACATCTCACACATCTTCTCCATACTCCTGCTTCACACATTCTCTTTATGATACTCTATCCAGTTTTGAATCAACTTACATCAGCGCCACCTGCAATAAATCAATAGTATCAAATTCAACAATTCCCTCAAGCAGATTCATACTAACCTGAGGCTATGGCTACTTTGGTGATGACTCTTATACCTTGCTGACCCTTTCTTTTCATCATAGCTCATCTGAGCTTCATTTCTTGACAGATTTTGAGGAAAAGGCCTGGAGGTATTTCAATATTTTTTTTTCCCTTCAAAGCACTGCTCATCTTAATTTGTATGGCTTTTGAAGTGTCATTTTTTGAAGGAAAAACAAACAAACAAACAAACTCAAACATTTGTTAAACTTACTGTGAGAGTTTGGCCCAGATGGCCAGTGCCACCCTGAGGAGGACCTCGGACCCCTCCAGGAAGAGGGTGTCCCATACCCGTAGGACCAGCTTCTTGGGGAGGCAGGTGGCAAAGAGGGTGAGGAACCACTGCATGGTAAACACGTTGGTCAGGGGAGGCTCGTAGCTACCTGTTGCATGGACCCACAAACAACATCACCAATAAATGATAGTGTGACAATACATGCACAGTGTAAGCATGTAATGCGATAAGAATATCACATGACCATAATTCTTGAACAATGAGAGCTGTGAGGGTTGAGTGATGGTTTCCATTTGACGCATGTACCTGCAGAAGAATGAGCTCAAACTGTGATCTATTACTGTTTCTCCCTTTGTTTATATGGTTGATTATATTTTTGATGAATTTTTGTTTTGTGCCATTTAACATATAATATATTATGTATGTGATATTCATAGCATGATTGTACAATACACATATTTTGTAAACACTGTGTAAGCCACTGTAATCTCTTTTTGTGAAGGTGGCACGACTCAATCACTCAATTCTTCATTGAGAAGTTATAGTATCACTCCTCATTTTTGCGATATCAATCTGCCTCCTTGTTGAATATTGAGAGAATAAAAAATTCCCATTTCCCTGAAATATTGGCATCATTTGTGAGCAATTATCACATGACTTGCTGTCTTGACTGATGTCATTTCGATAATAAATTCATGAAAGCAAGGACATGACTGCAGCTATATTTAGACCACGCTATTCCCCTACTACTCGTAAATGCAGCAATGCTCATCAACTACAGCAATGATACAGAAATTGGCGGCATGTAGAGCATGGCTGCTGCCTGTAAAATGGACCTTTCTCTCCATTTGACAGCACTCTTGGTTACGGTAAATGGGGGTTGCCACCTTTCTTGTGGCCTCAGTAATGTTATCTCTATAATGTTATCTCATTATTTCTATAATACACTTTATCCACAAGGGAAGGTTTTGAAACACACTCGAAAGTCCTCACGTTCACTCTCAGACAGCAGTTGTCTTAAGAACTCTGTATCACATTTCACAAAAGATTTATAACATTTTGGCAAATACAATTTGTAGTGTGTATACTTTTACAAGCTAACATTTGAAGAATGAAGCCAAGTCTGCTAGGTTTACAAATAATATTCAGGTCTCTAGACTTTGTAAATCACAAAACAAACATAAAACAGAAGACCGAGGAAAATCATCAGCGAAAATAAAAGGAATATGCAATCATATGGTCAGATATTGCAAGCAACAGTCAGAAACATGCCAAAGAATTAACAATACAATGTTTAAATATCTCGTTTGATTTGAAATCAAGGTGACTGGTTATCAGAAATATTTGGAAGATTCAATGTAGGAGAAAAGGAGTTTGTACCTGACAAGCCGTCATTAGCGGACTTCTGCAGTTTGTCGAGATGCTGAGCCAGCTCAGGCAGCTTAAAGTGAAGCAGCTCCCTGAAGACGGCCATGTCTACGGAGAGTGCCCTCAAATTGTTGGCGAAGTAGCTGTCGGGCAGCACGTGGTCTATCAGGAAGATCATCACCTATGTACAAATAATCAAAATAGTTGACTGAATCAGGGCTATCCCAGGGAGGGGGGATGCTTCAATCTCAAGAGTGATTCAAACACAGATCTCTAAAATTTGAGTGGAAGTTACATGACAGAAATCGCAGCTCTTCTGTGGTGAAATTATACCATTGCAAATCATCACAGTAAACTCCACACACAGTTCAAAGACAAATTGCTCTACAGTATTCCATTTTTACTGACCTGCCAACATTTTTCATCGTCAGTTTGTATGACCCTAAATTTAATTTAGCCTCAAAATTTCTGAAAATTTCCCCTGCAGTACTTTTCTGATATCTGCTATTAGACTATTCCCTACACATACCACCTCAAAGAAGATCTCTGGATGATTTTCAAACTTTGTCATTTGAACAATCATGATAAGTTATGTTGAGTACAGAGTTTCAAAATTTATAGTGATTGGGATGAGGAATAAGAAGGCTTTCAAAATTTATAACAAATTGCAACGAACAAGGATTATGACATGGCAGCCTCACCATAAGAATGCATGAGTTGGGGCTCAAGGAAGCAGAACAAAAGAAGAAGGCATGCATAGATTCGACATAGGTGAACTTGTCACCAAGCGCTAATTGTAATAAAATTACACTGTTACATTTATGAAATATGTGAGGCTCCAATGTCATCAACACTGTTCAGTGTAATTTGTTTCAGATTTTTCAGAGTATTGGTTTCTCTGCTCAAGGACCACAATTAATTCCACTAATCTATACATGGAGCTGTTGATTTATGTACTACATGATGTGAAATTATGAAAATCGTCTGGAATGCCCCTTTAAATAGCATTAATGTTATAGCGAGTAACACTAGCAAAATACTAATAACCATGAATGTAATGCACAATTAATGAGACTCATTTGCCCTACAAAAAGGCAGAAACAAAATAATGAATTCACTAATCATCTACAAGGTGATTATCAATGCATGCACATACTGCAGGTGTACAGTACCTTTCAAGGTATATTGTATGGTAGCTTCCAAGAATGCTCCTACTCCCTTATTTACTTTTTTTTAAACTTTAATGGGATAACTGCAATTCAATGTAAAGCAAGTAAACAGAAATGGGTGTTTTTGTTTGTGATACATAATAAGAATAGGAACTTTCAAAAATGCCTAATATTGCAAGCAGAACAAATGTCTTTTGTAATGCCCAGTTGCTTACTGGGGAACTTGTCTCATGCAAGTAGCCATTCAAATAATTGTTACTTTTTTCTTCTGGTTTTAAACAGGGAATTTTTTGGCAGGCCCCCCCCCCCCCCCAAAAAAAAAAAAAAATAAAAAAAATAAAAAAAAATAAAAAATAATAATAATAATAATAAAAAGAGAAAGAAAAATAATAATAAAAAGAAAAAGAAAAAAAAAGTATGCACTCAGCACTCACTTAAATGCTGCAACATTAATGTAAATGGACTTGTTGTTTAGTTAGTACAATAAAGCTATTCAATACGGTGACTTTATTCAAAAGATACATATTTGTTTTGGAAAAAACATCAGAGTACAGACAAAATGTTTTAGTTTCATATGAAAAGCATGAAAAGCATGTATGGCCTTCACAGAAGTTCAGAAACGTGTCATTTTTGGCCAGTGTCATGTAGCATCCGCAAACAAGGAAAACACTTGGAGAGAGTAGACCTCCGCCAAGCAGCTCATTTCCACCCATACGCAAATATTGAAAATCTCCCTTATTTTTGAACCAGAACTATCACTGAATGTGATGAACAACCCCACCTAGAACTGAAGGAGTTAGCTCATCCCACAATATTTCACACAGATGCTGAAATTATCCTTATTCCCAAATGATAAAGAAGCCTTTCTGTGGTGTCTCGGCAGAGTCTATCTCATAAAGCAGTTACCATAAAAGTGGATATTTTCGTGCGAGTGATTTTTCGCGCTTGGCGGGGTAAGATAAGTTTCGTGTGTTTTTGATTCCGTGAAATCAGAACATTAACTCCTGGGACGTATCTGGCATGTAAAAATATTCTTGTGATTTTATTTTTGCGCTAGCTTCTGTTTGCGTGCAACACACAAAATTTCCACTTTCACAGTATCTGCAAGCTGTGCCTGGAGCGTGCGCTCAGTGTGAGTATATATGCACACCTCAAATATATGTGCAGCTTGAACTCCCTCACTCACTGATCCTATTTGCCAATGATAATCCTTTAAAAAAAAAAAAAAAAAAAGGAACTCTGAGATCCAGACAGCTATCCAAATCTCTACCAAAATTTGTTGATCTCTTTTTCTCTTTTTTTTTTTGTGTGTGTCATTGTCAACCGATCCTTTAAGTATCATCCAAATCTGTTCCCAACTTTTTGAGTGATTTTGAAAACAAACAGACAGACAGACAAACAGACTAACCAACACCAACAATCACACAACCTCCTTGGTAGAGGTAACAAACGACAAGGAATCAAAATTATCTGCAAACACCCTACGTGAAAACAAACATACCTTACAACCTTGTGCACATTCACATGCAATTCCTTGTCTAGTAAAAAGCTAACAATCAGGAGACAGCGTTACTATTTGCATTCCACGACACAGTCATTTTGACAGTGCAACGAAGCACCAAGCTTTTTATCAAACCAAGACATTCAAGGGTAAGCAAACTTATTCTATCATGGAGGGATAATGTCAACTGAATGTGTGCACACATTGAGACTCCAGGGCATCAGTTTATTCAGCTTCCTTTCAGCATCTTGGTGATTGGGGGGGGGGGGTGGGAATAAAATGAGGAATGATTAGTGCTAGGCCTTGCTCGATGAAGGATACACTTTAATAATCTGGGGGCACAATGAGTCCCGTCTAGGCACACATGCTACAATGCTTTGTGTCTCTTTCATTCATTCTTGATCACTCTTCACTGCTACCCATCCCTGATTTATTGCCATCCCTTGTCAGGATTCATAAAAGGACTGACTAACAAAGACAGGTGACAAACATGACCTTACAGAGCTACAGCATGCCAATTCTCATACGAGGGACTGTGCCATTATTTCAACTCTGCCATTATTTCAACTCTGCCACCTCCCCTGGGAATTCAGTAGATGTGTTTGCATTCAAATTAAGCACACCCTATGAAGCTCCTGCTCGCATAAACAATCTGTCACTTCATTCTGTGCATCAATTTCTGTCTATCTGTTTGGTTGTTTTTTCTTCTCTTTTTCTTTCTGTCCCCTACTCTTCTCTCTTCTCAAGCTGTTGTGTTCTAGTGCATGTACAGTGTTGTACATTAAATTATTGTTACAGACATAATAGCAAATGCATAACAAAAACATGCATGCTCACATGTACATTAATACAAGATATTTGGAATGAGAAAGCTCATTCTCTTTCATGGATGACATTGTCTGGAACTGTCTGCATTTAACCTCCTCACTCATTTATCTAATTGGCCTATTCCATTGCTTTGTTATTCCAGCCTCAAAGCTGATTTTAAGTTTATTAACAATAATGGAATTATCATCAAAAGTCACTTATTTCAATGAGGACTGTCTATTGCAGAAATAATGTTTCTTTCTTTTTCAAAGGCACAACTAAAATTCTATTGAAAAACACACACATATAGGGGGAAAAGTGCTCAATAGTGAATCATTTTGGGTACTACTCCCAAATTCTTTGGCACACCACATATTGGATACATAAAAGGAACATCTGATCATGCAGTAAATTTATCAGTATGCATCTGACTGAAGTTTAAATGGAGTTGCTGTAATCACCATTCCACAGAAAGCTAACATATGGGACTGATGATGCTATCGCACAGCCATTCTGAATCTCATGGAAGCTTCCGGGCCTGCCAGCATTTCTACACTCAAATCCGCAAGGTTTCAGAGAGCTATCGGGGGACATTTATCAATGAACAAAAGTATATAGTACAAATCCCAAATGAGGGAGACTTTTATAAATACTCTCTTGCCTTGCTTTCACATGTACCAAGAGTGCTTAATTTGAATGCTGAATTACAAACAAGATTGCAATTGTGATTCAAATCATCATTCGTTCATACGACAGAGGAAGGCTTTTCGGATTCTGCAGTTTTGAATTTCAGAGCGAGGAGAGAATGTTTGGCCTCTTTCAAAGTTTCAATCAATAAACTCTTGAGCCATAGGTAGCCTGCTTTGAGCCTGCACTTGAGGAGTGCGGTCTTTCTACAGAAGTCATTGAAAAGTCGCTGTAAGCTCCGCTCCAAAGCACGATTGGAGGTCAATTATGTTCATATAGTTGTTTTGCTGCTTAATTCTGGAGAAACATGATTGAAAAACACCTCCGAACCGTGATTTCAAACACAATTAAAACTAGAAATATCACTTAAGGTGATTAATACCCCCGCCCCGTGACGACAGTCTTACCCAAGGAATGATCTTTCCTTGATCTTCTGCCATCTAAATGCCGTTACCATGGCAACGCAGCTTCCGACACGTCCAAAAAATATGTCTTGCACATCTTGCCACCAAGACTATTGTGTGTGCCACATTTCATAAGCTTTTGTCAAAAACTGAGGAAGTAGTTCAATCCACAAGATCTTTCCTTGATCTTCCGCCATTAATATGCCGTTACCACGGCAACGCAGCTTCCGACACGTCCAAAAAATATGTCTTGCACATCTTCCCACCAAGACCAATGTGTGTGCCACATTTCATGAGCTTCAGTCGAATACAGAGGAAGTAGTTCAATCCGCAAGATCTTTCCTTGATCTTCTGCCATTTATATGCCGTTACCATGGTAACGCAGCTTCCGACACGTCCGAAAAATATGTCTTCCACATCTTCCCACCAAGATCAAGGTGTGTGCCACATTTCATAAGCTTTGGTCAAAAAACTGAGAAAGTAGTTAAATCCGCAAGATCTTTCCTTGATCTTCTGCCATTAATATGCCGTTACAATGGCAACGTACTTTCGGGTACTGTCGAAAAATGCGTCTTGCACATCTACAACCAAAGGCACACATCTGTACCAAGTTTCATGGAAATTGGGCAAAAACTGAGGAAGTAGTTTGCAACACAAAATTTTCCATCATTTTGGCTCATAATATGTGAGCTGTTACCATGGCAACATACTTTTTGTCACTGTCAAGAAATGTGTCATGCTGACCTATATCCTAAGACAAACATTCAATATGAATTCCATGAGAATTGGAAGAACACTGATGAAGCAGTTTTGCCATGAAGCATTTTGCCCTATATTTTACCAATAACATGCCGTTACCATGGCAACGCACTTTTTGCCACTGCGGAAATATGTGTCTTGCACATTAACATATTCAGATGAACATCTGTACCTAATTTCATAAAAATTGATCAAAAACTGTGGAGGAGTTCGTGACGCAAGATTTGCAACGGACCGACCGACCGACCGACCGTCCGCTGATTCCTATATACCCCCTTCAAACTTCGTTTGGCGGGGGTATAATTACGATTCACATCACCCTCTGTGATTCCAGTTTGCATTCACACGGCAAGAATGCTTAATTCGAAACAGGATTCAGGTGATGCATCATAAGAATCATGTTTCTAATTAAGCACCCTCTGTACGTGTGAAAGCTACTGTAGGTTGGATAATGAAGAGACATTTCAGCGTTCAGGGAGCCACCTGAAGAACGGTTCAAATACTCACAATTACTTCCAACTGTCTAAAGACTGAAGGGTCTGTTTTACTGCATATATATTGCCCTGGCACCATAGATTTTTCCATGATGTAGTAAGTTTACCGTATAAGCCACAATATTAGGACACAACATGACCACTTGTTAATTTAGACATGCTCTATACAAAGTTTGATTACTGAGTGCCTACAATCCCAATGAATTCTACCCTTCTGCCCAACAGTTTTGTATACCCCTCTGATGACCACTGACCACCTGTCTGCGCACTAGAGCGAGGAACTCACCTTTAGGGCATCGTCCTCGATCCTCTCCATGACCTCCAGTATGAGGGCAGCAATCACGTTGAAGCCCTGGCAGTATCCAACGGACTTGTTCCAGCGGGCATAGGCCAGAAGGACTCGTTTGAGAACCACACGGTCTTCCTCCGCACCCTGGCCGCAGAACCCACTGCAGCCGGTACGGTGTAGATCCTGGTAAGAGGTGCCGCAAAAACAATTGGGCATCAAAGTCGCAACAGGTTTGATGGTTTATCTCGTCACAAGAACACTGACCATTATTCTCATAACATCATATTGTCATCTTTGAAATCACCTCTTGAATAGACAATGGATCAACCAAGACAATATCAATAAAATACTCATGTCTGAATATATTTTACTGGGTTTCTACCTTGGGATTATGCCACACCGCACAGTAATATCAATCTATTCATTTGGAATTCACTCAGTATCAAAAGCAAAGGGAGCTTCATAGTGTGAGTGCAGTGTTCATATGAATAGTATGAATAGTATGAATATAACCTGATGGTTGATGAAAGCTCTATTCGGAAACAAACAAACAAATTTACTCTCAAAGCAGTACATACATTCACATGCAGTATAACTACAATGTACAATAAAATAGTTTATAGATTGAGAAAAATGATTGAATTAACATAATCATTAACCTTGGTTTACATACAGTACATCTCCTATGCCAACACTTGAATTTTCGTTTTTTAAACATTAAGGTCTGAAAGCTTTAGCCAGTACCACCCACCACTGAAGGCAACTTTTTTTTCTTTTTCTTTTTTTCTTTTTTTGTTGGGGGGGGGGGGCTATTCTGATACATGTTGTAAATTTTGTCAATATCTGCAGGCATACAACAAATGAAGGGACTAACCAGAAGCATTTTTGATTTCTAGGACAGGTGATGATAGATTTGTTTTCCTCAATTGATCATGAAAAAGACAGAGTAAAGAGGAGTAGACAGAAAAAAAAGGAACAAGCTGGGTCAAGTGACTTGCATAGAAAACAGGCAAGGGCATGGCATACTATGGGGGATTTACCTTGACAATCTGCACTCCAAGCTTATCATCATCCGGGTTGGAATGGTCATTGAAGGCGACCCGCACCGTCTTTTCCCAGTCCAGCTTGAGGTGCTTGATGTGCTTGTCGGCCAGACTGAGCCACACTGCCTTGCGCAGCTCACGGGGCAGTCCAAATGGTAGACGGGCTACCGCTCGCAGTGCGTCGTACCACTGAATCACAGAGACAACCAAACGTAAGACACAAATTTGAGCAAGTGCCCCCAATACTTTGAATGGGCAAGTAAGCCATTCATTGCACTTGCCCATTTATGTATTTCATGGCGCCTTACAGTAACTTATTGTGTACAACTTACAGCATAACAAGCTACATTCCATATAAGTGGATCTTACAGTGTATTCTTATAACAATTGAAATGATGCACAGTGGGTGCTTCATGTAACCAGGGAGGTGGATACACCTCCCTGATGTAACTGTTACTGTTGTAATGATCCAAAATTTGTTGGACACTTCAATAGTGTTGTGATCTGCTTTCAAAGATGATACAAGTGCATCTTTTGGTGTGTTACAGTAATTCATTGTATGATAAAGAAGCTACAATCTGTAAATTCCATGCAAATATATACAATGTAATATCTAATTCTCATTACAATTGAAATGATGAACAGTTGATGCTTCATTGTTGATGCTTATACATGTACAAAGTAAGGTATTTAATGAAACAAAATCTTTTTGAAACTTCATCTCAAGATTTTTGACCCCTTAAATATGTATTGCTTATTTAGAATGAGAATCTTCTCTATTTTCAAATTGAATAGTAAAATAAAATGTACACGTACAGTAAAAGATTTGTCAAAATCACCAAAAAAAGAAACACAAATTTCTAGCCTCTTGTGTTTTCCCAGAACAGTGATACTGGTAACTATAAGTCATGTAAAAAAAAAAAAAAAAAAATGTAAATGAGGTGAAAATGTCATGGCCTCCTAAGACTACCATTTTCTTCCACACAAATATGCACATCGTTTTGGTTTTAAAATGGACTGAGTTCAATAAGTAGTTATGTATGCTATTAGTTAACTAAAAAAAAAAATCTATAAAGTGCAAAACCCTATGTATATCATACTCTTCTATGCTGCAAAAGCTTTTGATATGCTTGACATCAAATTATTTTGGACATTGTAATGATGTAGCAATGGTGAGCTTGGGGGGGGGGGGATGGTAGCTCACTTTTTGACAAATGACAGATTGTTCATCTATTGATAAAGACAAGTGGGAAAAGTGAGAATGAACAAACCAATGAACACATGCAATGTAGCTAATTTGCATGCTATGATACAGTATACTGCATACATGTACCATTAAGTGAGTGCTACTGATAATCACAGTTTCTTCTTACAGTCTGTATGTACGAATACATCATAATTAGGTTTTAAAAATTTGGTAAAACTTCCACTGAATCCATTTGCTTTACGTTTATACTTTCAAGCAAAGTCAACTTCAACGAACAATGGAGTTTACTTATCACATTTCCTCAATCCTGACTGGTGTAACATCATCTATAGTAATTTAATTTCTACAAGGCAAAGTGAAACAACATAAAAACTGCCATTTTCTTTCTCATAGAAAGGGCAACATACAATGATTATACCACTCAATGTCAGCAAACTGAACACTGCTGTCTTCTTTACCATCACAGTACTTTCATTTTACAGAGGCAAAGTGAGGCAATACCAAAGCTGCCACCATTTTCCTTCTCACAAAAAGGTCAAGAGCTATACAACTGTACTCAATGGCAAACTGAATATTGCTGCCTCCTTTGTTTGTAAACACCAATGCAACCAATATTAACAGTAGCAGCTTAAACCCTATCTTCAAAAGAAGACCTTGTCTACATGATAATCATTTTGACAGATCAATACACCTGGTTTCATGGAGAATTTATATAGAAATCCCACTGAGCCCTGCATGCCAATAACACAGCTATTCACTGGATTTCACAGATTCAAAAATTGCTTTTGGTGTCTTTGTTGTATCTATCAGAGCTATCTTCATTACAAATAGACAGATGAATGGTGAAAAAAAGAATGAAGTGCAACACTGTCAGAGACTCCAACCCCAAGCACCTTCTGATCTGGAGATTCTCCCGCCCGAAACCCCTAGCAAACGGGACACTCCAAGATAATGTGTGCGAAGCGCGAAGATCCTAGGATTCTAGATGTTCTCCGGTGCTATCTAAGGCTTATTTTTTCAACATACGATAGAAATAAGTAAGAAATCCTTTCCACCGGGAGACACAGAGCCAGGGCGGGAGAAATCAAATCTCAAACGGGAGAACGGGAGATTGTGCAAAAATGGGCTTTCGGCAGGAGATCTCCCGTCAAAAACGGGAGAGTTGGAGTCTCTGCACTGTCAATACGCTATTTCTCATCTTCTCCATCCACACTAGTACTGTTCAAACAAAGGGTTCTCTGGCATGTGTATTAGCTACATTTATAAGGAAAAAAAATGGGGGTTAACTGACATCACAAGCAAATCAAATCTGTCCTTGCAGAGTGTTTTCAGACACTTGTCAGACACTGAGTTTGGTGACATAAACATGATCATGTGATATGAATGGTTAAGTCTATAATCCTGAGTGGTGGTGCATGTCTGATGGAGCCTGGCAGGATCACTGAATGGAGTACAAAGAGTCACATGGGGTCATCAGGTCAGATGGTCTGAACGGTTGTAAGCACACATGGACCGTAACAGCTGACTTGCTGTGAACCCTGATACAATGGTGCACTGCAAAATGCACTGCTCAATGCAAGTTGGAATAATACGCAGTATCTACACATACAGTGTACATTATGTGAATAATGGCATTATACCATTGTACTTATTGTCTGCAGAATGATTCACAACCCAGGTCCAATATTTCATACATGAAGCATAAGTAAATACAGCTGTATATCATTTGGAAGGGGAGGGGGGTTCCCACATGCTTAACTTTTTAGAATGGTGTCTTCAATTCATTTTATCAGAGAGAATGCAACATCTCCATACAAGAGGTTTTCAGGGATAAACAGAGCAATTTCTTTCTTTTAGAAGTAATTAATGAACAAACTACAGAAATCGTTGTTGAGATTTCTTTCAAGAAGATGTTAACTAAAATTGTTTTTTGTTCTATACAAGAGGTTTTCAGGGATAAACAGAGCAATTTCTTTCTTTTAGAAGTAATTAATGAACAAACTACAGAAATCGTTGTTGAGATTTCTTTCAAAAAGATGTTAACTAAAATTGTTTTTTGTTCTAAAAGTGTACTTTTACAATGGTGACATAATATCATTGTAGTGTATACAATTGTATGTACAGTGTACAGTACATTACAAAGGGTCAAGCAAAATGAATTTGATCAAAACAAACATTCAGACCATAACTGTTAGTGTGACTCAGCTTTCAAAGCCTACATGAATCTGGAATTGTTCATAAGTTCTGTCATTTGCTGCCATAATATCAATTCACACACAAGGTGCAATTGTTATGGAGGAACTACAAACCTACTGGTAGTTTGTGAATCACACGACCATCCATTACTGTACAATGGATTTGCACAAAACTGCATTTTTCCTCATGACATGTGCAAACACTGAACCTTCATTCCCTCTTTCTGATGGGATCCAAAAAACCACTGCTCCTATGAAGTCACTGATAACAATCGATTAGTGCATCAGCTACATTGTACAGACTGTAAATGCCACATTATGTACAGTGTACTATCAAAATTTTTGTATTGTAGTTCATGTCACTCAAAGAATTACTCTGACTTTTTCGGGGGGATTTAAACAATACAAGTTTCTGTCTTTTCCACATTCTGGATCCAGGCAACTTGTATTAAAAATGTGTTTTTAATAAAAAAGGATACATCTAGATGCTTTTAATTTTGACTTTCAACATGTATTTTACAGCTAAGTTCTCATTTTTCTCATTCTAAAAACAAACCTTCTAAAGAATCTGACTTTTTTTTTTTTTTCACTAGATGACATTCTATATAATTGTGGCTGCTTCAACAGGTACAGTACTTACTCTCCCATCACTTTGCAGAACCATGGATTCAAGAAACGATACAGAATCTTTAACAGAGTGTTATCAATGATGCGTTTAATACAGGATACAGTGGACTGGTGATAAAAAGCTTACAAGGAGAAGGGAATGCTGTTAAGAGGATAGGAGATTTGCTCATTATTTTGCCTACTCATGTGCTTTCATGTGGACAGGAATGAGCAATAAATCTTTTGAGCTGCAACCATACGACATTCAAATGAAACCCCAAACACTACGGAACGGAATTGTAAGTGAATCTAAAGAGAACATAATCAACATGCTTTGTACATTCCTCCAGCTTTAGAGTATTCTCTCATATTTTTTTTTTTTACTAATCTAAGACATTTGTAAACATGTCTGATGAATAATGAAAATTATTGATGCTACAGTATTTACTTCAACAGTATTGACAACATGATAACTCACAGTCAATTCTGATTCACTGAATGTTTTTACACTTTTTATAATCATGATTATCGTCATCACCACATCACAGTAGTCAATACTCATCAATATCCATGAGTAACATTAATCAAGTAACAAAACACACTGCATTCAAGTGGGTTGTAATGCATTATTGTGTACGTACTACTCTTCTATATTTGCTATCATGATCACTTTCAAGTTTTGATGCTTAGCTCAAACCAAAGCTCAAAGCAGTGTACAGTACATCTGACACAGCTAACCACAAATACGCTTCTTTTTGTCCATCCTATTCATAAATGAGCCACACAGATTCAGGAAAAAAATCATATGATATATATACAAGTACATGTATGAGCTCTCCTGATCCAGTCTCACATACTATCATCAGTCTATTAGTACCATGAGGCTGCAATCCTTATACCTGTTACTATATATTATAAAATGGGTTCAAGAATGTAGCCAATAGGAAGCGCTGAAATGAGACACACCTCCTTCCTTTACTTCAGTACCATTGCACTGCCTGTAATCCTATGGTAGATTGCCGATCGTCTGTGCGCGCGGCGGCTCCTTTGATGAATTGCATGCATACGCGCTGTCAATCCTGTAAACAACTTCTAGTTCGGGCTGCCGGCCGGCCGGCCTGTCTTCCCTTGTGCATAACATGTGTGGCGTATGTACGTATACTCTACTATACGTACACTTTGTACAGTACAGTAGACCAAGCGTTATGGGACCGGACGCGTACATGGAGTCACTTTGAAGAGCAAATCCAACGATTTAGCAGGTTAATTCTCACGCCGTTTTCAGAGTATGTTGTCTAGTAGGCCTATATGAGGAGTCTATATCAAGTCTTTAAGGTAAAGGGTGCATATTCTATGTAAAATAAGTAAGTTTTCATGCGGGAACTTAAGTGTCCGGAAACCCAACCCCCCATTATACTTATACTGTATGTGCGGGACTTCCGCGAGTGCGACGTGCGTAAATGTTTGGGATGAACATCTTCGGACATCTTGACCCACAAAGGTACGTGAAAAACGCTGAAAAATTATGTTAGTTTTCAAATTTTCGACCCATTTTATAAAACAAATGATGCACAGGATTATTTCGTGGCGTTAGTGGAGGCGTAGCTCACTCTCGGGTATTTACAATGTAGTGCAACATGCACTCGGCTTCGCCTCGTGCATGTTTCACAATTGTAAATACCTTCGAGTGCACCACGCCTACACTAACACACTCTATCCTGTGCATCATTTGTATAATATCAAACAATCAGTGATCCCATTTTCTGTGCACATGCTGTACATTGCATGGCAACATTATGTAACATTCCTATCCAGCACAGAAATGACTGATAAGGGCATCTTTTATAGAATAACAACACTTACAGAGTAATTGAATCACTGCAAACAGTTTATACTAACTTAGCTTTATATGTAGTTTCCCATTATCTCTCTTGCAGGAATCTCAAATAGACAAGCATATTGCAACGCAACAGTTTGTACATATCACAGCTTACATGAAATTGATACAGCACACATAGGCAGACACATTGAAAGTCCATTTCTATTTCTCTGACAAGGAAATCTGATGCCTTGTACAAATCTTTAAAAGAAAAAAAAATAACATAATAAAATCTCAAATTTTCTACTGCTAAATATAAAGGAAGCTTGAGCTGCTGGTTTTATACCATTCTGATATTATACTATTGCCAGTTGCTCATGTTTGTTTGTTTATTTGTTTGCTTGTTTGTTTGTTTGGTTGGTTGATTGGTTGTTTGTTTGTTTGTTTGTTTGTTTGTTTTTTGGGGAGGGGATATGATTGCTAACTTTGACAGCCTCGTCGGATTATTAAATAGAGAGCTGACAAATTGTACATTTTGTACATGATCATTATAAGATACTCTCAGATAACCAGTCTTAATTAAAAACTTAAAATGTCATGTACATGTATATGTACGAGTAAAGGTCAGTTCAAGGTTTCCCTATTATCGTCCTTTTGCAAAAACAAAGACAAAGAAAAGATATAGTTTTTTTGCACCTGTTGTGTCTGAGCATGAGCAGTTGCACCATGCACTGGTATTCAGTGAATGAATAGCTCGGTATATACGGAGAGTGGAGTACACACCACATGTTTGCACATTAAAGGAGGATGCTGTATACACTGAACACGCACACCATGAGGTGTGCAATGCCCTCTGACATTTAACAGCATTTGCAATTAAACATTGCACATGGCAAGTCTGGCAGCATTTGCCATCAGAATAGAATTGGCACCTTCAATTCAGTGCCATGTAGAGAAGAAATAGGCATGATGGGTGCTCTAGAACTGGTTTTCCACTTGAAAAAAAAAAATCATTGATACCTTTAGAAGAATTTCATTTGCAAGACCATGCAACTGTAGAAATCTCCATTGATATTCATTTCACATACAGTGCAAATGTATAATAAGTAGAATAGGCCTTCCACTGCACAAGTCATGCTGAGGATATGGTGAAGTTTAGATTATGATCAATATTTATAGATGGAACACCAAATAACACCACTTCCTCCAGTTTAATCTACCTTTACAAAATACATCTGTCTGACAAAATCAGCCCACAGCAAGAGTAGAGTCCTACATGTACACTAAAGGCTTTTGCTGTCATATGAAATATGTTGCAAACATTTTCTTATCTTAGAACCAAATTGTACACAGGCTCTGATCCTTCTTTCCACAGCTACTATCATACCATACATGTATACAGTCCAGACATACCAGTGCTTGTACAATACTCTGTTCTGGGAAATATATACCCCATGTACAAGTAGGACGCTCTGCTGGAAGTCATCCATCACACTGATCATCCATTGTCTGTACAACTGTGTGCTGAAACAGTTCAGTTGCCATTAACATTTTAAAATTCTTGACTGGATACCATATGCTTAGCACAGCATACTCATACACTGTATCAACACTAGAAAGGGAGCACTACAATATAACTGGAACTCAAGAAGTAAAATTTCACAGCATATTACATCTACATTTCCATTAATTTTTAAGGAATTGCATACTGCACTTCATTAGAGTGTAAGCAAAACATGTCTGAATGATTTGAACAATTAACCAGATCTCTTGTGCAATAATCTGTTTTAAAGAAGAAGCAATATTTTAAAACAAAGATGGTGGCACGTGAAGGATGTTTAATAATGTGAAGGTGGAAAACATGAGAAAAATGAATGATTTTGATATCACCATGCCATCTTCTATCAAAGACAAGACATTACCCTATGGCAAGTTCAAGCAAAGCACTTGCAAACAGTGAAAATCATGGGAATTATGCTTTCAGGATTTCTTAGCTCATAATGCCTCAAACTCCTGCATAATATTTTGCACTGCTGCTAGTGCTAATCATGCCCGCTTTTATCTATTCAAACACATCCTGCAAGTTAAACCTGAACTTAAACTTTATCCATAATAACTGAATGAAATGGCATTATACTGAAGCTGTTCTGACAAAGCACATTATTATGACAGACTCAAGAAATTGTGGTGCTACAGAAGGTAGCAATCAGGGATAAGACATTACATTTTTAGACATATATTGTACATGAACACAGAAACTTACTTTAACACCATGCCATTTGTGCATGCCCAAAATGTCCATTCATTCTGTCCCACAGGTCATTTACTTTGGGGATATATTTCTGGGAAAGGCACATATTGAACCACTTGAAAATTCATTTGTGTGTCAACTTATGGTGTTAGTCTACTGGGTTGACGTCAACACCAGGGTGGTCTATACCCTGAAAATTATGCAAGTTGGACTGCCAAAACAGTTGCGCCAAATTGGAGTGCAAAAACGGAAAAAAAAAGTAACACTGTTTGTGAATGCATATATGTACTAGCATGAAGCACATATCACAAGCACCACGGTTCAAAGTCCCTTGAAGCAAGGATCTAGCTTGAGGGCTCTAGATGCTCTCTGGTATTAAGGGTCTAATTTTTAACATGTGACAATGGCAAAATAAGCTGTAATCAAAGCATCTCATCTTCAGATAGATTTTTGGTATCTGGTCATCTGCATACTGATGGTCGTCTGCAAGTTCGTTGCCTTTGGCATGCCATCCATGTTTGGCATGGCATGATGTGTGGAATGTCTTTCCGATATCTGGCTAAAATTCTAGCACGTTTCTTTGAAACACACCGAAGATGCTCATAGATCACCAAGCAGGTCAGTGCAACACTCCCACTAAACATTACAGGTACAGTGTATTTCTGTCAAGTGTTTGCATGACCTTTCAAGCATTGTTTCTCACCTCTCTTTGTGTACCAGGATTCATACACTATTATTTTTTTTTATTTTTTTTTTATGTCCCAAAGATCAGAGTGTCTTTGAAATGGTGAGAGTAACCCCAAGCTAAACCATACTTAAAAATGAAATCTGATTTTCTTTATAGTTTTTAATTTCAAGTATTATCATCAATAGTTATCTCACTTCTTTACTACAAGTATCCTAGATGCTAGCTATTTCAGGTATCAGGTACATTTTGTAAATTAAAACTAATACTCAGAATATAGAAAGTCATACAAAGTTGAATCAATACAAACTAAACTTGAATTCAAATCCACTCCCTGTCAGAAGCAGGAATCAAGATTTGAGGTTTACAACCAGGATGCGCAAGTACAGTATATTGCTTTGATGAATGCTGAAATTTGAAATGTATGCTTTGATTTACATCCTACTTTTCTAAGTTAAGAAAGCTACATCTGAAATCATTTCTCTACACCTTACGCATAATTTTCAAGTGCAATGAAAATAAATTGTACAAAACAGGGCTAATGAACTTGATGTTTTGCCAAATAATATACTGTCTCATTGTTGTTTAAGAGAATCTGTTTATTTGTTTGTAGATTGTAGATATATCAGGCCTTGAAATAGGATTTTGGAGGGGCAAGGCCATTTAGAAAAGGGCACTTTTACCATGAGGCCAGCCATGATAGGGCACTTAGGTCAGTCAGAGGGGCACCAAGGCCACATTGAAAAGGGCATGTTGGGTGTTTTTTTAAAGGGTGATTTTTGCGACGTTGCAAGAATTTTATGTTTTTTTTTTCATATTCTAACAACCCCCCCCCCCAATACATAATAGTATACAGTAGACCTCGCCTAAGTCGACTTCGCATAAGTCGACAACTCGCTTAAGTCGACACAATAAAAAGTCCTGATTTTTGCCTTTGTTATTCCTTGAAAATTTCCTCGTCTTAGTCGACATTTATAAGTTGACAACTCGCATAAGTCGACCTGATTTTTCAGTGCCAACTGAGCTGAAATACGTATCAATTCCCTCGTCTAAGTCGACATAATTTTTCGCTCAAAATCTTATCGCCGTTCTCTGAAAAAGAATTGTTTTCCCGCTCCGATTCGCTGCGTTTCTACTCGGTAATTCGCTAGTGTACGCCGCGGTAGCGTTCGCGCCATGCGTCCATTGTCTTGTATGCCAGAATATAGAAAGGACATACACTCATTTACACTGGAGAATTACATGTAGTACCCAAGACAGTTCACTTTACCCCTTTTCTCCCTCTCGTTTTTCTCAAAACGCACAAATTTTGCACACTTATATGTCCCAGTAGGTACATGTATTCACTATCCGAACATGAAATAGGTGTTTTTGTAAATCCGAATAGAAACGTTGATTATTCCGAAGCGGTATCAAAACCAAGGCCCTTTCTAAAAAGATTTATTACAATGCAACTAATGATGCAACTAAAAAAAATCAAATGCAGGTGATATCAAATCACACGCAACTTTTGCATTCAAACGCAATTGCGTTGCTGAAAAGACTTGTGTTTGATAATCATATGAAACTAGAAAATAATTGTTACGAACCTGAAACTCAATTGCGTTTAAACGCAACTCTAAAAATCAAATGCAAGTCCATCAAATCACACGCAACGATGTATTTAAACGCAAGAGCGTTTCAGAGAAGACTTGCGGTTTTTGTACGAAATTAGAAACTGCGTTTAAATAAATCTCTATACATCTACGGAAATGATGGAAGTGCGTTATTGTTGAAAAGACTTGCATTACTTTTTTCATTTCGTAAGCAAAATTAAAAATTAAACGCAACTCTGAAAATCAAATGCAAGTCCATCAAAACACAATATGGCACGCTGAAAAGACTTGCGTTTGATAATCACACGAAACTAGAAAATTGTAGGAAACTTAAACTCAATTGCGTTTAAACGCAACACTAAAAATCAAATGCAAGTCCATCAAATCGCACGTAACGCTGTATTTAAACGCAAGTGTGTTGCAGAGAAGACTTGCGTTTTCTGTTCGAAACTATAAGAAACTGTGTTTCAACGCATCTCTAAACATCTACGGAAGTGTGTTATTGTTTAAAAGACTTGCATTATTTTTTATTTCGTAAACAAAATTACAAATTAAATGCAACTGTATGCAAATTGTAGGGAACTTTTTTTAAACTCCCATTTAAACGTAACTCTGAAAATCAAATGCAAGTCCATCAAAACACATGGCACGCTGAAAAGACTTGCGTTTGATAATCACACGAAACTAGAAAATTGTAGGAAACTTAAACTCAATTGCGTTTAAACGCAACACTAAAAATCAAATGCAAGTCCATCAAATCGCACGTAACGCTGTATTTAAACGCAAGTGTGTTGCAGAGAAGACTTGCGTTTTCTGTACGAAACTATAAGAAACTGTGTTTCAACGCATCTCTAAACATCTACGGAAGTGTGTTATTGTTTAAAAGACTTGCATTATTTTTTATTTCGTAAACAAAATTACAAATTAAATGCAACTGTATGCAAATTGTAGGGAACTTTTTTTAAACTCCCATTTAAACGTAACTCTGAAAATCAAATGCAAGTCCATCAAAACACATGGCACGCTGAAAAGACTTGCATTTGATAATCACACGAAACTAGAAAATTGTAGGAAACTTAAACTCAATTGCGTTTAAACGCAACACTAAAAATCAAATGCAAGTCCATCAAATCGCACGTAACGCTGTATTTAAACGCAAGTGTGTTGCAGAGAAGACTTGCGTTTTCTGTACGAAACTATAAGAAACTGTGTTTCAACGCATCTCTAAATATCTACGGAAGTGTGTTATTGTTTAAAAGACTTGCATTATTTTTTATTTCGTAAACAAAATTACAAATTAAATGCAACTGTATGCAAATTGTAGGGAACTTTTTTTAAACTCGCATTTAAACGTAACTCTGAAAATCAAATGCAAGTCCATCAAAACACATGGCACGCTGAAAAGACTTGCGTTTGATAATCACACGAAACTAGAAAATTGTAGGAAACTTAAACTCAGTTGCGTTTAAACGCAACAATAAAAATCAAATGCAAGTCCATCAAATCACACGGAATGCTGAAAGACTTGCGTTTGATAATCACACAATACTAGAAAATTGTAGGGAACTTTTTTTAACTCAATTGCGTTTAAACGCAACTCTAAAAATCAAATGTAAGTCCATCAAATCACGTAACGCTGTATTCAAATGTAAGAGCGTTGCAGAGAAGAGTCTTGCAGTTTTTGTACGAAAATATAAGAAATTGCGTTTAAACGCATCTCTAAACATCTACGGAAGTGTGTTATTGTTTAAAAGACTTATCGTAAGCAAAATTAAAAATTAAACGCAATTCTGAAAATCAAATACAAGTCCATCAAATCACACGGAACACTGAAAAGACTTGCGTTTGATAATAACACAAAACTAGAAAATTGTATGAAATTTAAACTCAATTGCGTTTAAACGCAACTCTAAAAATCAAATGCAAATCTGTTTTTAAAACGCAAGAGCGTTGCAGAAAAGACTTGCGGTTCTTGTTCGAAACTAGAAACTGCGTTCAAACGCATAAAAATGTACGGAAGTGCGTTATTGTTGAAAAGGCTCGCATTATTTTTTATTTCGTAACGGAACTTTCGCCGTGACCGAACTTAGTCTGCACTTGCAGGGGAAAGACATCGCAACATTTACACGTTTCAAACTACCGAAACGCATGCTGCTTCAGAAAATGTCAATGAAAAAAAAATGATTACGAATTATTGTTAAAGTTCGCTATGCCGAAGTTTTAAATCTCAGTCCAAAGTTAAATTAGTCCGACAATGGTATAAAAAGGGCCTGGAAGGAGCACAGGGGCAGCTCTCGGTGGGGGGGGGGGGGGGGGGGGGGGGGGGGGGGGGGCAGGGGTACACAGTGCCCCTCCACCTTTTGGAGGATCAACTAAATGTGCCCTTTTTTCTTTGAAGGTGCCCCTCTTTTCCTGTAAAGGGGGCACACTTTTTCCTAAGGGGCAGTTTTAAGAACAAAAAGGGCACTTTGAGGAACAAAAAGGGCACTTTGAGGAACAAAAAAGGCACTTTGAGGAACAAAAAGGGCACTTTGAGGAACAAAAAGGGCACTTTGAGGAACAAAAAGGGCACTTTGAGGAACGAAAAGGGCACTTTGAGGAACAAAAAGGGCACTGAGGAACAAAAAGGGCACTTTGAGGAACAAAAGGGCACTTTGAGGAACAAAAAGGGCACTTTGAGGAACAAAAAGGGCACTTTGAGGAACAAAAAGGGCACTTTGAGGAACAAAAAGGGCACTTTGAGGAACAAAAAGGGCACTTTGAGGAACAAAAGGGCACTTTTAACTTTCAACTAACCAGCCAACCCGTGTTCACATACAGTGTTACGGGGGTCGGGGATCTGCACAATTTTTTTTTTTTTACATTTTATTTCACTTTTTTTCGCATGCGTGCCCTCGATCAAAATTACTTTGAGCATGCGGGCATGAATGCAGAGCGAGAGAGATGGCAACGCTCGCAGCCGTCCGACATGCCTGGCACATGGCTTACGACCACTTGCTCCAGACGATTTTAATCTTCCGCATTCCCCACAGTAACACACGCATGCACATAGCACCCACCCAACGCGCTCAACCGCTGATTGCGACACTCGACGTACAGACACCATCAACGTACTTCCGTACGTACGCGCGGGCACACTACGAATACAGAAGTGGACTACATCTAGCTAGTAACTCTATGGCCGCTGCGCTGCGGAGGCAGTCGACGGAACGGTCAAAGCCGGTCGGCCGTACGTACATGAGTACAAGTGTACGTCGTCTCGTTGAGTTTGAATCAGATACGGGACGTGAGTGAACTGAACAGAAGGTATGATATTTGAGATGAGGAAATTTGTTCAAGCTTATTGAAGTGTAGACTTTGAGAAAGGGCATATTATACGTCATAAACAAGAACTTTCATTCTAAAAGGGCACCACGGCCACAAGAAAAAGGGCACTTTTTTTTTGGCCGTAACTTTGATCACGGAAGAAAGGGCATTGCGGCCAACGAGAGGGGCACCGACGGCCATGGCCGTCGGTGGCCGTCGGTTAATTCGAGGCCTGATATATATACACTAGTTTTTGGCCATGAAGGTATCATTCATTCATAACATTGTGTGTATCTTTACCTGTCTGAAGGCCTTCTTGCCAGGAAGCGGCTCAATGCTGAATCTCAACTGAGCATCCACCCCTGTAAATGAAAGATGAAAAGAGCAAGTGATAAAATCACAAAATGTCTCATGGTGAAGAGTCTTTCTCCTTGTGCATGGTGGCTAGTTCATTGTTTGCATACATTATGGATTGAGGCACATTATTTTGCAACATGGCTCCTCTTATCTGTTGTTTTGACATAATTTCAAAAAGAAGCATACATTTTTACTGTAAATAAAATCTGCTTGCTTATAAGCTGATGTAAAATCATCTATGACCATGTTAATACTTAGCACAATGTCACAATTTTACCAAACCATCTTTTTAGATGCATTGATAATTATGTACTGTAATATGGACTGGTGATGAATTTGCCACAGTCTTGCATTGTACTTGTTCTCTGTGACAGCAATGTTCATAATAAGTATGCCAAGGTGTTGTAGTCACATACACCCACAACACAACCTTATCAACGCAGACATACTTCGCTTCTGCGACACAGCTTGGAGAATGGCTGTCAGGACATCCTGGTTCTTCTGCCGCTTGGCCAAGTAGCGATCCCGCCTCTTCAGCTGCTTAATGAGTCGCCCGGACAGGACAGCCGTGCCATGCTGGAGGTCTCTAACCATATCACGGAGTTCACTGGAGGCTGCCAGCATACGTACATTGGTAAAAAAGATAAGTGATAATAAATGACATCAAAACAACAGATATTGAAATCAACAAACCAAAGCAATTTAGAAACTACAATCTACTGAGCAAGCACAAATACTCTGATCCTTGACGTCACATTAGGTGCAGCTTTTGAGCTATGAATTAATGATTTACTGCATAAGTAAGTAAGTTTGTAAAATGTCATTCACACATACTTTTCTTGACTGAATTTTTCTCACTTAGCAAAGTTGGTGGCATTAAGAAAAATTTGTAGCAGTTGGGAATTGAATTCATGATGAACTGTAATAAGATAAATAGTTCACAGAATCGTCCTGAGCTCACATATCTAAATATCTCAGTCTTTTAAACCTCATTGGTCATTCACACTCTCACATGCAAAATATAAAGATTCCATCTGATGCAACCTGTGACACATTATGAAGTAGCCCGTAAGAGTCTAGACCGAAAGACTTCCATATGTACCCCCCACTTACAATACACCTAGATCTACATTGTATGAGCTTCCTCTGAAGTCTGCATTTCCCTAGCTAGTGTAGGACACCGAGATCAATGTTACCCTAACTCTAACCCTAACCCTAATCCTAAACTGAGTAAACTCTAATCCTATAATCCCAAAGCCACCTAAACTTATTCATGTTACGATTATTATTTATACATGATGCACAGCGGGGGGTACATATGGAAGTCTTGCCGTCTAGACAATGACCAGATACATTTAGTACAAGTTTTGTACATTGTGCTCAAAATATTACCTTTACTTTGCTTTTCCATTTCAATTCAATTCTATCATGCGATTCACAAGGTCCAGAATCAGGATTATTTGATTTGATCTTTCTTTTTTTCTTTTTTTTCCATCTGTGTAGAAACTCGTCCATAAACTGATTTGCTCAGTGGTCTAGACCTCTACCACTCGTGGCCAGGCATGCTTGGCCTTGGTAGCAACTTGCAGTAACTCAACTTTATGAAAAGTCCAATAATTCACTTCATCTGCATTAAAACATCTACACAATGCATTAATAATAATAGTATACCTCCACAAATGGAAGTAATTCTGAAGTTTAGGGCATCCAAATACCGGTATACCATACCGGTACCACCATAATAAATAAACATCCCACTCAATTACAGTTATTGACAATAACACTCCATGACATGAGTTTTTAAGAGATCACATACGTCGTAGGGTAGGGCCAACAACGATCAGCACACCAATCGTATATCAAGCGGCTTATAAAATTAAAAGCCATAAAACATAACATCTAACTAACTGCACAAAAGCACTTTCTTAAGTCTTCTGTGCTCACATTTGGCATTAAGAATAGCTTTGGGGAGACGAGACGACTCTTGAAAACTGTCGCCCTTGCTGCTCAGGTAGGCACCGTCTGATGAACATTCGGTGAAGCCATCACTATCCACACACGGGCGAATGTTTGTGTGACACCTGTCGTAGATTTCACACAGCAGGCCATCCAAGATGGAATCTTTTCTCTCGCGGACTTCGCTTTCGTCCCTCTCTGTTTCGATGCTGTCAAAGCTGTCGAACTTTTCTAGCATGTGCTGCTGTTTAAATGAAGCATTAGCCCGACTTAAGTCTGAAAGGTCTTGCTGAGAATCTGAAGGGTTGACCGGAGAAAGAGCAGAAGGTGATGGACATGGAGAGGTCGTATCGCACACATCCAAAACGCCGAGGTTGGTCATGTATTGGCCACTACCGCAGGCCTGTACTTGGGCCTCCGCTCCGCTCGAATTCGAGTCCTCGTCAAGTACGATTTCGACATATTCCCCGCTGGTTTCTACATTTGCAGTGACACTAGAGGACTGGACACCTTGATTATGTAATACTCTCGACAATGCGAAAGGG
The DNA here is from genome assembly GCF_040938485.1 of Diadema antillarum. Classification (NCBI taxonomy): domain Eukaryota; kingdom Metazoa; phylum Echinodermata; class Echinoidea; order Diadematoida; family Diadematidae; genus Diadema; species Diadema antillarum. Next base: position 1,926,460 of record NW_027271462.1, read on the forward strand.
AGAAACAAATCATCCAAATCTGAATTATCGTCCGGTTCTTCCATATTGGTTACCTGGCCTTGGTCATCTTAGTCTAGAAACACCCAAGCTGCTTCTCTGTACAACATTATCGTCGCGTACTAACTGCATAAACTGTACATATTCACTGCATGCAATGAATGCAGCATTTATATGCCGCCGCCGCGTCGCGGCGCTCCGGTGCGTTGACGGAGTACTTGCAGTGCACATCACACACACGGTACACACGTAAACACTTTACACGTCACTGCAGCAGCTTGACACAGGTACACTACTCAGTACGTGCATAGCCGCATCATCGCTTTCTTATACTAGTACTTCGTACCTGTTTCAGAAGAATCCACCTGTTTTTCTCTACATGTATACATATTATGCTTAGTCTGAAAAAGAAAGTTGATGAGCAGAGGATTAAAGGAGAAAATAAATTCAGGCAAATTAAATGCATTCTTAAACAAAACACACACACACACTCAAAGAGGTGAAAAAACTGACTGGATTCTGACTGGATGAGAGGAAAGCCGTGTTTGATCTCTGGTGTTCAGAATGAGATTATATTAAACTTTGAAAAAAAATATTGATAATCATGAAGACAGGTCCCTATATATGCCCTAGAAGGATACGTTACAGGCCTACTGCAAAAGGTGATGTATGTAGCTCTACCTGATAATCCTTCCAACAACCCCACCACCACCACACACACGATATTTTTTTTCTTTATCCTCCTTCGAGGGACTTTATTTCATTTCAGATATCTAAAAAAGTTCACAAAAACATACAGAGAGCAGGATGTACGAACATAGAAAATAAGGGTACAAACAACTAATTATCAAAATCATATCATCACATGAATTTCGATTCCTCTGGTGAAATTATACTTCAAATATATCCAAAATACTTCATAAGTGTGTCATTACCTCAACATATTAATTTCTGCATCCACAGTTAATCAAATATAATTTTTATGATTCAACTTCTGCTCTAATTCATAAAATTGCCTTTGCGTGAAATCAAGTAGCTTTTTTTTTAAGCCAAAAATTTCAAATTCATAATGAGCTCTGTTCTAAAATCTGTCAATAATGCGAAAACATTCGTTGCTTTTGTTGTATAATTGCCAAGTATATATAAACGAAAAATCGTATATTGGGCAAAAACTAATATCGAAAAATTCAACAACATCAAAGATTTATCTCTTACATTAAATCCTGTTAATATCATTCGCTCATTCACAGTGATAGGCCCTATCAATATGAAAATAAACGCATATAAAATTTGATATTTTTTCCCCAATATAACTTCGTATCTGGGCAATATAACATAACATGCCAAATAGATTCAGCTTCGCTGCATTTCTTACAAATCATGTCAGACGTAATTTTCCATTCTACTAAATTTTCTTTAAGTGGTAATATTCTATTTAATAATTTAAAACTATATTGCTTTATTCTATTATTAAATGACTTTCCAAACTTGAAATCAAACAACACCTTCCAATCAATTTCTGGAGGTATATGCAATATTTTTGTCCAAAAGTATATCACACTTAACTCAGATTTCATTTCATCCAGCAATAACAAATAAAACACACACGAGATTGATTCCCCACAGGAAGGTTCACACTCAAGCCGATTTTTAATCATAAAAACAGCAACTTGATTTTAGTGCGCCACCACACACCAAATAAGGAGATTTTGAGCATTTATAATAATTATAGAGACCTCTATTGTACATCCGTAGGAGCGAACAAAGGGAACAAATGAATGAGAAAAGCAAGCAAAAAAAAAAAAACAACAACCAAAAAAACCAAAAAAAAAAAACCAAGAATCCGAAGCAACTTACAACTTGAATGTCATTAGAATAAACTTTATGTCTATGTTATCCAACTCTGCATCACGACATTACGTTTTGCTCGTGCGACGATTGCTGCGGTGTTATTTTCTCCAAGGACCAAGGGTTGACACCAACTTGTTTGGTATGACGTAGGGTTTTAGATCAAAGGACAAGTCCACCTCTACATTATACATGTGGATTGAATGAATGCAGCAATATTTGAAGAGTTTGTTCGCGAAAACCGATAAGTCCATATTTACCGAATGGAGACATTTGCGATTAAAGGTCAAGAAAAATAAAGAGAAAAAAATTGCTTCTTTTGACCATAACTTCAATTTTTTTTGTTTATGTAGTGACCAATATATCATTTAAAAGGTTATTTGTACTTTATGACAGAGACCGTACTTCAAAATCTTCAAAAATGGACTTATCGGTTTTTGCAAACAAACTCTTCAAATATATCGAATTTTCTTTGTATCGTTCTGTATACCTATTACACATCATATGCTGTATGGTTGACCGCATTAGTGCGGGGGGGGGGGGATCATGATGTCATCATTTCATGATTATATAAACTGCGGTAAAGATAACATCACACCCCTTACAAAGTTATTGTGAGTGAGCTTCATCTTAAGGTTCGTTATATTCCGAACGGTTTGTTTATCCGAAAATGGGGGACGGATATACCGTATATGATATGCAGTCACGATGTAACACTGTTCAATATGCTGATCGAGCGCTGACATGTATTTAATATTTGACCGCTGCATGGTCCTGGAAATCATTTGGTTTGTAAAATTCGTTGTGTGTGTGTGTGTGTTTTTTGTTTTTTTTTTTTTACTTTAGTTTTTACGCAGTTTTAATTGAGAACTCAAGATGCACTCAAATGTGTATGATTTCATTTTTCTCATTGTTAATGTATTACAGAGACAATATAGGCCCCCTACAATATTTCAATTTAAGATAAGTTGCCTAGCGATCCAGTTTTAAAGTGAGATGCTTCGTGTAAGCAAGATAAGAACAAAACATGATGATGACGCGGACAAAATGACAATGTTTATTGTGTTCACACATGACATTTATATTGTTTAGAAGGCAAAATGTTATCACGGCGCAGCGGCTGCAATTTCTTTCGTTCCGAAGCGATCGCCGATTGGATCAAAAGAGGACGCCAACGGTTTCGAACATTGACGGGGGGTCGCAGAAAAACCAAATCGAACAAGATAAGAACAAAACGTAATGATGACGCGGACGAAATGACAATGTTTATTGTGTTCACACATGTCATTTTATATTTAGCAGGCAAAATGTTACGGTGCAGCGGCTGCAATTTCTTCGTTCTGAAGCGATCCGCCGATTGGATCAAAAGAGGGCGCCAACGGTTTCGAACATTGGGGGGGGGGGGGGGGAGGAGGGGGGCGCAGAAAAACCAACTCAAACAAGATTAGAACGAAACATGATGATGACGCGGATATATAGAAATGACCGAGTTTATTGTTCACACATTTATTGTTGTTCACACACACACACACACACACACACACACACACACACACGCACACACACACAAACCCTCGCCCGGACACGTCACATTCTTCATTGGCGGGGGGGGGGGGGGGGCAGAAAACCAAGTCAAACAAGATAAGAACAAAACATGATGATGACGCGGACAAAATGACAATGTTTATTGTTGACGTTGTTCACACATGTCATTGAATTACTAAGTATCAACCATAATCTATTATTGAAGAGAATCCCGTACTTCCTATATACGAACATGTTCAGAAAATGCTCACACTGATTTGTAAGTTTTAGCAAGCTTTTGGATTTTATTGTCGCATGATCTGTTATTTTGTACAGGGCAAGCCACCAGGGCAAGCCAACAGTGTGCCAGCATTACAACGAAGAATGAAATAAGTGCAATGTTTCCTATACACAGAAATATGCAAATTTCGGCTCACTCGCTCGTACTAATTAAGTATTTTTTTCACGTCCTCAGTTTGTTGGTATAAATTGTTATCTGTAAGGCCGTCACTATATCTTGATTAGAATTGTAAGATTTAATAACCCCAAAATGACAAGAATTCCATGTAAGCTGAAATACAAAAATTTTCGGCTCGCTCACTCGCCAAAATTTATCAAAATTTAGTACATTTAAATCACCCTCAAAAGACCCCGTGCTTGCAAAAGCACATGTGGACTTTTTTTTAGTCCCACAGGAGGGATGGGGTTGGGGTTGAACACTTTTTCAGAAATTGATAGGGGCGCAATTTTCGCGTTTGCCCCGGGCTCCGTTTTCCCTAGATACGCCACTGTCCGTGACAACTGAAATTGTAGGTCTAAATTGACGTTTCCTTGCAGGGGCGGATCCAGGAATTCCGTAAAGAGGGGGCGTGTTTACAAAATTAAAGGGGGGTGCGCGCACCCCTCCCCCTTTTTTTCTTTTTTTTTTCCTTTTGTTTCAACAAAATATAAAGGGGGCGTGCGCCGGTTGCGGTCCTCCCTGTATCCACCCCTGCCTTGTATATATTCAAAAGCAATTTTTGTGGATACCAATAGCAGGCACTGAAGGAAAGCATGGCATGCTCCTATTAATTTCGGGATTTTTTCCCCTGCATTATCACATTTAATATTTACATTATTTTTTTACTTATTTTTTTTTACTTATGTTATTTACAATGATTACATTATTTTGATTCATGATTAAACTATCTAACAGCACTCTTTTTCTAATTTTCCAGCATCTATCAAAGGTATTCATTTTGTCTAAAAGCTCTTTATGCGAGCACTCATGTTTTTGTATTTGAGTGCTTTTAGAATATAATATCTCGATGTTTTGTACCATACATAGTGACTGATGTCTGGATGGATTTCTTTTTTTTAAATAGAAAAATGATCTGTGGTGTAATATCAGAATCACTAATCATCAAAACATATCCCCTCTCTTATTAAACCCCAGCATGCAAGAACGTAGCAAATTCAGCTGAATTCGGAATCGGATTCCCTTCAGTTCTCCGTTTTAAGTTGACCCCCTCCCCCGCAACCATGATGAGTTTGAAACATGAAAAAAAAAAAATCATTGTTGGATGAAAAGACATAATCTTTATGAAATATCATTACACAAAAATATCAAGTAGATAAAACTCGCAATTTTTAATTCAAATTTTACTCTGGTAATGTACGCAAGTGAGTGCTCCGGTATGTTTTGAGATGACCATCGAGATGTGTGCAATGGTTGCAGACGGACAATTTGGAGCGTTAAGGCTACTAAAACGGAAATAGCGCTTTTCCTTTTACATTTTCGCATTTACAACACAATATGAACCATTGGCGCAAGTTTTCGATGAGAATTGAGTGGCGAATAAATGCTGCGTATGGTGTATCGACAACAGTGGAATAGCTTTGAATATTGTTTTGTTGATGAACAGAATCTAGATTCTAACTGATGGGAGGCTCTTGAACCAGCTGTTCAATTTGTAAGTATCTAAGCCGAGTGGAAGTACATTTTATAACCACAAGAGTAATAACTCCATTTGGTGTATGATTGCAATGTCAGTCGAGTTGGTCAATCGAGATCGTACGTGACAGACGTAGCGTTACTACTATAGTACAGTGTACAGTAGTGATCTCATAGACTACAGTTCTGCTTCGACTTCGCGTAGCTTCATAGTCCCACACGGTGTAATTTTGGGTAGGTATTGCCCGGAATATGAATGTTAGCCTTTTATGATTAATACTGGAATCATATGATTTCTGTTTCGCACCTGGAAATACATTTTCAATTTCTTCAGCGACAGGAATTATTTGAAACTATTTTTTTTTTCAATAACACTGACAGTTGTTTTTTTCCTATTTATAACAAGACTCAACACTCAAGTTGAGTCTCATGAGACTCAACTCCAGTCCGGGAAACCCGCTCATGAGGACCGCCCCCGCGTACGAGGATGGTCCCTCCTCATGAGGACCTCCCCCCGCCTCATGAGGCCCCCCATTCACTTCTTATTCATCTCACATCTGACATATAAATTGTCGCAACTTTGCACGGTGATTTTTTGTTACACACACATGTCCACTATCCATGATGAAAAGAAGAAAAAATCCTGTCTGTTTTTTTTTTTTTTAAATCGAGTTTTAATCACCCGATGCAGAGCGCCCATCAAAACACGGGCGCCAGCGCGTTCGCACAATGCAAGACTGCCGCACCTAGCGGCCTGATCCGACTAAATATTTTCGATGCTTTTTTCTGCGGCTCTCACCTCTCCGCGCACGAATCAGCCTCGTGAAGCTGAAGTCTGACATCTTTTTACACAAATTCGTAACGAGAAAAATTAAATCAGTACTAACCTGATCTTGTCCATATATTCCAAATTACTATTCCACACTGATAGAGTAGGTGGGTAGATGACATACTCCAGTTTGTTAGCAAAATAATTACTTTGTAGGTATGACGAGTTCACTTTCTTCGTCAATTCCGCCCACGATTCCGCCGCCCGCTTACCGTTTGGGCGCTTTCTCTGGAATCATCCCGCGACGCGACGTACGTCGCATCACATCACGCATTCCAGCACATACCAGTCTGGTACTTAGTATGTGCTGGATGCGTGATGTGATGCGACGTACGTCGCGTCGCGGGATGATTCCAGAAAAAGCGCCCAAACGGCGGCATCGTGGGCGGAATTGACGAAGAAAGTGAACTCGTCATACCTACAAAGTGATTATTTTGCTAACAAACTGGAGTATGTCATCTACCCACCTACTCTATCAGTGTGGAATAGTAATTTGGAATATATGGACAAGATCAGGTTAGTACTGATTTAATTTTTCTCGTTACGAATTTGTGTAAAAAGATGTCAGACTTCAGCTTCACGAGGCTGATTCGTGCGCGGAGAGGTGAGAGCCGCAGAAAAAAGCATCGAAAATATTTAGTCGGATCAGGCCGCTAGGTGCGGCAGTCTTGCATTGTGCGAACGCGCTGGCGCCCGTGTTTTGATGGGCGCTCTGCATCGGGTGATTAAAACTCGATTAAAAAAAAAAAAACAGACAGGATTTTTTCTTCTTTTCATCATGGATAGTGGACATGTGTGTGTAACAAAAAATCACCGTGCAAAGTTGCGACAATTTATACGTCAGATGTGAGATGAATAAGAAGTGAATGGGGGGCCTCATGAGGCGTTCCCCGGGGGGCCTCATGAGGCGGGGGGAGGTCCTCATGAGGAGGGACCATTCTCGTACGCGGGGGCGGTCCTCATGAGCGGGTTTCCCGGACTGAACTCAAAGGCAAAGCTAGGCTAGGCAAATTGCTACTGCTAGGCTTTAGGGGCAGGGCCTAGGCTAGGGCAAGGGGGGTGGCAAAGCTAACAAATAATTTAAATTTAATATTGATGGAAGACTGCGATCACAGCAACTGTAACGTTAGGTTTAATTATGAATAAGTGTAAATTTAGATAAAAGTTAAGAATCTACTGTAAAATTGTGTGAGGTTCAGTATTTATAAACTGGGGTTTAGGGCCTACTCAAATTTGGGTTAACTATGGCATGCAGCATCTGTCAGCAGCAGCATGCACTTACGATATACGCACATGCATGATGACATGACATCCAATAGGTTTTATTGATGGATGATGGATAGGGTCTAGATGTCACATAGATCAATAATAATATTCACAAGGCTACATTAGTCATTACAAGATTCATATCCCTTGCAAAGAATTCGGAAACTTTTTTTTTTTCTTTCAAGAGAATGCTATTGGCATTGCCCATGTTACATAAAACTGAATACTGTAATGTGTAAATTATGCATGTTTGAAATTAGATATCTGAGCTCTGATAGGTCTAGGTCATTGTGTCTCCACAATTATACCGCTTGACTTTTATATTTTCTTTTCCTGTTTTTTTTTCTGTGTGTGGTTTTTGTTGTTGTTGCACTGAAGAAAGTCTGTGAACTGGTTCTGTGATTTGCATACAAAGTCCAACTACATCTTACAGGAATAAAAAAGAACAATTTTGCACTGCTTGATTTTTGTCCCATCAAATTACACTTGGCCCATTTGCATTTTACCCTGTACCATTTAGATAGGGGTGTAAACTTAAAACCAAAGTACCAGGATGAGCTGATTGACCTTTTCCATTATGTTCTACTTCTATTTTGGAGCTTGGAATGACATCAAGACAATCTTACCACACTAGTAGAGTAGTACTAAGAAATGTGGAATTGCTTTTCAATTTCTTTCTGCCTTTCAAAATGTTCTGATACAACAAGGTACAATTATATGCTTTATTGACCTTTGCAGCTTAAACTTCCCTATTGATGTTTAACAAATTAGATGCTGTTGCTGCCGATGGACAAAGATGAATGATGGATGAAAGCCTGGTCAAGTTTTGCTCTGGTGGTGATGACATAAAAATCTGGGATTTGTCCAGCACAGCACCTCTGCAGCAGTTCTCTCCCCATACTGGGCCTGTTTCAAGTCTGTGTTGGAGCCAAAACAATATCCTTTATAAAAAATGTACAATGTCCGTCCACTCATCATTTGTTTGTTGACTTGTTTTAAGAAGTTTAACAGCATAAGTACTGCATCCACTCATCTTTCATATTTCATTTACTCTTTTTTTTCTAACAGTCATCAATTTATGATGTAGTCCATGATTCATGTGAAAGTATGAATTCTAGAATGTTAATCTTTGTTTTTGAGATTGGTAACATAAGATAATTATTCAAAAAGAATTAAATGTGTTTTTTTTTTGTCTGATATTTCACAGCATTACAGTTCAAACCCATACTTATACCATGGAGCTACCCTACAGTGTAGCTCCCTGCTTCTACCACCAGTCAATTTCCGTCATAGTACATGTATGCTGATAGTAAAAATAAGGTACACTTTAAAAGGAGATGCATTGTATTTAGTAAGGACCACTGTAGGTCAAGAACATTCTAACAAAGGTAAAAATACACATTTTGTCAACAAATCAAGATGTATTATTGAGGATGACTTCTTAATACAGATTTAGAGGTACAGCTATTATTACAGGCATGTCTGTATAACTTTTTTTCTCTCTCTCTGCCACTACACAAGTACATATTTATGCACTGGCTAGTCTTTATGTTAATATCTACAACACATTGCATGAGACTTGTGTATGGAGATGACCTTGCCTCTGCTAAAGTGTTGCTTTGAAGCAAATTTGTTGAATCAAATTTTTTTTTCAGTTCTATACCATAATCATCTCATAAAAGAACAGACATAAAGAGGAAAAAATACTCATATTATACAAATTACAATATCAATGTTGTCATGGCATGGTCTGTGGGATGTGAAGTGTACATCGAACTGTGTGTTCCTTAAACTTGTTGAAATTCACATCAGTTGCTTGCCAGTGCCTCGTCTGTGGGTGACAAAGTGGTTCTGACGTACACAAAGAATGTGACCACCAATGTAATCGAGCTTGCTGAAGGGGTAAGTTTGCCTTGGACAAGATTTGTTTTTAATATTAGGTGATTAGGTATCTAGACTAACTGGTCAGTAGTCACGTTAATTGAAGAAACTTTTGTCATGCTTATAGATGAAAGAGTTTAAACTGTGACTCTATTTTGTAATGCTTTATGTTTATTTTACAAGTAAACATATATCCAACACTCAAATTCATGCATACATCTCTAGTGCATTTTGTGAACTGCATTGAAAATATTTCATTTCAGGAGAAACAGACATGCCTTGCCCTAAACTCAACTACTCGCTACCTGGCATGTGGAGGCAAGAACCAGCTAGTCAGCATTTGGGACCTGAAGAGCAAAAAGTTACGGAAAACATACAAGGTACTGATTAATGTGTAGATTACTCTCATGCACACTGGGTGGAAATGTGAAATTCTTTGAAATATAGAGGAATATTATATGGATGCTGAGCAGTGCTGGCTGCTGCATTAACCCATTGAGGATGAGTCCCGAGTATACTCGGGCAGCTGTCTATGGGAAATGCATGTTATAGCAAAATTAGCTTGTCTTCAATGGGTTAAAGAAACACAGAAGTTGAAACAGAGACATGTCAATATTCTTTTTAGTAACTCGTGTGATGAATTCTGATAGAAAACTGCTTGAGCTCATTCAGATGTTCTGTAAAGTACGATGCCACTGCATATACAGGTGACTTTGAATGATAGATTGAAATAAGACAATAAGATTGGTAGAAGTTCCATCAAAATCGGACATAGAATAAAGTTATGTGATTAAAAGCTTATCCTCTTTTAGGGGGATAAAGGGTACATACACATTCATTGCAAATTACTACAGGTGCACACAACATGGCATGAAGTTAGATTTACTTTATATAGAATATCAGTGAGAAAGTCAGTGCAAATATGTAGCTGTGCATTTTAGTTTGCACAATATCATTTACTGATACTGATAATACTGAAGAACTTGCCTGGCTTGCAAAAAGAAATATGCAATCAAAAGCATGTCATTGTCAAGCAAATTAAAGATTTGAGTGAACGCATGCACATGTAGCATTGGTGGAAGTAGTGTTTCTTGCATGAACAGCAGCTGGTGTGGTGCATAAACAATGAATCCCACGAACATTAATTCATATAAAGTACCAGAAAGAATGTGAGGTGTGTGTTTGTTAGTGCACATCTATGCATGGAAGAAGTTATGACAGGTAAAAGATAAATGTTAAGAAGTGGGCATAGAGTATTGTGTTAACAAGGTGCGAAACATACAACTGTATTAAAGCTGAGTGATATACTAACTAGTATGATCTGTAATATGGAGATTACATTGATACAAACAAAGTTTGTGATGTGCTCCTGGATGAATACCACCAGAGTAAAGCTGTTCCTTACAACTGATTTTTACTGACTTTCCTCCCATTTTCTGCTGAATACAAGGAGCATCGAGACAATGTCACATGTGTGGTCTTCAACTGGAATGACACGTATCTCTCATCAGGCTCAGCTAGTGGGGAGATTCTGGTGCACAATGTGGTATCTGGTCAGCCAGGCCCACCAATGGTCACTCCCTCGGGCCAGGTAAAGGCTTAGACAGCTATTTGCTAAGATAAAAGATATCTATCATCCATTGATCAGGATGAGCCAAGGAATGAAGGCATCGGCTACATCAGCTTGTAATGTCATTTCATATCGTAACTGATAATGGGGTCGTGAAACTGCATACATGTGTAGATCTCACCCAATGAAGAATTCTGCAGCATGAATACTGGTAGAGGCCTTCACTTCTTAGTTTCATTTGATAAATGTTTTCAAATCATAAACAGGCATACATTGGCTGATGTGCCTTTGAATCAGTCTTGAGAGTATGGTATTTCTTTTGGTAATTAAAAAGTGCTGGAAGAAATGTTTATTGTAATGATGTCCTATATTTCAACATCACTTTACACCTTTTTTTGTAATGATTGCATATGAAGATATGATGCATCACGCGTTACCCTGGGGTACCGTAGTACCCCAGGTTACCGCGTTGTGTAGGGCCACCCCACGTCCACTTGAGGACAGCCGCAGAGAAATGCATGCATTGTGTGTGCGTGTACATAGTCACTCCCGTGCCACTGCATGTTATACGATGCATGCATGGCACGCTGTGCTAGCAATAGCGTGTGCTACAGTACACTGCAGTGTAGTGGCTAGTGCCGCTAGCTCCATCACCAAAATAATTTCCACTTTTTGGTTACCCAGGGTACAACCTTTTAAAAAAAAATGATAATTCAACAAAATTGCTGATTTTCATTTGGTACCCCGGGATACCATTTATGTCATCATATGAAGATTTGCTATATTCCCATTGTTGTATGCAGTGATGAAATGAAATTGATGGATTTCATTCGTCCTCGTATCAGACCATCAGGGACATTGGATACTCACACTTTAAGAAGTCTCTTCTCGCCGCCGCCTCAGATGACGGCAGTCTCTCGCTGTGGGACACCAACACCAACAAGATGGTGTCTTCTTTCAACGATGCGCACAGTGCACCCGCTATGTCATTGTGTTTCTCACCGGTGAACAACTTACTTCTCGCCAGCGCTGGGCTTGACAAGAAAGTGGTGTGCTATGACGTCAATGGCAGAAAGTAAGGGTTTTTTTGTCTGTTTGTTCGTTTGATTTCCTTGTTCATGTTTTGTTTTTGTTTTTGAGGTAGCTCTATTGAGCCCAGTGCCAGTGAACTAGACATGCATTTTAAGTGGTCATTGAATATGCTGTGCTAAAGTTAGTGATGTAAATAATGAGAACTATGACAACATCATGTTGAATTATGTGAGAGATATGGTTGTTAGTTTTGTTTTTTGTGTATTTATATGGAGCAAAGTTTGACTATATCATGGTGCGCAAAGGCCTTGGCAATTTGTAATAATGCAGTAACTGATGTACTCACCTCCTCTAGCTGCAAAATATTCCAGCCAGGCAATTTTTAGCCATTGCACACATGCTTTTACACTGTGACCTGTATAAGCATCTACATATTAAAGCAGAGAATACTTGTGTGTTTCAGGACAATCAGGTTTATGACGGTGGAGTCTCCGCTGACCTCTCTGGCCTTCATGCACAACGGGGCGACCCTGGCGACGGGTTCAACGAGGGGCAAGATCTACATCTTTGACCTGCGCATGGGCTCATCACCGATGAACACACTGAGCGCCCACAAATCATCTGTGCAATGCATCAGGTTCCAGCACCAGTCTGGGTCGTCAAAGGTGTGAATGTTATGTAGAGATGCTAGCAAGTTGGAAAAACACATTCTGTATACGCCAAATATTTCGTGAGGTTTTTATTTTCACAAATTTCATGAATCGGGTGCTCTTCGCACACGCAGGAATATTTAGATTCATGAAAAATTAGACTTGCTAGATATATGGCGTATACAGTAGTTTGTAGTGTTAAATATGCACATGATATGTATGTATATGTATATCTTCATTAAGTTAGGTATATGTAATATTTTGGGTTTGTTAATCCTATAACTCCTTGCTCAAAGGTGCCACTTTAGGACAGACACTTTATAATGAGTTCAATGAATTTGTGACAAAATAACAGTCCGTCATATGTCAAGGTATGTTCTGGGAAGCAAATTCAGTTCTATTCTTTTCCCCGCGTGGTTTGGAGACCAGACCAAAAATGCTGTCAGTAGTGTCTTTACACACTGCAGCAATCACATCCTAATGAGTCTGTTAAGCGAGATTATTATCTGTCCTCCAGTGCATGTTATTTACAATGTAGACTTCTCAGTAATGTTGCTTCAAGCATCAATAACAATGATGTTTTATGATCTTGGAGTTTGATACTTGTGATAGTAACAACAATGATGGTGATGCTGATGGTGATGATACTACCATTACCAGTAATAATAATCAGTATAGAAGTAATAGTGATAAGAGAAAGAAGATGAAGAAGAAAAGTGATACCGACAATGACAACAATGATGATGGTAATGATGATATTAATGATGAATTTGTTATTTCAACATTTCTACATATTACCATGTCTGTCATGTTGTGACACTCCCATGATTTACATTCACCCCTGAATCCTGTTCTTTAATATGACAATGGGTTTTCAAACCTACAGACCAATGGGCCAGCAAGCAAAAGTTCGAGGGCAGTCAGTTCGCAGAAGAAGTCGTCAGCATCGAGTGCAGAACCGGGCGAGCTCGGCTCCATGGTTCCAGATAACATGAAGGCTTCCAAAGAGAGTTTGAATGAAAAGAGTCAGGGCGACGCGTTACCCCGCCTAAACCAAATCGACAACATGGATGTTATTTCACCAATCAGGGATGGTAAGCCTCAGCCAAAACAGATGTTTTCGGGGGAAAGTGTAATACTACACTATGTGCAAGCTAACTTGGTATACTGGTATTGCCAATATAAGAGGAAGAACGAGCCTTAACCCTGAACAAGCCTGGGGGGAGTGGGGGGGGGGGGGTGTATGGGGCCCCTCTCAGCATTCTGTTTGATATTTTTGACGGCACAATTTTTGTCACTAACATTTGCTATGAACACAAGAAAGAAAATATGCATTATGTACACCAAACTTATGCCTTTTCGGAGCTTTATTTAGTGATTTGTAGCAGAAAGTCTGATTTCACACATACAGTATACATATAAACTAGCATAAATTATATATATATTTTTAGATGTCAACTCTACAATTTGAAGATTACGTCGCAGGCAATGAGTGTGCCAATTTTCATCACAGTTGGGGGGGGGGGGTTGCTGGGAGGCTGTACAATTAGGACACCATATTAAAAATTGATGGGTTTGTTTTTTTGTATCTGTGTACCCACAGGAGGTGACTCCACTAACTTGAGGGTGCCGTTGAGGAATGGCCCCGCCTCTATCACAGATGACCGACCTGAGACGGTGGGCAAGGCAGAGACCCAACAGAAACATAGTAGCCTGCCGGGTACGCACAACGTAATATCTTTTATTTTACTCGTAGCAATCACAGCTTTACATCGCAGCTGAGGGAAATAAATTTGGAAATGAAATAAATTCATTCCCCTGCCACCTCAGGGTGTTTTCATGGGTAGAGACATGTCAGATTCTGTGTTAGTAGATGGACTCGATCGAAATGGATTGCTTTTAGCAGTAATCATAGTCATTTTTCCAAAAGTTTATCCTCTGCATAGTACTGATGGGACTGAATTTACAAAGGTGGTTTAAATCAAATTCTTTGTGTAAATGTAGTCCATGGACTCAAACAAGCATGAAATAGGCATACCCTACACATGCTTGTGCCAGTCCACATTCATTATTGGATGTCTGTTAGTGTATGCCATATGTCATGCTCATTTTTTTTACGCAGTTGAAAAATTTGCATTATTCATGGCCTAAATCTGAACTTCCTTTGTAAATTGAACAATTCCAACCCAATAGTTTGTTTATAAATATATTTCTTACGGATCATTTTCTGGGATCATGTGATTGTGCAAAACATTGTACAATTTATGTCACATTTTGGCAGGGTGCTTTCATCAAATGCACAATCATGTTATTTCCTCATTGCCAAGGTTTTTATCACAGTGAAACATCCTTCATGCTGACTGACTGACTTCCTGTTTTTGTCTTGCTTTACTCTATTTCAATGTGTTTGGTCGGTTGCTTTGTTTTTCCGTTCTTTCTTCTCTTTCTTTAACGTTCTCTTTATGTTTACAACCCAGGAGCCGGTATCTTCTCCCCTCTGTCGTCAGATGTGGACAACCCAAACGTCGACAGTTCTACAAGGAGAAATCCCATTGGCTCTGTAGCCCTGGAAGCCAGCCCCTTTGGACCAATCAGGCGGGCCCTACCTAATCATGTAGATGGCGCAGACAATGGGACGACAATCAACAGTGTTCGCTTCAAATCGGTCAGTGATATGTCCCCTAACGGCACAGTATAAATAACTTGTTATAGCATAGCTGTGATTAACTGCATAATATTTACTTGTTGTTTTAAAGATGTCATAGTTTGTAAATGCAAGGTACAAATATCATTCATACAATATGATTACTGTAACCATGATGTGCTCTTTCCAGAACACTTCTCCTTCTCCATTGCGAGATCTTTCGTTTTATCATTTTATCCAACCAAGATATGCTGCTTGCTACATTTTACAAGAATGGGCAGAATAATTTGTATGTAGGAGTCTATGAAAGAGTGCTAGTTGCTTCCAGTATTTAACATGTACTTCAATGGGAACTACAGATGTTTTAGATGTGTGCAGAATGACAAACGGGTGGAAGACATGCAATTTATTCAAGGGAGTCAGTGTGCCTCACTGAATACTCAGTATTCTACACAGTATGCCAGAAATAGAAATTTTATAAAAGGGAGAAGGTTTCTGAGTAGTTTTCATATTTCATGAGTCTCATCAATGAAATTTTCTGTAAGGCTTGTGTTATGGTTAACACATGGTTATAAAGCACCAGGGGCCCGTTTCATAAAACTTGTCATCAGTGACAAGTTAACATAGATGTGACAAGCTACTGAAATCCTTGTATCTGATTGGCTGAGGGCAAATTTGTCATAGAAATGTGGCAGTTGTCACTGATAACAAGTTTTATGAAACGGGCCCCAGGAATGTTGATCACAGTGAATGCCTGTACTTACTGTAAAACAGGATATATTCGCGGCATGAAAATTCCGCAAATTGGAGCCGACAACCTTTCTCGCGGCGTGACATTTTCGCGAAATGCCACTGGCGTCCAATGCACATTGTGTAGGCAATAACTTTTGCATGCATTTTAATTTTGCGAATGCTGCCGCTCGCGAAATTCGCAAAATTAAAATGCACGCGAACATTCCTCGTTTTTCAGTATTTTTCAGCTGCATCAAATCCCACGAAATATTGCCTTTTTATTCCACGTATCTGTTTCAAGATGTCACTGTATCAGTGCTAATACATTGTGATATTAAATGATGTCTTAACATGGTCTCACAGTGTATCAGTTATCTTTTATAGTATGATGGTAGCATGAAATGGTAATTTTCTGCTGGTTTCATTTTTCAATGTTTCCCATGTGATTGTCAGGTATATTAGGGTATTGTTTCAATTTATTGTTTACACAGCCTATACAAAGCAGCATCATTCCAGGAGACCCAGTAGTGTCCCCCAGACGGACCTCCTTCCCGTCCAGTGTAGCAGATGCCAGACACATTCCAAACCTGCTGGACCTAGCCCCTATTGGACAGGGCAGAGACGAGGCCACACCCACCACAACACCGACTAGCCACAGACCAGGTAGGCTGTTTGTATACTGTGAATCTATTCTCTGGCGAAGCCAACTTTCATTTATGAATGTGATCTCAGCGGCAAGTTTAGCCAGGGCTTGATGCAACCACTGGCTAAGGGTCATGAGAAACTGATGTCAGATCAGCAAAGCTAAATTGCAAATAACCTGAACTGAACTAACTCAGCTGAAGATAAGTTTGTGATGGCTCATTAAGATAGATGAACTTTTACTATGACAGTGACAACCATCAATCTTTAGCTTCATTTTGTGCTGCGTTTACACCATGTTCCCGGCAGCCACGGCAGTCACGTTTCAGGCCACCGTGGACAAAACGGGATGGACGTGAAACAACGCAGTGTGACAGGATAAGCAAACGTGACCGGCTGTGATTTCTGTGGATGCTGTGTCAGATTTTATAAACTGTCCAAAAATTTGCAACAGCAGTCAGGGTGCTAATGATGAATTTTGAATGCTGTGATAAAACGTGGTGAACGCAAAAAAAATCATGATGACAAATAATAGGCTGTAACAAAACATGGAGGCAGTCCATAGCGGGATGCCATGGAAAATATTGATAGTCTAGCCTGACTGGACACCGTGAGAACAGTGTCTGATAGCTATTGTTATGTTCACCGAGGCGAGGACTGGAATGAACAAGACTAGAATTTGAAGGGGAGGGGGGGACAGGAGAATGTCTCATCTGCCCACCCACAGTGCACTACATTTCGGGCAAATGGGGCTGCTGGGGCCGCCAGGAACATGGTTTAAATGCAGCACCACGGACCATGTTGACATGTCTGAATTCATTAAACCCCATCAAATTGTAACCTTGATAGGTGTCCTATGATAATCATAATGCAAATACTGTTTTAGACACTGAAAAACTTGTACTTTCTTTTCCTTCATATTTGTGCGTAGTACGCTTTCACTATTGTGAGATGTCACAAAGCTTCTTGTGTGTGAACATTTTATCTCATGGGGAGGAGTTTGCAGAAACACAGATGTTGTCGTTGAAATCATATTGGAACAGTAATTTAAGTGTATACAGTGCCTTTACTCCATGTTGTCCATGCACATAGTGTGTTGCAATAAATAGTCCAGTTTGTTTTTAGATGAACTGCAGTTGATGATATTTATGATGAATGCATTCCATTTTCGTTGGGGCATGTGCATTTCCTTTTCTCTCGGCCAGTTGTGTAATTGATTTCTGCCTTTGATCATTTACCCCTGTAGTGTTGTCTCCCGAGGAGGCACCCTCCAGGTTGATTCCAAAGAGTCTTCCCACCACCCAGCCCACCAAATTCATCGACCAGCTGAACCCAAGGATCCCATTGGAGGAGGACGTGGAGGAGGAGGAGAAGGAGAAAGCGGAAGGAGAGGGGCCGCGAGGGGCTGCTGCAGCAGGGAGCTCATTACAGAACACGCCATTCCAGACATTCCAAGTAGATTTCATCAAGGACCTGATTGAAGAATCATTAGAAGAGTTCAGGTACTGACTGTGGCAACAGAGATCATACTGATGAATAGGGCAGTATTTAAGATATACTTAAGGCTTATATTGTTAGGGGGTGGTCAGTTAAACACTGGTTGAATCCTGTTTGCTGATTGGTCTACATCTAGTCATGTGACCAAACACAACACAGCTCTGTTGGAGACAGTGTTGGTGACAGAAATTGCACTATTTTCTTTGAGGCTGTGCCCCTCATAGTGCCATTCCTGTTACCTCAAAATCCATAATTTCAACAAGTGATTCTGGGTGCTTTGTGTATTTATTGAATTTCTGATAGGATCAGTAACAGAAACATGTCAGGGCAACAGAAACTTCAGAGAAGGAGATCAAGATTTCTGTCTTCAGAAATGGATAAGTAGAGAGAAAGAGAAGGAAAGATGATGTCTCCTTCATAAGATATGTGTGCATTGTCATGAAAACCCTTTGCAACTACAACCATTTTATTTCACATGTGATGCTTAAGTTTGTGGTATATCTCAGATAGCATTGATATAAGCCCTCCTGACTATTAGCTGTTTTTCACTCAGTAGGATAAGCAATGTGGTGCTGTCCTGTTATAACAAACACAATCTAACTAAACTCTCATTACAATGAATTAGAAATTCAAGTCCCAAAATGTGAGTGTTTGGCCATAATGAAATTTCAGTATAATGAAAGAAAACTGCCGAGGACCTCATTGTAGTGGAAATCCCCTGTATTAAAAAACAAACAAACAAATGCTGTTTTGATTTATTTTTTCTTAAGCAATAAATCATGAATGCATGTTTTGTTTACTGCTTAGCACTATTCAAGAGGACAAGCAAAAACAAAAACAAAAAATTCTTTATAAGTCAGCATAAAATCTTGATATTGCCATAATTTATTACTGAATGTTTTGTGCTGTTTCAAATGAAAATTATTTATTTGTTCCCAATTCATGTTAACTTCACAAAGTGTCTCACCCTATACCCCTGTGTTCCTTGACAGGATGGCAATCCATAGAGATGTCACCAACCTCCAGCTAGAGATGCTTCGACAATTTCAAATCCAACAGGTTTGTAGTTTCCCTCGTCAATGAAATTTGGACTTTTCTTTGTAGGCTTTTTTGTATTAACCCTTATGTTGCTATGGCAAAGACGCAATCGATAGTCGTTAACTGTCCATGCATCTTCCAGGTAATGCATGATGTGAATGACAAGATTGTATGTATATCTTATGAAATGCATTTTATATAACTTCTTTACCGATTGTTAAATTTGCTCTATCAGTGTAATTAGCATATAACAGACTCAGCATGTCAAAATTAGGGCTGGAAGGTGCATTAATAAATGTGTAATTGTGCATATTCTCACAATTTATGCTATTTCAAAAGTAAAGAGAATTGACGGTGACCATTATTTGTGCTTGTATGATATCTGCTTGACTTGGTGAAAACTTCATCCCGAGTTGTCAGTATAGGTTCCATGACATTTGTTCCTACGACAATTGCTCCCATGAAATATCTGCACACTAAGCCAAACATTAATTCTACCCACAAACATAACCCTAACCCTAATCCTAATCCTCACATCTAACTAAACCTGAAACCCTATCACAACCCTGACCCTAACCTGAAGTTCCTGGAGAAAATGAGACAGGAGCAATTGCCACAGGAGCAAATGTCTTGTTACCGTCAGTACAACATAAGAGTGGATGTTTCCTGCTTACTGAGATCTCTCCTCACCTCATTCCCACCAGACTGAAATCCAAGCACTCCTGGAGCGGTACTCGGTGAACGAGGGACTGCTGGCAGAGATCGAGACCCTACGGGAGGAGAACAAGAGGCTCAAAGCAAAGTATTGAACATGAACGTTGTGTCTTGTGTAGAGAGGGACTGCAATCACAGACCATTTGTTGGCATAGATACTGTTGAGTCTATGGGACTGTGTCTGGCAGCAGAGGAGAACACAAATACCATATCATCACAGGAATTTGGAAGTGACGCGACAGTCAGACAATGCTGACTACCATTGATTTTGTGTTGGCTTGTGAACTAGAGAATATTTGCCTCATTATTGTTCCTGAGAGGTCTACACTGCTAGCACCACCAGTCTCTGTGTGACATCATCAAGGTGAAAGACAGATTTTGTCTTCTATTAGCTGATGTCCAGAGTGTTGCCCTCCGACAGCTACAATGGACTTTCTGTGGCTGATGCACATTTTATGGCATGCTGTTGACAAGTGACAACAAGGCCTTGCACTGACAACCCAGCCATGGTATGATATAGTGTCGGCAATCAGCCCCCATAGCAAAAGAACCAACATTTCATGTGTTCTCGGCATGTTCATGGAAAAATGTTGGTAAATTGTACACGTATGTTCATTTTGTGCCTGACAAAAAAACCTTCAAGAAGAAATAGCTGTGGACTTACTTCTAATATTGGACCATGCAGCTATTCTCTCAACCTATGGCAAAATATTACTTGGAGTGAATTCATTTCACACACTGGCACCATTCTTGACTTCCACAGAAGATGCATTTTATGGGTACGTGTGTACAGCGTATATATTTCCAGGCTGGATTTTACAAGTGTTATGCCCACCTTTTGTTTCTTCCAACTTTGTCATGAGTGTAATTTAGGCTATCTTTCAAGATTAGGTTTTCAAGTTCATGATTAATCTTGGTCAAAGTTCAAGCTGTGGTTCCCTTCCTTGTTTTGCAAAAGAGCGTACTGTATCATGGTCGTTAAGTGTTTTCTTTTTTGCCCATAATGATTGACAATATTCATTACCAAGGAAGAGTCCTGGAAAAGATGAGTGAATTGTTGTCAAGAGATTGCTACAAAGTTTAGCACACCTGGACAAATGATTAGGAAATTTATGGCAATTATGCTTGTATGTAGGTAATGCAAAAATCATGTAATCCTTGCCTAAAGCAGGAATATTCACCTTGTGCTCCTAATTACCCATGCATGCATTGGAAAGCATGGAGTACCTGGTACACCAAATTGGGACGAGACAAAAAGAATTATAAGATACTTGTGACAAGTGTATGTGTGTCACTTAAAGTACATGTATGAACCTGCAAGTGCCTGCCATATCTAAATCTAAATGGTAGCTGTAAATGCCTTTGTAGCCAAATGAATGGACCTAGCTTGCAATGTACAGCATCTATTAGAAGAAATTCTTCTTATTTTGGTGAGGACGGGCTGATTTTGCTACAACACACATTCTCCATAGACACTTGCCCGCGTATACTCGGACTCGTCCTCAACAGGTTAAATATGTGCCCAGGATTGACCAATACTCAGCCAGTGGTTTATTAATCCTCTCAGGACTATCATATCCACATGTCATTGCAGTTGTACATGATAAACTAACCTTTGGTGATGATGGGGTTAATTGGTATGCTGGTGTTACAAAAGAAGCAACATGTGATTCTTGGTTTCCGTGAAGCATATGTTGATATGCCTGTATATAATTGACTGCCTTTTTTTTTTTATGTAAAGCATTCAGATCTGCAGGCAGGTGGTGTGAATACTCTTACGAAATTGGAAGACATTTCTTTCTTAATCAATACACAAGTGCTTCTTTCCCACGGCTATGCAAAATATCAAGAGAACAAGGGACTAGAGGAGTGGAAGTTGGAATAAGAAAATCAGTGCATGTAGAATGAAGGAAGATTTCTCTCACTTCTAAATTTACTCCTTGTGTCTGCAGAATTATGCATAATGCTATGACGTCATAACTAAATTACATCTCGTCTTGATTAAGTCAAATCTAGTGATGAAGTGTAAATCTAGTGAAAAGGAAGATATTTATTTGTAATATATTGCATTCTATGGTTTATTGTATGTCTTTGCCTATGTCTATTTATATGGGGAATTTCTATTCTTATTGAGAAAAGATAAAACAAACAAACAAGCAGACAACTGCACAGGAAAAGTGAAAACCATTGACTCAAGGCTTGTAACCACTAATGTTGTGATTCGTCCATTCAGTGAATGAATTGTTGAGCATTGATTTCACTCTATCCAGATATCCTGTACATTCATGACATATCTCTATAGTAATGCCGAACTTCTAAGACAGTAACTCTGCCTGAAAAGATTTTTTTTTTATTTTTTTTAAAAGTACGAACAATTTTTATGTACTTTTGTCACATAGCTTGCTGTTTAGTGATATTCTTTGATAGTGTGTGTCTACAAGTACTGAACCCTGGTTGAGTTCTTTCCTGTTATAACATTGTGTACAGGTTCATCTTTTCTACTTCATTTTTTTTTTAACTGTTTGAAACGAGTTTCTACAATAGGCTTATGAATTGTTCATAGGCTTTTTTCAGTGAATTTTTTTCTTAATTTTTTTGTACAGAGGTGATGTGGTTGCAATGAAAAGCTGTTAGAGAGAGAAAAAAAAAAATCAGCATCATAATTGTCAGTACCAGCTTTGTGGCTGCAATGATGATTTTGACATTGGACCATTCTTAGAATGAGCTCAAGTATGTACATTGTACCTAAGCAATCATTGTGGATAACAGCATGAAGAGCATATTAATATAACTCATCACCACAATACACTGTCATCAAATGTGAGTCAAAGAGAGTGCATTAATTATTTAATGTCCTTACTGTTCTGCAGGTAGTGGATACAATACTATTCCGCTTCAAATAAATGGAAGCTGATAGTAAAGAAGTCAGAATTCACCTTTGAGCTGGAAAATACAGACAGGACTATGCCCACTTCATTGATCCAGTGAACCCATGAAGTGTCCGCCAAATTTTATCTGACACTCACAGTAATGTCAGCAGACAAGATTACGTGGATCAAATTCCAGCTCAAACTACCTGGTGTTGAAGCAAGAAATCGTGACCTGATTTTTCTTTGTTCCCTCTCCAAGTGCCTGTTGAAAGTGCTAGATACCCTGTGATGAAACTGTCTACTTTGTCACCATACATTTCAATCAATGCTCAAGCCTTCACATTAAGTTACACAATGCACATACTGTATATCTTTGCTGAGACTTCTCGCCCACCTATCTCATCAAATGAAATTGACAGATTCTATCATTGAAGGTATGCAGTTGACAGATGCCATAACCCTTACAATACATATGTATATCAGAGAGGAGTGATAAAACTGTGCCCAATGCTTCAAATGAAATGTAAACTGTTGCAATGTTGAACTCTTTGTGATTTCCAATGTTTTGCTTCTGGACTGCACAAAGCAATGGTATTTAAAGTGCTGAAAGGAATTGTAATTGTAAGAATGTACAGATCTCTTTTCATCTTGTCTTCCATGTCTTATTAAAAAAAAAAAATGAAAACAAAACACCGCTAGCAGGCAAAAATAGGGAAGGGGAAGAAAAACACCCAGGAACTACATGTGCCTGCTTCTTTTTCTCAAGCTTTCTCCGCAGCATTTCATTTTTGTTGAATTTTAGGGGTTTAGTGTTCTGGAATGAGATTAAAACATTGCATGCTTGAGCTTGATTTTTGACAGCACCCAAAAAAAAAAAAAAAAGCATTGCATAGATGATAGCATTTCATGAGCATGCAAATGCACTGCAGCTTAAAATGATGAAGTGCCAACAAGATAGAATAAGACTAGTAAAACCTTCAGTAGATTTGTTGCTCAGAGAAGATGCACTGTGGTACACTCAGTAAGGAGAGTGGTTGGACATTTTGTGTCATTGCTCAATAGTAGCCACAAACTCCTGTGGTATATACTGTCTCATACAAAGGCTGTGCATTGTATACGTTTTATTAATTTTCATTTTTATTTTTCCCTCGTGGAAATCAGTGAGATACTTCTCCTCTGAGGATCCTGACGAGAAGAGGTAGTGATGGCCGTAGATGCTCCATTTTTTGCTCGTAGCAGATGTCCTGAAATACCACTGATGCTACATTGTTCAAAATGAAAAATGCAGAATTTAAGCATACTGAGAATAAAATCTCTTTTGCATTGACATCAAAATGGAACTGATTGATTTGTTGTTGTCATTGTTGTTTTTTCAATTTGTCTCTGTCTTTGTGTCAAATCTTTTTCAGACAAAAAAAAAATGGTCGTAAGCACAAATATCTTGGGTAGAATTTTGTGGGAATGTTAGCTGTGAAACAAAGAAATGATAATGTGCAATGGACAAAACTGCATAGATGAAGGGATGTGTACTACGTGAGTACTGTTATTGTAAGCAATTACATGAACGCCTATGGTATATCAACCACTCAAAACTTCCAAAAGCATCATGTCAATTATTCGATAGTTATGCTTCTTTAAAGAGGTTTGCCAGCCTGCAGTAGGCTTCTTTTTTTTTGTGGGGGGGGGGGGGATGTTTAATAGGCAATTTACTCAATCTGATAATTCAATGTTACATGTGTTAGCTGCTCACACTGGAAAATGCAAATGGAGATTCTCCATGCGGTGGCAACGTCATATCTGAACAAATAAAAGTTAATCATTGCAGTTGAAGTTACATAGGGTTTGTGTTGCACGTGAGATGTGGCTTTGTATATTAGAGTACCATATGTGAGCGTCAGTGTGTGTTAGCTAGGGGTGGCATAGAAATTTGTGTATGTTGTCAAGTATGGATGTAATGCAGCATCAGTATGAAGGCCCATGTTCAAAGGTATGGGAGCATATTAATTATGCTTTTATGGTTGTATATGCATTTGTTTGCAATGTATGCATTGTGTTCTATCTAAGAGTTTGTGTATCAATACATTTCTGGATGTTTGTTTGCAATGTATGTATCATGTTCTACCCTATTCAACCAGTTTGTGTACGGTACCGGTACATTTCTTGATTCTAGTTTTGAAAGTCTCTGCTGTCAAATGGATTTTGCATATTAGTAAAAAATACAATTTTTACGCTAGTTTGTCATCATACATATACAGTGTATATCTGCACTTTCAATCATCATGATGTAATTGTCAAGAACTCACTCTGATACAAACTGTACATTTTTTTTTCCATCCTATAGTTTCCGCATATAGTGGTCACAAGGGATTCCTTTTAAACTTAAAATCAGTTCTTGAGACAACATGAGATTTATACAATCAATTCTGCACATAGGATTCCTGACTTCTTCTTTTTTTAATTCTCTGCCTCAACACATCCGGGGGGGGGGGAGGGAGGGGGAGGGGATACAGCGTAAACCATGTACAATGTAAATCTACAGTACCGGTACTGAGTACCCGGTACATGTAGTACCAGTAAGTTATGTACTCAGTCTCAATGGGTCATGCATCCTTATTGACTTACTACGGATACCGTAGAATGTTGCAACTGAAATTAGCAGCCGCAAATTGATATCTTCAGCAAAGAGAGTACGATCAGCTACGAGCATGTGAAGCTGAGGCTAGGCGCTAGCTCTGCATGAGCGATTCTCTTTAGATCTTCGGGTCATATCGAAACATGAGCGCTGGTCGAAAAGCCTTTAAAATATTCACCGGTGGATTTGCATTCGGTGTTGTTGGGTCTCTCACATTCTTTGATAATGTAGGATATTTTGCAACAGTCTCAGGCAAGTCAATGCAGGTACGTACAAATCGGACATCTAACTATTTACTCACTCAACATGAACATTCTATGCCTTGAGCGGGCTCCTCCTCCTTGCTTTGCTACGCCAGTACGCTAGGCCGTCCGCCTCCCCACCGGCTGACCGCTCAGTGACTGGCGGTGGCGGGGTTAGACGCTAATCCGCTACTAATCCTAATTTTAGTAATGTAACCAAAGTCTTACGTTTGCGTGCATGGTCTCCGATATGGTGAAGAGCTGAAAAAAAAAGAAAATAAAAGTTGCCAGTTGTGTTCATTCGGTGTAACAACTCTGTGTGCAGTGGTTCTTCGACTAACGTTAGAATTAAGAAAATAGGAAGTTTGTGGAAGTTTTAGAAATCTTCCTTTGCCACTTTTAGTCTTTATACCCATATGGATACGCAATTTACACACTAAACGTTCGTTACAACTAAATTTACAACTTACAAGAAAAGCTGAGCTTTACTAGGCTCTAACCCGTTACGTGCCGTTAGAAATAAACTTCAGACCAATCTAGCATCTACAGGCCCTATAATTAGAAAGCCTACGTCTAGAAAATCAATGAGTACGAAACAGGTTTTTTAGAAACTTTCTCCTTTCTAAATTCTAGCCATCTAGGGCCTATAACGTACTTCGATAAAAGCTAAAGCCCTGCCTTATTTTTTTTCTTAAGTCTAGCTACAAACCAAAAGTGTTATTGTTAACAAAATGAAGATGTGACTATTTTGTGAGACAATTGAAAGTCAAATTATTTTGCCTTATATTCATCATCCTTTGATTGAAAATTGTTGTTTTACAAATTTTAATGCACTGTCTTCTATTAATCACAGCTACCTGTGTTTCTGTTAAGAGTGTTATGTTTTCTTTTCTTTTAAACTGCAGCCAATCTTCAATCCGGAATTTTCCAGGCAGAGAGACATCCTGTTTTTGAGTCGCTGGGCTGTGAGAGATTACGACATCCATCGTGGAGATGTTGTTTCTGTTATGTAAGTCTACGCTATCAACAATCAGAGATCTATCTTATACGACATTCAGAATTACATAAATGTCATGTTGTTGAATTCTTGTGTCTGCCTTTTTTTTTATTGCAAGTGATTGACAAAGTGCCCTTTGATTTAAATTAAGCACCCGTTATTCAGTGTTTTAGTGGTAACTAAGATAAAAATTCATGGGCATACTACATATCGTATTCAAGCTGAACTGGGAGCCAACATTCACCTGATTTCTTGACAGGAGTCTTATCCACCATACTACTACCATGCAAGATAACAATGATCAGATAATAATGTAATTGTTGATAACATTTATTATCATTATTTTCATCATTGTTTATTAATATCATTATTTCATCATCAGAACTGTTATCATTCTTGTTTATAAATTATCATTATAATCATAATTTGATTCTACATTGTATGTGCCAAGAATTTATCGATTACTTTTAGCTTACCTGTTGTACAGCAAAGGGGTTTTGTCTGGTTTTTTTTTCTTTTCTTTTCTTCTTAGATTGTACGGTACATTTCTTAGATGAAATCCTAGCATGAATTTACTTCACTTGGTCATGCTTTGTCCTATCATACTGCAGTGATTTTTATTTGAATAAGGATTGTTTCCATTGTCACAAAAGTTATTCCTCTGAGGACTGATGTTTTCATCAGTGCCTTGCATCATATTCTACCCTAGTGTGCACACTAGGCAACCTTTGATTTGAAATTGTATTTGTAAAACATCTTTTTGTGTTTTACTTTACAGATCACCGCACCATCCTAGGGAAGTGCTTATCAAAAGAGTGATTGCATTAGAGGGAGACACAATAAGGTAATCTTATTCATATTGCAATGTTTTTTCATTGGTTTTTGCTCTTTCATGTTTTACCATAAATATGTAGCTCTGAATGATTATGAAAATTAATATTTCTACAATTCCTATCACTTTGTGCTGGGATGATGTCATTCTCTTAAAGATATTCTCATGTTTGTATGTTTTTGTATAGTACTTTGAATTTGCATTCATAGGAAGTAGGTAAGTCAATTTAAATATTTAAAAATGGATAAACCTAGAAAGCATGTCTACAAGTTTTATCAGCTTTACCACTTTCTTTACATTTTTCTGTTGTCTTTCCAATATTTTATACTGTCTCTGTTACAGAACACTCGGATATAAGAACCGGTATGTGGTCATTCCTGAAGGTCACTGTTGGTTAGAGGGTGACCACCATGGAGTTAGTCTGGATAGCAACTACTTTGGACCAGTGAGTAAAGTGTGCAATGTGCAGGCAATGTGTCCACTTCACATAAAGATGCCTTAGTTGCCACGTTTTGTGTACTCATGTGAAGACGGTAGAGATTGGTTGAGGGATAGATAGTGCATACATGTAGCATGAAACTCGTGATTGTGTGACTCGCAATGTTCATGACCCCTATGTTGTATACATAAATTCATGCTTTTTCCCATTAATCCAATAATAGAATTCCCAGAAACCATATTTCTGTGGTTCCTGAGTCATTGACTCATATTTTTAATTGATTTTTCCTATTCATTGCTAGTGTTTCATTAATAAAATGTCGAGTTAGAATTCTCCTTCATATGATGTCTTTGTCATTCATAATACAATGTATGTAATTGTTCACTTTGGTTGCAGAATTTACAAAAGCCTCTAACTTGCCAGACTAAACTGATTCTTGATTTGGCAATGTTTTAACATATTTAAGAAGATGTGTTTAGAAGATTTTAAGTTCCTGGTTTCATTTCAATTTGGCAGCTTTTGTACAATTTCTTCTTGATTTTTCTTTTTGCCTATTTTATGGCTTTGTCAAATTACTGTTAATCCCTCTCCAATTTAAGAAATGCAGTACGAAATTTAGAGCTAGCAATTTAACAAACTGATGATGTCATTGAGGTTGCATCATAGAAGTATTTCTGTCAGCTGTTTCATGTGAGTTGTTCTTCCCAGTAGAATAGACGTCCATGGAAAGGATTTTCTCTCTTACACTCATTATACACTGCACAGTTTGTATGTTCGTGTTTATCATTGCTTTTGTCCTGTTCACTGTATGACAGATTGCTCTGGGTCTAGTCCATGCAAAGGCCAGCCACATCGTTTGGCCTCCACAACGATATCAGAAGGTGAAGAGCTGTCAGCTTGATGACCGCAAGCCACTGACCGGAGTCCATCTGTCGGAGGCCATGGCGGAACTTTACTTCGGCAGTGACGAATCCCTTGATAGCCAGTTTGAGGGTGGCATTGAACTGTTTGAAGACGACAGGTAGCACAGGCTTTCTGTGTACGCCGCCAGCAGTGTGCAAGAAAAGTGAATTGACTCTGCTTCTCCTGTGCAATATGTGGGACTACACATCCAGTTACCTCATGCACTACCATGTGAGGTAGCTTGAGCAAACTTTTTGCTATACAGTGTTTGAGTGAAGTAAGAGCTTCCGTGGAAAACACAATACTCAAACATGAAGAGATTGTTTGATGTCCAATACAAAATCAGATTGTCGTATGCAGCACAAAATAGCCACAAATAATCTATTACAGCTGAGCTTTGCTAGGTCATGAATGCCGTCCTTGCTTTAGGCTGTTTTGTTAGTTGAGATGGACTCTTGTGAATGGTGTAATCTAACATGTAGAGGTGAAAAGTTTAGTGTAAAAATTGGACATGGATTTGAAGAGAAAGTGAGAAGTTAAAGCATTGAATGCAGGTCCAGAGAAATTTTTTAAGTACTCGGTTATTACCTGTTTAGAGAAGAAATTACCTTTCTGAATGTATAACAGATTTTATCCATCTCTGCTTTGAATTGTTAAAACAGACTAGTGAAAGATATCTCATACAGAGTGAGCCAGAGTATCGACAGTGCTTATACTGTGTTATACTGGAGGTTAGTATTGACAGTGCTTATACTGAGTTATACTGGAGGTTTCACCACGAGATTCTGAACTTTTCATGTAAAGTTGCGTAGAGTAAATATATGTATACTTCAGCCAATTCAGTCAGCGCTAGGCCAAATATGTCTTGAATGTCCGCACACACTTTATCAAGAGACCCATTTAAGTGTGCATGCTCCATACCGGTATTATCCTTCTGTGTTAACAATTCAGTGAAATGGTACAGTACATGTATGTATGGTAGATTGTGAACATGAATCATTTCAGCTTTTAGCAGGTGATCGTGTACATCATTCCTTGTGCTGGCTGATAACTAAAGAGCCATAAACTTTTACTGAGCTCAGGTTTGTTCAAATCAACAGGAAGAAAACACTGTTCTTGAAAATGCCATTGCAGAGATCCCCTCCTGTTCATTCTTTGTGGGCAGTCTTTAAAGGGACATTCTAGACGATTTTCATAATTTCACATAATGTAGTACATAAATCGACAACTGCATGTATAGATTTGTGGAATTTATTGTGGTTCTTGAACAGAGAAACAATACTTTGAAAAACCTTTAAAAAATTACACTGAATAATGTTGATGACATAGGAGGTTCACATATTTCAGAAATGTAGCAGTGTAATTCCATTACAATACCGCTTGCTTGCGAGTTCACCTGTGTATAATCAATGCATGCCTTCTTCTTTTGTTCTGCTTCCTTGAGCCCCAACTCATGCATTCTTATGGTGACTCTGCCAAGTCATCATCCTTGTTCATTGCAATCTGTTCTAAATTTTGAAAATATTCTTATTCTTCATCCCAATTATCACAAATTCTGAAACTCTGTCCTCAGTATAACTAATTTATAGTTGTTCAAATGTAGAAATCTGAAAATCATCTGGAGGTCTCCTTTAATGTTGTTATAGAAGTAGATCATTGTCTCAAGGTGTTACTCAGAGTAAAATAGATAATAGAGCCCCACTGTGTACACCCCTGATTTGTGAGGACCCGCTGCAATACAATTTGTGTGCAGGAATTTCTGTGATCCCAATATTTTGTCACGGTCCCCTGTATCTTCAGTTGTATTCTCAGTTTTTGTTACCGTGATATATTGCGACGTTGCAGTACCTTGTGAATAAATCAACAAAGTAAATTGTATGGAAATCAGTGTATATGTTTTTGCTCTTAGGATGTACCTAATTCAACTCTGGCTCAGAAATATTGATTTTATTTTTTCTCTCTCTCTCTCCAAAAGAAGCCATTTAAAAACAGAAACAAACTACATGTAAAGGTATATTTGTATTGCCTATTAAAGTTGTACATGTACATGTATTTCACATAAGTCTGCTGGAATCGCCAATTACTGAGCACTCTCGAAGGACAACATTGAACAGGATACAGCTCACATATGTAGGTGTATACATGTAGTACAGTGTGTCTCTAAAAAAAGTAAACCCAACTTCAACAGCAAATTTTCAGGTTTGCAGAAAACTATAAAATATTTGCACATTATTTTTTCATGGTTAGATAGTCCAATAAGTTCTCTATCCAATGATACCACGTAGGTTATGTAATTCTCATGCATGACTGAGCATGATTCAACTTGGTGAATGGGTGTGAAATCATCACTGTGGCAAGTTATTTCTTGCTATTGTCATGCATTCAGGGCATATTTGAAGTTAAATTTTTGTCACATGTTAGGCCTATGATTACATAACAACTTCAGCAAAGGTTGTTCCTGACACATTCACATTTCACATGCTTTCCAAACATGGTACCAAGGTACAGTTGACAATTGAGCAGAGAGTATTCTTGGTAACTCGATACCAGGAAACAAGAAGTTTCGTGGAAGTTCAAGAGGC
This sequence comes from Diadema antillarum, assembly GCF_040938485.1. Classification (NCBI taxonomy): domain Eukaryota; kingdom Metazoa; phylum Echinodermata; class Echinoidea; order Diadematoida; family Diadematidae; genus Diadema; species Diadema antillarum. The sequence continues at coordinate 1,957,754 of NW_027271462.1, forward strand.
TTTACGGGTGCAGTTCCCCCGACAGGCAGCCTCCAACAAAAAGAGCCATCTGGTACAATGTGAGAAAGTATGCTGATCATGGAACTTGCCACAGTGATGATTTCACACCCATTCACTAAGTTGAATCATGCTCAGTCATGCATGAGAGTTACATAACCTACGTGGTATCATTGGACAGGACTTATTGGACTATCTAACCATGAAAAAATGTGTAAATATTTCATAGTTTTCTGAAAATTTGCCGTTGAAGTTGGGTTTACTTTTTTTTAGAGACACACTGTACATATGTACTACAATTAGCTTCTCAGGAGTGAACTTCTGTTTTCTGTTTTATTGTTCGTTCTTTCTTCTTCTTCTTTTCCGTGTTTGCACAGAAGTACCCTTGTGAAGTATGGTGAAATCAAAACTCAAGATTTTCACAAAACTTGCTGTTCAGAAATTTCACTTTTTGCCTCCTATTCATGCCAACTTTAACATGGCATTGAGTTTCCCCTTAAGATTCTAACACCAAACAATTCAAAGACAATCAAAACACCAAAAATAAATAATCCAAAGAAAATCCTAACATACAGACACAGACCCATGCTCACAGATGCCTGAAGACAATCCAAACACCAAAAAGAACAACTGCAAGACAATGAAGTCATGTGTTCATACACACAATGTTTATTCAAGATTGCACGAACACTGGCATTTCTCTTTTTTTAAATACATTTTGTCTCGTGTCCAAGAATGCAGCCACCACTCCATTATGCTTCTCAAAAACGGGATACAGAGATTTATAACAAGCCATGCATACTTTATTTTTTGTAGTCAAAATTGACGCCTTTTGTATAAACCATGTCTTTGAATACATGTATTAATATGTGGTACATGTATGACTACATAAGCAGCTCTTTCTCTCTCTCAGATGCAATTTGACCAATACCAACCTGGTTTTGTAGTTGGTGGAATTACACTGTATCTTGTCCATGATACTTGGACAATGTATTTGAAACACACTGACCTAAATTGGATCATAACTTCAGATTCAGGTACAAATATTTATTAACTTGTCCATAATCAACAGGTATGTCATAATGAATTTGAATTAATGAATTAATTGTTTATGTCTTGTAGAATGATGCAATATGTGTATTGAAGTGGTTACCTCTTGAACATCACCAGCAGCAAAATATATTTAGCTTACAGTAAATCCTAGTGTGTGCTAACACTTGTCAATTGTGCACCAGAAGGGCCGAAACACAGTAAGAGAATACACATGTATACAATGCCCTTGTCCTTCTCAACTGACTGATCACATACACTTGTCCTCAACAAGATTAGCAGAAAAAAATAAACTTCATTTTAACAGTTTAAGCCATATTCTGTCAAATAGTGTTATGTGAACAGACATTTACCAGGATGTAGTTTAAAATTTATCACAAAATGCCTCTAAGAGATTAAAGAAACTTGTCATTTTAACCAACTTCAGATTAGACATATAATGCCTAATCGTCGGTACAGTTGGTCCCATTCATACTGCTAAGGAGACAACCCAACACCTCACTTCAGTGGTTACAGAACTGAAAATTTGGATGTTCCTCTTGTTTTTCAGAGTTTTAACATTATCAGCAGGGATGAGCAGTAACTGAATACAATAAGAAAACACCCTGAATAAAAGCAGCTGGATTCCAGTGACATCCGACGCCCACAATACAGCGCAAGCACACCTTCAACCTTGGCACACGGGTCAAAATCAGTTGTTAACCGAAGTCCTGAAACATAATCTCTGTATTTATCTAACTTACTGCATAGCTCATACGAGATTGCTCTTGTCATTGCGTCTGCATGCTGGAGCATTTATTACTGCTCTGCAGTGATATCAGTACACTGTAGTATACAGTGTATTTCCCTTGTGAGTACACTGTAGCTGAGATGTCTTACTGATACTGTCAAATCTCTGGCATAATGGCCCTTGGATTTCTGCTGAAAAACTTTCAATTTCATGTGTACATTTGTGGGTGGGACAAAAGCATGGCTGATTTGAAATAATTCCTATTTCTACACTCCCAGTTCACTCTATAAATGACGGATTGACATAATGATGCACAAAATTTATGGTAAATATTGATCAGCTTGCCTAAGAATGATGTTAGTCAATATTTTCTTAGTTTTCGTTTGCCCCCCCAAAAGAAATTAACAAATGAATACTGCACACTTACAAAAGCATGCGGAAGAGTTAAATGCTAAAGTTTTGATATGCAGGCCAGCTTGTCTCGAGTAGACAGTTTTACTGTCAAATTGCAGGTATGCAATATTTGACTCTCACTGTTTAAAATGACAGATGCATGTCATGAGAGAAGCCGGGAAAAAAAAAAATCTTAAATTATTTACAGTCGTAGACAGCTTTGAAGTTGAAAAATAGAGCTTTTCTTCGCTATGATGCACTCTCAACACTCCTCTTCAGTAAGACATTCTGTGGAAATGAAAACGGAAAACAAAGAGTAATGCAATGGCAGCTGGAAATGAGTCAAATCATGCAGCACATTGTGATTAGAAGCTACCTATGAAAACCTTGTTGCAGAATGAACACATTCCTTGATTGCATGGGTTCACCTAGTTATGGATCACAAAGAAAATAGGGCCATAAATTAACAGCCTTTCAGAAATTCCTAATTACTGGTTATTCTTCAAATTTGCATGATAGGAGGAAAATAAAACTCCTAGTGTGACATATCCCATTGTGCATGGAGACTTGAAAAAGCATAATACAATCTGTAATGTATGTATGCAGTTAAAAGTGATAATTTTACAATCACATAAAGCTCCTACTGGAAAAAGATTTTATTTTCATGTGTTCACCACTTCAAATCATATTATGCAAACCAACTTTTGTCACAGCGTTGTAAGCTAAACAATGAGCTGTGAAAGATTGTGTATTTTGTGCTGAAAAATTGCCACCATCAAGGCTCATAACATAACCACACTTTCAAAGTGTATGTACATTCAGTTTCAGTCTTTACATTTTAACAAACAACATTCTGAAGCAGCGGCTATAGTTGAACAACAGTGGTTGTTAAAATAACATTCTAATACACATTATATGGCACACGTCAGTTTTTAGCACACACACACACACACACACACACACACACACAGGCACTGCTTAGAGTCATGTTTAGAAGTAAAGGGAATCATTTTATTGATTGTAACAGGATAATACAAATACAAACTCAATGATGTAATCTTTAGAGCTACTGAATTGTAGTTGGCACTACAGACATGAGGTCAGTGAGAATTTTAAGCAACAGGTTATTGGCACAACATTTTAGACCTGCGTTTAAGCACATGAAGACTGCATTTAAAAATGAGGCCTTCATCTGCAGGCTGAAGTGTTGACTGACACGATGCTCTACGCTTACCATTCTTGCCTGCTCTACACATGTGTTGAAGGCCTTGACTTCTTGAGCACAGTTCAGAGTCTGTTTTGGGTTGTCAGCGTAGCACTTGGCCACTTCATTCTGCAGGTTCTCACAGATGGGAACATACCGCTGTTTCCTGGAGACAACAACCAGGGCCAGAAATACACAGAATATGTCACTGGGCAAGATAATGAATTTAATTGAAACTTGATATACTTAAGTCTTAAGTCACTAGATGTGGATGGTTCATCCCAGTCCTTATCTTTTGGCCTGAAGTCTTTAATATTATTTTAAATCATGCTACGTTTGATATATGATCAGCTTTGAGTTGCCAATTATGACTTGCTGGATCACCATGTGACATTCAACTGGACTGAAGCAAGTCTTGAAGAACTTTCACAAGACAAGTTAGGCATTTGCAGGCAACAATGACATGTCACACTGCAGTGACTCCCCCCAAGGTGTGTGATTACCATACTCACAGAAATTTGGCTTCCACTTCGTCAGCGGCCTTCTGGAACTGATCAGCAGTCAATTTGTAGAAAGCAGCACTCTGAAACAGCAGACAACATGATGAAAACATCATCACTGAACAGATATACACCTACAACTGAAACCCAAAGCAGTCAGCAGACAAAATCTACACACTCTTAAATGCAATTCAAACACTAGCTGCAACTCCATGTCTGGCTCTCACCCTGTGTTAGGAAAATGAGGTCCAGCCAAACATTCATTGGTAGGACTGTCCATTTGTTTTTTTCCTGCTTCACTTCTTGCTCTTACTGCTCGTCCTAATACAATAAATTATTAGTGCATTTCTGTAAATACCCAGCATAAAATGGTGAAATATATGTACTGGAGGCCTGCATACCTAGTGACAAAATCTGAATTCTGAACAACTGGCAAGACTAACAATGAAAAGAATGACTTAAGGTGTGTTTAACGCACCTTGTTATAACTACCAAAAGAATAAAAAATAAAAAAATTCAGTCAGAAAGACATTTCTTCACTTTCACTCTGTTGTGATCAGTTTTGTATCATCATTTGATACACTTATGTACTAATGTAATTTGAATGATTTTGTTAATTTCTAATTTCAAATTTTCACACGTTTCCCTGTATCCAAGAACATATGTGTATACAATAAAGTTATCAATATCTATGACCTACCTTTATGTTGTATCATGCAGTTTCTTCCTCGCCCCTTTTCAAGGTACCAAAATGAGTTGAGATATTCAGTTTGTTGCAATGAGCTATTGAGCTGTTCATTGTAAGTCAAATGCTATGAGTACACAAAACATTCTTAGAGAACATAGACACACACACATGATTTGTACAGATGTAGTACTGACGTGACCCTACCTTCTCTTCCGCATGTCGTAGCTTCTCTCTGTAGTGGTCCTCTAGTTCATCCATTCGAGCCTTCCATCTTTGTTCTACATGCTGCCAGAAAAACAGAGAGATAGAGCCAGAGGTAGAGACAGAAAGAGAGGAAAAAAATAACCATCACAAAGTCCTTACAAACTTGGTGCTCAACTCAACAAGCATTATCTCTAATCGATCAACAGTATGTCACAGTCAACTAAAACAGTGTTACTCCTGTGCAGCCAATTGGGGTGCATTCACTTTTCATACAATGTTACAATATTACACAATTTTGTACGTACAGTCAAACTCGGATACCTCGACGTCGGATAAGCCGAATATCACTTACCTCGGGGGCAAAATGAAAGTCCCAATTGTTCCTATGGAGTTTCCGTGTATTAAAATTCGCGTAGCTCGAAAAAGATAACTCGAAGTTCGGTTACCTCGAAGGGAAATCTAATGTCCCGATCTTAATTAACTTATTGTTTTTCCCAGCATGTTGCTCGAATCGAAATTGTAAACATCACTCAGCATCTCCGATTAAGCGCGCGTGGACAGCGAAGACATGTCACAAATGTTTTCACACTCGATTGTAAATATTCTGAGACCAGAACAATCGCGCGCCCAAGAAGAAATACCCGATACACAGCTGACAAGGAAAATCCCCAACACCTACCAACACACGTACATGGTATGCACATAGCACCCGTGCCAATGGAGTGCTTTACGATAGCACTTCGCGCTGCCCCATCATTTGCTTTTCTTTAACCACTGTGTTTTGATTTTTGATCGAGACAGTCATACCGTGCGCGTAGATTTCTCAACCGTCGGGGCGCACCTGCTTACGTTGACAGTTATATCTTTGCCATTAATCACGCTCCACTGTCAAAACATCAATCTCCCTCGTAGTGCCTTTTTTTAAACTATTTTTTATTTTTTTTTTGCCTTTCACGAAGTTTACTTCCCCGAGAACGCAAGCACTGAAACTTTTTTTCCCCCAGCAATGCGATTATGAAAATCTGGAAGTGTAGGCCGATCACAATGAAGAATAGAATTCACAGGGCTCCGCACTAAGTTTTATCGGGCCACCAATATCATTGATTTTTATTTTCTGGTGGTCGAAAGTAAAATCTAGTGACAAAAAAAAAATCAGGAAAAACATTGGAAAAACTAAATCGGTCCTACTAAACATAGACAAATTAATATTAAACATTATTGAAGTGATACAGATGTCCATGTCTAAAACAAATGAATAGAAAATCCAATCATCTTACTCTGTGTTTAAAGATTTGACAAATACATGTAGGCGTAGCTATTATTATAAAAGTTGATGCCCATATATTGAGGAGGTCTGAACTTACGTTTGAAATGAGAAAATGGGAGCATTTGCTGACATTTGTTAGCATCCGACATTTGTTTTAGCATTGTAAAAAGCCGACATTTGTTTTAGCATTGTAAAAAGCCGAAAGTTACCGTTATTCATTTTTAAATGTAAAAGTAAACAACCGACATTCATTTTAGATCTTACGGAGCTGAATACTATCCTAATCCATTTCCAAACGTGAAAGCAAACATCCGCTATTTGTTTTAGCATCTAACTGAGCGGATTAATACCATTAATCATTTCCAAATGTTAACGCAACAATCTGTTATTCATTTTTGCATCGTACGGAGCAGAATATTACCGTTATTCATTTCAAACATCCGACATTTATTTCATTATCGAACGGAGCCGAATGTTACTGGGCACTGCCCACTTCCGAAAGTGAAATGAATTATCTGACAATTATTTTATCATCGCACGGAGCCGAATGTTACTATTTTTCATTTTTGAACGTCAAGGCAGACATCAGACATTTTGGACCATGAAACGTATAGCTGAATGTTACTCATATTTATTTTGAAATGTACCGTAGCAAATATCCAATATTTTTTTTTATCATCGTATGGGGCAGAATGTTACTGCTGTTCACTTCCAAACATGCCAAACGTAAAAGCAATCATTCGACATGTATTTTAGCATCTTCCGGAGCTGAATGCTATTGACATTTACTTTCGAACGTAAAAGCACACATCCGGCATTTATTTTATCAGCGTACGGAGTTGAATATTATTGTTATTCACTTCAGAACATCAAAGCAAACATTCGACATTTATTTTAGCATCTTCCGGAACTAAATGTTATTGCAATTTACTTTCGAACATAAAAGCAAACATCCAGCATTTATTTCATCATTGTCAGGAGTTGAATATTATTGTTACTCTTTTCCGAACGTCAAAGCAAATATCAAACATTGATTTTACCATCAAACGCAGCTGAATGTTACTGTTATTCATTTCGAAATTTAAAAGCAAACATGAGACACTTATTTAAGCATCATATGGACATGATGGAGCAGAATATTACTGCTATTTTCTTCCGAACATAAAAACGATCATCTGACATCTATTTTAGCATCTTCCGGAGCCGAATGCTATTGCTTTTTACTTTCGAAAGTATAAGGAAACATCCGACATTTATTTAACCATCGTACGGAGTTGAATGTTATTGTTTTTCATTTCTGAACGTCATAGCAAAAAATCGACATTTATTTCAGCGTTTTCCGGAGCCGAATGTTATCCTTATTCATTTCATAACGCAAAATCAAATATCTAACAGTTTTAGCACCATACGGAGCTGAGTCTTATCGTTATTCATTTCCAAAAGTATGAGCAAACCTCCGACATTTATTTTAGTATCATACCGAGTCGAATAATACCGTCATTCATTTCCACAAATAAACGCAAAACTCTGACATTTATTTTAGCATCTTACGTAGCCGATTGTTATACCGCTGTTCATTTTCAAAAGTAAAGGCAAACATCCGACTTTCTTTTTTTTTTTTGGTGGCGCGATCGGGCCACCAAAACCTTTATTTCTGAAATTTTGATTTCATTTCCGATTTTCACTCAATTCATTCATATAAAAGTTGATTCAATTCAAATTGACAAGCATGCAAACAATCAGTAGGCACTATAACAGACACCATGTTGAACATCGATAAACGTCGAACATCGATAAACATCGGATAAGTCGAAGAAAATTCGACGTACGCGTACCTCGAAATTCGCGTACGTCGAACCATTTTCTTCAGTCCCGACGAATTCGAGGTATCCGAGTTTGACTGTACATAACTTCTCAGCCCGGGCTGCAATGTGCATGCTGTAGGTTAATTTGTGTGTGTGTTTGTGTGTTAGTTTTGTTCTGTTTTTGTTTGTTTGTGTGTGTGTGTGTGTGTGTGTGTGTGTGTTTTAGACACTACATGCTCATCCTATTTTCACACACCAAGACTGTAGTGCTGATCTCACCCATTATATCTTTATCTTATTCTTAACCTTACCCTTGGTAATGGCCGAGCTGGTCTTGTGGGATCTTGATCTGCATTGTGGGGGAAAATAACAGAAAAACGACAATATAAATCTACACAATGCCCCCACACTCAATGAAAGAAGAACATATAAAAGAATAACACGTAAGGTGATGGTGTAGTTAGGGTTGAGATGGAGATTCAGGTTTTAATTTTTTTGCAAGATAAATCAGAAGCCACATGTATGAACTATTAAAGAGCATACAATTCTAAGAGCAATTAAAAGTTTATTTGATGAAAATTGGTTTTGAAATGGCTGAGATATACGATAACAAAGTGGTCCTAATAAGTAATATAAGGTGGGTCTCACCTGACCACTTTGATTTACTTTGTTTTACAAATTATTTCTACTTAGGAATGTTGTAGCCTGGTTGTAGAAAATATGCAAAGTATTAAAATAAAATCATAGATGACTACCTTGAGAGAGTATCTGAACAAAGCTGCACACTTATCCAGTAACACATCAAACGACCAAATAATCTCCAATAGAAACAGATAAAACTTGTTCTCACCCGACTTGGGAGATTCTTCCTCCCCCATTATACGTCTCAGCACATCTTCTGATACCTTGCATGGGAAAATGAAAAAAAAAAAAACTATTTTGTAGGGTACACCGATCTCAATGCAATCAATCTGAAAACATTCATATTTCCTCATTTTCCTGGCTTTCAGCAATTTTTTTTTTCTGCAATATCATCACGCATCATCAAAAACTATAAACGAATACAAAGTTAGATGTAGAAAAGGAGAAAGGAAGGAAGCATGTTGTCTGCAATGCCCTTCCTACTGCTTACATTACTTTCAAAAAGGGAACAAACAGGTTTCTACAAATTGCTGACATTAAAAAAACAAAAACAAAATCTACTTTTTAGGTATAGCTTGGACATACAGTATCTGCATGGAAAAGGGATTTGGGAATGAATTCTCTGAGAACACATGATGTAGGACAAGCCCTGTTGACAAATAAAAAGAAGGCATAATCAAAGAATAAACAAGCTGTCACTACTTTCTGACTATGGCAACGTCCACTAACATAAGACTCTAGTCTAGAGTCTGCGTTGAGTAACACTGGTACCAGTAGTAGTAATGAAAAGTACTGTTAATTCATTTTTGTCATATCTGTTAACATCAGAAAGATGCAACTTCACCCTCAAAGAGATGTAACTTTAGCATTTACTGTGATTTCACAGTTAAAGTCAGATATAAATCATTCTGACCTTTTCATCCCTTACATGCATACACAAGATACATGCACTTTATATTGAAATTGACAACCATATGGCCATATTGGGCATCCAGTGTCTGCACTGCTGCTGGCTGTATCTGGACCCATGTATTGCCACTTAAGTTCACTTTTGATATGGTCCAAAGTACCATATTCATTGGTGATAAGGCCAAACCTTCTTAAAAACCACATTCATATACTGTATAACGTGTTTAGCAACAAAGAAGCAGAACGGTTTTCTTTCGATCAAAACTTTAATAACTTTTCTTTAATTTGACAATAGATTTAATTTGTTGGGGTCTCTATCTGCCTGTCCTAACATATTGTGTGTATGTCATGTGTGCCTTTTATTATTAATTCTAAGTTTTAAAGGTATATACCGTGTACTGTGAACTGAATGACATAATTACAGCTCTGTGTCAGGATTCTGAAGCAAAATTCAGTGTGTTATGTGTTAACAAAATAAATAAATTATGAGTGTGTGCACAAAATGTTAATGTATTGAAACTTGAGAACAGAACTTGTAAGTTGTAAGTTTAATAAGTTGCATGAAAAGCACTATTTTTGTTGTGTGATACTTTGATGAGTCAAGCCCAAGGGCAGGTTATTGTATTGTCATAGCCGCAAAAACGACATGCGGGCTAAATAGATTAATCACACAACAATTTGTGTGCAAAGATTTGTTCAATCTCTTCCAATAAATGGTCCGCAAACAACAGCACTGTCAGCAGTGTGATTCATTCTATTCATGATATTGTAGTATTTGTAGATAAGAAATAAATACTAAGTTAAAGGAAGCCTCTCTACGATATACAAATATCAAAATCAAATTCAAGACTCAAGCTGCTTGTTTTTACTGGCATAACAATATTGCATAGATTTCTACTTCATTCTTCAATCTAAATTAAATTTAGATCTAGCGTCTACTTGTGTTTTGCATCGTCTAGCCACATAAACTTATCATATATACAGTGTTAACACTCAGTCTTTATTCAAATTTACTTTAAATTTACTAGCCCAGGGTCACAAGGGTAGACGCCGCGCTGCGACACTTGTGTACAGCAGCGACTGCGACAGGGCTGTGTATGAAATTAGTTATGAATAAATCTACATACGTTTAAAATTTACCTATTTAGTAAATTTAGGTTATGTTGCTGTTGTACAATTTGTTGATTAAATTTAAATTACGGTAAGTTAGTCGACTAGTTCTATAAATTTAATACAAATTGTACATTGCAATTTTATTTAAATCAAATAACTGGCACTGCACGTGATTCACAGGGTTGGACAGCTCGACAGATTTATTGCTGTGCCTGTGCTGCGAACCCCCCAAAATAAAGGGCCCGTATTTGATTTTGCTTGGCTTGCCTTCGTCTTTCTTACGTCGCCAGTAAATTTAAATGCACACATGCATTCGATGCTTTAATAGTGGATCGAACCAAACCGTGAGCAACATGGCGAGTTGCAATTGTACAGACCTGGCTGTACAGTCTGACAGTAAGACGTCTTGTTGCAATGTTGGTGCAACTTACCTTCACGACACCTCCTTCACCATCTTGCTCAAGGCTAATTCTTCTACCTGCAGTTGTGCTACTGCTGCCTCCCATACTGAGTTAATCTTTGATGTCTAAAGAATTTTGTTGAAGGGTTTAGGCACGGTCCAGATCTATTCGTTCCAGAAAGGGCTGCACAACCAACCAGTTACACTGGCATCTAGAGTCGCCTCAGTCCCATACACTCAACTTTCTGTTACCAAAACCAATGCCAGCGCGCAAGGCTATTTTCTATGGTAGTGTCAAATAGCACAGGCACTTGGTAAAAACACAGCATGATCCCTTGAAATCTTTTGTGAACGTGTCATTTTCAAATTTCAGAAAGTCATATCTTCCTTTATTTCTTATCTAATTTTTGGAAAGTTCTGTAGAGATTTTTCTATATCTCTTTCTTTTAGAGTAGTGCATATGACATACATGAGCGCGCACGCGAACTTTTGACACGCACGCACACACACACACACACACACACACACATGACACGATACATAATCTTACAGACTACCACCTGCATGCAAATTGTCTGTCCCTTCTTTTTTCCCCTCTCTTTTTAGCTTTTTTATTTATCTTCGGATTTCTTTCTTTTTTGGTATACAGGTGTATTTTCATTTGTTTTGAGGTCACCATCGTAGTAGATTAAGCAGTTACTTTGCTTGTAAAGTCATTTAGTTCCTTCGACTTCTTTCTTTTATTTATGTTCTCCGTCGGCAAGGCCCAGTTAATTTGTCGTAACATTTTATGAACAAGGAGGTGTCATAGAAAGAGTGGAATCTCTTTGCTGTTTGTGCACATTAATGCATAGGATCTACAACGTTCCAATAGTCCTTGATACTAAGTGTATACATATTCAAATTCTATGCACATATCCCTTTCTGAGAAAGGTTCCTCTTGATAACCTGAAAGCTTGCCCGATATTTGCCTGACATAGCAACAACTGATGTATGCAAACTGGTTTCCAAAGTATTGAAGAGTCTTTAGAAGGTACAGGATATAATAGCTTGTTCACTATTACCTCAGGAAACATTCATAATTTTATAATGTGAGTAAAGTGCTCTATGTTTGGCATTCCACTATGGCTTTGATGGTCCATGCTCTATAGGCCGCTCTTCCAAAGAGTTTGGATATGGCAACCAAAGAGTGGTTCGTGTTGAAATCCTCTATGGTACTTGGGGAATATTGTACGGAATAAATCCTTCCAGGTTTTCTTTAAATATATTTGTTATAAATGCCCAAATATTGTGTAACTTCTATAAAATGATTAAAGTGTGTACAAAGTTTCAGAATCTATGGCGCTCTAACAAAAAAGTCCTGTGATACTCCCTGTGGTACTTGTCGGTACCACACAATGTACCACACACTTGTAATGTTACCACAGGAACTGTGTGGTACTGTACCACAGGCTTGCAGGGTACTCCCTGTAGTACTTGTCAGTACCACACAATGTACCACATAAATAAATGTTACCACAGGAAATTGGGGTGAGGCAGGGCCGGCGGAACGGGGGGGTCGCCCCCCCCCCCCCCCACCATACAAAGGAATACGTAAGGTGTCACCACTTTGCCCCCCCCCCCCCTTTTTTTTTTTCTTTTACCCCGGAAGTGCGTAAGTGGCACTAGAAAGAAATAGATAGAAACCTTGAAGTGTGAGCGCGGTACATGTATTTGAAGGCTTTGCTTTTGCGCTGATGACCTTTTTTTTTTTCTTCTTCTTCTTCTCCTTCTTGTTAGCTGATAAAACCCGGAAGTGGCACCAGAAGTCTGGAGTGGGCCCCCCATTTTTTCAAAACGTGGAGCCGGCCATGTGAAGAATAATAATGTTTTAAAATTCATAACTAATCGTAATACTGATTTATGTACTACATGGTTTGAAATCATACAAATCGTCTCGAATGCCCCTTTAAGTAATTGGTAAATGCGCATTTCTGCGTAAATGGGTATCGAGGACTCGAGTCTTCCTGGTCGCGCAACGTCTCCTGGAATGTAGCCGAGTCTCGGGAGTAGCGAGAGAATCAAACATGTTCGATTTTTCGCAGACTCTTTCTAGTCTCCAGCTGGTCGCGGAGACGTCTCCTTCTGGTCGTGGCCAAGTTGCGGAGACCAAATTTATTCGCGCGGTCTCCGAGACGTGTCTGCGACATTGGCAACCCATCGGAGACGTCTCTGCGACTGAGAAAATGCCTCGGAGACGTTGCGGCGAGGTCTCTGTAGACTTCTGGACGAATAATTCATCACCTAATTTGGAGAGTCTCTGAAGTCGCTTCTTTGGTGAGAGCATAGGCCATTAAGTTGTTTGGTCTTTCGAGTCGCACGAGTTGCGTCAGTCGCGGCGAAGTCTCCTCCGGTGATCAGATACGCCATATAGTACGATGTTGTTAAAGGGGTGTTTCACCGGGCTTGAAACTAGTTCGCGACTAGTTCACGACTCCATATTTTACTAGTTGCAGAGACGTCTCTGCAACGTCTCCGAGACGTCTCCTACAAATTACAGAGTCTCCGAGGAGTCGCAAGAAATGTAAACATGTTCGATTTTTTTTCTTTTTTTCTTTTTTTCTTTTTTTTTTTTTCTTTTTTGGGGGGGGGGGGGGGGGGGACTTATTTCCAGTCTCCGCGAAGTCTCCGCGACTCTATTTGACGCTGTTTGACCTACTTGAGAAACCACGTGACCCATCTGCGTGCTGGCATCCTGCCTACATCAAGTCAGTTGATCCTGCAACGGCTCCATCATATATGAAACTTTTTGACACGTGCCATTACTCGTCTCAGAGACGTCTCCAATTGGTGAGACCGCAAGCCATTTTTATGTTGGAGACGCCTCCGCGACTGCTGCGACTGATAAGTTGGGAGACGTCGCGGAGACGTCTCCGTTGGTGAGATACGGCCTAAAACTAGCATCTCACCAACGGAGACGTCTCCGCGACGTCTCCGCAACTGATGGAGACGTCTCGGAGACGTCGAGTAGACTTCGCGAAGAATCGAACATGTTTAAATTTCTTGCGACTCCTCGGAGACTCTGTCATTTTCAGGAGACGTATCGGAAACGTCGCGGAGACGTCTCTGCAACTAGCAAAATCTGGAGTCGCGAACTAGTCGCGAACTAGTTTCAGCCCGGTGAGATACCACTTTTAAGGCTGTATCTCACCAACTGGTCTCCAGCAGGTCTCGGCGACGTCTCTGAGACGTCTCAGAGACATCGAGGAGACATCGCGGAGACGTCTCAGCAGTCGCGGATATAACCAGTCTCCGCGACATCTCCGCAACTGGTGGAGACGTCTCGGAGACGTCGCGGAGACTTCGCGAAAAATCGAACATGTTTAAATTTCTTGCGACTCATCGGAGACTCTGTAATTTTCAGGAGACGTCTCGGAGGCGTCGCGGAGACGTCTCTACAACTAGCAAAATCTGAAGTAGCGAACAAGTCGCGAACTAGTTTCAAGCCCGGTGAGATACCCCCTTTACAGTGACTGATGTACTTTTTTTTGTTACTGATTTTGTTCACGTGTCCTGCTCTTCGCACAGTAGATAGCTCCGTACAGTAGAAAATTGTTTTTGAAATGACTGTGAGATATCCAAAATAAAGTAATCCTAATAAAAGGTGGGGCCCACCTTTTATTAGGATCGCTTTGTTTTACATAAGTACTTTGTTTTTTGATATCTCAGCCATTTCAAAACCGACTTTCATCAAATAAACTCTGAATTCCTCCTAGCATTGTATGCTCTTCAGTATTTCATGTAGTGATTTCTAAGTATCTCGCCAAAAGTTAGAAGCTGAATCTTCACCTCAACCAATACTAGGCCTATAGACCATCCCTTTAACGGGAGAGGTCTCTGAAACTGTCAAAGCAATTTATTCACACCTGCGCCAGAGCGCATATTTCTCCGCTGCATGCATGATAGCCGGTACAAATGAGAAATGTTGGTTTCTTCTGCTTTTAATAACACTTCCCGAAAATAAAGTGTCTATGATTCCGTTACAAATCACAAACAAGTTTCAGATAATCGTTGCTTTATACAGTAGCTAGTTCTATTCACATCATAAATTCATTATCACGCTATATTTGCGTTCTTGCTGCTGAGAAAATGCAGAAATAAACAGTCGATCAAATCGTTGTGTGTGAAATAAACAACATTTAATTAGAAAATGCATCTTAAATGAACATGTTTGAGATGTCTTCTTAAAAGAAGTAGTAATGATGGTGATGATGATGATAATAATAATAATAATAATACTGATAATAATAATATGAAAATGTTTACATAAGCGCACTGATACAGAACTGAAGAGTTAAATTAAAATGCAAAATCATAATTACGAAAACTGTGATGTGCATATCGCAAAGCTGGAGACAAAGAAATAAGGTTAATTGAATAAATGAGGTTCAAGCATTGATCCTGCCTAATCCAAGTTGCGGTTTTTATGCACATGTTCAATGAACCTTTTTCTGAGTGACACTTCTAAGGCTTTTGAAATTGGGATTACAATCATAATGTAACAATAGAAAAATAACCCAAACCCTGTGCATGTATGTTGTCACGCAATGAATATTCATTTCCTTTCGGGTCAAAGCATATACTGTGGAGGACTGGCAGACAAAATCGTGTTATACAGTTGTATAATCAGTGCCGTCGAGAAAGTACATGTATCTAAAAACGCCTTACATGTAGTACAGTATAGTCATAATACTTGGTGATGAGCGAATTTTCGCCATCCTTACAATCCACAGCCAGTGCGTAAAATCTCTGTTATGAGCGGTTGTTGCACAAACTTGAATATTAAACAAAGTAACTGTGCTCATTAGTTGCACTACTTCCAAAACATTTCAAAAAGAATCACACAACATTCTCCATTTCGTTGCAGATATTCTTTAGATATCTACTGCCAGGTGCATTGATCATTAAGATAACTTATTTGGAAAGCTTGAATGTAGAAAATTGCCTCATTTTCGGATCATATCAGCATGATTCCAGCTAATCAACGCGGGCGTGCGATGATCTCAAATTTCCTCGGAGCCAGAGTGGACGTTCGATGACCAAAGCCGTAGTCAGGAAGCACGCCTTCTGGCAGTCGGAAGACAAAATTCTGCAGGAGGCTGGTGAAAAACAGGAATAGTTCCACTTTGGCAAGTTGCTCTCCCAGACACACTCGGCGACCTGAAAACAGAGGGAAGATGATGTGTTGCGATGATCCTCCTTATAGGTATGAGTATAGGTGTGTATAATTATGACTGCCTCAAAGTGTCTATTCATGTGACCAATTATAGTCACTCGATCGACATAATGCAAAGGATGTAAAACAAAAGATTTTGCATTCCAGTAACAAAAATGTGGACATCTCATCTCGATTTTAATTACTGTATTTATACTTTTCGAGTGATTTGTGGGGTGCAATATAATTTTCCTACTGTACGCAATTTAATGTATCAAAGACATCTGTTTTCAGAGGAAATAATTTTGTGAACTAACATTCACTTTCTATTATTACACATAAGGGAAAGGACCATCAGGCAATCATATACATGATCGTAATCATTATAATTCACTGTATGAGCGTTTTTAATTCATACATGTAGTTAACTTTATGATTGGTCTTAACACCTGGATGCAAAAAAGCACGACGTCGGAGCTGAAGAGGTTTATTAAGGTCATACCAGCTCCGAATGGCAGGTGTCCGTCGTGTTTTACGGTCGTCCTCCCGTCCTCGGCCAGGAATCGCATGGGGTCAAAGGTCTCGGGGTCAGGCCACAGCTGGGGGTCAAGGTGCATGCCAACCATGTTCATCATGACAATTGACCGCTCGGGGAGATGGTAGCCTCGGAACAAGATGTCCTCGGTCGTGATGTGTGGAATGCCGAGAGGAGCGATGGGGCGGATTCGGAGGAGCTCAGCAATGGCGGCTTCGGTGTACGGCATCTTGATACGGTCGTCGTAACTCAGCGTGCCGTGTCGCCCGACCACGGAGTCAATTTCCTCCCCAATCTGAAGATATCCCACAAACAAAAAGTGAAATTGCCATCGAATAGACAAAGATAAAAGCACGATTCGCCAAGGCAATTTCAACGATCACAGGATAAGATGCGTCTCTATACAACATCTCCAAGTTTTCGTTTATAAAGTTCTCGTTTGGTCTATAGAGAGTAGAGGCAAATAAATCGGCTATCTAGAAACAGGACCTTCGATTCATATACGATTCACGTTTCTCAACACAGATGTGACAGATATTGCGGAGATGTTACTTAACACGGTAAAAATTATCACTACCGTTTTGAATCTAAAATACACGTATTTCTGGAAGGGACCTTATGGACTGTTTGCGCTTTGGCCTCTTACTGCTCTATAATAAAACTGTCAAACCGTCTATACGTTTGTCTTTCAAAATCAAAGAAACAGGATGTTCGAGGTCTCATCAAACTCATTAAACTAAAAAATGAAAAAGTTAGTAGATTTCAATGCTTCAATTTGTAAAATTAGTATGTAGCAACTTATACAAACTAGATGAATGTGATGACCATGGTCTAACTTAATATCACTGACCTATCACAGCATTATGTTCACTAAATTTCCCGGAATGGATTGACATTTTTGGAGAGGATGATCATAGCATGATGATAGGTGGTTGAGTGGAACCAGCACCGGTACCTTTGCCTGCACTTGCGGATACCCTGCCATGTAGAGCATCGCCCACGTCAGGGTAGTGGCAACCGTCTCTGTCCCGGCCAGGTAAATGTCCAGCAGGGTGCGCCACAGAGTTGATTCGTCCAGGTAGCTGATCTCGCCTGCTGCCTCGGCCCGATCAATTTCGGCCAGACACATATCGATTACATCCCTCGGATGTTCGGCATCGAAAGTTTCGCGGTGCTCCGTCACCTCACCCTTCATCAATCCAATGAGAGCGTTACACATGCCTCGCTCCTTGTTGAACAGAGGAGTGTAGTAGAGCCAGGGCAACATCTCAAGTGGACCATAGAAGTTCTCCGCACCCAACACGTCCGTAATAAGCTGCACCATCTGCTGAAAACGCTCGTTTGAGTATTCAAACCTTCTTCCAGCCGTAATAGTTCGAATTATGTTTGCAACAGCGTAGTTTACCATGCGGAATGGGTCGAAGGGCTGAGCATCGGTACGGGAAAATTCTCGACAGAGGATGTGAGCCTCGTCATTCACAGTATCGCCTAAGGTCCTTTTCCCCATACCGTGCTTCCGAAGGGCATGTAGAAAAAAGCGACGCATTTCGCTCCAAGGCTTCCCTTCAGCAAAAATTATACTTCCTGACGAATAAAGGAAAAGGAGTAAAGCGTCGTTACAATACTCTATGTATTATTCTTGGAGATCATTACCATAATCATTACATAACTCAATCTGAATCAATCAAGTGAAGACTGTTAGTAGAATTTATTGTTACTTTTGATTTTATAAAGGAAAGTCATTTTTCATAACTTTCTTAATTCTTAAAGAGTAATCATTTTATTGTTATGTAATCGGGGTCTGAATCTCTCTACGTAAAGCGCATATAAAATGGGTTGCAATAATTATCATGCGCTAAGGATATCACATGTATATATCATCATCATTCTCATAATACATCTGTACTCTGAGCCAATAGACAATGCTTTTCAAGTGCAGTTCAATGATCACGTATGTGTAAACTCAAAACTCAAAACGTAAACATAATGTCTATATGGCATCATAATTATTGTAGGCCCTATTATTGGAGGTACACAAGTAGGCCCTATCCCTTAGCCACTTGAAACAGTCAGAGCAGGCAATATTCCAATTTCAGGTAACCCTGATCGAGTGGGGTGATGGGGTGTTACGTCGTAACACAGTAATCATCCACACCACTAAGCCTATACATTAGGGAAGCAATAGGGCCTATATAGGCCTTCGTGTAAACATAACCTAATTGACCTTATCTATACACCTCTTGAATCACTAATTAGCAAGAATCCAGGCATTCTATACGCTGTATGTACCTTATTTCGGCTTTTTTTATACCTTCATCCTTAAATGCCACGTGGGCAAGAGGCGCGGTGTCCCTTCCCGACGTAATCGCGGCCTGCTTCACGAACAGCTCTTTCACCATCTCGGGGTCGCTCATGATGACGAGGAGCTTCTTCCCCTTCTGGACGGAGTAGATGTCACCGTATCGCCGGCGGAGGTCGGTCACCAGCTCGATCAGGTTGGGCGGCTTGGAACGCGACACGATGCGCCAGAGGTCGCTAAGGAAGATGCTGAGTGTGGTAGGGCCAGGTGGATATGGGTGGGCAGGGCGTGAGCCGGATGCCCCGCCCTTTCGACGGCGTAGCCAAAGAAAAGTTAAGAGCGCCGTAGCAACACCTATACATATTTGTGTGAACGTTCCTGGATCCATATCTTTGTAGGGCCCCCGTTTTCCCTAAAATACGATAGAACAAAATACAATAAAACAAAATGAAGTCAATGCAAAGCAATTTATATTGATAAGCAGTAAAAGTCATAACAGTCGCTGTATAACAATAACAACAGCCTCTATCTCTACAAGATTGATCCAGGAAAATATAATTTAACACTTCAGAGCTAGCGTCTGTATTCTCTCCAACAGGTAAAAAGTAAACAAATCTTACAGTGAAAAATAAAATAGATATAATTATCATATCATATGCAAATAGTACTTCTTTTGAGTGCAGCGACCAGTGGACAAACACATAACTCCAATCTTGGCCCCAGCTCTCATCGGAATATCATAGTCCATTAAATCATTATCATCCGCAAATCCATTTGTTGAGGACTCGACATGCATGCATATTATAAGCACGGTTGTGCAGAACCATTGTTGCTATATACGTCTAAGGACAGAACGAGAGCGTGCATACACGTGCACACAATATTAGCAAACATAATATATTATGTACATAATATCAGAGCTACCAAGTCTCACGCATTCTGCGTGAGACTCAAGCATTTAGGGGCCGTCTCACGATCTCACGCATGGCACCCATTTTTCTCACGCATCGGGCGAAGTCTGCAACTTGGGCCTATAATAATGAGCATAGGCCTAGCTCAAAATATTAAAATGATAGTTGCAATAGAAGGTATATTTTCCTTTTGTCTTTCAAAATAAGTAAAAATAGTCACTTAATTAGTATGCACCTGATCGCACCATTAAGATCTAAAAATTGAAAAAAGCTCCCTACCGTGGGAGGCCACAGGGGAGAAAACCCCTCCCACACCCTCGCTCGCGCGCACATTCGCCAGCCGAGATGCCGAGTCATGAAAATCTCACTCATAATTTTTTTTTGAACTTGACATCCTTGACATAATATTATATTCTGTACTTGTACCCTAAATATCCTTATCTGTTACACCATCGTTATAGTGATATGGCCTACGGGTACCGTAATGTATTTCATAGTCCTGCTGTATGAGTTCCCAATGTGGCGCGTGTGCGTTATACCAAGGAGGTATACTGGTGGTCGAGCACCTCCGTAGGTTATATACCAGCACTCCCAGCAGAGATATCCATGTTTGGATTGTAATACATACAAGCATACAGGCTAATGGTATCATTATCAGATTGATTATACACACAATTTAAATAATTAGTGTAGGTATATATATAGCTATCGAACTAACCTGCAGCTACGATCAAAACTGCTGTGTGACTCGCAGATCCGGAGCGGTGAACTTCGGTGTGATGAAGTTCCAGCAGACACCAGCGTGTGAAAAATCTCAGTACGCCTCACTGCAACTTCGACGTTAGGAATATGGGAACGTCTTCCTCGCAGACATTACCGTCCGAACGTTGCCTCATTTCTCGCTGCAGTGAATACAAGAGTGAATTATTACCCCATGCATTGTTCGACGTATACTCTTTCAGGCTCACCGCACACTAGCATAATACACCGCCAATAGCTAATTCACCAGGCGCATTTTGTTGTCAATGAAAGAGAGGAAATGTGATATACGTGTAGTCTAGATACTGCGTCTTGTTCAGATGTTTCTAATTTCTTCCTATATGGACTCCAGGGAGAGATTAGAAACATCTGAACAAGGCGCAGTATCTAGAGAGTGGAGATCCCCCCCCCCCCCTAACACACACACGCACGCACACACGAAAATATGCTCTAGAAGATATCCCTGTGGCCATTGACGACTATACCCTGGATATTGTTATAGGCCTACAGGGCCTACACTGTAAATCGCGTTCGTGTTCATGATACGGAAGATATAGATACACTATGAGTGTATACAATCATGTTGTTGTTATTTCAAGTTATATGATAAATTCATATACGCATACTACGTGCTTGTGAGACGTACAATCACAACTGCCAAGAGATTTTCCACCCTGCCAGCACCATCAATATGACTTTCGATCCGTATGTTATGGAGTCCTACGTACATGATTTTATGTAATGATTGTCAATCAATGTTTGGGGGTCAAGTTAACAAAAATCACCAAATATTGATTTGGTAAACGAGGCTAAAATTTCATCACCAAGGGTTTGAAAAAAAAAAATCACCAAATTTAATTTTTTTGTTGTTGTTGTTGTTACCGAGATCACTATCTGGCAACGCTGAACCGGAAGATGAGTGATCAAGAGGAGGAGGAGGAGGAGTGGGGGGGGGGGGGGGGAGAGCTAGGGATAGAGAGAGAGAAAAATGGGGGAGAAAATTTGTTGATCTAGTTCAAATGAAAAATATATGTATTTGTATTATGAAGAGTTTGTTCGAAAAAACCGGTAAGTCCATATTTGCCAAATGGAGATATTTGCGATTAAAGGTCAAGAAAAATAAAGAGAATAATAAGAAAATTTTTGCTTCGTTTGACCATAACTTCTAAAATGTACCTTTATAATTATGTAGTGACCAATATATCATTTAAAAGGTATTATTTTGTACTTTATGAAAGAGACCGTACTTCAAAATCTTCAAAAATGGACTTATCGGTTTTTGCAAACAACGAACTCTTCATGATGTGTGTGTGTGTGTGTGTGTGTGTGTGTGTGTTTGTTTGTGTGTGTGTGTGTGTGTGTGTGTGTGTGTTTGTTTGTGTGTGTGTGTGTGTGTGTGTGTGTCCGTTGGGTATACATCCGTCCTCTCAAGACGCCAAAGCAAGTGAGGTACGCCATGTACGCCTGAATATTATAAAAATAATAGATAGATATCAATAGTAAAAGCAGTCATATATAAACAAAAAGAAAAAACACCACAGGAGCCAAACAATATTAGACTGATGTTTCGGTCAAAGACCTTTATCCACGCTAGTTATAATTAGTCTGTATAGGAAAGAGTAAAATCTTACCGGCGGAAGAGTAGAAATTTGATCAAAATCGGATAGTAGAAAGAATTATGGTATTGTGACGTTTCGCCAATTTCTTCAAAACAGTTCTCGTACAGTTGATATAAATCCCGGATAAAGTCTTTGACGTTGATAATGGCCTTTGACCGAAACGTCTGTCCATTTTTTTTTTTTATTCATTTATTCTTTTATTTTTTATTTTTTGCTCCTGCGGTGTTTTTATATGACTGTTTTTGCTCTTGGTATCTATTTATTACACACCGACGCAGAACTGTCATATTTTGATTATTAGGCCTATATACAATATATATATATATATATATATATATATATATATATATATATATATTTATATATTTATATATATATACATATATATATATATATATATATATATATATATAATATATATATAATTATATATATATATATATATATATATATATATATAAGAAGAATGAGTCTCAAATGCGCCATGTGTAGATCCAACAAGAAGGTTTTTATTCACAAAATTTTCAACCCGCCTCAGGCCTTCGTCAGTGAATTCCAAGATGAACATTATAAACGGCAGACGTGGAATACACAAAAACAAGACCCCGTTACAATAGCAAACAACACGGGAGATATAGGCCTATAAGTCCCAAAATGTAGCTCAATGATCGATATGTACAGGGATATCATTAGAGGAGAGTTCCGCGCCAGTTATTAATTAGTCTGGATCAAGGGCGTACCGAGGGGGGGTGTTTTGGGTGTTCAAACACCCCCCTTTGCCAAAAGGGGGGTGTTTAAGGTGTTCAAACACCCCCCTTGGGCAAGAGGGAGGTGTTTGAGCTATTCAACACCCCTCTTCAGCAATGCTTAGATGTTGACAAATGAAACAAAAGCTGTCTTTACCGCTTTTATTTCCGTTTTGAATTCCGCATTTCCTTTCTTTTGCGTTCATTTTTTTTCTCTCTCTCTTCCTTGTTTTAATGTTTGTGTGGATGATGATACATTATGGAGTTACATAATATCATACGCACTAAAGAACTCGTGTACAGTACGTGTTAATACTACGTTACTGCACCGCGCGCGAAGCTGACGCGCAAACAGAAAACCAAATCAAACAAGATAAAAACAAAACATGAATTCCATGTTTTGTAACGCTGAAATATACAAATTTTCGGCTCGCTCGCTGCGCCCGCTCGCCAAAATTTATCCAAAAAAAAAAAAGAAGAACAAAACGTAATGATGACGTGGAAATATAAAAATTTCGGGTCACTCACTCGTAGTAATTTAGAGTATTTTTCCAAGTCCTTAGTTTGTTGGCATAAATCGTTATCTATGAAGCCGTCACTATCCCATCTTGATTAGAATTGTAAGATTTAATAACCAAAAAATGACAAGAATTCCATGTGTTGTAAGGTGAAATACAAAAATTGTCGGCTCGCTCGCTGCGCTCGCTCGCCAAAATTTATCAAAATTTATCAGATTTTATATCACCCTCAAAAAAAAAAAACCTTTTAAGTGCTCGAAAAAGCACATCAAGTGGACTTTTTTAAAGTCCCTACCGGGATGGGATTGGGGTTGAACACTGTTGGTATAAATCGTTATCTATAAGACCGTCACTATATCTTGATTAGAATTGTCATTCGAAGATTTAATAACCAAAAATGACAAGAATTCCATGTTTTGTAAGCTGAAATACAAAAATTTTCGGCTCGCTCGCTGCACTCGCTCGCCAAAATTCTTCAATATCTATTACATTTAAAACACCCTCAAAAAGACCCCTTCTATAAGTACTTGAAAAAGCACATCATGTGGACTTTTTTTAAGTCCCTACCGGGATGGGGTTGGACACTGTTGGAACAAATCGTTATCTATAAGGCCGTCACTATGATTAGAATTGTAATTTGAAGATTTAATAACCAAAAATGACAAGAATTCCATGTTATGTATAAAGCTGAAATATAAAAATTTTCGGCTCGCTTGCTGCGCTCGCTCGCCAAAATATATCAAAATTTAGGGTTGCCTATTTATACATTTAAATCACCCTCAAAAGACCCCTCTTAAATTTATCAGATTTTATATCACCCTCAAAAAAAAAAACCTTTTAAGTGCTCGAAAAAGCATATCAAGTGGACTTTCGCTCGCATTTAATCGTTATGCCATTCTCCTGATGTTACTGCCTGCAACTGCCAGCAGTTGCACCCGGTGCGCCCCCTCCCCTTAATTTCTAAAGCGAAAAAATATAGCTGCCAACGGCAGTTTGGGGACTTAAAATGTCAAAATTTTCAAGCTCGCTCGCTTCGCTCGCTCGCATTTAATCGTTATGCCATTCTCCTGATGTTACTGCCAGCAACTGCCAGCAGTTGCACCCGGTGCAACCCCCTTAATTTCCAAAGCAAATATATATATATATATATATATATATATATATACATATATATATATATATATATATACTACCTTATCAACATATATACATATATCATTATACATAGCTACAAACGGCAGTTTGGGGACTGTAAAATGTCAAAATTTTCAAGCTCACTGGTCATACCTCCCCCAATCATGAACATAAACCGACACCCTTGACGACCAGTGGCGAAAAAAATGTGAAAAAAAAAAATGCGAAAAAAATGTATATATACATGTAGCCACAAACGACAGTTTTTGGACGGTAAAATGTCAAAATTTTAAAGCTCGCTCGCTTCCCTCGCTCGCATTTAACCGTTATATTCCATTCTCCTGATGTTACTGCCAGTAATTGCCAGCAGTTGCGCCCGGTGCGCCCCCGCCCCCCCCCCCCCCGAATTTCCAAAGCGAAAAAATATAGCTACAAACGGCAGTTTGGGGACTGTAAAAATGTCAAAATTTTCAAGATCGCTCGCTTCGCTCGCTCGCATTTAATCGTTATGCAATTCTCCTGATGTTGCTGTCAGTAATTGCCAGCAGTTGCGCCCGGTGCGCCCCCTCCCCTTAATTTCCAAAGCGAAAAAATATAGCTACAAACGGCAGTTTGGGGAATGTAAAATGTCAAAATTTTCAAGCTCGCTCGCTTTGCTCGCTCGCATTTTATCGTTATGCAATTCTCCTGATGTTGCTGTCAAATTGCCAGCAATTGCGCCCGGTGCGCCCCCTCCCCTTAATTTCTAAGGCGAAAAAATATAGCTATACAAACGGCAGTTTTGGGACTGTAAAATGTCAAAATTTTCAAGCTCGCTCGCTTCGCTCGCTCGCATTTAATCGTTATGCAATTCTCCTGATGTTGCTATCAGTAATTACCAGCAGTTGCGCCCGGTGCGCCCCCTCCCCTTAATTTCTAAAGCGAAAAAATATAGCTGCCAACGGCAGTTTGGGGACTTAGAATGTCAAAATTTTCAAGCTCGCTCGCTTCGCTCGCTCGCATTTAATCGTTATGCCATTCTCCTGATGTTACTGCCAGCGACTGCCAGCAGTTGCACCCGGTGCAACCCCCTTAATGTCCAAAGCAAATATATATATATATATATATATATATATATATATATACATATATTATTATACATAGCTACAAACGGCAGTTTTGGGACTGTAAAATATCAACATTTTCAAGCTCGCTTGCTTCGCTCGGTCGCATTTAATCGTTATGCAATTCTCCTGATGTTGCTGTCAGTAATTGCCAGCAGTTGCGCCCGGTGCACCCCTCCCATTAATTTCTAAAGCGAAAAAATATAGCTACAAACGGCAGTTTGAGGACTGTAAAATGTCAAAATTTTCAAGCTCGCTCGCTTCGTTCGCTCGCATTTAATCGTTATGCAATTCTCCTGATGTTGCTGTCAGCAATTGCCAGCAGTTGCGCCCGGTGCGCCCCCTCCCCTTAATTTCCAAAGCGAAAAAATATAGCTACAAAGGGCAGTTTTGGGACTGTAAAATGTCAAAATTTTTAAGCTCGCTCGCTTCGCTCGCTCGCATTTTATCGTTATGCAATTCTCCTGATGTTGCTGTCAGTAATTGCCAGCAGTTGCGCCCAGTGCGCCCCCTCCCCTTAATTTCTAAAGCAAAAAAAATATAGCTGCCAACGGCAGTTTGGGGACTTAAAATGTCAAAATTTTCAAGCTCGCTCGCTTCGCTCGCTCGCATTTAATCGTTATGCCATTCTCCTGATGTTACTGCCAGCAACTGCCAGCAGTTGCACCCGGTGCAACCCCCTTAATTTCCAAAGCAAATATATATATATATATATATATATATATATACATATATTATTATACATAGCTACAAACGGCAGTTTGGGGACTGTAAAATATCAAAATTTTCAAGCTCGCTCGCTCCGCTCGCTCGCATTTAATTGTACAATTATGCAATTCTGATGTTGCTTCCGGCCATGAGGTGCGCCCCCCCCCCCCCCCCCCCCCCCAATGTCTTGACCCACGGTACGCCACTGAACACCCCCCTCTAAAAAATCCTGGGTACGCCTATGGTCTGGATAGGAAAGAGTAAAATCTTACAGGCGCAAGAGTAGAAATTTGATCAAAATCGGATATAAGAATTTGGTAAGTTAAAATTGTGAAGATTTGCTAATTTCTTCAAAACAGTTCTCGTACAGTTGAAATGAATCCAGGATATGAATATGCAAATGAGTGAGCTGCCGATGCTATCACCTTCATTTCAGGTGATTATACAATTTGCCATACAGAAAAATTACGAAAATTCAAGTTTACTATGGCAAATTGTGAGGGGAGTCATCAAAAGTTCATTTGCATATTCATGACTTGACTATATATATCTTGAAAGTTAGCGAAAACTTCACAAAAAGTTTCACAACTCCCTTAATTTTCATTCGACTTCGATCAAACAGCAACTGTGGCTTTCACTGATTGTGCTTGTAAGATGTTGCTCTTTGTTTTTAAACTAACAACTTTGTCCTGGAATTTGGAAGAGGCTCCAGGCTCTCCCGCTCTAGTTCGAAGGGAGATCTCCCGCCAAAGCCCATTATTCCGCAAAACCCCCGTTCTCCTGTTCTTCCGTTATACTCTCCCGCCCTGGCTCTGATGTGTCTCCCGCTACCGGAGACCTAAACTAACATGATGGTTACATATCCACATTGTGCCTTGAACAGATCGTATCCGGGCAATTAACCCCCCACATAGTGGTAATGTGGTAAGGTTAGAGCAAAGATTAGGGTTAGGGTTAAGAGTTTTGGTAGGGTTATGATTAGGTTCAGGATTAGGATTAGGATTACGGCCAGGAGAAGGGTCCGGGGTAATTGCCAAGGGGTACTAGTAATTGCCCTAGACCCGAACAGATATACGGGCCTTCCGTGCGATCATGTTGTTAAGTAATAGCCTCTTTTTCATGCACTCGGCTGGCCTCTCTCTCTCTGCTTCAATAGCCCCATCAACGTTGAAGTTGTATCTCATACGTAGAGATCGCAATTGGTTGTGCAAGATAGGCCGTAGCGCGCGGAATAAACCATTAAAATGTTGTATTTAGAGGATTATCTTGAAAGTGAGTATGCTGTTTCAAAGTAGAACTGTTGTTTGTAGTGAATACATACATCTGAGGGTAACCTTGGCTTGTTCAGAGTTTACATTGATCGAAAATGCTTTTTATTCTTTATCTGTGTTGTGTATAAAGGAATGGTGTATCAAGTGCAAGTGATTTCCGGTCAATCATTTTCTACGCGAAAGTCGTGCATAACGTGGCTATAATGTAAGGAAATCGATACTGTGTTTCCGGTCATACTTTAAGTTTCGATGAATTTACAGTTATGTCTGTGGTTACATTCCTCACTGTTAAGACTCATGGTTAAGTTATGGTTTCGTCTCAGTATTACCATTTGTATTACTATTCGTTAAAACGTTTTGGTTTCAACTTACGAGCCGAACCGTCGGCGTCGTGATGTCTGTAGTCCCATATACTAAAGATCATGTTGTGTGTCCGTGTGTTGTGTATAGTCTAGCGAGGTGCCCGCACCTCGCCAGGGCAGGGGCCCGAATACCGTAACCCCGCTTAAAATTGTTTTAAGCGCGCTAAACAAAAATTTATGCCCGGGACTGTGTTCATTCAGTACGCTTGAAACTTGGTAGGCTACCACAACCAAGCAAATTGTCGTGAAAACAAAACAGTTTTTCGCGAAAATCTGAAATTTTAATCGGAATAGGACCCTACGTTATGACGACGTGTTCAAGTATCGCCACTGTCCCCGCACGCATCTTTTACATGTATGTCTATGGGAGCATCACGGTCACCCGCACACATCTTTCAGTGCTTTGTCTATGGGAGCGCAGGTGACGAGTTGCGGGCCCCTTCCTTAGCGTGCAACTTTTTCGCATCGTTCGCGTTTGACGATGATAGCTGTAAATTTTCGATCTTTTCATCAGTGAACTTGTGATTCCATCGGAATTTTCAGCATTTTTCCTGTATGTGAATTGGATTTCAAAGAATTTCAGTGGCGAAATGTGATTCAAATATGCGCAAACATTTACTATGACGAGGTGCGGGTCACCCAAGTATATACTATGAATATAAGTATGATGATCGATGTGATGATATTGATAATTGGTACTTTTTTTTTTCGTTTTAAAGAATATTTTATTTTTCATCAATTAGAAACGCAATGTACAAACAAATTTATACAAAAATCTTTACACGAATTTCATAATTTCATAATTATTTTCACAATCCATATAGCTATAGGATCTAGACTAGAATGGTCTAACATCGTTACTCTAGAATATCTAAATCACTAATTTGTCAATCAGTTGCAATGAAAACATCTCGACGGGAGAAAATTCATGAATTTGAATAACAACTCTCTTTTCAACATTAATTCGGAAAAAGTTCCTGATGTCCCCCCCCCCAACTTGCACAAAACAAACAAACTACTATTCCCTTTTCCCAATAATAAACTAAATAAAGGTTATGCCATTTATAGGAAGACTTCCCATAACCTTTTATTTAGTCCACCAACAGCAAAAAAAAAACAAAAACAAAACAGCAACCTATCTATTTTGTGCAAACTAGTGGGGGGGGGGGGGGACATGAGGAACTCTTTCCATTCATTCTTCCTGACTTTTTATATCAATATCCATTGAAGTTTATTCCAGTAAAAAAAAAAAAAAAAAGATACATCGATGTCATCAGTATCATTGACATTGCGTTGCAGGCCCAGTGGCATTGAAGATAAAAATTTAGAATAAAACTCAAACTTGATTTTCTACCCTAATCCTCTAACCATTACCATAGGTGTACACACAATAGGTGATTATCAGTATTATCATTGTTATTTAGATTTTACTGCCTCCGCCAATTCAAGGAAGGAGGTTGTTTTCATTGTACGGAGGCTCATTGATGTGTTTGTTTGTCTGTTTGCAAAAAAAAAAAAACAAGTTGTGAAAGGATTTGACTGATAAACTTGCAGGAGAAGTTGATAATGACACATGGAACAAATGATTTAGTAGTGCTGCAGAAATTTTTATGGATTTCTGAAGGATTTGTAAATCTTTTGGCCGATATGGTCAATGAACTTGAGAGTTGAAGCTGCGCATATTTGAGGTTTTAAAAAGTGCATGCTCATCTAGGGTGAGGCGCCAGGTAGCTGGAAGGTAATGATGCAAAATAGTGGATTTTTACTTGGTACCCCAGGGTACTCGGTACAGCATCATATGCAAATCATGTTTTTATTTGTTTAATTTTTTTTATATTAGAAACAGTATACTTAAAATTTATTCCTATAAGCAGTAAATAACTAATTTTTAATTTCATCTGTGAATGTTCTGTAATGGCAAATTCAGATACGGGATATGATAATTTGTTTCTTGTCAAGTGATTCATAACATCTACCGTTGTATGTGTAAATATCAAATGCAAACTGTAACAAGACTGGATGATATATTGCACTGTCTGCCACCTCCTACTTCTACATGAAGGCATTTGACAACACATGAGTTAAATATTAATTTTCTGGAATCTTTTTCATTGTTTCTTCCAGTGATCGAGCAGCTCCCGATGGAACTAAAGGAAAGGTTCACAGAAATGAGAGAAATGGATTTACAAATTCAGAGTAAGATATGACATCTACACCTTCATTGTATTATCTTATGTATGTATGTATTTGTGTGTTTGTATGTATATACACCAGGGGCCTGTTGCATAAAAGTTACAATTATGGTAACTTTGCCATCCAATGGTAACTTCCATGGAATTCTTGATTTTGATTGGCTGTTGAGTATTGTTACCATGGTAGTTACCATTGGATGGCAAAGTTACCATAGTAGTAACTTTTATGCAACGGGCCCCACGACTCGACATTAGCAGTGATTTTGGCTAACATTGATGTTGGCCAACCAAATTTCCAAAAAGCTTGTCTTTTGGTGGCCTGATTAGGCAGATGAAACTCAAAACTGCATTATATATATATATATATATATATATATATATATATATATATGTATGTATATACACATATATATGTGTATATATCAATATATATATATATATATATCCATATATATATAATTTTGAGGCACAACATTTTGTTAATTCAGCTACCAAACTTTCAAATTCTAAGATTTTAGAAAAAATGTTAGTGTTGAGCCCTGTATCATGTAATGTATATACAGTACATGTAGAGTAGAGAGGGAGAGAAAGCATAGTCTTGATAGCACATAGTCTTGATTATTTAACAGGCACTGTTACTTTTTTTTTTTTTTTTGGTGTTTGTAGCATTAATGATTGTAGAATAAGAGTAAGAGTGGAGAATGAATTGTACAACTTCTGATGTAATGTTAGTTTACAGAAAATAGTTGCGTTGATCCTGTAAAATTTTATCTGCAAAAAGCCAGGATTTTTTTTTTCTTGAATAAAAAGATCACAGTGAGCCTCTTGGGCAACTCTTTCTCTTGGCTGTTGGCTCTACACAGTGGAAAGGAAAATTGCTAAAAATTGTGTAAGCATCCATAGCTGTGTTTATTGGTCTGTTTCTTTTTGAAATAGTTTAAATTGAACCAAACTCATAAACGTTCTTCGGCACTGTTCATATCATTTTTCTCTTCCCCATTACACTAGTTTGTAAATCTAAACAAGAATAAATGTGTCTCAGAGTAGATTCTGCGTTATTATGAGGTAAAAAACAGATGCAATCCATGTATCTTTTGAAGTCATTCTGTGAATTTATTTGCGAGCTTGTTGAAAAATGCACTGCACACATGCAAATATACTGGTATTAAATGCATGTGAGATTCTTCCCATTCTTTTCTATGTGCTCAGATTCTGTAGATACACTGGAGGACAAAGTGAAAAAGTTCTTTGAGGCTGCCAAAAAATTGAAACCAGACTCCAAGCAGCAGCAATATGAAACATTACGAAAGGTGAGAGCACAAAAGATAGTTCCTTCTCAGCGCTGACAGTTTGGAAAGTTGTACATTAATCATATCACATTTCGACTGAACAGGTTAAGTTTTATAGTATGGCAGGTCCCAGTGAAAGTGGACTTAATCTTTTCATAATTCTGGTTTTATGAATGAGGAACAATACATGTAAGGCAATACAACCTTAGGACACTCTCTTTTCAACAGAATTTTGTCAAGTAAAGTTGCTTCATATATCAAACTAAATTCTTAGCATATACAGTTCAGATTTATGAAGAAATAGAAAGATATCTATAGTCACATTCTTGATGAATATGCATAAATGGTAATGATAATGAGGCTCAGTGTATAAATGTTAATTCAATTCTGTGAAGAGAACTAAATATTGCAGTGTAATACACAAATCTACGTTGGGAATCAGCTCTGCTAGTCAGTCACCATGCTATGTGTGAAATTCTGGTCATTGAAAATTCATTCATTTGTGGAGGATTTTAAACTATCCAGTATATTAATAAATATTCTTTCGTGTTTAACCTCCAAAAATAAAAAGTAATCGGTTGGGACAACACAAATATCAACAAATGTAAACAAAGGAATTAATTGAATAATCGATTATGTTCTTTTATTATTAAAACAATAAAATATCAGATTCTCCAGTGGATTTTTAAACCTGAACTTGAAATTATATATGTTTGTAAACAATGACAAGAATTGAGTACTTAATAATTGTATTAAGATTCAAAAATAAATCTAATAAGAATAAGAGACCACGTTTTACACTCTCTGAGAACTTCAATATAAACTCATCTAATTAAAATCTTACATAGATCACTTTACACTGTAGGAATGCTCTAATAATAACCCCTAAAAATAAAGCAATTGAATGTTAATCTTTTATAATTGAAAATATTATTAAATAGATCTATATACGAACGGGTGGCCAAGAGAGATCAGGCTCTGATGAGAAATAAATGTCCTTGGAATAACCTCGTTGCAGATAGGAGACAGTGCGCGGCGATAAACGGTAGCGATGCAACAGTTGAAATAGCGACAGTGATGTAACAGTTCCAAAGAAAACAAGATAGTGATGAGGGAGAGTTCAGAAATAGTCAGGAAACGATGAGATGAGATTAGATGAGATGAGATGATATCAGATGAGGTGAGGTGAGATGAGATGTTGCAGAAGAGATGAGAAGAGATGTTCGCAGAAGAGATGAGATGAAATGAGATGTTGCCAGACAGATCAAAGAAATCGCGCGATGATGAACAACAAAGTCCGAAATGAAAGTGTCTCTGAAGGAAAAACCGTGGCAAGCTCTCTCCGTAATAAGATCAAAGAAATCGCGTGATGATGAACAACAAAGTCCGAAATGTAAGTGTCTCTGAAGGAAAAAAAAAGGTGGCAAGCTCTCTCCACAATAAAGAAAAATATCTGGAAATTATAGGATCATCTCCTGCCTTGAATATTCACCAGTAAGTAAGTAAGTAAGTAAGTAAGTAAGTGAGAGTGTGAGTATATGAAACAAGATATCTATCTCTTTCTTTAAAAAGAAATGTCCGCAAGACAATGCGTTAATAGAATCTCACGTCTTAGCAACGACATAACAATACTAAAACTTGAGCGCGATGCGCTCAGACAACGCACAAAGAGGCACGCCTCAAATAGCGCAGCGCTCATTATTACTTAATAATAGAATGCGCATAAAACTTAGATACAGGTACATACGTCATAATACCTGTGGCTAAATCACGGACAAAAATAAGAACATGCTACACATTCATAGCATAATGAATTGTACAAGTACATTTGCATGCATTGCATCATGACATGAGGTAAATACCACTGTATTATGTGTTCTTTGCATGCATTTATTCACATAGTTCTGTTTTCCTCTTCAGGAATACTACAAATTATTAGATGGTGCCGATGAAAAAGTTCAACTAGCAAATCAGGTGTATGATACGGTAAGATGTTGCAACAGATATTTTATCATGAAAGTGTAGAAGGTATAAATTTCATGTATCGTTGATGCAATTTTTTTAATATTGTGCTAGGGCTATCGAAATATAAAGTATAAAGTGTATTTTCTGCATTCCCAACATTCCTGACACAATTCTGTATTTGTTTAAAAGAAAAAAAAAACAGCAACAAAGAAAAAGTATTCTACTTGTATGTCATGAATATTTTTGTGCAAATAGTTTGTTTTGTGCTCAAGCAGGTGAGGTGAATTTTACATGTTTTTGATTTGGCGAATGGTCACGACAATTTAGTGAACACTTCAAGTAGCTCACCGCTGCTGTGATGGTTTAGGGCTCTGGCAGCACTTTCATTATATGCTCAAGGCTTACTGATCAGTGTTTCGAATTTGCTTAATTTTATTTTTGCACTCAGTTTTATGTCGAGCAAAATGCATAAAGATTTCCACTTTTACAGTGTATCTTGTCTCAGTGAGCATGGAAGAATTGTGTAAAATGATTGAGCATGTTGATGTGATTGCCTAAATATGACAATTTGCTTTATTTTCTTTTTCATTGTAGGTGGATAGATATTTACGCAAGCTAGATCAAGAAGTCAGTAGATTCAAGATGGAGTTAGAAGCAGATCATGCGGGTATAACAGAAATCCTCGAAAGAAGTAAGTGAGCAGTTTTGGATCATACAGTACTACATCAAAGGTTTTGGTAAAGAAAAGAAAGTCCCATTTTTTTTTATGCCTCCGCCACAAAGTGGTGCCAGAGGCATTACGTTTTCGGGTTGTCTGTCCGTCCTTCCGTCCGTCCGTAATGAATTTTGTGGACAGCGTAACTAAAAAACCTTTTGAGGTATTGTAATGGAACTTGGCATGTATGTGCATTAGGGGGTGAAGTTGTGCCTATCAACTTATGGGTGTACATGCTCAAGGTCAAAGGTCAAAAGGTCAAGGTCAAATGCTCAAAATTTTACTATTTCCCCCATATCTGTGCAATGCTAGAAGATATTTTCTTGAAACTTAGTGTATACATGTATTACCCAATTAAGATTCTCTGGTGAAAGTTTGGGGTCATGAGGTCAAAGGTCAAAAGGTCAAGTAAAAATGTTAAAATTTCACTTTTTTCTCCATATCTTGGAGATGATTCATGGTATCTTCATGGAACATAGTATATATGCATGTCCTGACTGGCAGTGATTATCATGGGAATTTTGGGTTCATGAGATTAAAGGTCAGGGGTCAAGGGCAACACTTCAAAATTTTACTATTTCCCTCATATTTATGCACTGCCTGCAAGATTATTATTTTTTTTTACTTGGTGTATGCATGAATAACCCAAGAGAGATTCTCTGGGAAGTTTTTTTTTTTTTGCCAAAAAGGTCAAAGGTCAAAAGGTCAAAGATCAAGTGAAAGTACTGAACTTTACTTCTTCCTCCCTATCTCGGAAGTGGCTCAAGTTATTTTGAAACTTATTTTCGTACATATGCATGTTCTGCCTGACAGTGATTCTCTTATGAATTTGAGGGTCAAAGGTCAAGGGTCAAAGGCCAGATGAAAATGGTAACAATTTACTATTCAATACAGAAATTGCACTTTTTCTCCGTACCTTGAAAATTACCCAATGCATAAACTTATGAAAGGGTCAAAGTCAAGTGAAAGTCCTAAAATCCCCAAATACATGCTCTCCCATTCATCTAATTAAACCTACATGTGTAGGTCAAGGAAGGTGAACATTCGACACATTTGTGACAAACATGCCATTTTAATAATTCGCCAATTTTGTGAAAATGTAATCATACATTGTCCACATGTACTACAGACGTATTAGGTGAATCATGCATTATGG
This sequence comes from Diadema antillarum, assembly GCF_040938485.1. NCBI lineage: Eukaryota > Metazoa > Echinodermata > Echinoidea > Diadematoida > Diadematidae > Diadema > Diadema antillarum. The sequence goes on from NW_027271462.1 coordinate 1,993,132, forward strand.
CGGAGGCATACCAGTCGCCATAGCGACATTTCTAGTTTAGTTAGAATGTGAATCAGGGCAGGGCAGTAGTAATCACATAAAGTCAGCTCACAGTGAAGAATTTTTGAAGGAGAATTATCTCATACACTGGTATGTTTGTGTGTGTGTGTAATATTATATATATAACAGGGTGGCCCAGAAAGAATGGAACGCCTAAGATCTTTAATTTCAGCAATATTGTTGCAAATATGTCATTATTTTGCATACTATTGGAAAGGCCATTCTTTCTCCAATAGAATGACACCAAGTTCTTTAATTTTGGTTAATGCGTTATGATTTTAGGACCATTTTTGTCACCCTTGCAATTTTCAAAATGTGATTTTTTTGCACTCTCAGAGATACTGAAACCAGCGAGAATTCGGCTTGCCATAGAACCAATAGCGTTCACAATGTGTGGAATGTGGGGCAGACGGTGTGATTGTCATTGTCCGTTATCATTGTGAATGAGACGAATGGCTGCTGGTTCTATGGCAAGCTGAATTCTCGCTGGTTTCGGTATCTCTGAGAGTGCAAAAAGATCACATTTTGAAAATTGCAAGGGTGACCAAAATGGTCCTAAAATCATAATGCATTAACCAAAATTAAAGAACATGGTGTCATTCTATTGGAAAAAGAAAGGCCTTTCCAATAGTATGCAAAATAATGACATATTTGCAATAATATTGCTGAAATTAAAGATCTTAGGTGTTCCGTTCTTTCTGGGCCACCCTGTATATAATTGATATATATGTATTCATATACACACCTTCTGTAGTATGTGCTTGTGTGTATGCTTTTCTGTCTTTGTGTGCGTGTATATACATTGTATGCATCAAAGTGCTACCGCTTCTTTCACAAAGTATATTTAATGCCGGTGTGTTAGAATGTTTTTTTTTAATCCTTTTAGTAACAGTAACTACAAATTTTTGCCCACAACCTTTACGTGGACTGCCATGTCAAATGAGCATAAAGTAAAACATGATTGGCATGCTTATCTTCAAGTTTCATTGAGTTTACTCCAGAGAGTTTGTGTATGGATATGTAATCCATTTTTTTTTTCATCTTGTTTTCCAGGATCACTAGAATTAGAATCTTCACAGAAAGCACAATCAGGGTCATCCAAGTCGGACAGTAAGTTCATTTACTGTTACTTTTTAGTTGTTTATTTACTTTTTGTTTTATTATATTTTATTGTTTGTTTATTTATTTTCCAGAGTAAAACAATTGTTCATTAATTGTTAATTCCATGATAATGCGAGAATCCTAAGAGGTAATCCAAAGAGACCTTGTTCACGTCTCATGCATTGGTTATGTTGTTATGCTGTGTTTTCATAATGGCACGGTTCATCGGTCAAGCTCAAGTCATTGAGTAATAGTTATCATTTCACGCAAGTAGAATGGTTGGTGAAATTATATAAACTTTGATGAAATTTACCATGACAGGCCAACTGTCTGGTGTGATATAAGGATCAAGGTTATAAGCAATAGTCAACATGAAATTTCATTCCTTTTTTTTGTGGTAATGGAAGAGATGTCAGATGAAATTCAGTCAGATAAGATAAAAGTATTTAGTTTGAAGGAAGTCATTCATTGAGATGATTCTGAGGAGGATATGACAAAGATCGGGATTGATGGTCAACCTGTGATCTTAAGAAACCACTTTCCTTGGGGAAAATGTTACAAACATTTGACAAAATGTAGTCAGGTATGGTAAAATGTGTAGCCATCATAACAGTAATCATCAATAAATGGATTTTGTCCTTGCTGCTTCAACAGTAGGGGGTTAAACCACAAGTTAGACTGATTGATGGCATTTGGAATTCATGAGACGGTGGATAGATAGGAGAAAGGTGGGAGATATGTAGCACATTTAGTGTATGAAGCCAGAGCATATTCATGGATGTCACTTTAATGTCATCACATATTTTTTGCCCTCACAGAGAGAAAACATGCTCTTGACAATCATGTAGACAAACGGGTAAATGCAGACAAGCTTCTGTCAACACTAGCCACAAACGCCGCACAGGATATCGCGTCGCCGAGGGGCAGCGGCCTGGTCGGCAACAGCACCGGGATGGTGAACTCCAGGGACAGTGCGGGGGCCAATGCGCAGCCAACCCTGTCCTACATGGACAACGTGGGCTCAAGCACTGCCATCGCCATGGCTGCGGCCCAAGCAGTGTCCAACACATTACAAGTAAGGTGTTGTCAAGTCTTCGTTGGGTTGCATGCATAAAAGATGAATGTGCTGCATACTTTAATCATAATCAAACAATGAGTTTGTGGTATATGTGCACACCAAGTAGTGCCTGCAAAGAGAGGTAAAGACAATGATATTATACGGACAAACACAAAAAGAAATGCATTGTGCATGAAATGCAAAGAGATATGCTCACGATAACCATATTTACAATCATTTACTATCATTCTCAAAGCTTCTAAAATCCTAGTCATAATTGTCACAAGATTTACAAATGTATACAATGATGTTAAATCTCTGTGGTAATTGTCTGTATATACATTTTTTTATGCCTCCGCCACGAAGTGTCGCCGGAGGGCATTATGTTTTCGGGTTGTCTGTCCTTCGTTAGTCCGTCCGTCTGTAATCAATTTTGTGGACAGCGTAACTGAAAAACCATTGGAGGTATTCTGATTAAACTTGGCATGTGTATGTATGAGTGGGCGAAATTGTGCCTATCAACTTTTGGGTGCACATGCTCAAGGTCAAAGGTCAAAAGGTCAAGTGCTCAAAATTTCACTATTTCCCCCATATCTATGCAATACCTGACTGTATTTTCTTCAAACTTAGTGCATACATGTACTACCAAATGAAGATTCTCTAGACAGAGTTTTGGGTCATGAGGTCAAAGGTCAAAGGTCAAGTGAAAATGTTAAAATTTCATTTTTTTCTCCATATCTCAGAAGTGGTTCAAGGTATCTTCATGGAACTTAGTACATATGCATATACTGACTGGAAGTGAATATCTAGGGAATTTTGGGGTCATGGGGTCAAAGGTCAAGATTAACTCCTCAAAATTTCACTTTTTCCCCTCATGTTTATGCAATGCCTGGTTTTTCTTGAAACTTAGTGTATACAATGTATTACACGATAGAGATTCTCTGGAAAGTCTTTTGCCAAAAAGTCAATGGTGAAAATGTCAAAGGTCATGTGAAAGTGGTAAATTTCACTTCTTCCATATCTAGGAAGTGGCTCAAGGTATCATCATGAAACTTAGTACATATTTATGCATGTTCTGCCTGACAGTGATTCTCTTAAGAATATTAGGGTCAAAGGTCAAGGGTCAACGGCCAGGTTAAAATGCTAACAATTCGCTATTTAATACTGAAATTATACCTTTTCTCCATCCCTTGAAAATTACTCAATGCATGTAAAACTTAAGAGTCAAAAGTCTAGTAAAAAATCCTCAAATCCCCAAATACATGCTCTCTTAGAAAATATAGCCATTCATCCAATTAAACCTAGTTGAAGGAAAGCGAACATTCAACACATTTGTGACAATCATGTCATTTTGATATTTTGCTAATTATGTTAAACTGTCATCACACATTGTCAAGACGTACTACAGACCTCTTAGGAGAATCATGCATTATGGCGGAGGCATACCAGTCGCCATAGCAACATTTCTAGTTAATCTTTATGAAGTGTATGGGAAAAAGTAAAATTACCATTTGTTAGCCGCTGAAGAATTTAACCCCCTAGTATTCATCACTGTCATAATAATTGGTTACCTGTATAATGTGAGCATGATGGCCTCCATCTCCTCAAGCTGAATGTAATAAAAAGATGAGAGATGCCATGAAGTATAAAGGTTGGTTTATGAAGCCTTCAGATATTTTGTTACAAGCCAAATTATGCTAGAGGTAAGAGCGCTTCCATGTTTACAGTCACATCATTTGAAACATCATTACAGATTCGTACGAGAAACAATTTAGCGAATTATTCATTGTATAATCAAAATTTCAACTGTTGAATATCTGTTTTATGCTTTTGTAAAGTCTACATAGTTCCATTTGCGTGATTTTTTGTGTTTTGTGCAGGAGTATGTGGTTATCATTACGTTGTTGTTCATTTTTTCTACATGTTTGATTGTTGCATGTCCACACTACGAAAGATATTTTGGTTGCCAAAAACGTACTCGGGCTCTAATTTGCCAAAAAGCATGCATGTCAACCTTGTGTCTGGGGTATATTTTTCAGAATGGGTAAATTGTTTATATTCAAGTGATTGAAGTTTCTGTACAGGAATGGATTGTGTCAGCTTAAATGGTTAAATAGGGAAACTGCTTCTATTATACCTCTGAGGCATGGGAAAACCCATTTATTTTTTGCTGATGATAAGATGTATAAATTCCTGGCCATGCAGAATACCAGGTCTTGTGACGTGCAATTTTTTATGCCATGCTATCCAACGTTCAGATGCAGCAGGGTAGAAGAACAGCAAGTCTAAAGGCCAGCTACGAAGCCATCAAGTCCGGTGCGTACTCTGGCCTGGGAACGCTGGGCAGAGACTTCACTTATGGCAGTAACTCGGCAGCTTCAGAAGGCACATCATCTTCCAGCAATAAGTCCAGTGGACGTCACAGAAACAAGAAGTGAGTTTCTCCTCTTCCTGCCAAGATGTTGCTGGGTAGAAAGGGATGTTAGCATGTCATTTTATTGTGGTTGTTGAGCATGGGGAAACATGGGTGGTCCAATTGAATCTGGCTTCATTTGCTGCCCACCAGGTACATTAAAACACCACAAATAGCATCCGTTAGCAAATATGTGTATGAAAGCATACACACATCAGTAATGGTCAACTCCAGTCAAGATTCCTCGGCTGTGTGTGTACGTACATAGAGATCAGTGCTAAAGCTGTATACAGTTCGTTACAGGGATTCTAAAATATATGAGGCGGTCCAGCCTTCCCACTCCATGGTATCCCCATGCTACTGGGTCTACAAGAGATGACACTTACCAAGTTAGATGTTAACAAGCATTTCAAGTGTACAACACTCGTCCAGTTTCAAAGAATATCTTACAGATTTCTTTCCATTCATCTGTGCAGTTCGTACTTGGATTATCTTGGGTCCTCCCCCCCCCCCCCAAAAAAAAAAAAAAAAAAAAAAAAAAATTGTTTAATCAAAGTCACTTTCTTCAAGAAATAGTCTTTGTTACTGTTTTGCACTGTGAGTAATATTTGCTTCCCCTTCATTAGGCACAAAAGTTCATCAAGCTCAAGTAGTCAACAGCAGCAGCAACAGGCAGTAGATCTACCTCCCTTAATAGAGCCTCTCGCAGAGCAACCGCTGGATGAGAGTTCACAGAGCTACGACTGGGCGTATGACCCCAACGAGCCCAGATACTGTGTTTGCAACCAGGTGTCCTATGGCGAAATGGTTGGCTGTGACAACCCCAAGGTAAGATAGTTCAACACTGGAACTGAATCTCTGCCGATTACACTGGCTCTTGGCCTGACCCCCATGGAATGTGTACTGAAAATATGTGGGTAAAGTTACGTTTGGAGTTGTACTGGAATTCAGCCCTTTGCTACACCAATTGGAATGTGCTCACATATTTTGCAAGCTTGTGGTCTATGGACAGAGCTTGAATCTTCCATAACAGCTGAACATACCTCATCTCTCACTTGCATATTTGGACAAGAAAGTCCACCTTATTTAGTGCAATAATTCTATGTACTTGCTTCTTTTTTGATAAGATCAGAAATCTAATAAGATTGTAGGGACTAGGTAACCATCTACTTCAGTTGTGTCATGGCACCTCCACCCTGTTGAAGCAGGGAGTTCTGGTTATTTTCCTGCTTATTTTGTAAATATTTCCTCGGAAGGTTTTGGAAGGCAAGATGCCCAAGATAGATTGACATGAATAATCACAAGGGATGCCAGGATTCCTGTGTGATTCTGTCTAGATGTTTGGTGACAAATACTGCAATCAATTAACAGTGATATTTCTGGCAGCTGAATGAAAAGAAAAACCGAGAAATGATGATATGTATGTATACTTTGAAAAGTATACCTTGAAATATCAATGAAGAAATTGTCTCAGCTCTGATTCTTTGTTCTGACCATTTCCTCTCTGTATGCATTTTTCCCCAGTGTCCCATTGAATGGTTCCACTATGGGTGTGTGGGCATCACAAACCCGCCCAAGGGCAAGTGGTTCTGTCCACAGTGTACGGCCGCCATGAAGCGCCGAGAAAAGAAAGACGTGCCGTCATCGCACAAGCACAAGTGACTAGCAAAGAAGAAAAAGAAGAAGAAAGCTCGCTGAGATGCCAAGCCATCCAGAATGGCTGTGAGCAAGAACGGATGGAAGGGGCTTGGACAAAGAGACAGATTATTCCACTTTGGTCATCAACAATAACACTGTAAAGTACTGGGAGACTGCTATAGGAACTTGTTGCCTTCCGGAAAACAAGCAGAATGTTCATCATAATTATAGTTACTGAATTTTGTTGCTCTTTGGGCAAACTATTAAGACTTTTTTTTTTCTTAAATATTCCCCCCATCTCAAAATTTGACGACCTCAGTACATGCCGAAGATCAGCTTATCCCAGAGCTGAGAGTGATTACAGGTGATTCAAGGTGCTCTTGTCCATCATTGTAAGAGCAAACTTGGATTACTCAGAAGTAGAAGTCCTCTTTTGCAAAACCTGCCAGTAGGTTTCATAGAAAACACTGTTTTGTGTTATTTTTTTTCAAAATTGTATTACACATATGTCTGTTGCAGAAAAATTAAAATACTGTTCCCCCCCCCCCCAAAAAAAAAAAAAAAGAAAGAATGCCTTTTCACCCATTGGATTACTGCAATAATGTGAACAATATTGGCATCCCTGGAAATGCTAAAGGCATCTCTCAGTCACTTCTGTTATTTTGGTGGTGAGATTTATGAAAGATGTCGCACAAATGGAATAATTCTGATGTATTTACTCTTCCACATGATGTCTTAAGTTACAATGGCCTAGTAGTCACTTTGTCGTCCCGCACCATTTTGCAAAAGAGGACTTCTGTCTTGAGTATCACTCTTACGCAAGTATGAGCTCATTTATCTTGCTGAGAGGTATGTGTATGCAATTACGTCTGGGGAACATTACACAAAATAGTATGGGCAACAGTATGGGCAAAGGAGGTGGTGATGCTCTCCTTTGCCTAAATAGGCTACTGTTGCTACGTTGGTATCTAGTTGTGGCAAATATTACTTCCCTTGTTATCCCGGTCAGTCCAAAGCCCCTTCGTGATCAATTGACCTTTAAAATATCCGCATGCCAGAGCTGCATATACAAAAGTTCTGGCATGTCAGGTCGATAACAACCTCCCTTCTCTACCACAACATCACTGTAGAAAGGTTTCATTCTGACATGACACAGTCAGACAAATCCCACAATCTAGTGTGACCACTGTTCGTGTCGGATATTGGTTGTTATATTTCTTTCCGTTCTTGTGCATGAAGTTAGCTTTTACCCTTTTCACAGTCCCATCACCATTGGTAGTTCCGTGTCTAGCTGTAGAACTACCTTAAGGTGATGTTGCATGGAGGTTCCACCTCTTTGTGCAGTGGTGCAGTAAACATCGTATCTGTGAATCGTGGCTTCTTCTTTTTCTTCGTGAAGTTGAGTTTATACTAATATTTGTTTGTGTGATTGTTTTCTTGTCTGAAAGTTTATTTTGTAGCAGTATTTAGCAAAACCAACAACAGGAGACACAATGTGTGACAGAAAAAATAAATATTGTAACTGGGTGAGAGTTCTGAAGTGATGAAGCGGTTTCTGTGTTCTCCAAAATGTATTCTCAAGTTGGTTTGTTTCAGCGTTATAGGCTGCTTGTGCATTTAGTTGTAAGATGTGTAAGAATGAAGTTACGTCTGTGAGCAGCTAAGAAGCTGGATGATTATACCACTGTCAGGTGAAAGTATAGTAAACCCCTTTCTTTTTCTCTGTGGATCAAGTTAGCAATCAAAGTGCAGAGGGAGAAATAATAACCTTCATTATTTTGTTACAATAAACTTATCTATGATAATGTAGAACTCCAATGAAGACCAAAGAATGAACAATTTAGAAGACATTCATACCTAAGATAATCTGATTTGAGAATACTAAAAGCCATATACACCCTGAAAATGTCCCCTGCCCTTTGTAATTGTTAATGATTTCATAAATAGTGTTTCATATTTGCCGAGTTGGTGCCGCTTCGGATCGGCACAAGGTCACCCCTGGTCCTGGTCCACAGTACATGTGTGTTTTTATAGTTCTGGAATTGCACTGATATTGACTGAGCATGTATGCTGGAATACACAGTACCGGGTATATGTTGCTTCATGCAGGCAGAATCTATTGTATTGTTTTGGATGTGATATTGGGATGTGGCATGTGATTGTTGATGGGAATACTCATGAATTTTGATTCACAGAAGAAATCAACAGAAATGACAAATAGATTTGTTTTGGGTTTTTTTTCACCTTCAGTGAGATATGTTATGGGGCCACATAAGACCCATGTTAAAAGACATTCACTGTGATAAATTAATAATTGAATAAACATTGATAATGAGTAATAATGATGATCACTGTAGCAAATTCACTGAAACATGCTATGCCTTCTGATGTGATTGTTAAGTATTGCATAAAATGGTGAAAAGTTAAATATTTATCTGGTTTCTGCAATTATTGTAAAATTTTGGATAAAAATATCCAAAGTGCATGGGAGTCTCAACCTGACAAGATCTTGAAACAATGGTAGAAGCATTTTTTAATTATATGTGCTAATGAGATTGTATTCTAAAAGTATATAGACAGAGGTAATTTCTATTATTGATAATGAAACATAGTGGTAAAGTTTTTTGAACAGCATAATATATTGTACTACTCAGTTTCGTACATTTTCAGTCTTATCCATGATTTACCGGTATGTTCAAATGAACAGCAGATACTCTGATATACCTATCACTACTGGCTCCCACCTATCTTTTCAAGGTTTCTCAATTATTATCAAACCTATGCTGATCCATCAAATTCATGTGACATGGCGTGAGCCAAAGGTGTAATTCAAACTCATCCCCAAAGTTATGAATGAGAAAGGAAGCAGCCAGATTTCAAGCAGTGGATTCATATTTGTGGTTGCACAGTCCCCACATGTTAACGACATGCACTGTATGAGGTAGTACTACAAAAATGCATGGACCATCACCTACCTGCATTGGGTGATGATATGTTAAGTGGCTGTGATATCTTTGTAGGATTAAGTGAGTATTTTCTTTTGAGATCTCCTCCTTGGTTTGTATGTGGGAGCTATGACCAGTGTGTATTTGACTGAAACTTTATCTATGGTAAACTAAAATCAGGGAAACAACTAGGTAGGACTTCTTAGCACTACCCTCCAAGTAAGGCTCCTTTGTAATGTATTTTCTGTCTCAAACTTGCTCTTTCGAAATACGGCCGACATGTATTCAAACGGTTCATGTAGTAATGTAATATATTTGATGGGAGTTCAAGATTCACTTGATTGTTGAACAAGATTGATTGGCATTGCCTTCTTTCAGATGCTGTGCTAGTCTCTCACGAAATTAATGTCTTACAAGGAAAATCCAGGGATTGAACTGATGCTGGAAGTGTAAATGAACAGTGTGGAGAACTTCTCTGAGTAGAATTATTATATATTCTCTCTTTTATCTCTTTATGCCAGGGGAAAAAAACCAACAACAACAACAACCCAACAAACACTTACATGTGCTTGCTGTAATGTGTACTGTAGCATTCCATAAATGGTTCCTATGGGGGAGATACGGAGGGGTGGCACATTTGCACCTTTATAAGGCAAGCTAGAGGTGCTACATCCCCCCCCCCCCCCCCCCCCCGATTTAAAAAAAAAAAAAAACAGAATGGTGCTACAATGTACTAATTCCCAGTGACAAGTAGTAATTTGTCACTTCATTAGCAGAGATCACCCACCTTGTTCAATACATGCTATCCTTAAGACATATGCCCCGGGGATTTAATGATTTGTAGTCATGGAGATATGAGGAGTGCAATGATGATTATCATAGTGTATGCATGTTCACAGAACTACATGAATAACACGAGAAAGAGTATTTTCTTGGTTGGTTGATAAGCTTTGATTTTGGATTGGCTATTTTCTTGTTTGTCTTTTTTTTTTTTGCTTCCATTTTCTGTATATATACTACTGAAGTATTTCCATGGTTGTTACTGAGGGATAGTTTGCACACATTTATTTCACTCACACATTAAATCTTTTCAGAAAATAGGTGTATTTTTATCATTTTGTCTTCTATCCAATTCTAGCAGAATGCTTTAGTGATCCAAAGACATACACATATTTTCTTTTTCTTCTTATTTGTGATTTTGTGTCTGTTACTATATCACAAAATATCTTCCAGCATTGAATTTGAGATTTCACCTAAAAGGGGCATGCTGTGTCTGTAGCTGTCCCCAACACACCAGTGTCATAGGGTTTAGTTTAGGTGACTGACCTCTTTGAAATTTATTTGTACATACCATGTTATGTAGCATATAAATGAAAATATGTATTTATACCTATAAATGTAAATTGTACATAGAGTTGCATCTAACTTTGAGAGCTGCAGTACTGAGAGAATACAAGTTTGAGAAGTGAGAAAAGATTAAATAATGCATACCTTCTTACAAAGACAACATTTGCTGTCTGATGTTATCAGTGTTGTTACTGTTGTGGTTGTAATATGGTGACATGTGATGATATTGTGAGTATCTGTAATGGGGGGATGTGTACAAGTGTGCATTTGTGTGTGTGTGTGTGTGTGTGTGTGTGTGTGTGTGTGTGTGTGTGTGTGTGTTGCAGTGCTTGCTCATCAAGTGCTGCACAATGTTACTGATTTGGTCACTATTTTTTATGATTAAGCTCACCGGAATGTGGCAGAGTGAAAGGTGATGATCCATGCATCGGGGGAAAAAAGTGGGCATTGAATTCTAACAGATTATTTGCTGTGGAAAAGCTCTGGAGTTCCATTGTCATCAGTCAACTTGGGGGGAGAGGAACAAACTGATTGCATGTATCAAGCAATCATTTACTGAACATGGCTATTATATTCACAGGCCTTCAGAGTGAATATTTGAGCACAAAATGGAATTGATTGTGAGTAAGATTTGCTTACAGGTCCTTATTTAGCTACAATGGCAGCTAGGTTAAATTCCACATTGCAGACGACATGAAAAGTGATGTTAACATTTATAGAGAGCATAAATATATGTACAATCATATCACTTCAAAACATTCATTGATCTAATGGAAATAACTTTGAACAAACATATCCACGTGTCTCGCATGTCGTCTTGCTTTTATACATCTTTAGTGGTAATATGACAATGAATAATGATAGCTATTACAAGCGTTCAACATGACAAAAACACATGCTTCCACATATGCACACAAACACACATATATGAATGTATAGGCAAACAGTGTGTGTATCGAAGAGATTACACCAATCTCTATAGTGTGTGTTTATGAATATATAGATATATATATGTATATATATATATATATATATATACATAGTTTATTTACATATAATATATATATACATATATGTATGAATTGTCACATGCATGCACACACACATACACACTTCGAATAGACCAATGTATTTGTATATATGTTTATATATTTATCAACTCATCTATTTATCCATTAATGTGTATGTGTATATCCTATGGGTCTTGAGTAGCCGTGTCTATATAATTAGTGTAAACATTTCTTTGTGCAGGATTCAGCAGACTACTTTTGGCAAAATGAATTCCGCTTAAGTTTATAGTTTTGGATGTTCTGTTTGTTGTCGTTTTTGTTCAATGTTTCTTAGTGCATGTGTGCTCCGTTTATTTGTAGGTTATACAAGTGCATGCTTTAATTGGATGTGTATGGAAACATTATCCCCTGGCTGTGTCAAATTAATTACTCCCTATGATCCTGTATAACCTGTGTCTGTCATCATTATGACATTACTGTGGGTGATTCATGGGATGATGAAATTTGTCACGCCATTACCAACTAAGTTCCTAGCTGTATGGAGCAAGCACAAATATGTTGCTAGGATCAGCTAGGGTTTGAGGAATTCTCCTTACAAAAAACTAAAGAATGCTCATCTTTCGGTCTCTAAATTTGCTCTGGTTAAGTAGTTGCCAGAGTAATTAAGGAAGGCTAATGAATTAAGTTTTCCTTTTTAATTAACTATAAAAGCCATGATAAGTAGTTCTCTGTTATTTCCAATTAGGGCCTAGTCATCATCAGTCAATATCACATTGCACGTGAAATATGTCATCTTTGAGTTGTCATTCATAAACTTTTTTATTCCGATGTGGTGTTCTGTGGTAAAAACACGCGGTGAAATGCAAGCAAATAAACATCAGAAACAACAAACTTCTGAATGACATCATAACATGACCAGCCAAAGCCATGTGGAGAATTACGTAATGAACGAACTTAGCAAGCATAGCCCTCAGTCAGTGCGTACTTCCGGGATGCCAGCGCGAGGTCTACGCGTACGTGCAACGTGTACCAAGCGTATTCGTCTACGCCATACGCTCGCTCTACAGTACCACTGACTTCTACAGCGTTTAATGCCGTTGAGGTCAGCGACTACAAATATCCACATTTCATGAAAGGGTTGGGTCATTCGTTTCTTTTTACCAATCAGCATCCTTTCTTCGCCGCCACACCTGATAGCTAGCTGCTGAGAACCTGCTACGAGTAAGCCATGTGAGTATAATGTTCTCCAAACGTCTCTGTTTATCACATTTGGCAGCGATATTCAAAGGTTCTAACAAGTTAAAACGAACCCCGATAGTCCCGATACTGCTAACAGACGGCAGCTGGCACTGACCGTGCCGTGCACCGTGTAACTTTACAGTCCTGTCCGCGTAGTGTCGCTTTACACGGCACGGTGGTGCGGCACGGCGTCTGATCTGCCTCGGGCTACGTGCCGTGTAATCTGACGTAGAAATTTTCTTCTAGGCTATCATTTGTAGGGTGTGTATTTTACTAGTTACCGTGGTAACCACTCTGGCGTTTTCCATCAAATTTATGTCCGTACCCATCGTAGCACACTTATGACGTATGTCTAATTCTGCGAAAAACTTCTCATTTATAAATTATAATAAATTTTAATGACATTTGCTGGGAAGTTTTTCGCGGAATTAGACATAGAGTCTACTTGTCGGTCAACCAATTAGTAGGACTCGACTTTGCATGCACTGCTAAATTAGGCTATTTTATTAGGGTATGAAATATCGCACCGATGAAAATGCATGACTGCCATCACGCACACGCACTTCACTTACATGGCATACAGCTGTATGAGGCGGAGGCCGAGGGCGACGCAACGGTGAGATCCGCACTGCCAAACTGAGTTCACCGGCGCGCCCTTTTGCCCGCGAAGCTCGCTGGCGGGTGGGATACCTTAAGGTGGCCTCACAAGCTCACAGTATGCGTTTTTTTCGATCGCAGTGCTTGCGATCAGTTGCGGTTGCCAGCTAGATCGCAATAATCGAGTCGCATAGTGTGAGCGCAACAATCACCAGGCTTCAGCCGGTCGCAAGGGATCGCAGAGGCAACCGCAGACAATCGCAAGGTTTTGAACATGTTCAAAATTTGACAGCAGCTGCAAGGAGGTCGCAAGGCTTGCGGACGCCTCCGAGTCGCGCGAAGTCGCATGCGGTCGAGAACCACGTGCGACTTCTCAAAACCGCAAGCAGTCGCAAGAAAGAACCGCATAGTGTGAGGCCACCCTAAGGCTTGATACCTTACCTTGTGATACCTACCTGCTTGATGCAGTAACCCCTTGAGAAGCAGCTCTTACATAAAGCTATACTGGGATGAACTCAAGCTGTGTGTCGTGAGGGGGTGTCATTCAGTGTACATGTATGCAAGTAAGTGTCTCACAATCATACAATAAAATGTGAGTATGAGTGCTCAGTGCGAATAAAAACAGCGTTGATCATCTTACAAGAGTACAAGCATAGGACTTCTACATAGTGGCAGATCCAACAGGGGGCTGCATTGACCAAAAGACCGGTCTGCATCTGGTCATTGGGGATATGTTCTGCGGAGACTGCGTCTGGCTTCACAGATCCCCTCCATAACATGATACAGACCGAAGGCTATGATGCTGGCTCAGGAGGAGAGCGATAACATCAAAGAAAGAGGACTCGTCCGGACAGACGGATCTTTCTGTCTAGGGGCTGCATTGCTCTGGGCTAGGGATGGGTAAAGCAGCTCCTTAGAATAATGTTGTATCGATCGGATACTGCATGCATGCTCTAACAAAGAGCCTGAATAACAATTGGAAGACATTTTATTTTTAGATGTAGACTAGAATCTAGTTGTGGTTTATGAAAAGTTATGTAGATCAATATCATCATGATCAGGGGACACAGCACTAGGCAACACTTAACAGGAACACTTGACCGGGCCTGACTTAAACTCCGGGGTGCTCCTCCACTCCACAGTTTGATAGTGGGAGTGCCCTGAGTCAACAGAGTGCTATCTCTGTACGATGGAAGAGAAACAGAAATTTTTGCCCCTCCAGAAATATATGTTATGTACATGTATTTCACCAGCAAAAGGCAAATTTAGTTTTGTACTACCAGTATATTTTTGTCCCCGCCGAACGAGTTCGAGCAGGGGACTACTGTAAAAGTGGATATTTTCGTGTGACTAATTTTTCGCGCTTGGCCGGGTCGGAAGAGTTTCGCGTGTTTTTAATTCCGCGGAATCAAGACATCATGCACAGGCACATATGGCAAGCAAAAATATTCGCGTACTTTTATTTTCGCGCTAGTTTCTGGTTGCGTGAAATGCGCGAAAATTTGAACACCGCGAAAATTTCCACTTTTACAGTATGAAACGGGCTCCGTACGTGTGTGTGTGTCCGTGTGTCCATCCGTCCGTCTGTCTGTCTGTCTGTGTGTCGGTGTGTGATCAAAATGTTCAATTTGCTAGTTCTCTGTCATTTATGAGCCAATTTTGATTCTGTTTGCTTTATATGATAGCACTACATGGGAGCTTTGAAACTTATTCACAGAATTTCAGTTGTGACCTTTGACCTTGACCTTTGACCTATATTGTACATTTTGCTTCAAAATGCTACTCCTTCGCCATTTCTAACCCGATTTCGATTCCGTTTGCTTTATATGATGGCACTAGGTGAGGGCTTCAAATTTTCTACACAGAATTTTTACCTTTGACTTCTTTGACCTTTGACCTTGATTTTTGACCTATATTGTACATTGGCTACAAAATGCTACTCCTTCGCCATTTCTAACCCGATTTCGATTCCGTTTGCTTTATGTGATGGCACTAGGTGAGGACTTCAAAATTTGTACACAGAATTTTGACCTTTGACTTCTTTGACCTTTGACCTTGATTTTTGACCATTTTGCTACAAAATGCTACTCCTTCGCCATTTCTAACCCAATTTCGATTCCGTTTGCTTTACGTGATGGCACTAGGTGAGGGCTTCAAAACTTCTACACAGAATTTTGACCTTTGACTTCTTTGACCTTTGACCTTGATTTTTAACCTGTATTGTACATTTTGCTACAAAATGCTACTCCTTCGCCATTTCTAACCCAATTTCGATTCCGTTTGCTTTATGTGATGGCACTACATGTAGGTGAGGGCTTCAAAACTTCTACACAGAATTTTGACCTTTGACTTCTTTGACCTTTGACCTTAATTTTTGACCTATATTGTACATTGGCTACAAAATGCTTCTCCTTTGCCATTTCTAACCCGATTTCGATTCCATTTTCTTAATGCGATGGCACTAGGTGAGGGCTTCAAAACTTCTACACAGAATTCTGACCTTAGACTTCTTTGACCTTTGACCTTGATTTTTGACCTATATTGTACATTGGCTACAAAATGCTACTCCTTCGCCATTTCTAACCCGATTTCGATTCCGTTTGCTTTATGTGATGGCACTAGGTGAGGGCTTCAAAACTTCTACACAGAATTTTGACCTTTGACTTCTTTGACCTTTGCCTTGATTTTTTACCTAAATTGTACATTTTGCTACTAAATGCTACTTCCGGCGGGGACATATATTACTGTACGCACCGCGTGATTTCTACTTTTCCTTGTTAATACATGCATTTCCCAATTCATTCCTACTGCTTACTTGGTTATTTCCAGACTAATTCCATGATCTTGAAAAGACGTTTTTCTACGAGTCCATTTCCATTCTCCCCGTTACTTCCTTCATTTTTCGAAACAACTTTTGCATGGCACACTGCGCATTGGCGATATGAATATGCCTGAAAGGTGCAATGTTTTATCCTTTGGACAAGGCCCTTTCGCTTTCACGATGTCATGCTCAGCTGGAATTGCATTTCACTCACCCAGAAAGCAACACAATACAGCGAGAGAGGGCCTTGTCAAAAGGCTACACTGCACTCCGGCTAGCAACAAAAACAAAAAAATAACAAAGCGCACAGATTTTAAATCCGTCGTAAGGAGCAGATGTCGTTTTCACAGATTCTTCTTGACCGTATCATTTAAAGTCATCAATTTCGACAGAAACAGGCCATGGCGATACGGTGCAATTAACTTCGCTAAGAAGCCAATGCTTTTAAATTCCTACCGGTCATCGAAGCACTGTGCGGAGCGAAGAAAAAAAAAATCTCGAAAGTTCACCTTCTCGTATCTCCCTTATTTTACCATCAAATCCCTTGAAACTTCACACATATATCTAATACGTGGATAGATCATCCTTCGTGTGATTTTTGGGTGAAAATGCTGATGTATCTTTCCAGATTTTTTTTTTTTTCTGTTTGATTCGACCATGGGAAAGGGTTACGATTATTTACAGACACAAGTCTGCACCCGCATGAATGTATTTGATTAACGTAAATTGCTAGTCTACCTGCGAAGTTTTGTGTTGCGCAATTAGTAGTTAGGTGAAAAAATCAGTGCAAAAAGACAACCAAATTTCAGAGAAAAAAGACTACATCGGTATGTATTCAAATTGAAGCAATTTTAGTGCTTAAGTTGGAATTTAGGGGCAATACTACCCCGTACGAGACTCCGAATATTACAATCCGCAGCCCGAACGCAAAGCCCTGGGGCTGGTCGCAGTTAGGCCTGACTTGATCTACCTTCAGGCTCTACCGACAATGCATGAAGAATTTGTTTGTTGATGTCAACATAGACTTGTGAGTTGTGTCTATCGATATCATTGACCCAAGGGTTCGAGAAGCCGCTTTTGTTGCCGACCCGAATATTATCACTGAAGGTCATTGTTGGTTAATGTAAACACACAAATTGTCGTAATCAACCGCTGATTATAAGCACCACACGATTTGTACACTTTTGTGCTCAATCACATTCGTGGATAAATATCTAAGAAATTCAAAAGCCTACAATGTGTATTGGACGGGAACTCGATTACTGTACCATGGAAACATAGGCAGTCAGGCCTGCTTGGGCAAAACCAACCTGAGCAGTATAAACAGAGAAGAGACTGTTGTTATGTTTTTTTGAGTCTTTACAACTTGTAAGCTTTCGAACCACATTTACTGAGGCTGTGAAACCCGCCCGCAGTGTAAGTGGGGTATAAAGTGTCTCATCTGTGCTGTGGCCTGTGGAAGAATGAAATCTAATGTGCCAATCACTGGCATATATTCTGCATTGTTTTAGCTCTTTATGTGCCACGTTCGCACGTTCGATTCGGTGGATGGCTTGCCAACTTCGCATATTCCGCTCAAATGCACAAACCCGCCCAAACCGATCGATAAATCGCCAAATGCCACATTACAATGAAAGCGTTTCTCGCGATTCCTGCATTTTTATGTGGTGATTGAGTAACAAGCAGTGTTTCATACTAGATTTCCTTGCAAATTCTAATCTGTCACTATTTTGTGTGCAAAAAGTCACACATTTACATTAATGTAGCTACTGGGCATTTGAAAGAAAAGCAGTTATAGATTTGTCATAGAATGTACATCAATGCAAAGCTTGGCAGTATCTGCAACTTTGCTCACTTCATCTGCAATTTAACAGAAATCTGTAAAAGTAAAAATTTGAACAAGAGATGTTTTCTCAACGCATGACTACATTGGTGTCTCACCCCACATGGGGGGTTTCCACCATGGCAGATAAAGGGTTAAAGAACATGATTAATCATTATGTAAGCTTACCTTTTCTCTATGTACATGCACTAACCTACTTGAATGTCGCTTTTAGGCCAAGTGATATACAGTATATGTAACACTAGTTTATCATCCTAACTATTTGAAAAAGGAGGTATAGTGGGTATAGTCTACAGCGTATAGTCAGCCTACGTGGAATCCTTTAGACAACATGAAAATTGTGAATTGTCCTGAATTTCTAAATTTCTCTTACATAGCATGGCAACGTCATGATCTTCATATTTTGGATATTATGTTGGCATTCTTCCGTGCAGCAGGGGAGAGGAGGATTTTATGTCTTTTCATTTCGCTTGCAAAGCAAGTGAGCAGATATTATTTTATACATGTTCTGCTTGAACTTCACTGATATGTTGCTTTAATTTCATCTCTGTAAGTCAAAACCATGTTTGGTCCTGAATGTCACTGGGATAGCAAGTCTCAAGTAATTCTGTTTTGTGAAAAAAAAAAGAAGTTTGAATTTTTTTTTGAATAGTTGAAAACAGGTGGAACTTATCTGCTGTGGGAAAACACACAAATTAATGTATTTAAATCTACTGAAATGCATACACCTGGAGAAAATCTGAAGAACATTTTCATCCAAACCAATAGAGAGCTGTTCGACACCTACCCAGTCTGGTAGATCACACAGAAGTGCCAATTTTTCATACTCTGTAAAATTTACACTTTATAACTTTCATGTACATTGTACATACATTATGTCCAATTTCCCCCAAAATTGTTACAAGTTTAGATACATGTACGTATGTGTCTACACTTTTCTTTTTTCATACAAAGCAACTTCAGGGTGGCATGTTCTTTGCTTGATTGCTAGTTCACTAGAATTGTCATATCTGTGTTGGAAATGAGTATTAAATCTGATGAGACATTAAAAGGGGAGATCTTATTATGGTGTGAAATTTAATCATGGTTTGAGTCAGAAATAATTGAAAGAAGTACAAACTGTTCTCATGTCTTTGATATGCATTTTATGAAAATGTTATAGTGGTAAGGATTAGTTAGGATCATCCTAAATGAAATTACAATCTGGAAATAAATCAAGTCCCTTAATAAGATCACTGTGAAACCTGAGATCACTTGTAATAGAATTTTGCACCCAAGCCATCTTTGGTGGTACCGGTATTTCACTGAAATAACCAGTGTAACAACACCCCAAGCATGACTTCAAATATGTAGTGAAGACTTTATTGACGTAAGAGATTTCCTCACACAAACAATCTCAAGAAAGTGTACCATTGCTCAACAGTGTAAACAGATGCATTGAATGGTATAATGCCGTGATTGCTGAGCCAAGAGTGTGTAATAGTATGCATTCTTGTAGTGGAAGTAGTCTGGAAATGTCAAGTTTACAAGTGTTAGTCACTCATATGATATCCAACAGGACTACTAGAAAGACATATAGAGAGTCTATTTGGCAGGATTGGTAAGGGTGAATGAGTTTAAATTCACCAACTTGGCTCTGTGTTTGTCAAAACTGTCTTTTAAATTAATCTTTGCAAACAAAATATGAGTGAAACATGAATTAAATGCACTTGTAATATTAAGCAGACATAACATTTATTAAATGAAACTTGGCAAGAATTCTTTGGTGTAAACTCTTTCAGATCTATTCAAATGACACAAGTGGAGGCCAAATAGCAGGGCACACAGTACAGGGCCAAAACTCTGTGTATTTCACATTGTAAAGTATCCTAGCAGTATTTTGCAGATCCTAAAAAAGCACAGGCAAGCTAGGCTGTATGATCTTGTTAGAAATTAAACGCACTGTAATCAGACTGAGAGTTGGCAGGTATCGGGGTGGAGGGGTACTGTATACGCCATATATTTAGCGAGACTAAATTTTCGCAAATCGAGACTTCCTGACAATATCGCGAGTGGTTAAATTCACAATCATGGAGTACTGTATTGAATGAAGGAATGCATATGTGTGCGTCACATTCATATCGGGATCGGAGTCATTATTTTCACATTTCTTTAATTTCATAAATAGCACCTGACTCGCGAAATACGGGAAAATAAAAACCTCACAAAATATTTGGCATGTATACAATGTGTGTCCCCATGGTGCAGTGCTACTAAGACCAAGGAGGTACTAGGCGAGCCTCCTTGCTACGACCTGAACCACTATAAATTTCAGTTGTCATTGATTTCCTCTATCCAGTACAAATGTAGTGGTAGGAGCTCAGGTAAATTGTTTGAAACCTGTTTTGTAACAAACCATTGTTTGGCAAACCATTGTGATTGTTTATATTACCTCTGAATAGATATTTGCAAGCCAGTTTCTAATGTGGACATCAATGTACATATGACAGGACACCACAAGGTTGCATCAAGGTTAGATTCAATGCAAAGACCTCCCAGGGCTCTTGCTTTTATTGTCCTCAACCTACCCTCCAGCGCTAGTGTATAGAATAGAGATAGAATGCCATTTTGAACATGAGCATTTGTTGAAATTGCAAGTCCTTTTGAGTCAGGGAAACGTACAAACAAATAGGTGCTATGCTATCAGGGCAATGCACTATGCCATAAAATGAATTTTTCATCATTTTATTCTTCTATGATTGATGATGTGACACATGGAAATGTTTCTTTGTGGGGAAAACCCACTGGTATCGATTTCTTGCTGCTACAGTGTGCGAAACCTGCGATTTCCTGTGCAATTTGTCTGTGACTGCAATACTACAGAGTGTGTGAATTCATATTGCATTTAATATATAGGCAAGCACTTCAGGTACCATTGTCCTTGAGGCAGTAATTAAAATTTATGGGTTACACTTTATATCTTACCAGCAGGATATATTGTGTTTTATTTCATTCTCTTGCAGATTTTGCAGAGCATCTTCTCTCAGTCAAGTGCCTTTCACATCGGTAACATTTGTCATAATTTGGTGAAACAAGGGGTTTGCACCAGTATTTTCTAATCCAGAGAGAAGGATCAAACAGTACAGACACCATGACGCTACAGTGGACATTCGTTGCAGCCTTCCTGTACATGGAAGTGTTTGTTCTCATTTTGCTGATGCTTCCTTTCATCAAGCCATACATGTAAGTCTTACTGTCCTATAGATACCTTCATAAGTCTCCTAGTTATGAATGCTATGGGACATCATGCAGCACATTTTGGTTTTGTCCAACCTCATTAATGTGCTGTTCTTGGTTTTTTCTTCCTTTGCCAGCTGCCCAACTCTTCCTCTATAAATTCTTAATACTGGAATTTGATCCATATAGTGCTACAGGTACTTTTGCTGCCATAAAATTCATTTCCTTTAAAGGGACTGTACAGTACTGGTTGAGGTAGGGATTCATGTTTTGAATATTCCTAAGTGAGATAATGAAAAGCCTCGTATGAAATACGAAAGAGCATGTAATTTTGAGAAGGATTCAATGTTGATTTGATGAAAATTGGTTTTCAAATGACTGAGATATCAAAAAAAAAAAGTGATAATAATAAAAGGTGACACGCCACAACTTTATTAGGATCTCTTTGTTTCACCTTGTTTTTGGATATCTCAGCCATTTCAAAACCGATTTTCATCGAATAAACTTTTGATACCACTTAGAACTGCATGCTCTTTGACATCTCATAGAGTGGTTTTTGAATATCTCGCAAAATGTTAAAAGCTAAATCTACACCTTGACCAGAACTGTACACACCCTTTAACCAAGTCCAATTCAGCTTAAAGACAGCCAATCCCTTTTGCATGCAAATTTTTGAAAAATTGGTGAGAATTTAACACTTAGGTATTGAAGAAAAACATTATTTGGAAACCTCCTGTAAATTTTGAACTCAAGAGGGTCTTTATTTGTTTAGTTAGATTGACCGTTAAGATTTGAATAATTTTTGCGTACTACGCAAAAATTACAAATCTAAATACATGTACTAGTCTAGTTTTACAGACCTGTGTGATGCACTTAGTTGTACATGTAGTTCACGTAAGTGGTGTGTTGTTATTTACCAATGAAAACAAAGAAAGAGAAGCTAGTGAATTCTTCTTTTCTGACAGCTTTAACATGCATTATCTGTTGATCGAAGTATTATAAGTATCATATTACAACCACAGGAGGATTAATGTATGCAGCTGTGCCTAGTACACAAAATACATTACGGTGAGCGTTTGGTGCATTATTTGAATTTTATCGCCTAACAACCTTCAAATATCACAGAAATGTTATAGATTTACAATAGTCTTGTCATTCTGGTGGAATATATCATGTTCTGTGCTATTTGGGAATACAGTCAAACTCGGATACCTCGACGTCGGATAAGCCGAATATCACTTACCTCGGGGGCAAAATAAAAGTCCCGATTGTTCCTATGGAGTTTCCGTGTATTAAAATTCGCGTAGCTCGAAAAAGATAACTCGAAGTTCGGTTACCTCGAAGGGAAATCTAATGTCCCGATCTTAATTAACTTATTGTTTTTCCCAGCATGTTGCTCGAATCGAAATTGTAAACATCACTCAGCATCTCCGATTAAGCGCGCGTGGACAGCGAAGACATGTCACAAATGTTTTCACACTCGATTGTAAATATTCTGAGACCAGAACAATCGCGCGCCCAAGAAGAAATACCCGATACACAGCTGACAAGGAAAATCCCCAACACCTACCAACACACGTACATGGTATGCACATAGCACCCGTGCCAATGGAGTGCTTTACGATAGCACTACGCGCTGCCCCATCATTTGCTTTTCTTTAACCACTGTGTTTTGCTTTTTGATCGAGACAGTCATACCGTGCGCGTAGATTTCTCAACCGTCGGGGTGCACCTGCTTTACGTTGACAGTTGTATCTTTAATTGCCATTAATCACGCTCCACTGTCAAAACATCAATCTCCCTCGTAGTGCCTTTTTTAAAACTATTCTTTTTTTGCCTTTCACGAAGTTTACTTCCACGAGAACGCAAGCACTGAAACTTTTTTTTTACAGCAATGCGATAATGAAAATCTGGAAGTATAGGCCGATCACAATGAAGAATAGAATACACAGGGCTCCGCACTAAGTTTTATCGGGCCACCAATATCATTGAATTTTGTTTTGTGGTGGTCGAAAGTAAATTCTGGTGACAAAAAAAAAAAATCAGGAAAAACATTAGAAAAACTAAATCGGTCCTACTAAACATAGACAAATTAATATTAAGCATTATTGAAGTGATACAGATGTCCATGTCTAAAACAAATGAATAGAAAATTCAATCATCTTACTCTGTGTTTAAAGATTTGACAAATAGGCATAGATATTATTATAAAAGTTGATGCTCATATATTGAGGAGGTCAAAACTTACGTTTGAAATGAGAAAATGGGAGCATTTGCTGACATTTGTTAGCATCCGACATTTGTTTTAACATTGTAAAAAGCCGAAAGTTACCGTTATTCATTTTTAAATGTAAAAGCAAACAACCGACATTCATTTTAGAATCTTACGGAGCTGAATAGTATCCTAATCCATTTCCAAACGTGAAAGCAAACATCCGCTATTTGTTTTAGCATCTAACTGAGCGGATTAATACCATTAATCATTTCCAAATGTTAAAGCAACAATCTGTTATTTATTTTTGCATCGTACGGAGCAGAATATTACCGTTATTCATTTCAAACATCCGACATTTATTTCATTATCGAACGGAGCCGAATGTTACTGCTGTCCACTTCCGAAAGTGAAATGAATCATCTGACAATTATTTTATCATTGCACGGAGCCGAATGTTACTGTTTTTCATTTTTGAACGTCAAGGCAGACATCAGACATTTTGGACCATGAAACGTATAGCTGAATGTTACCGATATTTATTTTGAAATGTACCGTAGCAAATATCCAATATTTTTTATCATCGTATGGGGCAGAATGTTACTGCTGTTCTCTTCCAAACATGCCAACGTAAAAGCAATCATTCGACATGTATTTTAGCATCTTCCGGAGCTGAATGCTATTGACATTTACTTTCGAACGTAATAGCACACATCCGGCATTTATTTTATCAGCGTACGGAGTTGAATATTATTGTTATTCACTTCAGAACATCAAAGCAAACATTCGACATTTATTTTAGCATCTTCCGGAGCTAAATGTTATTGCAATTTACTTTCGAACACAAAAGCAAACATCCAGCATTTATTTCATCATTGTCAGGAGTTGAATATTATTGTTACTCTTTTCCGAACGTCAAAGCAAACATCAAACATTGATTTTTACCATTAAACACAGCTGAATGTTACTGTTATTCATTTCGAAATTTAAAAGCAAACATCAGACAGTTATTTTAGCATCATATGGACATGATGGAGCAGAATATTACTGCTATTTTCTTCCGAACATAAAAACGATCATCTGACATCTATTCTAGCATCTTCCGGAGCCGAATGCTATTGCTATTTACTTTCGAAAGTATAAGGAAACATCCGACATTTATTTAACCATCGTACGGAGTTGAATGTTATTGTTTTTCATTTCCGAACGTCATAGCAAAAATTCGACATTTATTTCAGCGTCTTCCGGAGCCGAATGTTATCCTTATTCATTTCCGAACGCAAAATCAAATGTCTAACATTAGTTTTAGCACCATACGGAGCTGAGTCTTATCGTTATTCATTTCCAAAAGTATGAGCAGACATCCGACATTTATTTTAGTATCATACCGAGTCGAATATTACCGTCATTCATTTCCACAATTAACCGCAAAACTCTGACATTTATTTTAGCATCTTACGTAGCCGATAGTTACCGCTGTTCATTTTCAAAAGTAAAGGCAAACATCCGACTTTTTTTTTTTTTTTTGGTGGCGCGATCGGGCCACCAAAATCTTTATTTCTGAAATTTTGATTTCATTTCCGATTTTCACTCAATTCATTCATATAAAAGTTGATTCAATTCAAATTGACAAGCATGCAAACAATCAGTAGGCACTATAACAGACACCATGTTGAACATCGATAAACGTCAAACATCGATGAACATCGGATAAGTCGAAGAAAATTCGACGTACGCGTACCTCGAAATTCGCGTACGTCGAACCATTTTCTTCAGTCCCGACGAATTCGAGGTATCCGAGTTTGACTGTAAATGCAAAAGGGAAGGGCTATCTTTAAAGTTAGAATATTTTATATGTAATAAAGATAAGGAAAATAAGATGTATGCTGTACATGATGAGATGTAATTAGAAAATTTTGCAGGTTTTGTCTTACACTGATAACTGGGTTTTCCCTCTCCTTATTATCACATTTATTGACATGTTGAAATATGATATTGCTTGGCCATTGTCATAACCATTACTGAATGATTTTTTGCAGGTTGTAGTGAAACATTTAATAAGTCATGTGAAGAGACTGAAATGCTTCCTCATTTAAAGCCAAGCTCATAGGTTGCCAAAGCATGTATTTAAAAAGTCATCTCTTTTGTCCTCCACCCCACCCCATTCACCCCTCCTTTCACTTGTATTTCACAGGTGGCAAAGAGTCTTTCAGTCAGGACTGATCAAGAGCATCTCAGCATATGCCTATATCTATTTCAATGTGTTTCTCTTCGTCCTGTCATTGCTACTCATCGGTAAGTGTACGGCTCAGTGGTGGGGGGGGGGGGGGGGCCTGGGTGCCCCCTTAAATTTTTTCCTTTTTGAAATATAAAGAATTATAAAAAAGTGTGCATGAAATCGCACCATGCCCAACACAAATATAAAAAATCTCCCTATCCTACCCCCCAAAAATCTCCCCCCCCCCTTCCTACTCCCTTCCCTCTCTCACTCTCTACACTCCATTCCCCCCCCCCCCCCCCCCACTTTACAGAATTCCTGGATCTGCCCCTGTGGCCTCCTTACCCCCAAACATGCCTCATATTATACAGTGGACTCCCGTTATAACGAAATATTCGGCACTGCCAGTTTTCTTTTGTTATATGAAAATTTCGTTTAAATCGAACAAATAAACAATAAAAATACATAGAGTGTATAACATCGTGGCCCTTATTTTTTTTCATTATTACCAGAATTTTGATATAACCATGTTTGTTATAACGAGAGTGCACTGTATTCTGCCCCACTCTGTTATGTGTTCCACTATCCTCATCTGTTTCATTACCAGATCATAATTTTATGATGCACTTGTGAACATGGACTTTCATCTCCTCTGAGCAGATTTTACACTGGAAGAAAAGTGATTTGATGTTCACTTTTGTTGTCTCGCCCACTGGAGGTGAAGGCGAGACTAAGGGATCCAAATGGCGTCCGTCCGCCGTCCGTCCGTCCGTCGTCCGTCACAAATGTTAAAGTTTACCTGCAAGACTCTCTTATGATGCATAACTTGGCAACTATTACAGCAATGGCAGCCACACTTGGGTGATAGGAGCACTAGGGGTATCTTCATGTTATGGTGTCGTCAGAGGTCATGTGATGATGTCAAAGGTCATTTGAGGTCATATATTAAAGAGTATGTGCAAGACTCTCTTTTCTATGTTAAAGTTTACCTGCAAGACTCTCTTTTGACAAATAACTTCACATACGTTGCTTGGATTACAACCTAACTTGGGTCATAGATGCACTAGGGGTACCTTCATGTTATGGTGCCATTGGAGGTCACAGGATAAGGTCAAAGGTCATTTGAGGTCATACGTTTAAAGTTTACTTGCAAGACTCTTATCACATGTAACTCCACACATGTTGCTTCAGTGGCAATCAAACTTGGGTGATGGATGCACTGGGGGTACCTTCATGTTATGGTGCCGTAAGAGGTCACATGATAAGGTCAAAGGTCATTTGAGGTCATACGTTAAAGTTTACTTGCAAGACTCTCTTATCACACGTAACTCAGCACATGTTGCTACAATGGCAATCAAACTTGGGTGATGGTAGTTGTCTCTTGGGAAGTTGAAGGTAACCACAAGGTCAAAGGTTACAGGCAGGGGTCAACGAACTTTTCGGGCCCAATGTTAAGTTTTTAGGGCGCATTTCGTTTGTGGCTCATAACTTTTGATCCCTTTGTCCGTTTGTGACGAAACTTGGATGGAAGATGTCCCTTGGGGAGATGAAGGTCGTCACAAGGTCAAAGGTCACAGACAGGGGTCAACAAACTTTTAGGGCCCAATGTTACGTTTTTAGGGCGCGTTTTGATTGTGGCTCATAACTTTTGATCCCTATGTCCGTTTGTGACCAAACTTGGACGGTAGATGTCCCTTGGGGAGTTAAAGGTTATCACAAGGTCGAAGGTCACAGAAAGGGGTCAACAAATTTTTAGGGCCCAATGTTAAGTTTTTATGGCGCGTTTCGATTGTGCCTCATTACTTTTGATCCCTTTGTCGGTTTGTGACCAAACTTGGATGGTAAATGTCCATTAGGGTGTTGAAGGTCACCACAAGGTCAAAGGTCATAAGCAGGTCAATTAACTTCTGGGAGTTATAAAAAATATTAATTCCTTGTACGCGAATGGGCGAGACACAATTTGGCGATTGCCTTGTTTTTAAATGTACATTTATACTTTTACACTTGGGTATTGAAACCTTCACACAAATGGCAATAACTCACTACACACATGGAGGGCATACTTCCTGTCATAAAATTTCCACATCTTACAGCTGTCTGTACACTATGCTGGTGGGTTTGTAATTGTATGGGAAGGAATAAGTCCCTGAGCTTAGATTCCAGCATATTTTGTCTTTGAAAGTTGTGAGTCCCTACATTTTGCAGTGTTCCCGTAAAATGTTACAACTACGTCAATATTGTCATCACTATATATGGCCCTTTTATGCATCCAAACAGAAGGGAAAACTCTTGTTTGCAAAAGAATGGTATGACATTAAATGCAAGCCATGATAGGCTTGTATAGGCAAATGTGCATGAAATGATTTGATATCAGCATAATCTATCACAAGATGGTAAATCGGAGAAATAGTTTTACAGTTCTTTTTACAGAATTGATAGGCCAAGGCAGAGCCTATCAGGCACTTACTGGAATGATATAACAATCTCAATTATGGAGTCTTTACATGTCAACTGAGCTTGGTATTTGTATAGCATACGTGCCAGTAGATGCGTATATCGTCATGTGCCCGGGTAAACGATGATATGTGTGTATGAGTACCAGATATGTGGCTGAGATGCAAGCTTAGCTCATGGTTTGCATGAGTGTCCTGCATGAGTGTCCCTCTCTCCTCCAACTTCTTGACATTGTTTCATACTGGTAAAAGTGTTTAAGTCTGTAATCAGAGTAATCCCTATATGCATTTTTTCCAATAAGGTTATTCTATTTGTGGTAATCTTACTTTAAGCTCTATGCTTCAAGAGATTGTGCCCCCATTACTTCAATTGCTTCATTATTATTATTTATTTATTTTGTTTATTTTCTCTGTTTTTCATTGCAAGACATCTATTTCACAGTTCATGTCTGCTGAAATTTAATCTGCTAGTGCCTTATTTTTCCACAAATTTTCAAATCTTGACATTTTTGTATTTTGTGCCATTATTTGCCTAAAAAGATGCTGTTCGAGAGGTGAGGAAGTACACAGAGGCCAAGGAGGAAGTGGATGTTGCAATCCCGAATGCTGAGGCGATTCTCAACATGAAGCTTTTTAGGGCACAGAGGAACTTTTATGTGGCCGGCTTCGCCCTCTTCCTTTTCATGTGAGTGGCAAGTGAACTTCCTGTTTGTGGGTTGAGTGTTTATTATCGTCCATCGGTACTTTAGCTGTAGTTTGTTTTTTAAGCCATTTGATAAGTGCTGATGAGTGTCACTGTAGTTTGAAATATGTGCTGTAGATTTGTATCTGTTTGATATTAGCTGACCTGATAGTGATCAGATTTTGCTTAAAGGCTTATTTTAGGCTTTTGGCTCATGTCTACTATATGAATTTGTGTAGTTACATTCTTGTCTTCAACTGTGGTGATGTCATCAACTCAGTATGCATGCTGTACTGTGCAGCATTACCCAAATCCAATCCAAATCCCCTTATGATGTCACCTGTTTCATCACTTCAAGTATTGAATCAAGGTGGTGTCAGACACACTGTTATCATAAATGATAAGAAATACTGACTGGCATAAATGACATGTGATTGCTGCATTCAAGGTTTTTAAGCTCCAGTAGTCGATATTATGGGGGTGTTGAGATATACCGTAGGGTAGGGTAGGGTATGAAGTGATAATGCTCATACTAAGATTTTTAATGATACTCATACTCACTAAGAGATGTCGCTATCCATGCCATACAAGCAACCCTCGAGGGCACTCTCTGCTCTGATTACCATGCAGCGTACTGAAGCGGTTGTGCAATCTGATCTCCACGGAGGCCACTCTGATAGCGTCCAACGAGGCATCCGTCAAGCAGGCCCAGGGAGCTTCTGACCAGGCCAAGCGTCTCATGGACGAGATCGATGACCTCCAAAAGGTCAGTGGTCATGCTTTTGTTTTGCTTTGTTTTGTTTTGCTTTTGTTTATTGCAGGCTTTTCTGTTTTATATTTTTTTGTCAGAACAAGTTTTTTTTTATGATAGTATTCTTTAAATATATAGTCATGGTGATCATTTTTTGTTTGTGTATATTTCATGTACGTGTACCATCGGTTGTAAACATACTTTGTAGATATAAACAGGGCAGTAGATTTTAAAGTGTTTTACAGCTTTTATGACATTTTCCAGCATTTCTACATAAAGTTTAGAAAAAAGAGAGTCTACCACGCTTTTATTTTTTATTTTTTGTACCAGATAGTAGAATACAACAGTTGTTATGTCTATGAGGCCAAAGTTGGTATTTGTATAGTTTTACCATATTGATATTGTGATATAACAAGGTGATATTACGACATGTGATACCTGTGTTGTGGTGTATTGCTGAATTGCAATAACCATTCTTATATCCATACCTCTATATGAAGATAAAGACATTATTATGAAATACACTCTTGTCTTGTCATGCTCACTGGCCAATTTTATACCACCAGTCATCACACTTCAAATGGTATGTAACAATCAAAGAAGAGTTCTTCTAACATTTCCTGTCATGCCAACCCTATCGTTTGTTTCATCAAGATGCTTTGATATTTTGCTGCCACTCAGGAACTGGAGACAAAGAGCAAGCGCTCTCGCTCCGGATCAATGGCTGATGTTGTTGTGGCGGCCGTCGCAGATAGTGAGGTGACCAAAGACTTGAAGGCAACTAGAGAGGAGCTTGAGTCAACCAAGACGGGTGAGTGCTTTGCTGCTGCAAGCATTGCTGCAACATGTTGCACAGAGACTCTGCCATAAGGGACACTTCATACATTTGACAGCTAGAAATCTGGGAACTATTTACCTGCCGTTATGGTATTTGCCATTATTTTAAGTTTGCTTTTTGAAACAAATTGATATTCTGAGGATCTAGATTATAGCGCCTGTATTTTTAAAGGGTTGTAGTATTGTTGGCAAGCTTAAGTATATCAGTAGTGAGTAGTGTGCTCTAATTACTGCTCTACAGACAGCTTTTACTGTGGTTCAATATCATCAGCTTTCAATAGAAGTGAAGATTTAAAAAAACTCCAGGGTCTACTACTTACATTGAACAAATCAATACTTCAAAGAAATTGCTTACGATACTCCACAGTCCCTATGTAGCAAAGCTTTGTCATTGAGAACAACTGAGATAAGTCAGATTCAGGTCAGTCTAATTCTGATTTGACCCAATGAATTTTGGTTTTCCCAGGCTGGATTATTAAAGCCACATCCCACAAAAGCCCCAAAGAGGCCAGAAAGTTCCCATCCCCTTGTCTTTACCTGTATTTTGGGCTGTAAAAATCATCTCTAATTTAATTCTGTATGGGTAGATAGATGTAAAGCAGGAATTTTCTTGTTTGTCATTCTCAATCAATACATTATTGTATCGATTATGTATACGATGTTGATACATATTGATATATTTGATATCTTGTAAATGATGCATGTGAACACATTTTATTTGTCATTCCTTACAGAGCTAGAGAAAACCAAGAAGGACTTAGATGCAGTCAAAAAGCAGGCCGAGGGAGTCACATCGGAGTATGACAGATTACTGCAGGAACACTCTAAACTGCAGGTGAGGTGGGGTGGGGGTCATATTCTCTCACAGAAAACAAACTAGACAAAAATAATTGCTCTCCAGTACATGAACAGTGAATTGAAACCTTTCCATTTTCTGGCCCCAAATCACTTTCATTGTCACATTCCATGAAAGCACGAGGATTAGAATTGCAATATTTTCTGTCAAAAGGTAACAAATAGCCATTGCACTTAAGCCAGCATTCTGTAAAACCCAAACTGTCACATGCATTTAAATTTAACAAATTTCGCGAGAGCCAAGATTAGAAAAATTAAAATTCACACGAAATTTCTACACTATATGCATCGAATGCCAGTGGGAATTTGTGAAAGTTTCATGCCGTGAAAAATGCTGTCGACTCCAGTTCATGAAAATTTCTTGCTGCGAAAATTTCTTGCTTAATAGTATAATGATGACAACACGCCAACAGGGGAGACAGAAATGATCAAACTGTAGTTGTCAAAACTTCCAACAACAGTTTAGTGTGTCACATGATGGTACCAGATGGATTTCCTACAGGATCATGATTTGATTTAAAGATGATTTGATTTTGATTACAAATGTGAATAGATACAAATGACAAACTACAGTGGACTCCCGTTATAATATGAAGTCCTCCGGACTGGCAGTTTTCTTTCGTTATATTGAAACTTTATTATAACCGAACAAATAAACAATAAGAATACATAGAGAGGATACCATTGCAGCCTGAACTTTTACTTCGTTGTAACCGGAATTTTGTTATAACCGGCTTGTAATAATGGGAGTGCACTGTATTCTTGCATATATCAAGGGTTGCTGCATTAATGCTTTTCTCTTGCGATTGGTATTAGTGGATCTTTTTTAATATGTCATGAAATTGTGCTTGTTTGAGCAACATTGCCAAACTACTTTTAAACTATTTCCTTCTTCTTCTTTTTTCTGCATAGAAACAACTGGAATCAGAAGAGTCCAAGAAGGACACATAGAGCACTTAATTTCATCACAAGGCAAAGGGATACAATAAAATACTGATAGAGAGTTCAAAGGTCAATCAGACTTGATCTCATCTGCATGAAACATTCTCATGGCAGAGGTTAAGCTGTACTGAACTCTCTCTACAGGCTTAACAGCACTAAACTGCATTTAACTGTACGCATTTCCTCGATACGGAGCAGCCAGTGAAGTCATAGAAAGAATCATCCATTACAATTCGTTGCTTAAATATCATGAGCTTGGGATCTCAGCAAATGAGTGTGCCATAGTAGGCCCTGAACATGTGCAGTGTTATAACTTTGCGAGATCAGAAAGTTTGGCTTTGGTAATCGTGCAGGAATAAGAAAGCATGTGCTTGGATTTTAATGTTTCTGTATACAAGCAACTGTGGGCGTGTAAAATCTGAACTTGCATTTCTAAATTTTTTGACTGCGAGTCAAATCAAAACTGTGTAGAATGATATTGTATATGCCATATATTTAGAGAGTCTAATTTTTTGGTGAATCTGGACTTTCTGCAATGCCTTGAGTGGTCAAATTCATGATAGTGAAGGACAGTATTGAACGAAGAAATGTACACCAGCACGTCACATTCACGTCGGGATCAGAGTTAATATTTTCACTGTTGATAAATTCACGAATACCATTGGACCTGGGAAATTATGGATATGGCATATACAGTACATCCAACAAGCGCCTCAGGTGGCGTAAAGGAAAGCAGTGACAGAAAAGGAGATGGATGTATGCAATACTGTACAATTTCTTTATTTGCATCTTCAAGATGGTACATATACAGGATACATGAGGAAATATTTTGCTGAATTGCATAGTCCCCAATGCCATAATTCAAACAGGATGGCTGTTTTCCCTTGAACCTCTATCATGTGGTACTGCACGAGTGTTTGTTTGTTATTGTGCATGTGTGTATGTGTGTGTGTGTGTGTGTGTGTTTGTGTGTTATTTCTATAAGAGTGACCTTTAAGTAACACGCTATTTGTATGTGCACAAGTTTGGAAGATATACCACACTCTTTGAAATCATAGCCTGGCATGCAAGGCTTCATTAACTTAATGAGGAATTTGTACAAGACTTGGACAGTCAGTCTTTTCATTAATTCAGTATGAACATTGAGAGTTGCGTATCAACACACCCTTTACAACATGTTCATGAGAAATGTAGATAAGTGTACCCTTACGGCAAGTCTTTTTTTATTTTTAGTAGTCTTATTTATAATATGTTGCTTCTGGTGGTAGAGTCAACCTGAAATAGATACATTGAAGGTGTAGAGTATGTAGCGAAATCTCCTGCAGTTAAAGGAGGCATTGCAAGCTATGTAAAGCTACTTCATATTCATGTGGAGAGTGCATGTCCAGAAGCCCTTTGTCACTTCAAATGTGTGTTTAAACATAGAATTGATGTTCAAGAGATGTGTCACTTATAACCATCCCAAGACATTTGATGCTTTTTCACTTTCAGGTACGGTAGAGACAGATCATAGGTAAAATATGATAATGTAAATGCATGTGTACTTTCAACTTTAAATTCAAATGGAAAACATAATATATTATTATGTCTGTTGTTGCCATCAGATTATCAATGTAGAAGAAGGCATGCATCAATGGGGTTGCACTTTTGACTCTGCCGTAGCTGAAACAGTCATATTAATTCTTTGTCATCTTAAAGGTCACAAACCATCACTGGGATGATATGTATAT
The DNA here is from genome assembly GCF_040938485.1 of Diadema antillarum. Classification (NCBI taxonomy): domain Eukaryota; kingdom Metazoa; phylum Echinodermata; class Echinoidea; order Diadematoida; family Diadematidae; genus Diadema; species Diadema antillarum. The sequence goes on from NW_027271462.1 coordinate 2,027,078, forward strand.
ACCCACTACCAATGTCTGAATTTAGAATGTGCCAACAGCTTAGATGAACGGCATCAATTGATGTCTTTGAAGAATTACTCAAGATTGTACTCAGACCTCTAACCCATCCTGATCACTGTATGTCAAGCGTTGAACACAGTCAAAATCTGAGCATTTGAATATACAATCAGCCTGGCCTCAGTCGAATAGAGCTATTTGACTGAAGAAAAAGCTTCATCATAAGAGAAAATTTGATTTATGAGGGATTAAAATCTATAGAATATAAAGAAAAGAAGACTTGAAAAGACCTTTGACTTAGAAGATTATTGGACTTATGCGAGGTCGACTTAACGCAAGGTTGACTGTAGCTGATGATTAGGAAAAGAGCAAGCAATGTATCATATTAGGCAGCACATGCAATGACTGTGGTAATGTCATTGATATTAAAAAAAAGTCTTACAATATGAAGGAGATGTATCTCATGAAGAAGCTGTAGTTTTATGTTATGTCACACATTGGGAGAAGGTTTGTTTGTGGTTTATAAAGTACTGAATTCTTAAGAGAACCTCAGCAGCATATATCAGTATGATTGCAGTGTTAACATTTGCAGCAGGAGTTTTATGTAATGTTGGACTGGATTGCCCATTGAGTGAATTGGAATGCAATGGTAAATGACTACAGAGAATGTTACACTTCTAATGCAGCAAGTCACTCCAGAATGTGATCACTTTGATTGCCACCAAAAGTTCTATTGAATGATGCAAGTTTGTAAGTATGTAACTTCAGAAGCCATAAGCGTAATGAGTGTGCAAATAGAATGGTTTGTTTTATGTTGGATTATGTAGGTTGATCTTATATTGACCATAAATTTTTTTTCTGAACATGGAGTAGTCGTGTGATACTTCTCAAATGATCTGAAACTTCATCCCACAAGCTGATTTACGATGTACAGTGTATTTTATATTGGTTATTAGATTTTGTTTAATTTTCTTATGTGTTTCATGAGAACAATGCTAATGTTTTCCTTTCAGCATTTTGCATAACAAAGCTTTGTTTATGTACATTATGGTAAAGGCCAACACTCATTAATTGTTTAACATGTGTATGTTGCTTGGTTGCTGATGCCATCAAATACATGGAGAGAGAAACCATAGATAGCTACCCAGTCACTTGTGATAGCCATCACATGGAAATATGTTGCATGTAAGCTTGAAATGCCAGACAGTGTGAATTTGTAGAGTTTTACCTGGGACTATCAACCTTGTAATCTCGATCTCTTGTCATGCAAGATGTTAGAATAGCAATTGTTGCTAAAATAGCGACCTGTAGCAACAGCCTGTCAGGATGCATGCTTTTCTGTACAATGTCTTCATTGCATACAAAATGATTTGATTAAATCTTATTTACAATATGTGTGGTCCAATGGCAATGTTAACATATCACTAACAACATTTGCAATGTTACAACACTACAAAAATTTTATGTTAAATGAATTAACAGAAAGAGCTATAGGCCTATATACTTTGTACATCTGAATAAGTATAATGTGCAGCACAGACATTCTTGATGTTCATTTTTACATATAACTCCATATTCAACATTTACACATGCAAATTTATGCAGATGCATGAATTTGCCACCTATATCTCTGCAACAAGCCTGTTATTTCATCGTGCTGTGTTTTGAAAACATTGGTCGTGGGAATTTCAATGCAATTCATCCTTCTTTGGCGGCAGAGATCCTTTGAAATGTTAAACCATGGTCCATTTTCCAACAAAGTGTGTACATGTACCTTGGTACTGAAAGTGGTGTCTTCTAGATTTGAAAAGAGCAGTTGGTTGGTTGTCAGGGTCTGGGCAGTGTATTGTCACATCTCTAGCTTACGACTGCTTTTTCGGTATTTCTTAATTTAAAAAGTAATTATTATTTCGTTAGAGGTATTTTTTTTTATGCCTCCGCCACGAAGTGGTGCCGGAGGCATTATGTTTTCGGGTTGTCCGTCCGTCCGTCCGTCCGTCCGTCCGTCCGTCCGTCCGTCCTTCCGTCCGTCCGTCCGTCCTTCCGTCTGTCCGTCCGTCCGTCCTTCCGTCCGTCCGTAATAAATTTTGTGGACAGGGTAACTATCAAAACCTTTTAAGGTATCCTAATGAAACTTGGCATGTGTGTGTATTAGGGGGTGAAGTTGTGCCTATCAACTTTTGGGTGCACATGGTCAAGGTCAAAGGTCAAAAGGTCAAGGTCAAATACATAAAATTTCACTATTTCCTCCATATCTATGCAATGCCTGAAGATATTTTCTTGAAACTTAGTGTATACATGTATTACCTAATTAAGATTCTCTGGTGAAAATTTGGGGTCATGAGGTCAAAGGTCAAAGGTCAAAAGGTCAAGTTAAAATATTAAAACTTCGCTTTTTTCTCCGTACCTTGGAAATTGTTCAAGGTATCTTCATGGAACATAGTATATATACATGTACTGACTGGCAGTTATTGTCTAGAGAATCTAGGGTTCATAGGGTCAAAGGTCAGGGGTCAAAGGTCAAGTGCAGCACTTCAAATTTTCTACTATTTCCCTCATACATGTATTTATGTAATGCCAGCAATTTTTTTTTTTTACACTTGGTGTATGCATGTATAACCTAGATTATCTGGAAATTATCTTTTTCTCTTTTTTTTTTTTTTGGGGGGGGGGGGGTTTGCCTCAAAGGTCAAAAGGTCAAAGATCAAGGGAAAGTGCTGAACTAACTTTTTCCTCCATATCTCAGAAGTGGCTCAAGTTATCTTGAAACTTACAACATATGTATGCATGTTCTGCCTGACAGTGATTATCCTATGAATTTTAGGGTCAAAGGCCAAAAGAAAATGGTAACAGTGTACTTTTCAATACAGAAATTACACTTTTTCTCCATACCTTGAAAATTACAGTATTCATACACTTATGAATGGGTCAAAGTCAAGTTAAAATCCTTGAATCCCCAAATACATGCTCTCCTATTCATCTAATTAAACCTAGGTAAAGGAAGGTGAACATTCAGCACATTTGTGACAAACATGTAATTTCAGTATTTTGCCAATATTGTGAAAATATAATTATACATTGTCCACATGTACTATAGACCTATTAGGAGAATCATGCATTATGGCGGAGGCATAGCAGTCGCCTTAGCGACATTTCTAGTTCTAAATATTTAATCATTTATACATGCTCATGTAAGAGGGAGGCTTTTTGTGCTTATGCCTCTGATGTATTATTACTAGAACATAATGGTTATGTAACCATTTACCAGCACATTTCTTTTTGTGTCTGTTTTGTTTTGGTTTAGTTTGGTTTGGGTTTTTTTTTAAATAAATTACAAGATGTTGATTTATGAGATTTGTTGAAAGGTCTACATACATTTACCTGAAAATGTTGTGACAGCAAATGTCTTCTCTTTGTTACAGTAATTTGACTTTGTCGATGCAAAACCCCCAAGATAAGAACAGTAAACTTAAACCTTAAGAATTGGCTGCACTTCGTGCAGCGATGATACTGCTTTTTGGCTGTGATTACAGGAAACCTCTTTACAATTAAAATATGGAGGATCCTACTCCTATTGCTACCAAGCTTTGCAGAAATACTTTGTAACAGAGTTTTGTTTTGTTTTGTTTTGTTTTTGCGTGCTGTAAATGTGACAGCAGTTATGGTGTAGGACGTACGGAACACATGTGTGTCTATATTTATTTGTTGTGTCTGTATTGCATAGAAGTGTGATTATTTGTGTGTGTATGTGTGTGTGTGTAGTTGTGTATGTGTGTATGTGTGTCTGTATTTGTGTCTGTGTGTGTCTGTATGTGTATTTCCTTGCACGTGTGTCTGTATTTCTGTGTATTTATGTCTCTGTGTGTCTGTATATGCCTCCCTTGCATGTGTGTGTGTATGTGTGTGTGTGTGTGTGTGTGTATCTGTATGTGCATGCATCTATGTTTGTGTCATGGTTTGTGTTTATGTGTGACTGCGTGAGAACAGAAAAGGTTAGAAGTCCAGTTCTTCTTTTGAAAATAAACTGCATTATAATTCAGGTACAAGTTGGTACCCCTTGTACCATAGTTCAAATTGCATTGACCAATCTGAAATTAGCATCAGTCAGAGGCGATTGTCATTTCATATGGGTCACAATTGAGGCTGGCTTCACATCCCTGGTCCCAGCCCTAATCTCTCTGAAGATATGGAGATGAATGAATATATTGGGTAAGATTGATAAAGAAGTAGGAAAATTGAGATGAATGTAGAACTGACAGTTGGTGACAATCAACATACTACAAGTGAGCAATGAAAGGTAGATACAACTCTTTTTTTTTTCAAAATTTGACAGTACAGTTGTAATTGCAACATCAAAAATCAAAATGGGGAAAAATACTCAATAAATAGATTAAGCAATGTCATAGACATGTCTAAATTATGTTAATCTTGTTTTCTGAAGATTAGGCTCAATTAATATTGGGGTGTACAATTCAGTTTATGTTGTTCCTGACAGTGCAACAAACTCTTTTTGTGTGTGTGTGTGTGTGTGTGTGTGTTTCCTTTCCCCCCCCCCCCCCCCCATATGGCACATATTTGCCTCTGTCTGCTGTAATATACAGCTCCAATTCTATAAGTCAGAGTTGAAATGAATTTAAAAACCTGCCTAACCGGATGTTTGCTGAATTATGATTTCAAAATTTAAATCAAATGGAGTCCTCAAAGCATGATTACCGGAATGCATTAGGCCTACAGACCACAATTTGATAGCCATTTTCATCTGTGGGAAGTGGGTGATAACTTATCAGATAAGACAATTAACTTCCAAAGTCTGCTGTCGGTCGAACCAAAGAACTAGAAAAAAAAAATGGTGAAGAAAAAACAGCCCGATTTGAAAATAAATTTACTTGTTGCATTTTATGTGCCACTTCAATTGCGCGCACACAACTATCCTTTGTAATCCTATACCAGATATCAGGACACTTTTACCCTATAAGGTAATCTTATATCAATTTTTACATGGTATGTTATTCATGTGGAATTCCTATTCATTTTAATTCCAGTTTATTTTTTCTCTTTCTTTCTTTCTTTTTCTTCCCCCTCTGATCTCTACCCCCTTCGGTTGTCACTTTATTTCCTCTATTTCTCTCATTCTCTCCCTCTCTTCCTCATTCATATTTACTCCCTTTAAGATGTAAATGTGTACAAGTTATGTTAATATGTTTCAGAAGTCTCTCTGTATATATGTTATATTCTCAATTACTCTGTACCATCACCCTGTACTCGTCATGGTGACCAACAAATTTTACAAGCTAATATGCTTTTAGTTGAGTCACCCCATTTCCGTTTGTATAAGTGGTACCCTATATTCTGTCAATTCATGCTGATATATTACTGTAATATTATGTGTCAATATGTAAACAACAATGCAATGTAAAAATGGAAATGAAACAATAAGTATACCATTAGGCCTACCAGCTAGTGTATACACATTACACACAACCAAAGAGTATAGAAGCAGCTTTGCACACAACTACAGGAGGGCCTGTGTACGCACACACACTGTGTGTGTTTCGCTCCGCTCTACGCCGCGCGCCATACCTACCTCCTGCGGTTGCCACGGCGACGGAGATACTGGACAAGCGCCACCGATTGCGAACTGGATACGTAAACAATTATTCGACAAGACGATGTATTTCTAGGGGAAATAGACGTGACGAATGTGACGGAAAAATGTCTCATAGGTAAGAAATTGTGTAATATTCACATGTATCGACCAAAGGGTCAATTAGACTTGTATTCTCTTTCACAGAAAGCAGTATTTGTCGCTAGCTAGATAACAGCGTTATCGCTGCCAAGATGTACATAGTCCCACTCGTTGCCGTTTGTGTGTTGGAGTGTCTCGGTGACACGTCTGAAGATAGTTAGAATTCTAGTAGATGGACATGGACTATCAATCTATGGACTGGCTGTAACGCAGTTAGGTCTACTTGAAGGTCTATTTCCAGGACACTTTTTGAAAAAATAAGTTCTACTTCATTAGACCTCGTCTAGGGCAAGTTTTCATAATCATCATAATACATAAATCTTCATAGAATTCTACTGCTGTAGAACTAGAAGTTGCAGTTGACTGAGAAGATAACCTCATGCCAATCTCGTGATTTGTGTCGTCAGCCCGGGGAAATTACAGAATACCGGTTTTGCATCATATAAATTAGCATATTAGTGCGTATAAGAGCCGCCGGAGGCGGGGCCTTCGGCCCGCCTCCGGCGGCTCTCCCTTAGAGATGAATTTCAGCCCGAAGGGCTGAAATTCGTCTTTCCCGTCGTCTGGGGCCCCCAAAAAGCCCGGGAACGGAACGGCCGTCAAAAAGTAGCATGACCACACAATTTTTATGAAAATTGAGTGGTTTCGGAGGAAAACTGCTCTAAATCAAGATATCTCGAGTAAATCGTCGATAAAGAAAATTGAGCCGATTTTGACGGAACTATTTTAAACGTGATGACGTCATCACAGCTGACATCCTCCCTCCTTCATCTCTTTTCGACACAAGTCATTCACGATCAATCACTCTATACACTAGTTTGGTAAGGCAGCGCGTATACGCGTACATGTATTGTCAAGAGACATGTGCGCACTCAACTGCTATACGTATTGTACACTGTACTAGTAAACATGCGCGCGTTCTGCAGACTCAATACGCGCTACCACTGCACACGTACGCATCATAAGCTGTTGTGTGTAGGTACGTACTGTTGTACGACTGCATAGAGTCAACATGGTGGGCTGTCAAGAGCACCCACACAGTGCGTAAGCTCTAGAGTCTACTGTAAGCTAGCACCAGCAATTAGATAAGTGATTGTTTTCTAGTCTCACCTAAATTGCTATCGATTTCTAGGATACGGACTATCCTCAACTCCTAAAAACGTGAGTATTCATCGTAAATTCGGGTAAATTTTAACGGCTAGTCTAGACTAGCGTCGTCAGGATCTAGAACTACATTATTCAGGGGACACCCCCGAAACCCCCGAGAACAACGTAAGATACCACACTTCTCATCGCGCAGAGCAAAGAAAACACACGTAAACAAATGCAATCGTCGACAGCCGAATCACGGACCGTATCGCAGATCGGATTAATATTTCAGATGGTTGCTATCGGCAAGCGTAATTACGCTCTTTTTAGAGCGATTTGCGCTCTCCGTGATTGGCTGCCGGTATTCTGTAATTTACCCGTCAGCCCATACTTAATAGGGTCTAGAATAGATATTCTATATCAGTTTCTGTTGTTTCATGGACATTTTTTTTTTTGTGTTTTTTCATGTGTAGAGTTTGACTAATCCATATGATATAGATCTAACAGAGTAAAAACCCTGGGCAATTTTCGGACACTTAAGCTTTTCTGCAATATTTGTTAAACCCCCCCCCCAAAAAAAAAAAAAAAAACTCTACAAAATTATATCTAATGTTAGATCCCTAGTAAACAATGACGACAATGTAGATGTGTCTATGCTAAATATATCAAACTACATTTTTCCAATATTGATTTCGTTAAATACATCTTAAATTTCACAAAATCCCCAAATCACCTTGTCAATTCCCCAATTTTCAGACAGCCTCTCCAAAATTTGGACACGTGCTATGGGCGTTCAATTTCAATACGCATACAAGGCCGCTGAAAAATGAGCACGCGCCATACCTTGTTGGTGCAAGGTAGCATCGGGGACGTTGCGGCGCCCGTTCGCGTCCCAATTTTGGTGACCCTGCAGTAGCTGCACTTGCATTCAGCCCATGTACATTTATACACTGCATCGGCACGTACTGAGATTTTGTTTTTCTTTTGTGTTTTTGAGGATACCATCACACTCTGAGCTTGCAACAAGCGAAAAATCTCACAATAAAATGGCATAATTTTTCAATTTTTAGCACTTTTTCGGTGAGCCTGATTCTTTACACAGGACCTAATTCGCGTGTGCTTTGGAAAAGTTGCGCCGATTCTGCGTTTTTGACGGCGAAATTTGGGACTTTAGATGGATTTTAGGAGGTTACTCAGGCACTTTCCTGTGGGGAATGAGTGTGCTGGTTTGTGAAATGATGTGATATGCTTGTGTTGTGGCAGTAGAACTTGCTGGCTTGTGATAAGTGATAGGTGTCCGGATTTTGGAGGCCGGCCGAAATTTGGGGGTTTTACGGTAGACTACTTCTTTCAGCATTCAGCTTTGAATAAGGCCAAGTAAAAAAAGAAACCAGTTTCTCGTCCTCGCGCGCATCGATTTTGGCCGCCGCATCGATTTTTGTACTATTTACTATTTTCAAAATGGCGCTGAAAATACCAAGAAATTCATAATTCTCGTCCAAGCCCGCTCTCCGCCCGCATCGATTTTCAGTTGCCGCATCAACTTTTTTTGATATTTACTATTTTTTCGACCGCCGAAAACACAAAATCGACAATTCACCTACCAATCGTGATGTGTACGCGTCCTCTATCTTAGCTGAGTACAGCTGTAGCTTCCGTAGTGCGTATGTAATAACGCATGCATTTCACACTGCGAGCTCGGCAAGAAGGAATGACCCACAAAGCAGTCGAACTGTAGTTGGATGGGCGCGCGGGCGCGGGCCTGGGCTGTTACAGCGCACTCGGTACGTCGTGAACGCGATAGCAGCAACATCTTTTGCGAACGATTGCTGATACTAGTATTCCACTTATATTTCGCGCATTGTTCGTATTTTTCCCCGTTTCTCATATTTTAAAGGGATGAATTGTACTGTACAAATGCTTGTGAGGATTGTATCGAGTTTACATTTTCATGTCATTGTGACTATGTGCACGTGTGTGCAGTGTCGGAAGGTCAGTGCCAGTGCAGTGGCCGTGCCGGCCGCGTATATGCGTGTCTGTAGCTAGCTGCCAGGGTCCCCATCCCCCTGGTCTGTCAGCTGTCTGCACGCACGCATGAACACATTCGAATGTGTAGAGGCTCAAACACTGCTCTGTTAAATAGTACAGTATTGGTGGAGATGAAAATTGGGCTTTTAATTTTTTTTCGAGATACCAAGAAAACACTTATGATATAGTACAGAGCATACCATTTTAAGAGGAATTCAAAGTTTATTTGATGAAAATCGGGTTTGGAATGACTGAAACATCCAAAAACAAAGTAAAACAAAGAGATCGTAATAAAGTGTGGGTCCCACACTTATTGGAATTGCTCTTTTTTGGATATCTCAGCCATTTCAAAACCAATTTTCATCAAATAAACGTTGAATTCCTCATAGAATTACATGCTCTTTCATATTTCATAAGAGGTTTCTCATCATCTCACCCAAAAATGTTAGAAACTTTAAATTAGGTCTCAACCAAAACTGTACAATCCCTTTAACGTTGCATCTGATGGCGATGTATTGTTCTATTTTGAAGAGAAAATGAATGCGCTTTTCCAGCAAATGTAGAATTATTAAATGGGTGTATCTACAAAATAAATAACTTTTCCACGGATTCTGGTTTGTCCCGTATTTCTGCGGGATACTTTTCTTTACGATGTAAATTCACGGACACGGCCGTGAGTCGTATCACCTGTAGTGTGATACAATCAATTCATCATCCAAATGATGAGTGATTATCAAGTGTCTTTTTAGAATATGAAGAAACATCTTTAAATGTTTAATGCTATAATGCCATATCAGTATCATTTTGACATCCATCTGCAATTGTACCAGCCAGTTTCCAGTTGAATGTGCTACAATTGTACTGTGAAGAGATGCAGATACAATATACCAGCTGTGTGGACACAAAAAGTCACAAACACAATGATAAAGCAGTGTTTTGAATATCATGGAATTTATTTCAGTCGTACATTTGTTGATAGAATGTTTTATACCTGTTTCAATTAATAGCACAATACATCAGAATTGCAAGTACACTGGTATCAGAAATGCCATTACAACACTAAATACCAGTATTAAGATGGTCATTTTCCCTTGACATCTGTAGTGGAAAGAAAAAGCAAATGTATTTCTGCATTCATGAAGTTTCATTTCAAGTATGGTACATAGCGACAATACATGTATATCTATTTGGTTGAAAATGCACAGAGTGCAGGCAAGTGTACACTTGGGACCTGGTCTCTCATAACACAGCTACCAGAGTGATATTTCATTTCATGAATTGGATATAGAAAATAGTAAAGCCCTCTCTCGTTACCTTTCTCAGAATTGCCAGACGAGAAACACATATTACTTTCATTTTGACAATCCTCGAAAAAATAGTAAGATATCAAATAGTAAGGACCTCCCTCATCGCCTTGCTCAAAAACCCCGGACGAGAAACTACTTTCTTTTTTTACTTGGCCTAATGATCAATTAGTTCAGGACATTTGAAGTTTGCTGGAACTTCACTGAGATGAGTATAGAAGTTGTTACAATAAAGAATTCATTCCTCTCTTTCTGTGTAGATCTAACCGTTAGACACTTTATGAAAAATTTCATCCTGATGCCTACCCATACAACTGTATGTAGGTTTGTGCTGGTGTTTTGAATACACAGTCAGCCAGTGCATATAAAAGCTCAAACCAACTTGTATGAAACTGTTCTTGACAAGCTGTTGTACTACATTTTTTTTTTTAATGAAAAATACAATGTGTGATATGGAAGAGCTGCATTCATCATTTTAGGGTGATGTGATTAAAATTTTAAGTACCGTGTTTTGTTTTCAATTTTTGTACTTACAGCTACTATCAAAAGCAGTGGCTTGAGGCCCAGGACAGCCTCAATGATCTTCTCCAGCAGGAGTTACCTCCAGAGCCCCCCAAACCTGAGAAAGACCGTCTCACCGCCTTCCAGAATATAGCTACGCTCTACCTCAAGTACCTCCAGATATTCCGCAAACTGGAAGGATGCTATGATCAGATTGTTCACCCACAGAAGAGGCGTGTTCTGCGTCGAATGTTGGATGGCGTCATGGGAAGGTTGCTGGAGCTGAAGAATGAAATGGTTCTGCTCGAGTTTTCAGAGTTCCACTATTTTGATGACATCCTGTCTGATCTCAAGCTGACTCCGGTGAGTTATTTAGATGATATGTGCAGTGTATTTGATGCCCTCCTCACAATGTATGTGTGCTTGGATTTACACTGCTATAAACTTTTTCAAATTGATTTATGCAAGTTTTCTACTGCTGGACGTAAAGCTGTCAATGATGCAATGATTTTGTACTAGTTTTATTCTGATATTTATGTTAGGATATGAACTATTGATTTCTTACACAGAAGTAGATCCCCCAAACTATATCATGTTGATAGACAGAAATATTCTGACATTACCACTGTAATACCAGCAATTGCTTACAGTTTGTGGCTTCACAGTGCACAATGTCATGAAATTGGAAGAAGGTCAAATTTCTATTTTCATGTTGCGACATATATTTATTTGTGCCATCAGCTAATAAGATTTTCATGTCATTAGCATTAAGATATAAATGACTGGGTACTCATTCAGGTACTGGTAACAAGCATTCATTTTTCACATTTCATTTTCTTCTCCATCTACCCAAGCCCCACCGATGAACTGAAATGATGATGGTGTATATCTCATTTCAAATTGAAATATTGTATTATATTTGCATGTTCTACTCATTTATTCCTCTCAGAATGACATTGAGATACCAGTCCCCCAATATTTCATCAATGAGCGAGCTAAAGCACTGCAGGACAGAGAGAAGCTCCTTGGCCAAATCCTGGCCAAGATGGGTCCACCCGAAGAGAAGACCGAGGAAGTCAAGATGTCGGCAGACGAGGCCATCCGCCTCATCCAGGTCCACGAGAGGGCACGGCAGGGTCGGCTGAGGGCAAAGTTCATGCGGGAAATCCGTCTGCAAGAAGAGCGAGAGAGGATGGCCGCCAACCGCGGCGCTCCCACCCTGGACACAGAGCTGGCAGCAGTCAGAATTCAGAAGGTATGAGTGTGGAATACTGTAAAAATGGATATTTTCGCGTGAGTGATTTTCCACGCTCGGCCGGGTAAGACGAATTTCACATGTTTTTAATTATGCGGAATCATTGACTATTGGCATATATGTCATGCAAAAATATCTGCATGCTATATTTTTGCACTAGCTTCTGGTTGCGCGAAATGCGCAAAAAATTTCCACACCGCAAAAATTTCCACTTTTACAGTATATGCGTACAAGATGCTGGGAGAGCTGGATTTACATAATGTGTGCATCCATGTATAATATCTACATATTCTGTTTAAAAAAGAAAGAAAGAAAGAAAGAAAGCAAATGTGTGTTAATTGATTGGAGGAGCTGTTGTGGCTCAGTGGATAAGACTACAAACTGTGAATTGCAAGGTTCTTGTTTTGGGTCGTTGCTGGTGTGATACGATGCATCATGCGTTACATCGGGGTACCGTAGTTCCCCGGGGTACCACGTTGTGTAGCGCCACCTCATGTCCACTCGAGGACAGCCGCAGAGAAATGCATGCACGTGTGTGCGTGTACATAGTCATTCCCATGCCACTGCATGTTATACTATGCATGCATGGTATGCTGTGCTAGCAGTAGCGCGTGCTTCAGTGCAGTGCAGTGGCTAGTGCGCTCTAGCTCCGGCACGAAAATAATTTCCACTTTTTGGCAACCCAGGGTACAACATTTTAAAAGAAATAAATAATTCAACAAAATGGCTGATTTTTATTTAGTACCCCGGGATACCATTTATGTCATCGTATCCTGAGGCAAAGCACTTTATCCTCATTGCCTACAGCATCTATTTTTACCTTAGTAGCCACGTACAACAAATCTTTTGAGTATTCTAGTAACTTTTTAACCTTATTCTGTATGTTTAGTATTTTCATACCAACTTGTTGGTTGTTCTTAAACTCATGCTATGTGTCTTTGAAGTGGATAGGACATAACTTCGCTTTATCTTTTACAAAAACAACAATGTTGTGTGTCACAGAATTGCCTTTAATTCTATGCTATGTGCTGAAATTTGTGCCAAGAAAAGTGAACAATTCTTACTTGCTGTTCATACAAAGTTGTGCAACTCGTACTAATTGCATTCAATCTATTCTTCACCCATCACAGACCTGGAAGGGATTTTCATCCAGAAAGAAAATCCGTAAGGATAGAGAAGAAGAAATGAGATTCATTGGCATGGTGAGTGTATTGTTTGATTATATATATGCATTAATATTTACATGCTGGTTTCATACCTGATATTGTATAAGTTTAGACATTTTTTCCCCTTCTAGTAGTGTTTGCCTAACCATGGACCTGCAATACATATCCATGCTTCATCCTACAAATCCCAAGCATAAAAATGACTACGTAGAAGTTCATAAATCAGTAAAGGCAGAAAAAAAGCACTCTGTGATTTCATTTATTAGTACCCTCTCTTTCTCTGTATCGCACAGATTCCGCCCCGTGAGCCTGCCAGCAACAAGAACACGCCGCAGATGTTGGCGGATCGGACAGAGAATGCCCGCCGCATCACCCAGGGAGACCATGAGAGGGAGTATCAGCAGGCGCTAACAAGCATCAAAGCCAAGCTGTGGGAGGTGGAGGGCCCAGACATGAAGGAAACCATGCAGGACCAGATCAGACAGTGGTTCATCGAGTGCAGGTGAAAACCCAATGCTTCAGTAATTGTGCTGCATTCAGCAAACGTTGTATGAAAGTAATTACTGTGTGACCCATATTGTAAGCTGTAATGATATTACAGTGCTGTGTCAAAGAAGCCTAGCTATGATTGTGCATGCCATATTGCTCATTATTTTGCAAACTTGGCCAAAACTGTGTGAGTAAAAATTCTGAACCTGAAAAGTTTTAATGTAGTGCACCTTAACATAAAATTGCTCTTCAACCTCAGGAAAATATGCTTTAAGAGGATGGTTTGCAGTACAATATACAATGTTGTGAAAGAAGAAAGCAGTCATTTTTTTTATTCATAAAAAAGTTAAGAATTTCACACTCCAACCATTCCAATTCAAACAACAACAAAACAGTGTTTCATAGGAACAGGACAGTGTGGGTTTACATTATAGTTTACCTGAATCATCTTTTCCAGGGATGCAACAGGGAAGTTTCCTGACTATCCAGACGAAGACGAAGGGGGGTCAGCGGCCATCTTCAAAGAAAAGGACCCAGCTGAGGTACGGTGACCTATTATGACAAGAATGCCTTAAACTGCTCAATTCAGACAATTTCTGTCATTATTCTCACTGGACCTGCATAAAACCCGCTACATTTCACTAAGAAACTGTTGGGTCGTGGAAGGCTGTATATAGAAACCATTTTCCTTTTAAACAGGTGTGAACATTTTACTGATACCAGTTAATAATTTTGTGAGTGTTGTGCAAAATAGCATGTTATGAAAGAGTTGATGTTTCCTGGTAGTGAGCCCTCTATTGGAACCAGCAATACAGATGATGTTCATGATATTTCATAGAAATAAATGTTCTGACACTGTTTGGCTTTACACTATGCTTTCTAAAGTGTATGAATAGTAAGTGGTTATTCTCAAGACACTATTGTCCCCAAAATGCCAGTCCTCTTTATTTCATTTTTTTAACATGTGAGATTGCATGGTTTTGTTGCTTTTAAAGCTAGCATGTATATGTATCTATCTAAATTGTGCCAGTATAAATTAGCCGATCATCATCTGACAATCATCTTTGTCTTTCTTTTGATGATTGTGGTTATGTCAGTTCAAGTGGAGGTTATACTAGTATATTTGAGAATGGTCCTCAGTTTTTTAGCTAGTGGGTGGACAAAGTACACTGTAGAAGTTTTATCTGTTGCATGGTAGATACCATCTTAAATATAGAAATTGCTCTCAAGCCCATGATACCTGAATGATTTTTTTTTTAATAGATTGAGGCTGAACTGGCAGGTAAAGAGGATGACAAGGGAAAAGGCAAGAAGAAGGGAAAGAAGAGTGCGAAGAAGGACAAGAAGAAAGATAAGAAGAAGGACAAGAAGGGCAAGAAAGGAAAGAAGGGAAAAGGAGGAGATGATGACGAAGAAGAAGAAGGCTTCAAGATGCAGCCATCAAACTTTCTCTCTGAAACGGATGTCTCGGCCAAAGATTTTTCAGGTAGGTGCCAGATCCAGAAAAGGTGACAGTAATTACCTACGAATTTGAGTCACGCCAACATGACTGTAGAAACAGCAACACATTGAGCTGTGAATGTAGGCAGATATTTCTTATATTCTATTCTCAACCAATTATAGTTGTCATATTTTTCATCCTACAAACTCTATGACAGAGCATTGAAATGGTTGTAGTCCAGAGCGTCCAACATATGTTTTGATACATGGAGTAATATATTCAGACATCTCAGCTCAGAAGTAGAAAAAGAATGTGGTACTGAAAAAGGAATCAGCTGTGAAACAATAATTTGTTGGCCATCAACAATGTGCAGAAATGAGTAAACCTGTGCAAACAAAGCCACCTCTTTTTTTTTTATATTATGCTTAGTGGTCCCTTAGTCCCATAAATTGTTCTCATACCTCTTCAATCTCAATTGAAGTACATCCTGCTTCTACCCTTCTCTAGGCATCTGGAAGGAGAGGAACGAAGAGAGCAATTTCAGCCAGAAACACGACGCGGAGCTGATCAAGGAGGAGAAGCGGATGGAGGTGGAGACAGAGATTCGGACGCAGGTCGACGAACTCATGAGGACGGAGCTCAAGAATCTCAAGCTGGTGAGTGAGTCAGTGCATGATTGTGTCTTACCCACTTGCACAATGAGTAGTTATGGTGATTCACTTGTTTATTAATCTCAAAAGGTTTATTTAGTGGACAGATGCAGTTGTATTACTCCATCTATGTGTTTTGATGCCTACACCACAAAGCAGCACTGTAGGCATTGTGTTTTGGGGTTGTAATATGCGTATGAGTGGACGAAGCTGTGCCTATCAATGTCAAAGGTCAAGGGCACTAGCTAAAATTTTACTTTTTCCACCTATATCTCTGCAATGCCTAAATGCATTTCATGAAACTTAGTGTATAACTGTATATCAGATGAAGATTCCCAGGGAAAGTTTTGGGTGAGAGGTCAAAGGTCAGGTTAGGATTGTAAAATTGCTCTATTTGATACACTTTTTTTCACCATATCCTGAAACTAATCGAATGTATACATTTAGCAGTGTAATCAAATTTGTTGTGCAATTTAGTACATGCATCACCACACAGAGATTATCTAGGGAAAGTTTTTGAGCCATGAGGTCAAAGGTGAAGTAAGAATGCTAGAATTTTGCTCTAAATATTGTCATGAAAATTGATGTATATAAAATTACCAAATAATGGTTATTTGTCATTCATGTGAAATTGCTATCGTACATTGGCAATGTGTACTGTAGACCTTACAGGGAGAAAAATATGATATGAAAGAGGCATACCAGTCACCATAAAGACATTTCTAGTTAAATTTTTTCTTCAAGTTCGTTCCACTTTATATAGCCTTAAATTTCACATTCTATGATATAGAATGCTGGCTATAAAATGATACCAGAAACAAGTGTACTTGTTCCATGATGCCAATTAAGAATTCTAGTGTTCTAGAATGTTCCAGAGTGATAACAATAGAACAAAGCATGGAATTACATGAGGTTAGAGTCTGATGTTTTTTTGTGTTTTTTTCCAGGCTGTTGACAGAGACAAGGGCAAAGGGAAGAAAGGCAAAAAGGGCAAGAGTGGAAAGAAGAGTGGAAAGAAAAAGAAGAAGAAGAAGAGTGGGAAAAAGAGTGGAAAGAAAGGCAAGAAGAAGAAGGAGAAGGATCTCACCCCAGATAGGTAAGGCCATTTCTTTTTTGGCACACAGACACATATATCTTCTGGTTGCTCATGGTTTTCTCTTGAACACCTAGTGTACAGTTTTTCATAAGGGATATACCAAACTAGAAAACAACTTGTCTTGTTGTTCTAGATGTTCTAGTAGTAAACTGAATAAATTGACTGTAATAAGAGACAGTATTTTGTATTGGTAGTGGATGACAGTGAATCCTTTGAAAAACTTAGAAACTTGGCAAAGATATATATGGACTAAAGCATTTCATTTTCTCCACATGATTAAAGGACTGTGCATATTAACTTTTTTTTATCAGCTATTGCACTTTTTCCACATGTGATCGGGGGGGGGGGGGGGGGGGGAGGGGATTGACCTCAGGACTTTCAGCTCATGTTGACATTCCAAAAGCACTCTTTTTCACACCTTAGTGGCCATGAATTATCAGAGCAAGCAAACTGTGTCAAGACTAATGATAGAGTGGGAAACCCCTAATGGATATTTTCACAGCTGTGCAAACATATTTCCAAGGTTAATGAGTAATTTCTCTCAGACTGAAACAGTTCTTGTCCAAGCTGCAAATGTAATGAGGTGCGATGCTAATTAATCATGTTCTCATGGCCATCAACTCAGAGAGGAGTTCTTGTCCACATCTTGTTCACAGAGTGCTTCTTGACTAATGGTTCTCTCCATGGCATCTATGCATGAACAAAGTCATTTTGAGTGAACTTTCTGTCTTTCCCTATGTTTTGCTCACAGGTTGTAATTGAACTGTGATATCAAGCTGGAAATAGCTTAAACCAATGTGTTTGAAGACCTTATATTCAATGTTAAAACCAGATTGATATGTTTGAAATGTAGGAATCATGTAGACATGAGGTATTAGGAAAACAATTAAGCATTCTTCATCATAGACTTCATTTAAATGACAAGTCCTGTTGTGTTTTCTACAAGCATGTAGTAAGACATAATCTTAAAGTGCTCTCAATCTCTTGACTCTCTTTCTTAGGACCATTGAAGACCTGTACGAAGAGTTAGTGAGAGAAGGGATCATAGTTCGCTGTCCCAAGTTTGCACTCAACGACTACATAGGGGAGTACAGCTACCTGGGCACAACACTGAGACAAGCAAACATCGAACCTATGCCATCTTTGTCCGATGTCAGGCAGCTTGTGGCGCTCTACGGCATTCTACCCCTAGGTAAAGTCATCTTCCCTGCTGGCCACTCTTTGCTAAACCTGACATTCTTACATAAAGATATTACTCTTCCAATCTTTCTGAATCTTTGCGCTCTTTCCTTTTTTTTTTCCCCATTGCTTTCACTCGGTTGAATGAGTTACGTCAGTGGTTATTTCTTAATGGCGGTGAAAGAATTTCTAAGTCCATAATTGTGGCATGTCGTCCCAAGGACCCAGGACTCAAGGATCCTATTCTCAATGTCTTTTTGAATGAGACCCAAACAATTAACATCATTTCTTGAATTTTCTTGAGTTTTGTTACGCCAAAATGATTAAATGATTGTCATATGCTCGTTCTTTTCTAAACTCCACAAATATTCCATGTGTGGAGTGTAAATTGGAAGATATGATAAACGACACCTTCACATTCCTATGTTTGCTCTACTGACAAGACAATTCTCAACACGTTGACCCAGGTTCCCAGGCTGTCCATGAGAAAGCCCCTTACATCAAGTCCATCCTGCTGGCCGGTCCGCGTGGTACAGGGAAGCGCAGCCTGGTCCACGCCATCTGCACTGAGACAGGGGCCAACCTGTTTGACCTCACCGCTACCAACATTGCGGGCAAGTACCCGGGCAAGGCAGGCCTGACCATGCTGATGCACCTGGTGCTGAAGGTGGCGAGGCAGCTGCAGCCTTCCGTCATCATGATCGGCGATGCGGAGAGGACTTGGCTGAAGAAGGTTCCCAAGACAGACAAGGTGAGGATCAACCTTGTATCCCAAGAACTAACATAAGACCTAGTCTATTTACAGAAAGGATTGAGTGCGTGCCTTTTCCCTTGTTGTGAAGTTGTCTGAGGCAGCTTGTTACCATGTTGTCTGTCCCTCCGTCGGCAATATTCATTATCCATTTTGTATTGTACAGTTCATTAGTTCACTTGTCTTGTTTTGGTAAATCTATTAATGATCATTGATTAAGGTTAAAGTTTCAAATTGAATAACTCTTGGTATAGTTTTGGGAATATGAAGAGACTATGGTATGTGAATCTCTCTCAAAAGCTCCCCCAAAAAAAAGAAAAAAAAAAGGAGAATATTTCGGGAATTTTGAGTAGTTCACCCTGGTGCACGTCTATGTATTGCAGAATGCATGCATAGATGAGATTAACAGCTGGTATGATATTGAATAAAAAGACAAATCCAATCACATGTATAGTGATGATATACAGTATGCAGCTTGATCTCCCACTGCAAGTTGTGATCAAAGGGAGTTTGCATTGAATCACCAGCACTATGTTTATTGTATCTTTACTGCATTAGAGCATAGCAGACATCCACTGTAGTAAATTGTACACTTTATTTCTTTGTAGTATATGTTTGGCATAGTAGAATAATGAACTGTTTGTTTGTTTTTTCTTTCTTTCTCATGTAGACTGATCCAAAGCGTCTCAAAAAGGAGATCCCCAAGATGTTCAAGATTCTGAAGCCTGAGGATCGTGTGGTGTTGGTGGGGACCTCCAGGGCCCCCTTTGAGTGTGAGATGAAGGGGCTGGTAGGAGCCTTCCAGAGAGTCATCCTCATCCCAAGACCAGACTATGCCTCCAGACATCGTGAGTTTGCCTCTCAGATACCCCTTCCATAAACATCCATGTCTTTTGTTGAAAGCATTAGTCGAAAGAGAGTATGCTCCCACTGCCAATGTTCTGTAAATGATGAATGAAAGATATAATACATGTATCATCAGTAAATGGCCATGCCAACTGGTGTTTCTGATTAAAGACTACTTTTGCACTGCAATGGTCACTGAGCATAGATGATTTGAGCAAACAGATGTCCCAAGTCAAGCAACATCATCAGGGCACTGTTTCATGAAAGTTGTCAGTCTCTAACAGTTACCATAGTAACAGTCAGTGATCAGAGCTTCACAGCCAATCAAAACCAAGGACTTTACTGAAATTGTCTGAGACTTGACAACTGGTCAGGACTGACAACTTCCATGAAATGGTGCCCAAATCTGTTACAACTGTATAAGTGCTAATACGGCACAAAGTATTCTGCTCGTATCCATCATCCATGCAAGTCTCCAGGAAAAAGCAAACAAATCAAAAATGCACGGAGAAAATTTTTTTCTGTCTTTTTCCTCCAGTGCTGTGGCGCAACCTGATCCTGAAGCACAATGGCATCCTGAACCCCCACTTTGACATGAGCTCCCTGTCCAAGGTGACCGATGGCTACACCCCAAAGCATGTGGTGACCGCCTGCCAACAAGTGCTGACTGAGAGACGCGTGTCCCAGCTGGCCAAGAGACCCCTCGTTGCCTCTGAGTTTGTCCCCCCGCTGGCCAGGCTCGAGCCAATCTACAAAGAAGAGGAGGAGGCTTTCAAGGTAGACAGCAATCAATTTCTCTTCTTTGTATATATGTCTGTTGGTATGCATGTGTGATTTGTGTATGTATACTTGTATGTATGTACAACTATATGCATGTACAGTGTATAGCACAATTCTGTTGTAATGAACATGGCTAAATTGAAACTCTCATTGTAACGAAATTAAAATTCAGGTCCTAAAATTGTCTGCGCATATTTATATACTTTATTTTTAGGCTATAACGAAGTTTCAATTTAACGAAAGAGAACTGCCGATCCCAAGAACTTCATTATAATGGGAGTCGCCTGTATTTCTATATCCTTGTGTGCATGTGGTTTATATGTTTTTAAATGGTATACATGCATCCATGGGTAATATATCCATCCCTTTTACTTTCTTTGTCTTTGGTTAATGGCATAATGGAAAGGTGTTTGTACTCTTTAATGCTCAGAGTATACATTGCATGACCAAAGGTAGAATCCTTGCTTCAGTAGATTTGACAGACTTGAATTTTCACTCATGTAATTACTACCCTGAAATTGTTTGAATGAATTACCTACTGAAGATATATGCATACCGTAAAAGGTTTTATTTTCAAGAGGGTTTAATTCTTGCAAATTTTGCAAGTCACTGATTGGCTGCAAATTTAATGAAACACAAAATGTTGCAAACAGACAGGCATTAGTACACCTACGATAAGCATTGATGTCAAATCGAGAAAACAGCATCTCGCGAAAATGTCTGTTTACTCATCATTCAGGGAAAATATCTGTATGCAAAAATAAAAGGTCTTACAGTATACCTCATGCTAGAAGCACTCATTTTTAATGTCTTGTCACCCCATCTCTCTTCTCCAGACCTGGTACGCCAAGACCCCGCTGGGCAAGAAGAGGGCCAAGGCGGCGGAGGGTAATGATGAAGACGACAAGGGCAAGAAGGGCAAAAAGGGAAAGAAAGGGAAGAAAGGGAAGAAGGGCAAAAAGAAGAAGTAAATCTTCCAGGCCGTGTATGGCCAATTCAACCCTACTGGTTATATCATCACCTTGTGGTCCGATCCTCGCCGAAGTCATATATGTACAAAGATTCATCATCCTATAGCACAAGCTGTGGCGGCAAGTGCCTTCAACTTCAAAACATCCGTTTGCTTTCAATATTCATGGGTGCCGTGCATCATATTGCAGACATTAATTCATTCTTTGTTGTAATGCAATAGATCGTTGGGCAAAGAAGTTAATTTTATCCTCACTCGATATCTTGACAGTGTTGCTCACAGTCATGGTGCATGTGATACTTTTGTAGAAGTGCCTTGAAATGAAACGTCAAATAATCATTAGCATAGGGCAGCAAGTGAGATGGACAGTAGCAGCAGAAAAGTAAAGGAACAACTTTTACAATAATTCAGAGACAATATGCAACTTATAGCAAGAAGAGTCTTTCAAGAAATGCCACTAGCAATTCCATCCATTTGTCATTCCTTACACCACACATTCAAATGCATCAATGTGACTTAATAGCGGTGTGCTTATGGGTGATGTTTCAAACGATGTCACAACGAAGCCACTGTTCATATATGACAGCAATATTATGCGACCCGAGTATGAAGTTTGAATTGCTTGTTCATCAGCATCTTTACAAAGTGGTAATGTGAGCAGATTGAATCAGTGCACATCAGCTGTCCTGCCTGAGCTATGGACAAGAACAATCAAATCTGATTCCTGTTTCAATCTTTGATTCAAGTCAATCTATCTTGTCTTCAAATAAATCTTACCATTACAGCAAATGTGAATGTTTTACTTTACTGGCTCACACGTGATCTTACTTATGTCAGAACCGACCATTTTCCATGAGAGAGAAAATCAGCACAGCTATTCACAGTTAAAAACTGAAGATGAAAGTCTCAAATTTTCATATATTTGGGGATTTTTTTTTCTTCTTTATTAATGTAGCATATTGTACACAATTTGGATGTAGTGGTACAAAATGTACAATAAAAGAAAGATTGGCAAATGTATGTAGCTATTTGGTGATGGAATACATTGTACTTGTCAACAATTTGATATCTACTGTAGATATCAGTCATGACAAAAGCATGGTTTTATTCAGTGAGACTCATACTGAAACCTTGATATCTGTCAATATAACATGCCTTGTAGAGATTTGTTTATATTATGGGACAAATGTACTTACATGTTCTTTGTAAATAAATTGAAATGCAGAGAGAGAGAGAGCTATTCTATCAATCATGTTGTCATTGAAGACTGGTTTGTTGTGTAATGTGTACAGATTTTGGTGGAGTGCTTATTTAACCCTTTTTTTTGGGGGGGGGGGGTGGTGTACAGTGGGATGGAGCAACAATCGCACATGACAAGTGAAGACCATTTTGCACATCTTGATCCAGGAACATTCTTCTCATTTTGAATCTTTACTTACTTTAATTTTTACTCCTTTTTTTTTAATGACAATTGTCGTACAAGAAGGGTACTAGTAAATCATTCAAATTGTACTCGTAAAAAAACATAAACTATGGAAATTTGGGCATACCGGAATAATTGACGAACATAAGCACACATCTTTATCTATGCTGTGAGAGAAGACACACAACCTACAGTAATGCAAGACTTATGTCTGGCTTACGATGACACCATCTGCCATAATGTTGGATTCAAATTTTGTTGTCGTGCAAATTAAGATACAATGTAATTGTGAATCCTGATATTTCTAAACTCTAAACTTACATGGCTAAAGTCCCTCTGCTATGTTTATAATGGTATCGCTGTACTCATATTGTATCACGGATGTAATAATATTCTAATAAGATTTTGTGAAATTATGCTCCCCAGCAGAATCTAATAGGGAAAATAGATATCTCGGCATGTGTGTGACTATTGCTACATTAAATCTGTTTTGTCGGTGTTGGCCAAGTAGGATAAAGTAGGGCACTAGTTCATTCAAGATAAGTCAAGTGAATATCCAAGCTCAAAGGATGGGAAGGAATCACATGTATTCTGAAATTTTGTGTGTTTACACAATATCTCAAGATCTTTTTGACGTATCTTGTCGACACCTTTACTGCATGTGCGCATGTGAACGGTATGACCAGGCTATTGCACACATACGTAATGAGATTAAAGACTCCCGGGAAGAGCAGGGGGTCTTGCGATCGAATTTTTAAAGTAGCACATAATTTCCCATCACTTGGCTTATCAGATTGGTAAAAAAAAAACAACAAAGTGAAACAAAAAGTACATTGTACCATTTGGGTAGATTCAGCGGGATCATGGTAAACTGTACACTGCAAGCAAGTTCATGTGATATCGATCAAGATCATGATGTCAAGTTTTTTTTCATTTTGCCATATTTCTTCTTTTTTGGGGGGCAGGGGGGGGGGCTGTTTGTATTTGGGTGGGTATTCCTTTGATTGTTTTTTTTCCCCTGTCGCATTGATTTTTATCATAGTTTGCCTATTTTCAAGTCAGAAAGTTTCATGAAAACCAAAGTCGTGAAAGATGAGAGAGACTGTGCGTACATAATTATGTGTGTGTGTAACCTATGTTGATTGAATGCACACTGAGCTTTGCCTGAATTCAAATCGTAAGCAGTTTAAGGACTAGGTAAGAATATAGTCGATATGACTGAGGGGAAAAAACAGCAACAACCAAGGATGCACTGCTGATGACGGTAATGATAGACGCCCACTAATATACATTGTATAACCCTTGTTTACCAGGGGCGGGAAAAATACAACTATAAAAAGCTTCTTGAGTTCGACCAAGCAGCTCATGTGAGATCTGTGGCTTACGTTTCATCAAGGACGTGCACCATTAACCTTAGACGAAAGAGATCGATCAACGTCAGAGAAAAGAGGAAAGGAAATCGGGGCGACCTAAGTGTTCGCGATGATCACGTAACCATGCCCGTTATAACACCCTTGGCCACATTTTAGTTGACAAAGCTAGAGTACTCAGTATGATATGAAGTAATAATCGTTATCCGTGAATGTGACATTGACTGCTCTTGCGAAGCGCTGTAATCTTGTTAAGTGAGGACGGCCCATGCTGAACGGGTTGTGAACGCTTTTTTTTTTCTGTGTGCGACAAGGCAAGTGAGAGTAAATGTTTTTTGAAAGGCAAGGGCGCGTGGTCGCGTTACCATGGGAACATTATAAAGTGGCGTGAGGTGCCACGGTATAAAGTCTCTAGTGGTGCATAGTTTGTGCTGCATCACGTGTACCGTGCGAAAAGTACACAATGGACAGCATAACATAAAAATTTGCGAATTTATGAGCGAACACCTCCTGTTCGACGTGAAAGCATTTTACGGAGCAACTGTTCATGCACATTTGTTGGTCAGCTGAAAGCATTATGAACCCGATACTCTTACAATATGAGATATTCCTTCTGTCAAAGTCAGCTTAAGTTATCATACAAATATTCATTAACGAAATTACTCGATGAAACGCGACAATCATATATTATTAAGCGCACGGCACTCTCACTAATTTCCTGCTGTCAGGGACATAACGCAAGAGGACGTAAACCAGTTGGAGTCAAATATCACTCAGTTTATCAAAAAGGGCTCTCTGTTGTTTTTGCACTTATAGTTACTGACAGTTGTACCGGTGGATTGGACTGCTCAATGTCTCGTCTGATCGGATTTTGTCGACATGTCTAGAAGAAGCTTCTCCATGAGATGAGAAAGAGGATTTTTCTTCTTCTTTCCCCCCCCCCCCCGTTGTTTGCATGCCTTTAGCTTTTGATAATCCCACGAGCCTGCTTTATGGAGCCCTCTGGATTTTACCCATAATGTGAGCAGTACCTTTACCCGTCAGCTTGTTGTGCATTTGTCTTACATCTTTGCTACCATGCCGTTAATGTGGTCTACCAAAGGCGATCTTAGCATATCTCCGCCATAATACCCTGCAATTGTCCTAAACTAAGCTGTTATCCACGGATTGATCACCCACTGAACGTAAATTTAGACTGCATCCACGTCATCGAAAGATATTGATTGCTCTTTTTTCCGTAGTTATCGCGCAAAGGGTGCCTTTCACGATAAACAGTGATTATATCATACTTTTCGTCGCATCCAGTATCGTATTTATCAATACGCAGGTAGCATACGTCTATTTGAAGATTATTTGACTTTTGTCGGCACTTTTCACATCGAAAGAAACCTGTCCGCCGTTGGAAGGAATTACATATCAAAGTCAAATACTCAATGAAGAGTAACAGTCATCGTCGCCTCGATTTCAGAGAATCGTTTACTTCGTGATCTCTACGAGTTTCATGCAAAACTGTCATTTCAACCGTTGTCCTTGCAGATCTTGCTGTGAGGAAATCTTCCCCGTCGTCCAAAGAAGCAAGGTCAAAATAAAAAAATGAGCTGAAAGATACGACTACAACCTTCTACGAGAAATCTCATTAAAAAGTGAATTATGATAATAACACTGAATACCTGGTGATACTCAACAGATCCGGTGTGCTTCGTTTGCTTGTATTAACACTGACGAAAATCTGAACAGAGCGTGGAACCGATTGGACGCATTTGTCATCTTTTGACTTCAGAAAGGGAAATATTCAGACCTGAGAAGTAATGAAGAGGAAGATCAATTTGTAATCCTGTGTTCAGAAACAACGGCAAATGAATGCATGTCTGTGTCTTTTGTTATTACACTGCAAAAAGTCCGGTTTAAATAGTGAACACCGAGCTGGTGTTAAATTTTCGGTGCTCATTTATGGTGTTAAATTAACACCTCCGGGTGTCATTTCCAAATTTTAAACTGTTTTTTTTTTTGGAAGAGTTTCTTAGTAACTGCACTTCTTGTTGATTTTTAATTTAAACAAGACCATCAAGAATTTTACATTAAAATACTAGATTTTTGAAAAAATGTGAAAATAAATTTACACCAAAGTAACACCAGCTGGTGTGGTCTCTTATTGAAGCTGGACGGGTGTTAAACCATTGATATTAACACCAACAAATATCAAATCAACACCATGTGGTGTCATTTTTGAATTAACACCAGTACAGTGTCAAAATAACACCAGGTACAGTGTCAAATTAACACCACGAAGTGTCAGGTGAATACTTTTCAACACCATCACAGTGCATTTTCAACACCTGTGGGTGTGGTCCTTTATTGAAGTTTGATCGGTGTTAGATTTAACACCCGTGGTGTTAAATCTAACACCGATGTTTTTACAGTGTACCGTATATCCTAAGATATTATCTTCGTCTATGAGACGCGAGCAAAGAAGGCTTATTGAAGTTTTGTTTTCTGTTTGTTTGTTTATTTTTTAGCTCACGCATCTGCACCTCTTGTCGCTACTCTGGACAATTTTGGCAAAACCACCATGTGACAATGAACAAACCTGCATTGGCATCAATACTGATACTGTTAGACTAGAAATTGAATCACCATCGTTATATCATGGACATGTGATAACCTCACAATGTTGTGACGCATTGTGACTAGCCCTGATTGTGACACGCATCATTTTTTTTACTCCTTTTTATTTTTGCATTATTTATTCTAATGGCTACGTATGTTTAAACCATGATTTTATGATTTAAAGCGTAATGTCACTCAGCAGCTCTTGACCTTAGTTACAATGCTCCTCCCGAAGAGCTTGTAAATATTTTATTGCAAGTAATCAGAATAATTGATCAGTATCCTCGATGAATAAAGTAACAATGGCTATTGGGGAAATAGCGCCAGAGGTAATTAGATGGTCGGTTGATGAATAAACGTACATAGGCGGTCGACTCTTTTCTAGCGTGGATGTATCGATGTGACTGAGTTTTATACAATTAGTTTCCGGTAGCCTGGGAAACCTTGTATAGTGAACGAACTTGCTTATTGTTATTCGCTTCTGTACATTAAAGATGATAATCATGTATATGTGGGAAGATGGGAAACACATAAATATTAACGTAAAAGGTCCACAATACAAAATGTACGGTTATTCTGACTGTATTTGCGTGTATATTTCATATGTCAACTCGCGATCATGATGAAGATGGGATTAAAGATGCAAGACTCGCTCCCGACACAATATGTATATCACTCATTCTGCCTGTAGGCCTAAGTAATCAGGAAATTCCAGGGGTACACTAGTACTTGTACGCCCGGTTGATACAAGGGTACGTCTTATCGATGTTTCATTCCATTGCGGAATCGCGATGCATAATGGGTTATAGATGCTGATGTACTTAGAAAAATAATTTTTGTGTATCTAGTAACAGAGAAGTGGGATTAGGAGGGGTAGTTTCCTTACAGTCGTATCTCCTCAATCTTCGCAGGAGAAACGTTATTCTGCTTTCATCATGGATTCAAATGATACTGGACACACGGACAGTTTTCATCCAGGAATGGCGTCCCTCTACGCGTACTACATATCACTGATAATTGTTGGAAGTCTTGGAAACGGACTCATAGTCCTTGCGTTTTGCTCGAATCCCAAATTGCGTCGCGTAACGGCAAACGTCTTCATCGCTCACCTTTCCGTGGTGAATATCGTAACCATGGCAACGGTAACCCCACTTTATCTGATAACGACAGAGAATGAAACAGCAACTGCTTATCGCGATGTGTCTTTCCCGCTGGCCATCGCCTTGGCGCAACACAGCTTGACGGCCATTGCTGTCAATCGGTATCTGCTTATTCGGCCCAATGGCACCTCGTACCAGCGCCTCTGCACTGGTCGGGCCATCCCAGTCGCCATGGCGGTGATGTGGATTCTCACCGGGGCCAACGTTCTTCCGCTCTGGATGGACATCTGGCAAGATACCCAATCTGGGCAGCGGGCAAAAGTGGGACTGTACATGATGTTAAACATCTTCCCCTCGATCGTCGTATTGCCAATCTTCAACTTCCTGACCCTGCGGAGTATCCAAAAAAGCCGACAAAGAGTGAACGGTATGCTTAATGGTAGTGAGAGGAAGGCTGGAGATCAGGTCAGCCGACGCACGGCCGTCAGCTTCACCCACGAAAATTCTGTGCGTCATAGCAGCATCAACAATCGTAATGGTATGGCTGCAGATGACTCTCCTAGTGCCATTAACATAGACCGGATAGAAAGGACAGTCGAGGACCTCGCTAGAGACGCTAACACTCAAGGCCAGATATCGGTGTCCATCGGAGCTCCTTTGGACTTCGACAAGCAGTGCACAGTCGCAATGACTCCTAGCTGTCAACATGACGTGAGACATCATGCGGAGGGAACATCCGCAAACAACACTGGCGACGACGAGAATTTTCGAGGCACAACTACACAGGAAGTTAGTAAAGAGAGTCAGGCTATTGTCCTGGGGAGACAAGGAGAAATGTGCACAACCAACGTCGAGCAGGGTTGGTGTCTTGATCGTGTCCATGGCAAAGACGGCTCAGAAACCTGCCCCGCCCCCAGTAAGTCCGGTCGCCAAAAGTCTAGAAAGCCCAAAACTGCAAGAGTCGGTCGCGGTGAGATTAAGTTGATCCGTCTCATGATTCTGATGAACATCATACTGGCAATTTCATGGACACCCTTGATAATACTTATCTCCAGCTGGTCTATGCCAGATCGGGTGCGCTTGAGCGTCGCAAAGCTCAGAAATTTTCTCTATCTTGTCCCAGTCTTTCCTACTACAGTTCCATTCGTCTACATTTGGAGTAATGTGCACATTCAACGGACTCTACGCAAAGTGGCACTAAAACTTTGCAATGCGTGCTGCTCTCGACCTGATACCGTAGATAGGTCAGAAACAACAGTGTTTTACTGATACACTTACAAAAGATTAAAGGAGACCTCCGGATGATTTCCAGACTTTTACATTTGAACAACTATAAATCAGTTATACTGAGAGCAGGTTTTCAGAATTTATAGTGATTGGGATGAGGAATAAGAATGTTTTCAAAATTTACAACAAATTGTAATGAACAAGGATGATGACGTGGCAGCTTCATCATAAGAATGCCTGAGTTGGAGCTCAAGGAAGCAGAACAAAAGAAGAAGGCATGCATAGATTCTACACCGGTGAACTTGTTAAGCAAGCGGTATTGTAATGGAATTACACTGCTACATTTCTGAAATATGTGAGGCTCCTATGTCATCGATACTGTTCAGTGTGATTTGCTTAAGGTTTTCAGAATATTGGTTTCTCTGCTTAAGGACCACAATAAATTCCACAAATCTATACATGGAGCTGTTAATTTATGTAGTACATGATGTGAAATTATGAAAATTGTCTGTAATGTCCCTTTAACGGCAACTGTGATTTAGAGGTCATTCTCTGCAAAGCGCTACTGAAACTAAGTCGTTGTGGCAAACGTTTCCTTAAAGCGAGTTATATTTTTAAGCTCTTGAATCTGGGACGTGGATACTGTGTACACATTGTCGTGCATGTAGTGAATATATTGTTAGTGTGCTGATTTCTACAATCAAGAAATACATTGTTATTCTATAGTGGCTTAAAATTTTGCACAGAAAAAAAAGGCATTTCGGCAATGCCTACTTCGCAAATTAAAGTTCATGTGTACAAGGATGAACAAAAACAAAATTGTAAACCTAGTGTCTGTGGTTTTGGCAGCGGTCTGTAATCTATATCTAAAGATTCTATTCAGTGGCGGATCCAGGGGGAGCGCACCGGGCGCCCCTCCCCCTTTATTTTTTGCCAAAACAAAAGAAATAAAAAGAAAAAATGGGGGGGGGGGGCCCCCCCCCCCCCCTTTGATTTTGTTAAGGCACCCCCTCTTTACGTAATTCCTGGATCCGCCCCTGCTATTGGCCACTTTGTTTGCTTTTCAACAACGAGGATATAGTACTTGATCTAATTAAGATATTACTCCCAATTTTTCACCAGAAAGTATTATAAAAATATAGCCAAAATAGAAGTAAGACGCTGTTCCCGCATTTTAGATTTTATAGCAGCTTTGCGCACAATCAATTCGAATTGTTCATACCTGTCACTCGAATTTGACGATACTTTTTTGAAAGTCTTGCTTTTGCGACCAAAAGAATATTGTATTTGTGATATCTAAATTGAAAGTATATGAGAATGTTAATGCATTTAGGGTCAATAGATGAACGTTATTTTCCGTGATTCGATTTTGTGTTTCTGATGTGAACAGATACTAAAGTTAGTCATTTCTGTAATTTGAAGGAAAAACTGCTGAAGAAGATAAAGGCAATGAATAAAGTCAGAATATATCGGTAAGCTGTGCATGTCATGGCGGTTTTTTTTTTCTTTAGGTCCGATACATACTGCAAGTAAACAGTAAATAACAGTATATATTTTACAAAATTAGGTATGCTGATCTTACAATACAAACACGAGACGCTGTAAACAAACAAACAAACAAACAAACACAAGCACACACACACACACACACACACACATATATATATATATATATATTAGCTGTTGTTAAATACAACGACGAAGTGAACATCATAACCACGGAACTTTCGATTTGGGAAAAGGCATGCTGCATTTTTTAGTGTGTAAATTTATTGGAATCACAAAACTCATTGATCTATAGATTTTACAGTACAGAAAACCCCGGTGGTATTTCTAAAAGCGTTCAGAATTTGAGATGCACCGATGCATCAGCAAGTGGGCATTTGTACTATACTAAAATGCATATATAATCTTTAAACGGTTTTCCTTCACTCAGTCTCAAAGCTTTTGTCACGTTTCCTGGAGTTTGGGATCTTTGAACAGTTGACATTTTGGACGATTTTACTCACAAAATAATCTGAGAGCAGGACATTCAAACACACATGGTTTGATAAAAACATACCATATCGTATTACATTACATTTTGTACATTATATTATATTATATTACATTATATTATATTATATTATATTATATTATATTATATTATATTATATTATATTATATTATATGATATGATATTATATTATATTATATTATATTATATCATAGCATGTCATAACATATTATAGTACATATCACTACCATATAAGTATATAGAATTATATATATATATAAATGAATCCCTCGAAAAAGTCCTGAACTCCTGTTTGATGCATCATATTTTTCTTCTATCTGCCTCATTTTATTTGAATGTGACATCATTAGAAAACCTGATTGTATCTTTACAATCACAACTCACTTGTTCCCATCATGCATTCCTGGAATGTACAGTGCAACTGAGTAAAATGTCAAATGTAAAATGTTGCAAAATAGAGCAATTAATGTGTTACTGAATGTCAAACCGTGTAATCCCCATTCGTTTTGTTTTTTTTTTTTTGGTTTTGTTTTGTTTTTTTCATGGGAGGCATGTGCTTGAAAAGTATGCATTGTGAGATTATCATTAGATTCGAGGCCTCATCCATGAATTAGAACACTGCAGTATAGTATCTGCAGATTAAAATTGAACAATATATTGACTAGGCAATCATCTAATATTCAGGAAATTGGTGTTTTTGAAAGTGCTCACATTTTAGCTTTGCTTATTCCAGTGGCCTTTCATCGAAACAATACATTATTAATAGCGACTTTTCACTTTTGATCTTTTCCCCATCATACTCAGCTGTTTTGCACATTCCAGGAACACCCAGTCATAACAAGTGAGGTGTCATTTTAAAGATAATTCATCAGGTTTTCTTATGCTGTAGTATTCAATGAAGGGCATACTCGTGAAATAGGCCCCACCACTGCGTGTCCGTACTATACGGCGGCTCGCCTATTTATACTCGTGAATAACCAGCCCCACCGTGTGGCGTTCATCGGTAAGTAAGCACGGCGGTGGGGCTTCCTTCCGCAGTATACTACTCGTGAATGCGGCCCCACCAAACGGCGTTTACGCGAAATTGATACAGCGGTGGGGCCGATTTCCACAGCATAGCATCTTTCGTCCTCTCTTTCTTCTCGGAAGGACTCCCTAATGTCCCTCGACTAATTTAACGGCCAATCTAACCATAAATACAACCCTACCTAACCCTAAACCCTAACCCTAGGACCTACCCTTGCTTGCTAACGCACGGGTGCACGCGCACTGCGGTGGGGCCTATTTCACGATTTTGCCCAATGAAGATAATGCCGGTATAAGGGAAATATGATTATGAAACCTTGATAGCAAAACTTATTTTGAGGTGTTATATATATACAGTCAAACCTGCCTTAGCGGCCACCTCTCTATAGCGGCCACCTGTCTATAGCGGCCACTGAAAAATCCCCCCGAGAGAAAAGCAATGTTAAAGACCCTGTGTATAGCGTCCACCTGTCTAACGCGGCCAGCGGCCACAAATTTTGTTTCCCGTGGTAGATTTTAACCTGTCTATAGCGGCCCAAAACTCGATGGAGCCGTAGCCGAGCCGATAATTCAGCGTGTTTTTCTGCTTGTTAGCCGTGCCAGTCATTCCTGGGCAACGTTCAGTGATCACCATCGTTGCATTCATCACTTATTCAGTCACAATAATGCACTTTCTTCATGACTGTGCACATGCTACATGTACTGTGCAACAATTTCATAAACACTGGTATTGTTCTATGTATGATACACACATGTGCATACGTACACACATACATGTACATGTAAGTATATATAGATGTATACAACGATGATACATGTTACCTGTCTATAGCGGCCACCTGTCTATAACGGCCACTTTTCCCGTATCCCTTGGGTGGCCGCTATAGACAGGTTTGACTGTATATATATATATATATATATATATATATATATATATATATTATATATATATATATGTACTGCAAAAAGTCGTGTATTAAATAATTATGAAACACCGGGCTGGTGTTAGATTCTCGGTGCTCATTTGTGGAGCTATATTTACACTTCCAGCTAGGTGTCACTTCAAAATATAAAACTTTTTTTTTTAGACAGGTGATTAGTTACTGTTCGTCTTGATGATATTGAACTTCAACAAGACAAACAAGAACTCTCCGATAAAGTGCGTGATTTTTGAAAAAAAAAAGTTTAGAACACATTTACACCACGGTATTCTACACCGGTTGGTGTGGTCTCTTATTGACACTGGGTGGGTGCTATACCATTAACATTATTAACACCAGCAATATCAAATCAACACCATGTAGTGTCATTGTTGAATTAACACCGACGCAGTGTCAAAAATATCACCAGCTACAGTGTCAAATTAACACCACGAAGTGCCAGGTGAACACTTTTCAAAACCATCACAACATACTTTCTCCACCTGTCATGTGGTCGTCTATTGACCATTGATCGGTATTAGATTTAACACCCATGGTATTAATTCTAACACCACTCTTTTTGCAGTGATCGAGCCAGCCGAGAAAATGATAAGACAAGGGAGAAGATGAGTGAGAATTATGATCCACATTACAACACAATGTGGTTCGATCGCACAGTAAAGTGGAACTCCTGCAGTATTTTAAGTGTTAATTATCAAGGAAAATACTGAATTTGCGAGAAAAGTATAAACTGCATGTATCTGCTCGTAAATGACGGTTCTAGCTTGTGCATCATTTCTGCGTCTAAAGATGATTTTGAAATTAGATTGTACTGTATATTATAAATGTTCAGCTGCAATGCCGCATTGCAAATTCGATTTCCTCGCCGTATATTTTGGCATGCTTATCTCCATCAGTCGTGAATGAACTCCTCCCTGTGCCCTCTAGGCCGATTGGAAACTGAAGAAAGATTTCCACCTCTCATCGGCCTCCCTTCGTAATTGCATATACTCAAATACAACTACACATGTATACGATTATCCATAGCCGGGTTGCGTGATGTTTTTATAATGAGCAAAATGATGTTCCTGCAATGGGGAACACGACGTCGCTTGGATACGCGGGTATTACATTGGTCACGAGGAACACGATTTCAGTTTCAGCCAAAGACTTTCGGACGTACAGCCAAGAGTAATCCGTTCGTTCACATTTTTGTCGTCATAACCTTAATAAATGTACTTTATATCAAAGGATTGTAGGTATTCTAAGTAGGACAATATATCTCATCCAGCCCTTTCAAATAGGAAAGATAAGATACTGCCTTTGTAAGCGCCCCTCCCCCCCCCCCCCCCTCCCCCAGCCAACCAGTCGCTATAATCGTCACAAGAGGCCATAGGCTAAGCTGTGCCAGGCGGAGTATCTAGCTTAACTCGTTTGATGTTTCGGGGTACACCCTGCCTCGTTTCCATGGCAACGTTGACAACCATGCGTGAAAGGAAAAGGGATATCATTGCAAACACACGTTTAATGCATTCCGGACCACTCATCTCAAACAAGCACTGACCCTGCACACATCAACTTGTCAATGGTAATGAAAGTCTTAACCAGTTTAAGTTCAGGAAACCTTTTTTTCTTTATTCTTAAATTTTCTTCTTCTTCTTCTTCTTCTTGGTTTGGCGCTGCACCTTTATATCAGTTTTTTTTCTTGTTATTCATTGTTAGTATTTCGTAAGGTGGTATAAGCGCTTCACTTTAACTTGAGCCCTATCTTGGTCGCAAATCACTGTTTACTTTGTTGAGAAATCACCAAAAGCCTTTCAATTAATGCTGAAATTGGCAACACGCTTTGAAAGAGTTAAGTTCTTGTTTCTCCGTAAATTTTGGAATTTAGGTTGTTTGCTTGCTTGATCTTTTTGGGTTTTTTTTTCCTCATTCTGATCCTACTTAATGAATTTGACGAGTTTCATCTACTTTTTCTCCAATGTAATGTATACAAGATGCAATGTAAAATTCAGAGTTGACATCTAATTACCACATGTTGCTATATCTTCGGCAAAATAAACCCATGACGCGGTTGGTAAACGTGGATATGCATGCTTGGTATATTGTGAATTCGATTTTCATTTTTTTACATAAAAAGTATGGTCATTTCCCTGTATGTTTAAATCCATCATGGTATCTAATAAAAGACTATATAGATGAATACACTTTGGCAGGATATTATAGAGAGGGACTGTATCATGGGTTAAGGGTTTCCAATTATAATAATGCTTGGTATGAAAGCGAACCTCCTAATAACTACATGCTATTACCGATCCTCGAGAAAACCCCTAATTTACATTAACTTTGCGGATATATTCTATCATCATCCTGGCAATTAATGTTGAGGGGCTCATCATGAAGGGTAAAGAACTGATCTCTATGGCAACATCAATGACTCCAAATAAATTGTTTTACACTTCACTGCCTTGCACGTGTAATGTATACTTTGCTAATTTTCATAGCCCATCCATTCAATTCGCAAATGACACATAAAACTCTATAATATGACATTGTGGTAATATTACAAAGTGAACACTGCTAGTTGGCGCACTCGATGTTCTGTTCCTATACTTGCTTGGAGTGCAACTTCACATCATTCTCATTTCTGGCTTTAATAATGAGAGTAAAACTAAATAAAAAGAATCGCACATCTTACAAAGTAAAGATTAGATCAAAACTTAAAAAAACACGAAATATTATAATCTCAAAATGCTTTCAAGATGCGGTAATATCAATGTCAATCACAGTATAACATGCGAAGAAGATTAGGTGATGAGAGCCTCAGTCTATATCGATCTCCTCATAAATATTAACGGGAAACACCGATTGGACTAAGCCACCCAATGCGCTATTCGGTGACACCAGGTAAAAGGTTCAAAACTGTTTTCATATTTTCATTATAATGAAATTCCCATGCCTTTTTGTGTGTCTGAGTTTTAACCCCAGTTGCTATATGTAGACATTCATAGAGTAAATTTGAGCTGGCGTGGCATTTAAATTGTCCTGATCTTTATAGTATTTGTGTGTGGGGGGTGGGTGGGTGGATGAGTGAGCGCATTTTCGAAGGTCTTGATAATGTATGCTTTCCATTACCATGATTAAATTGGTTATTAAGCCGCTCTGCATTTATATTATTCGATTCCTATATATTCGTAGAAGGCAATCACCATAGCGGATTTTGATAATATTTATCAGTCAGATTGTGTATCTAATATCCTGCTCTCTTGATTTCATCTCAATGGCAATTTCTCCTCTCACTTCACCTTTTAACAATTCATGGTTTAGTTTTGCCCGATAGCATATCCCGATGCATAAACCATTTGTACCATATTCGCACTCACAACTTGCGAACGTGAGTAAATCGTAATATTAACGCTATACAAAGAAACTGTCCAATTTTCCAATAATTCATGTACAATTTATTTGGTTATACTAATTCACAGAACCCTTGCAAAATGAAGTGCAATGGAACAGGTTGTGACATGGTATTTTCCATCCAAGTGCCATTGTACAGAATGTCTGATACAGCCCTATAAATATATTACAGTGAAATATACAGTTCATCAAAATCCTTGCCTTTTTTTTGTCTTTGTTATTCAATTATCGTTATGCCGGTGTCCTCGAGCAAGTATAAAATTTTCCATTGTTGCCAGGTTCTATACCATCACAAGCGCCTCTCTTGCTCTCTCTCTCTCTCTCTCCATCTCTTGTTTTTTTTTTTTATCTCTCTCCCTCTCTCTTCATGCAACTCTTCATGCGACTTATACAGTGAACCACCTTCCATGTTAGACCACGATATGAATAGCAGATATATATATATATATATATATATATACATGTACACTCAGCAACAAAAAAAAGAAAGAAAAAAGAAAAAGAAAGGAAGTAAACACTTTTTCAAGTTCATCTTTTTCATAGACTATCTGGGTAAAAATGGTGTTTTAATATGTTAAAGGTAATCTAATTAGCCATCAACCTGTAGGTCAATGGAAAGGTTAACTTTACGCATGAGTGAACACATTCGTTTTTCTCTTCCAAGGCACAAAAGTAAAAATTGCAAAATGGACAAGTTGTTATTCAAGCATATTTGCTCTTCCATGTAATAATGATAACAAATAACAAATTCAATGTAATAGAAATGCAAATTAATTTGCAAAAAAAAAAAACAAGTTATGATCTCTATAATGTCTCTGTAACCCTTCAAAGGCAAAAAAAAAAATAATGAAGGAAAATGAAGAATCTTCTGTCAAATCTGCAGTCAAAAGACATAAGAGAAAAAAAATTATTGTAACAAAAAAAGTTAAATTTGAAACGTTATTCCAAATTAAGAAAATTTGAAATAATATTTGGTTCTTGAATTTGTCTCATGCATTCTTAAATTCCTTAATTAAAAGGTAAAATGAAGAAATTCTTTTGATTATCACCTTTACGGCTTACTCCATATGTCATTTAAAATTTGAATGGAGGGAAAATGCTTATGATCCTTTTTTAGTTTCCCCACTATGTTTTTGTTTTAAATATAAAGGGACACAATTGAACGGAAACTTATTTCTGCTATTTCATTCATGCCTCTTCATTGCGTTAAATTGGTCTTTTGTTATCATTGAATTTCAATATGTCCAATTCTGCAATTTTCACTTTTCTGCCTTGGAGGACAAAAACGAATGTATTCACTCATGCAATGTTTGATATGGAATATGACACATTGATTTTTATCAAAATCTTCTATGAAAAATATAAACTGGAAAAAGTGTTTACTTTCTTTCTTTCTTTTTTGCTGAGTGTATATGTGTATGAGATATATATATATATATATATATATATATATATATATGTATGTATATATATATTCATACAATTTTCAGTTCTCTTTTATATGAAATCTGAAAGTAATGAAATCAAAGAAACCAACTTTTAAAATGTAACTATGAAGGCGGTTTAACAATATCTTTCTATTCTATAAAAAAAAAGAACAGCAACAGATAAACAAGTAAACAAGTTTTGAAGATGAATTTAATGTTAACCGCAACAAAGCAGATTTGAAGTTCTTTCATTTTATTTCCTCTACCCTCCGTGATGATTACTAGTATACAATCCATATACCATCTATCAAAGTTTTGCAGGCAAAGGGAGTCGATTCAGTCAGCACACCTCATTTGACCACGTTGCCTCCGCGTCTTCATTATTACGTTCTCCCTCAATCTGCTCTAACTCAAGACTCTTTGCGAGTCGCAATTTTTTTTATCCCGCAAATCATGTTGGTCATAATAATTTACTTGATACATGCGGACAGTGATTCGACTGCAAATAAATTCGCTCGGTGATCATTCCTCAAAACACACAACTATACTCATGTACGGTCTGTAGCAACGTTGTCTCTGAAAGTGACCTTGTCATCCAATGCTGTATAATGTTGTACGCGACGTCGCATGTGCATTACAGGTATTCAGTGGTGATGTTTAAAAAATGTGCAAACAAAAATGTCTGAGCATTTAATTTCCCCAGCATATTCTGATAAGATTAGAAGTGATAAGATTGGAAGTGTCAGGTATATGGCCGTTACGGACGCTTCGGCTGTCGGAAAACATCCTTTCGTTTGGTCTGTCGCGTCTGTTTCTTTGTTTGTTTTATTGTTTTTCACTTGGGGTGCGCTACTCGTTTACGGAAATAATGTGATATGTACAGACATGTAAAAACGCAGCATCCCAATGCAATACATTAGTCACTGACACTGTAGACAAAAAATATATCCGAAGTACAACTTTCATTTGAATCAGTTGTTTTTCTAATAATGAAATGACAGAATCGAGTACGTGTAGTGAACTCTTTTTCATGTTGTATTTTTCGTCTTTCCTCCTTTTTTCCTTTTTAACAGTTTGACATAAGATATTCTGCAGTTTCCTTAACTGATCTCTGTTACCGATTGTGCGATTGAAAATAAAAGCAGTCTCTGGAGTTCTGAGAAGTCTGCCATTCCGTCCATGCCCTAATGCTTACAAGGACGAACCGCTACTTCAGCATTTCGTATTACCAGGGAGGTGAGACACCTCCCTGGTAATACTAATATAGTGAGTATTCCATTGGCTTGCATGGATGCTATAGGTAGCCGCGTGGTGGCGACTCGGGTCTCGCTGGTACATGTCAGAGTGGTCTAGGAGATGTCTCCGCAACGTCCTCTTGAGACTGTAGCCTAGTCTCCAAGAAGACGCGAGATGTATGTTTGTTTGTTTTTTTCGGGGACCTATTTCTAGTCTCTAGTTGGCCTTGGAGAAGTCTCCGCGATGTCTTTATCACGTCTCCTTCGTCGCGGCCGAGTCACTGAGACAAAGTCTCCGCGACCTGCTGGGAGCAAATGTTGTACAGTTTGTACTTTGAGAAAGGGTTGGGACTTGTGGCGCTTTGATTTATCTTTGCCAATACGTGTCTAAAATAAGGCAATCATGACTATACATCTATTATTTTACTTGAACCAAACGGCATCATAATTTTTTTTTCAGCAATTATTCCAACGTGATCGGGCGGACTTCGCGAAGGCTGTGAAGATAATACTATAAGTGTTGGGATTGATAATTCCTTTAATCTGATCATCGGTGTTGG
This sequence comes from Diadema antillarum, assembly GCF_040938485.1. Taxonomy (NCBI): domain Eukaryota; kingdom Metazoa; phylum Echinodermata; class Echinoidea; order Diadematoida; family Diadematidae; genus Diadema; species Diadema antillarum. The sequence goes on from NW_027271462.1 coordinate 2,066,695, forward strand.
AGCTCGATTCAAGGTATTTTTTGGGGAGATACATTGGTTGTGGAACTAAACCTAATAGCGCTTGCACGGAACTTGAAATCATCCAGTGAGTGTACGGTACTAATATTCTCTGAACTGTCATAATTTCCTCGGAAGAGGGCGCTAGAGTATATCTGTGTCTGTGTGGGATGGAGGATTTTGTTTGTTTGATTTTCTTTTTTAATCGAGACTGACGATCATTACATTTCATTTCATTTATCAAATTTCCACAAAAATTGTACAGTGCTGTATTTACAACATACATCCATGGCAATGACAAGTAACACATAATTTGTAAATTCAGCGTATAAAGACTACAGATTACATGATACAAAATGAATTGAAATCAACATAAAGTACGTTACATTCATCATGGATAATTTAGATATGGTGGGAACCTAGATAGAAGCAGATGCTTGTGGGTGTATGCCCGCAGAAAAAAAAAGAAAAAGTCAGTTAAAATCAGTTACACTCACACACTCAGACTGCACGCACGTAAGTGCACCTGGACTTGCGTGCGTGCACACACAGTCAAACACAACAAAGAGAAGAGAATGAGAGGAAGAGAGAAGGAGACCGTCATACGGACACTAGTTTTCGGCGTACGGTACTTGTCACTTTGTCATGTTGGATATCTATGTATTTCTTTGAATAAAACCTCAAAAACTTCAGGCAAAACACAGATATTCAAATGATTATAGGCCGACATCAAAATTCATAATTTCGTTTAGTACAAATCATCTAATTCTTAAAATGTTACTACATTTGTATATAAAAAAGTGGATCAATATGTTCGCATACAGTAACTTACGCACTTACACTTAAAATTTTTTTACCGGAAGACGAGCTAACTTAATTCTTGTTGAGTTGAGACAGATTAAAGTTGCTAAATAGATTTTTAAAAAGAGGTAAAAATAGGAAAATACGGGATATTTTTAATCATAATGTCTTGTCAAGAACATTCCTTGTTATGTTACAAGTGAGGTACCACTGGAAAGCTTTACTTGTTATATGGCACATATATTAGTGCCATATTACAAGCAAGGTTTTCAGTCCATTTTGCCATGAAACTCTAAGTGTTCATTAGATTATTATTTGATGGGGTTAATAGGAGGTAAATCTGTTTTTCCCACTGTGAAATGATTTCATCTGCTCTTCTTGAGGTTGTCATGAAACTGACGGATGTGTCCCCTTACAGATGCTATTTATAAAATACATTGTATATGCACATCGCTTTGATTCGATCATGGCGCTCTGACGATGCTCAGGAGCTGTCTACGATTCATCTTGCTCATCCGCAGGGGGCGCTCTTCAACACAGTGGCTCAGCTCAGAACCTTCAGTATCTCACTCTGCTGTGGCTCTTCCGTGTCCACACGAGCGTGGAAGTTTCTCTGCCGTGCGAAAAGCGCGGACTCGCCGGTTTCCATGGCTACGCCGTAGGCGTTCGAACAGCGATGTCAGAGTGGTTTCAGAACACCCATACCTCATCATGCAAAGGGTTACTTCTGGCGACTCGGAGCCATCATCTCCGGAATCTAATGACTATTTTGCCCTTGCATATGCCATTCTCACTTGAAAGCTTAAACGTCAAGAAAAATGTAGTCCTACCTGATAAGATACCCAAAGTACTTATGAGCTTGGGCTGAGAAACATATACGCAGTGTTCAGTGCAGAATGTAATAACATTTTTTTTTAACCCAGTAATCAAACTCTTTGCATCATAAGGCGTTGTAAATTATGTACACTGTACTTTTTTTTTTCAAGTGATGTGTTTATTCTGAATGGAAAGTCATTGCTGTTCTAGGCAATCATGAAGGTTGTAAACTCAGTATTTTGTGCAGCAGTGTATACCTCTAAAGCCGAAACAGAGATACTCGTTCGTACGTTCGTATTTATTTTTGCTTCTCAAATCAAATCAAATAAGATAAAAAATGAATAATATCAATGTGACAAATTAAAACCAAACATGACCAAATGACAAAGGAGCAATACAAAACAAAAGTGCAGTTTACCAAGTCCATAACAAAAATTTTAGTAAAGCATTGATAGTTACATATAATACAAATAAGGCAGTGCATTTTATCAAATAAGGATGCAGGAGACGGTCATATTCATTCAACTCTTAAGAGCTTGTATTTTCCGATTACCCCTTGTCCTAACCAAGGCCGAGTCACGGGTGCAGATGACATAATTTTCACAGATGAACACGGATACATTTGCCCGTTACAAACTACAGTACATTGTACAACCCAAACCCGCACCTCCAAAAACGCACAAGATACAAACGTACGTGAAGCAGCAAAAACATACGTTATGTATATAAGCACACACAGTGTTATATGACCCTGTACAATCTAAATCTACTATCAACAGTGTAGGACATATAATACAGACAACACGTACTGGCAGCAGGTAGTACCATTCAGCAATCAACCAAGTATTGGATGATGTATAACGAAAGAAAAAAGCTGCACCTCATTGTAATAGTCATTATAGGAATTTCAAGAAAACCGAAGTCTTTCACAAATATTTAGGATGTGAATATCCATAACCTCAACGTTGTTGGCTCTTCGTCTGTCTTTGTGCACCATAAATACTAATGGATCTCATCAATGCAGAAGGAAACAAACGACAATAGCAAAATGTCTGTCCAGTGATAAATATCCCATCATGCTTGTCATGTATAATGTACATCCTTAAGGCGGGCTCTTTGTTTCTAGTGATCTTCCGCCGTTCACATCAGAAAAAAAAAAATGGTTCATTTACAATCAGGTTAAGCCATTCTACGAAGGTGTGTGGAGTCTTGGCAGCCTCTTAATTTCTGTTAAACCATGCATGTATCTACCAGGATGTAAACAGAATTGTAGTATCTATCCTTACAAGTGCACTATTTCTTTCAAGGAACGCGACCCCCCCCCCCCCTTCCCGAAAACAAAAAAAAAAGCAAAACAAAGAAACAACAACTTCACTTACTCTACCAATTTACTTATTCTAACCCTATACATGAATGCAACATAGAACATTGTTTAAGTATTACAGACTTTGGCTGACACATATAATTATAAGCGCATGTATGCAGCAATGGGAAGGACCTAGGCCTATAAACATGGCATGCCTTGTAGACCAAAGACATACGCTATGGATAAAATTTACCATTTTCTATACTTCTGCGCTTATTTACAATAAACATTATTGTGCAAAGTGATATTCACCAGAGAAAACATTCCGTTACCCTTTACGTATCAGGTTTGATGGTGGAGGAGTCAACATTGCTCGTGTTGCTGATATAAATATTTGGTCATCAGTTCAATGCTTCTCTAGTCCCTGGACCGAGAAATCAGTCTTTACCGTCAGACACGATAAAATGTCCCACGGAGACTACGTCTGGCTTCACGCAATCTCTCTCCTCGCAATCGCAATCCTGTGAATTACAAATGTATAATTCCAATGGAAATTAACATTTTCTGGTCCACAGTGAGCTTACTTACTTCAGTATTATGTCTGCCTGCATAAGATCCTTTTCATGTACACTTTGCAAAAATTTCACGTCACACAATAGCGTATTGACGTGTGTAATTATGCTTTTAGACTGGTTTGCCATTCTTCTCAAGAAAGGAGTGTTTCACAGACAATGTACTCGTGTCTCTTAGAGATCAGACTGCATACCTTGCACTGAGTTCCCGGCCCTCAAACTCTTGGAGGTCTTAACTTTGAGCACTGTCTCCAGACAGCTGTCCTGTACTTTCTATTCGTCCACATGAAAGCATAGGGTATGACGGCAGGATATACGGGTATGAAGGAGCCGAATGCATCAAGGTAGTTGCGAAATTGGTCGTCACTCAAAATCCAGGCGAGCAGTGATGGTGTCCAGACAATGACCAACACAAGATACATGATCAGCATCATCTTGATCATGCGCGTTTCGTTCCTGCCCACCACCAGCCGTTCCTCTCGCTGGATCACCGGACCCTCTGACTCCCGGGTAGTGCTGCTGCTCGGTTGGATCACCCTAGGACGTCCAGCCCCTCCAGGCAAGTTGTTGCGGGTGCTGGTAGACGCCGATACGGTGCTCCCGCACGCCACCGAGACCGGATCGGTGTTACAAATGGAGGTTGTCTGCGTTGGGGGTGGCGGAGCGTAGGACCCAGGTGTGTCACGGACAACTTGCACGGCTTCGATGCGATTTCGACTCGCCCGAATCGTGCGGATGATCGCGCATTGGAAACACGGGATTGCAATGAGGGGACAGTAGTTCAAGATGCTGGGAAGGTAGAACAATTTTTCGAGAACGGCGACTGCCTTCGTATCTTCCTTTCGCTCTTTCCACATGACAGCGGCCCAAAATAACGTTATGACAGAGATAGCCAAGAACCAAATGGTCAGCAGAAGGCACGCCATAGCCTTCCAGCCGGTACAACACGTCCGGTAGGTCGAGTTAGGTCTAGCAATCAGCAGGTACTGGTTTGCAGCCACGGCAGTCAGTGTGAATATAGACGAGATAGCGCAGAGTTGGAGGAAGTATTCACCCGCGTACAGCGCCGTGATGAAACCACTCCCCTGACACTCCACAAAATTTTGGGCGGATACCATCGGAGAAAAGAGAAGAGATGTGATGAAATTCACCACCGTGTTGCTGCAGATGAGAAAGTTCATGGACTTCTTCAACAGACCAGGGTTCGATGCGAAGACGACCAGCAGCATGCCGTTACCTACCGTCCCCGAGATGATCACGACGAAGAAATAGACAATGGCCGGCACCCTGACGGCAGCTGGAATATCTGGGCAAGTGTAAGTGGCAACTGATGCAGTTATTGTTGCCATGGTAATGTTGGTGCTACTTTCGCTCGGCATTATGGCTTCTTTTGTGGTGTGTCACATATCAGCACCTGCAGGAGGGAAGCTGAATGCGAATGGTTGCACTTCCGCTGAAAACATAAGGGGAAGAAACGACACAAAATCAATCATTAGTCCTTGGTACAAAGAAAGCTGTTTAGGCTCTCTCTCTCTCTCTCTCTGCGACAGAAATGATGATAAAAGGGATGGTATAGTATTGGTTTAGGTGAGGATTCAGTTTTAACTTTTTCCGAGATACAATACTTAGAAAACAATTTATGAATCATATTGCTAAAGATTGTACAGGTCTAAGATGAATTCAAGCTGTATTTAGTGAAAATCGATTTTGAAATGACTGGGATATCCAAAAACAAAGTAAAACAAAGCAATCCTAATAAAAGTTGGGTTCCACCTTTTATAAATTTAGCTTTATTTGGATATCTCAACCATTTATCAGTTAAACTCTGAATTCCTCTTAGAATTATATGCTTTTTCCTATTTCATAAAAAAATCTCATTATCTCAAAAGAATCATCACCAAAATTGTAAGCCTTGAGCCCCATCTCAACCGAAAGACAGTGTACCAGTCCTTTAATGTTACTTATCTGCAAAATTCTGTCCTTGACATAAGTTATGCGTGGATGGCAAAGACTGGCCTTGGTGGCGCATTGAGGTAAAGGCGCTTGTCATGAGAAAAAAAAATATCCGTACCTGAAGACAAGTAATAGTAAGGTTGTCGTGGTTTCTACAGTGTGGCATCATAAGAGTGGTTGTTATTGTAAATCAGTATATTTAGTGATAAAGTATCTAAGAAAATAAAGGCAGTTATAGACGTACTTATAGTAGCAGTAGTGTAGGTTTTCCCGGCCAATTTCGCACTTTTGTCAGTCCAATTGTTGATAAAAGGTTCATTCAATTTAGCGAAAATCCTCGTCACTGCACATTCTGTCATTAAAAATTGGAACTTGTTCGTTTAATTTAGCTTTTCGATCAATGAAATTCGCACATGTGCTTTTCGAAAACCTATAGTAGTATAAGTAGTAGTAGTAGTAGTAGTAGTAGTAGAGTTTAATCAGGAGTGGAAACAAGGGTTACGTAATAAACAGTATTGCATTATAGTAGTAGCAGTAGTGAATTTACCCCCTTAGTTAAACAGTATAACAATTACTTATCAATGTAGTTAGCAGCAGTATGACATACAGTAGTGCATTTACCGCCTCATAAATCAACAAGGGACGATGTATGATAGCACAGTGCAATTTCACTGTAGTAATCAAATAAGCCATGACTGCTTGAGCTAACATTTAATTTCATCTCGTGTCGTGTCTGGCGACCATTAGATATTTTACCCGAATTGCCGCCAATTCATTTTCCGCCAAATGGTGGCAGAGTTCACTTTTGCTCTCATCCAAGCATTAGCTAATAAGACCGAAAACAACAACATGAGGCCATTAAAAAAGATATTAATGATGGTAATTTTTCTTATACGATCACTCTCCGTATCATTCCAGATCCGTAAAAAACACACATAAAAACGTGCATGCTAGGATAATGTATGCACAATTATAATCTGGGATGATGTTCTCTGGCGTACGTGCAAGAGAGTAAATTCAGCCTTCAAAATGATTGCCATCAAGACGGAGGGGGGGGGGGGGGAATTACATCAAGCGTTTTGTCAAACACTTTTTAAAAAAAATAAATTTACTCTATAGGCATTTTCACATCAGCCCGATAAAAATCCAAGCTCGAGATATTTTTTTTATTTCCCAAGTCAGAAAATAGCGCACTATTTTGAAACATCGGGCTGATGTGAAAACGCCTATTGTCAATCAGATGCAAGCATTTCAGTAGCTAAAAGCAGTTTGTCAGAAAAAGAATAATCTGACAAAATGTGTGAAGAAATATTCATTGATGACAGCTCTTATCTATCATGTGATCGTGTGAATCTTTACATTTCCACAACTTTAGAAATTTGGGGCTTAATTTCCAGAAAATTATAGACATACCAATCTGTTTATTTGACCTTGTAGAATCCATAAAAACCAACTTGAAAGCGGTATGAAATTTCGCTTTACCTTATTCTTATTTTCCTCATTTCTTTTTGTGGGGATTATTATCCACCTATAAGATGTGATTAATGGTCGAATGTGCTGTTTAGTGATCGTTACCTGGTCTAGCGAAAATTTCACTTGATATTATATTGCGAGCAAAGTAATTATGAGTAAAATTTGATAAACGGAAAGTGCAACTATTCAATGTATACATGCAATTACGTACGATTCGTATAAGCATGAACACATGATGTTATTGTTTATTCATATATTATTTGCAACATACCTCTCGATTTTTCTAGAGTTTCATGGAATATCAACTTTCATACTGACGTTCGCTCATCATTCGAAAATAAAAAACATCGCTGAACTAATGGGGGCCTCCTTTCAGTCGTGTAAAATAAATTTGGTCAAAATGACGTCACAAAGCGTTCATTCTGTCAAAACATTGAATCAAGGCATGTTACGTCACATTCTGTCTCAGCTTCACTACCTGGTTCCCATTCTCCCCCGACTATAATAATAACTCCTGAGAGTTACATTAATCCGAACTCAAATTACAAGAGCAGCAAAACCCCGAAATTATACCGAAGTAAAACCAAGACTGTTGGTTCTAGTAACCAACGATAAGGCAACCCGATGTAACTACATAAATGTATGTAATAATATATGCATACACACACGCACACATTATGTATGCTTTATAAGGGGCCTACTAAGAAAAAAAAAATAAAAAACCTTCAGCAATACCAGGGGATACTTCTTTCACCATTGACCCTTGGTATACAGCATGTTTTGTACCCTCACATACGCAGTTTCTGCCTTGATTCTATATAAATGCGATAATCATTAGCCATATACATATATATGAATTTCCTCTCATCCACAAACTCTTGAAAACAAGAACGCTTTTACATGCTCCATGTTAAGATGCACTTACACGACAGGCAAAATCATCACTTGCTAGCCGGGTCAAGTTGGGCTCGTTGAACCGGTCTAGGAGCCGGGAGAACTTTGGCTGGATGCACTTTTGGCGCGATATATGCTCTACGGCAGTAACGTGAACGAAATTGACTGCTCCAGTGCGCGAAGGGGTGTGAGAAAGTGCGTCCAAACCCGAGGGATACTTGTCTGCAAACTGAAGTATCTGTACGATCCGAACAGATCTTGCAGGCGCAAATGGGTGCGATAATTACAACACCTGAGCATGCTTCGATGGATGTAGATTACGCAAATGAATTCCCGTGGGATGAAAAAAAAAAGAGTTACACAGCGTGACAGAATTAACATTAGTGTGTAGCACGTCATGATGTATGTTAGAACAAAGGAAACAATGGATTTCAGTGGGGATTATACTCATTCTCTGATTGCAGCTAGATCCAGAGATCGCAGTAAATGAAATGAACGCCTGAAATGTATGTATGAAAAAATCGCTTACTTGAAATGTGGGAGCGTGATAATGACAATTTTCAAGTCATATTTCTCGACGCGCACAAAGGGATTTATGACGTAAGGAATACATTAATGTCTGGCAAACAATAACTGATACAACTCAGCCATACGGCATTAATGTAAGTAAATATAACATCACGAGTTCTGGCACGTTCAGAAGTCAAATGAAGCAAATTGAATTGTTTGCGAAACTGGAACTTAATCATTGTTAATGATCATCCTATAGAAATTCCAGTGTGCTCTTCAACTCTAGATTTGAACTCTCACATTTTACATTTTCTTTAAGGAGCTCTTATCGGGCGCAACTTGAGAATAGAACGATTGCACGTATACTAGTAATAGTCTTACTAGAGAAAAAAAAGTAGTTCTCAGTCGTGCTTGACCGTTATTTTGATGCATTTTACCTGCGTCATTTTTACTCCCTTTTACAATATTTTAGCACTAAGTTACAACTTTTCACCAACACATCTCTTGTGGGATTTTCCAAGTCAGATATATTTCAGCATTTCTCTTTGACTAACATCATCTGGGTTGTGTTTAACCGTTTGAAAGAAAACAAAAATGACAACTCTTCTTCATACCATTTCAGTACGTCCTATAGATAAGGCGTGTTGTCACCAAGTTGTAAATGACTGGCAAGTAACAACCCTTGTTGACAGCATTAGGTCTTCTTTAAGGATTTTTTTCCCTTTTTCTTCATAATGGCTCCACAGAATTATCGAATGGTGTTTACACTGAAGTATCGACACCTATCATTATTATGAAATATGCCCGATATTCCAGAAATATGACAAAAATAAGATTCTGTACACCAAGTCAGATGGTACTCCACTCGAAAATGTTTCCCATATAAAATTTCTTGGAATAACAGTTGACAATAAGCTTTACAGGAAATTTCAGATTGACAGTATATGTAAAATTATTTCACCTAATATTGGTATAATTAATAAGCTTAAGTTTTGTTTTCCTCTGCCGTCCCTGCTTGTACTATATTCATCCTTAATATTGCCATATTTAAATTACGGTATTCTCGCGTGGGGAAATACATATAAAACATTTTTAGATAAATTACTTTTATTGCAAAAGAAATCACTCCGTGTCATATGTCATACTGCATTTTTGTCCCATACTGACCCACTATTTTATGAGCATACAATATTGAAAATTAATGATTTGTATTTGTTTAATCTAGGACAATTTATGTATAATCATAACAAAAATAATCTTCCAAACGTATTTGAAACAATGTTTCAAAGAAATCAATCCGTTCATAATTATCCAACACGGCGATCAAGTGATTTCCATTTGCCATTTCTGAGAACTTTGCTGGCTCAAAACACATTCATCTACGGTGGGCCAAAGTATTGGAATTCACTTCCCAACAATATTACAACAGCTCAATCTCTGAATTCCTTCAAGAGTAAATTAAAATCATTTTTATTGAAATTTTACAACATCCAACCGAGTTAGTTTTTCTTTATCATCTCAGTCAAGACATCATTCTTTTTTACATAAGTCCTCCTTCTAATTATGTCCCTGTCTTAGTTCTAGATATAACGATGTGTTTATTCTCTCTTTCTCCTGCATTCTTACCAACATAATTACGTGTAAAAAATGTTTTGCATTATATTCAATCCAGCTTGTATTTCATCACTTATTTTACATTATGGAATCTAGATTGCTTGCGTCCACGATGACACGTCCTGTAGTTTTTCCCCTTTTCCCCCTTTTTTTTCCTCTTTTTTTTTTCTCTCTTTTTTCCCTTTTCTTTCTTTTTCCCTTCCCAATCATCTTGATGTCAGTTGACATCGGTTCGTTTTATTTTGTTTTATATTGCTGTCTTGTGTATTTTCTGAGGGTCCCATATCGTACAAGCTATACTTCTTAATGGGACCCTCCACTTCCATCCTCATCCTTAGTTGACTTGTATTATACGCTTTATGTATATATCAACAAAGATGTAATTGCATCTACCTCTCATTTTCATATGTACCTTGTCAAATTATGCTCTGGAAGTATTACAAATATCCTGTACATATGCAATGTATATAATTTCTTTGTTTATTTGATGGAAGTGAAAATAAAGTTGAATCTTGAATCTTGAGTCACCTGCCTTTTCATTTGTGGTCTTACGTAATGGCACTGGTATATACATGTTAGCAATACTCCTCCACGTTAATGATCCTTATACTTCGCAATCAGCGTTAACAATCAGCGTTAATCAACCAGCTGCGGTTTCTTCGACTTAAGCGTATATTCTATATAAACAATGAGGGTGATTTTGCACCTTCTTGTTTGCAAGTATGAAGATATGTAATTTGGGACGTTGGTACCTGCCTGAGATATTTCTTTTAAAGTATTGTATAATCTGCGATTTCATAACACCGGAAAGACAGGTAAACATCTATCGTGGAGCTTCATGATAGGTTTAGAAGCATCAAAAGTCTAGTTGTAATTATAGCGTTTTGGCAATATTTGGCGGATATACCGCTCTGTGAAATTACTTCGTTCATCTAAGCCAGAACTGTTTTGATGCTTTGATAAGCTTCGAGTTAATGATTTGCTTTAAATATCAATTTTCTTTGATCATTCATGAGATCATCGTTTATATTAAATCTATAATATCACTTAGATTATCAACACGGAAAATAATGTTCGAGTCATATAAACAATTTTCCCCTGCTTTCTTCGCAGCAGAATTTGTACTGTGTTGTTACGAATCTAGTATACGTCCCTATACCTTTTCCTCGGGCCGGCCATCTTTTCAAGCAATGTTTACAATGGCGGCCCTCTGCATTATCGCTTCTTAAATAATTATAATATTGTTATTGTAATCCCTGCTGCATAGACATGCATACTGTAATATAATATCATTAATTTCCTTTTATATCGTTGTTTATGCAAGTCAAACGACTCTGTTTCAAATATACTTTGTATGTTTCCCATGTTCATGATTATGTAATTTATGTATATTGATTTGCAGAAGATAAATTATCTATCAAACAAATAAAAATTATCTCGCTTTGTTAGCAAAATTAAAAACATTAATAGAGATACTTTAAAAACAGTGTAAAACTTTGACTGGAAAAAAGTATATTAACATTTCTCTTTGTTTTGATGATTTGTCTCAGTGTCATGGTATTTGCGATTTTAATTTCTAACAGGAAAGTATATAGAAAGAATTTCAGTGTACGCTCCTGGTTGATCGAGATTAAAATAATACATGTAAAATTATGTTCTCTGCCGCATTTTCAATCACAAGTTGAACCAAAAACAACTAGTGAATGAAAGAAGTAAAAATACAAACAAACCCACAGATGAACCATTATCTCAATTGCTATGCACCGACGACTTGTCGAAGCTGTATGATATCTAGCCTGCGAATCACTGATGGTTTGTTATTTCTGTCATTAGCGACAAATAACCTGCAACCCCCCCCCACCCCCTCCCTTAAAAGGAGCTGAGAAATGAGTATTCTACAATAACACAGCAGCGCTGTCTAGGACTGATATTGTAGCATCACATGAGACACACATGACATATTATGATAAAAATAAATCAATGCATTCTTTTCTCAAATGCAAGATGATATATTTACTTTTCATCCCAGCAACTTTGCCTGTGGAGATTAAAAAAAAAACTACTAGTCGCTCGCCAAATCTTTTCTTAGCATTTCTAGTTATTCCAAAGCTGATTCGATATTGATTGACTTTCAGGGGTATAAGACATGTCTCTGCATAAATCGCTCATAATATCGAGGCGACGATATACTACTACTACTCAATATTCCCCCACCCTCCACATGTAAGAAACAATCGTGAATTTTTATATATCTTGAGGTGTTGGTCGGGCAAAAAGTAAATAGGGCCTACCACTCTATCCATCCTAGCAGTCGTCGTGAATGACGCAGTATTTGTTTCGCGCTTAGCAGCTCCCAAGTTTCCTGGAGCAGTGTTGACAAGGTAGCCTCTGACATATCTGAAATGATCAGGTAGATTATGCCCTTCCCAATAGACATATCTCACTTTCTCTTCATCAGCGCTACCAGAGGGTGCCACTGATCTCAAGAGGACGCGAGTGGGATGTTACCTCCATTGTAAGTAACGTCAACTTAAAAAGTGGTTCCTCCCAATTGCCTATTTTACCGGGGTTTAAATTGTCCTATGTTACCCTTCATCGTAAGTAAAGTCACCTAAAAAGTGCTTCCTACCAATTGCCTATATAACATGTATAACCATAGTTTTAATTGTCCTACGTTACCTCCATAGTACGTAACATCACCAGAAAAAGTGGTTCCTACCAATGGCCTAAATTACCTGGGTTTTAATCAAATTGTCCCATGTTACCTCCATCGTAAGTGACGTCACCTAAAGAGTGGTTCTTATACCAATATTGACAATACAGTGTATTACTGGGGTTTTAATTGTCCTACCGCAAAAAGCTTATATCATATGCATGTGTATTAACACTTCCACCTAAAATTGTATATAGTAGAAATAAATCAATGCATGTTTGCTTTATATGCGTGTGTAATTATGATAACAAATATATATATATATATATATATATATATATATATATATATATCCATGGGTGCACACAAATATGAACATAAACCATATGCTTCTGTGAGGTATACGTCGTCCTTTTAATTTGATTTGATTTGACATAATTTGATTTGAACCAGAAAGGTACTGTGGTTCAACACGTGTATAGTGTAATTTGTTTAAAAAAAGGGGGAGGGGAATTTGTCGGCACAGCATCCCTCTGAATGTCCAACGAGGATACTTCAACGACGAAATTGTATTATATCGATTGGCGCTTGTGAGACTAGTGTACTCATGGCAATTTTGAGGAGCTATACTCTACAACCAAATTCAAAATTTATTCAGTGGACCAAAGGATTTTGTCGCATTTGTCGGTCATATCCCTCACTCACAATATTGGCTGCTCAAAAAGGATACTGTACTTCAACGGGCAAGTTGTTGTGTTCTATTAATCTTTGGCGGTTTTTGTTCTGGCGGATATGAAAGTACATCATATACAGCTACATAGTATTATACAGGGATACTCTGTAAAACCCACTTTAGAATGTATTCACTGGCAAGGATTTTTAATACATCTAATTCTGTCACGGATTTTGATTGAGACCTTGCAGTTCAATCAGTTGATTACAATTGCCAGCCAGTATGATTTGCAAGGCGGTAATAACATTTTCCAATTCAATAGCGTCCGGAGGGGAGGGGAAGGGAGGGGAGGAGAAATCACTTTGTGTGGTTTTCGAGTTTTCTAGTTCATCTCTTCTTCTACAATATGTATTACTTTCGTATACATGTGTATCAAAGTAATTACCTTCATGGATGTGATAGTACAATTCATTAAATTGTGAAATTTGATTAATTAGTGAGGGAATATGTTACTTGCTGGACACATACGTTAATAATCATTGACAGAATCTTTGTTGAAAGGTTTTTGTTGGTGTATCCAAATAACATCAGCAGATTAATACTAAAAAACTATCAAAACACATAGATTATATACGGCATGTTCCTCATTTGGCTTCATAGGTGATGTTGAGGATATCTTGAATCAGCACATGCCAATTCAACATGCCTGTGCATTGCAGAAGGTGGGATATATATCGGCTGGAGTATGGAAGCTCCATAATGTCTTTATATTTATACGATATGCATAATGGGCTCATAGCGTGACAGTATACAAATATTGACTGCTCATGAGGATGATAACGCCTCGGGGTGATAGAAGGGTCGGTATGAAAAGCACCTCGGGAATGATAATTTCCTCCATCATCCGAATACAGAGCAGTTAATATTTGTTTTATATACCTCATCGTTTAAGACTTAACCAAGATCTAGGGCTAGACAAATACGAAGTAAATTCTAACTGTTAGGCCTAAACGTTAGCCCTAAAATCAGGCCACAGCCTGCGCTTGCTTGCATGGTTTTCGTGCATTTCACAGACTACCCAGTACGCACGGTACAGTGTACTCACTCACACGGCCTTCGGCGAGCTCCTGCATAAAATCGTGGCAGTAGATTACAGTATACATCCAGTTTCCCGTCGCTGGTGTTTTAATTTGATATTTCCAACATGCTGAGATTTGTCTCTGCTTCGGGATCCTAAGAAATCCTAATTGCAAAGTGTACGATCTTTGATCCAGCTCACTTCAAATCACGGAGGAGCGCTCGATCACCATGCCACGTTGAAACATGCCTGCTGTGCGCTAGTGCGATGATTTTGCATGTGTTTCGATGCGCGTAGTGAACGTCCTTGGGTCCGGGTATACCACGGTGGAGGGGTTGCGGACACCGCGCGCGAAGTCTAGTGTACTTGTTATGTGTACAAAAGTCGCGGAGGGTTTACGAATTCTATCACGAGGGTTTTGCCTTTCTATCACGAGGGGTTTGCCTTTCTATCACGAGGGTTTTGCCTTTCTATCACTTACATGAAAACCCTAAGGCAAGATAGACGGGACTACACCTTGTCACGTGATGTACTTTTGACCAATCAGTGATACGAATCTCACTTATGAGGTATATAAAATCGTCTATACCCATCGCTCAGTAGCTATATTTTGTTTTATATACCTCATAAGTGAGATTCGTATCACTGATTGGTCAAAAGTATATCACGTGACAAGGTGTAGTCCCGTCTATCTTGCCTTAGGGTTTTCATGTAAGTGATAGAAAGGCAAAACCCTCGTGATAGAAAGGCAAACCCCTCGTGATAGAAAGGTAAAACCCTCGTGATAGAATTCGTAAACCCTCCGCGACTTTTGTACACATAACAAGTACACTAGACTTCGCGCGCGGTGTCCGCAACCCCTCCACCCACCCAAGGACGTTCACTACGCGCATCGTATAAACACATGCAAAATCATCGCACTAGCGCACAACATGCAGGCATGTTTACGTGGCATGGTGATCGAGCGCTCCTCCATGATTTGAAGTGAGCTGGATCAAAGATCGTACACTTTGCAATTAGAATTTCTTAGGATCCCGAAGCAGAGACAAATCTCAGCATGTTGAAAATATCGAATTAAAAACACGAGCGACGGGAAACTGGATGTATACTGTAATCTTCTGCCAAGATTTTATGTAGGAGCTCGCCGAAGACCGTGTGACTGTGAATGAGTACAATGTACCGTGCGTACTGGGTATGGTAGTACGAAATGCACGAAAACCATGCAAGCAAGCGCAGGCTGTGGCCTGATTTTAGGGCTAACGTTTAGGCCTAACAGTTAGAATTTACGTCTTATTTGCCTAGCCCTAGATCTTGGTTAAGTCTTAAACGATGAGGTATATAAAACAAATATTAACTGCTCTGTATTCGGATGGTGGTGGAAATTATCATTCCCGAGGTGCTTTTCATACCGACCCTTCTATCACCCCGAGGCGTTAGCCGAGGGGTGATAGAAGGGTCGGTATGAAAAGCACCTCGGGAATGATAATTTCCACCATCATCCTCATGAGCAGTCAATATTTGTATAACATTTTGCTTGTAATGTCTACGTTCATGGTTTTGAATTGAATTTGCCCCTTATATTGTAACGACTTTGCAGGATACTCTGACTTAAGTCCTAAAATAACTCGAGCCCAGGAAAGGGGCCAAATATGCGCATAAATGAATCTGTACATTAGAAGTTGATTTTTTTTTTTTTTTTGGGGGGGGGGGGGGGGGGAGGGGGATTGCTGCCATAAAATCTACCAGAAACGCATCGCAATCATGAACTGATTGATTGGTGTGATGCTATCTAGAAAACGAGAATCTATTATCTCATAGTTCTTGTCGTTATCGTTTTGTAATGACTTATATATACTTTGCCTCCACCATCATTCGTTATGCGGCTCATTGTCATCATCTTGCACCCATTACGTCGTTCTGATATAGTTTTTTTTTATTGTATTGATTACAGGTTCCCGTAAACGTCAAAGCCTCCATTACACGCGTCATCCGTTTCATGCGGCGCGCACACACACACACACACACACACACGCACACACACAAACACACACACGCATTAAATATTGAGACATCTCATTTACTTCACATTGATTTGACTCTACATCTTTGATTTGATTCTGCACGCTGGAAATAAAGAGAAGAAGACATATGGCTTCGCCAACCGAAAACGAATCCAGCACTATCTACGAGGTGCAGACTGATCAGACAGTCGACTCGACTTTTGTCCGTAGACAGAAACCTATCGTCATCGCGTCGACGTCCTACTTCGTCGTCATCACCGCCATCGGCATCTTGGGCAATTTTACCCTGCTCTACGTCCTTGTCAAGACGAAAAGCTTCAGGAAGAACTCCGTAAATTCTCTCATTTTAGTAAACTCAGCGGTGAACTTTTTCATGTCGAGCGTGACGAATCCTATGTGCGCCGTGCAAAATTTCGTAACGGACACTAACATTTTCAATATGGTCATGAGCTACATCACGCTGCTTTTTAATGTCTGCTTGAATTTCGCGGTATACAACATGATAGCCATTGCTGTGAACCGCTTCCTACTTATCTCGCGACCGACACGAGCCTACGGCACCTGCTGTTCGACATCCAGAGCCGTGGGCGTGGTCTTGGTTCTAACGGGTGTGAATGTGGTCCTCTACATCATCATCACGCAGATGTCAAATCGATGCGAGAAGGGCATTAAGTGTGACAGAGAGACGTTCTTCGCACTAAACGTTTTATCGTACATTCTATTTTACATCCCGCTTCTTCTCATTCCTTGCTTTCACCTAGCAACCCTACGAGTAATTCGAGCCAGCAGAAATCGGGTGAAACCCACCGAAGGCGCAGTTGCGACTATCTCTGGAGGGATCACAGTGAGTGATATTCAGGCGCAGACTGTCACATCAAGAGCAACAATTGTGTCTGTTAAGACGAATTTCGCTCCAGATCCTGGCAATATGTCAGGCAACATCACTCAGCGTTCAAAGTACTTGCCGCGAAGATCGCAAACTCGTGGCACGGGTGGAAACACCGCGGATGCCGATCTTCTGCCAGACCCAAGCCAGATAAATTCACCGAGAGCTAAGAACTCCTGGCTGACATGTTTTATGGCTGTGGTTCGTGGGGACAAACCTGCAAGGAAGAAAAATCCTCGTCGGTGTAAGGGAGAAGTGATGATGATCCGAATGATGCTGTCCCTGTACGTTGTCCTTATTGTCTCATGCTTACCCTCGCTAGTCCTATTCGTGTTCCCGTCTTGGTCGGATTTTGGTGCCGTCATGCATCACTTCGGTGCGATGGCGCCGCTCTACCCTACCTTCATGCCATATGCAGTAATACTCACCAACAGACACATTCTCGACAGTTTCCGTCTCCATATTTGCCACTTATTTCGCAAGAAATAGACCAGCATGAGAAACCCGCATAACATGGTTAATGACAACAATATCAGCTAGCACCCCAAGACATGGAACACTGATGCAAGCCATTTCTGAATGGTCCTGAGAGTATTGTGTGGTAGTGCAGTCTGTGTAGCCTGTTTTCAAGTAGGCCTGTATCTTATGTAGAAATAATAAAACCAGTTCGGAGTTAGCTCATGGAGTTAGCTCATCGACCATAAGGGGCACTTCACTCGTTTTCAGAGCGACATAATGCATAAGCTTTACGTAACAATGGGATTCATCAATCCTGTCCAAACAAACAACGCACTTGCGTAGACCAGACGACAAGAATGATCAGTCAAGTGATATTAGGGGAAAGCATCCATTCCATTATTTTTCACCATATTTATCAACAACCTCTTTCAATTGATATTGTCAAGTGCCACTATTGCTGTCAGGTGGACGTGCTGGCAAGCAGCATTTCTACTCGTAAGGATTTCATGAATAATCATTCCATCACAGATGTTTATCCCGATGAATTTTAAAGCCAACTTGCCTGTTGGTACGAATGACCTTTTTTTCTGCTCATGCGCAAAGTAGAACTGCGAACTGGCTGATATACAGTTTTGGTTGCTCGTCGGTTTACTTCAACAGAAAACTTTTTCGTGGTTGTCGGCGTCACGAGAATTCAGAGTATAGGAAAGTGTTGTGTCTATTCAATTTAATTCAAATTAATAGTTTAATTATTTCCATCATCAAAAAGAAAAGAAAAAGTTGACATAATCCAAAGTGATACAATTTTTTTCTTTTTCTTACACTCGTCTGATAAAGGATTTTTTTTTTCAAATACAATATAAAGTATATGCACGAATGTTGTCATAAAAAAAGAAACAATGCACTTTGCCATGGCAACAAAAATAGTAGATAATCACAAAGATGGAAAACAGTGTTCCACTAAAAAAGCCAAGCTTGTAAGACGTGGAATGCTGGAACAAAACAACAACAGCACCAATTTGTTATACCAATAAAACATATTCATTTCAAATTCTTCTATGTGATATTGTATATTTATTCATTGATATATTATGATGTTGATACTATGAACAATACTTACTAGGATTTTAGAATGCAAACATATACACTATATAACGTATCACATTTGTGGCACAGACACTATGGGGCCAGGTATGCCAGGAAAATTGAACGGAAAAGAAGATATGCAATCGGCCACAAAAAAACATAACGACAACAACAACAACAGCACAAAACACAGAAATAACAGAACTTGAGGAAATGCACTCGGACAGATACTGGACAACGAAGAACGAGGAAAGAGGAACAGGGAAGAATAGAGAAGGAAAAGGAGAGGGAATAGGATAGATACACAATGCACACTATACATTGGAAATGGAAATACTATATGCTGAGAAATGACTGTGCATGAAGCGCTGAAGATTTCCCACTAAGAAGCAGAAGCAGGTTAAACTAGAAACGTCGCTATGGCGACTGATGTTTCCGCCATAATGTTATGATTCTCCCAATAGGCTTATAGTACAATGTCTTCACAATGTGTGATCCATGACAGTTTCACATAACTGGCAAAATATTGATATGACAGGTTTGTCAGAAATGACTTGAATGTTCACTTTCCTTGAACTGGGTTTGCTATATTTGTCGAAGAGTGCAGGTACACATATTTGGGGAATTGAGAATTTTTACTTGAATTCTGACGAACCCTTTTATAAGTTTATGCATTAAGTAATTTCCAAGGTATGAAGAAAGAGCGTAATTACAGTACAAAATAGATTTGTTTGTTTTTGTTTTGTTTTGTTTTGTTTTTTTTTGGGGGGGGGGGGGCATTGAAACCTGGCCTTTGACCCTTAACCTTTGACCTTTGACATTCTGGCTGGAAATTTCCTGGAGAATCTCCATTAGGTAATGCATGTATATATTAAGTTTGAAAACTAATAATGCAAGCAATTCATATACTAGTGTATGAGGTAAATAGTAAAATTTTGAGGAGTTGACCTTGACCTTTGACTCCATGACTATTGACCTATGACCCCTAAATTCCCTAGATAATCTCTGCCAGTCAGTACATGCGTATGTACCAAGTTCCATGAAGATACATTGAACCATTTGTGAGAAAAGTGATATTACAACATTTTCACCTTACCTTTGACCTTTTGACCTTTGACCTTATGACATGAAACTCTCTCTGACAAATCTTTATGCAGTAGTACATGTCTACACCAAGTTCCAAGAAAATACCTTAGGGCATTGCATAGATATTGGGGAAATAGCAACATTTTTAGCATTTGACCTTGACCTTTTGGCCTTTGACCTCTTGCCAATGTCAATAAAATCTACTTAAAGGGAAGCAGTCCTGAGATTTTCACTGTACTGATAATTAAGAAGAGTAAAAAATATAAACTTTCACCAATTTATACGCTTGGACATCAAAAATTGTCTCCGTACGCGATTTTTGAAAAATAATTCCTGCAAGCGATCGTGAAAGAGCCGGCAAAAAGATGCTACGTAGTGCATGCCCTACTCACCAAGTTGACAGCCGTGCCTCTAAAAACCAATTTAAGTGTTCAAATGATTAGTTGCAATTTCATCATATAATGTGAAAGTTTGTGGTTTTATAATTTCAAACAAAATATTTCAAGCTTAGATATATATAATTTACGAAAAATTAATGTTGTAAACATAACTTTATATGTATTTTTAAACCAAATATACCATGAACTTGACATCAAATAGGCACGGTCGTTTTCTAGCTTCCGTCCGTGTTGCATACTTCTTAGCGTAGAAACCACTCTCGCGCGCAAATCCTTACCATACCAATGTATACATACACAGTACACTCGACTCCGTCCAGTCGATTTTGGCATTCAAACCGAAGATAACCTGTGCATGAGAGAGTCGAATTCTTCAAAGAAAATATTGTTTGTATCTCAATATTTCTGTAAGTAGTCAGATAATCGCCTTTCCTCGAAAAAAAAAATATGACGTGAGCCGGGAAGGGTAAACACAGGGGGTCGTAGGGATATGATTTCGCTCCACTTTGCCGTGCATGTCCAGTCGGCACTGGCAGCAGCTAGCTCAGTGGCACTGTACTGCAGTCCAACCCCGGCTGCAGGCCCACGGTAAATTAAACATAGCTAGCGACTTTCCTTACCTCTCTACGCTTTTTTCCCTCGGTTCTCTTCGAAGTCGATGCTCGAGGTATTTCTGTTTTATAACTCATGTGAGCAAATGGTCAGGATTGCATCTGGTTTCAGGAGTTTTCTCGGTTTATAACCGAGGTCCACAGCCTGCCGGTCCACGTAAAAACATCGCTTCACAAATTGTCCACGCACAGGTAGGTCACAACACGATTTCGAGATTTTGTAGGCCCTAAGTTTCTTATGTTCGGCATCGTTGTACCGATATTTCCCAGCCACACAGCTCACCTTTCACGATACTTTTGTTGGTCTGGGACGGAAAAAAGGATTTTCCTGGGAAATTTTCTGCACGATTCGAGCAAAACTACTGATGTAAGATAGCCTGACCAGACGACGCTGAATGCGGTCGCCCCTGTAGTGTACTAGCGCATGCAGGCCTGTGTAGAATCGTTTCTACCTACAAATGTACACTCTGTACGTACTATAGAACATGCATGAGCGGCGACAGGTAGGGCTGCAGCTGCGCTTGAGACTGGAAAAGTGCGAAGGGCAAACCGCGTACGGGGTGCGTACGCGTATCTACCGTAGATCTATCATCTAGTTGTACCGTCCACACGTGCGAATATAATACACAATACATACACACACACACACAAACACACACACACACACACAACGTAGAAACAATGTCAAATACGAGTCGGAGTAGCCACCGACGTCTTCATGCATCCGGGTAAACTAGGGAGCGTACGGATAACGAGCAGAACACGGCTGGGAAGAGTTGTGCATCGACGACGTATGACTCTCCGCCAAGACTTGCTCATTAGCATATTCACCATGCAGAGTCACACTTTTTCAACCAAAATGTACGAGCTTATTTGGTGATTTTAAAGTTTGTTTTTGGTGAAAGTAGTTCATTGGAGGTACCAACAACAACATATTTTTTTTAAATTTCGTGAGGACTGTGTCCCTTTAACTAATTGTCCCATCATACATCATCCTTGGACCAAGTTTGGTGAAAGCTGCTTCATCCAGTTTTGAGTTAATATCACGTACACAGATAAATTTCAGGATTTGACCTTGATCTTTGACCTTTGACCTCCATCCGATTTCACTAAAAAACTAATCAAGTAATTGTCCCATCATACATCATCCTCCGACAAAGTTTGGTGAAATTTGCTCGATCCAGTCTTGAGTTATCGCGTAAACGGATACAATTTCATCATTTGACCTTGACCTTTGACCTTTGGCCGATTTCACCCAAAATCTAACCAACTAATTGCCCCATCATACTTTATACTTGGACCAAGTTTGGTAGAATTCAAGTCAATATTACTCAAGTTATCGCGTAAACGAAAGCGGACGGACGTACGGACGTACGTACGGACGTACGTACGGACGGACGGACAACCCGAAAACATAATGCCTCCGGCACCACTTCGTGGCGGAGGCATAAAAAGAGACCTGTCCGCGGACTAGGCTTAACACGATACACTTTTCATTTTGCCACTTTTCATCTTGTTTTGCCTTCTCTCTCTCTCTCTCTCTCTCTCAGTTCCTAATTTCTATTGGTTCCTTCAATGTGCATAGAGACATTTTTGTGATATGCGCTATGTAAATAAGGTATATTATCATTATCATTATTATTACTACTACTACTACTATTATTATTATTATTATCATCATCATTATCATTATTATTATTATCAAAGCAGTCAAAGCATTGTACAAGGGATTCAAGTCACTCTTTAAAGCTTTTCTATATAGATGCGGGAAATGTGATTGGAGAAGGATGAAGCTATACAAAACGAAGATCATAAATGCTGTCTTGTACTAGGTGTCATAATAGTTTCCAAATATTTCGCTAACACGATTTGTTTGAAGAAAATTGATTTTAAAAAAGAAGATCAGTGAGGAAATACGATACCATAAATACCGTAACACACACAGAAAAAATACATATAATTTTTGTAGTTTAAAGTTAGGCCTATTTTACAGATGTAATCAGATACGAGAGAAGTTAATGCTGTGTTCTATAAAATCCAGTTGACGTAAAAAGAGAGTGGCTCATTGTGTTTTAACATAAACATCTCCCCCAAATTAGTTATGCCATTCAGTTTATCAACCCAACTAGTTGAAAAAGAATTTAACAACGTAATAAAGATTGGAGAAGAAATAATTGTAATTTTATCATAGCGCTGAAAAACGGCAAACTTTACAACGGCTTTGCCATAATCAACGCTGAAGTTCCACGTTGTTGTACACGTGAAACATGACGTCCGATGGTAAACCTATTTCCGTACAGATAACCTCACGTTGTGGTGTAGCACTACACGTGTGAATAACAGAGGAATATTTTTCTTTAGACAGATCCTGCTATATTAACCGTTATCTTCTATGGTGCGTATATCTGAGGTGAAATTCGTTATCAACCAAGAACACACCGAAATAACGTGGTTAGCGAAACTCAATAAATGAAATGTATTACTAGTAGGGTGCCTATACTACTGGGCAAGCTCATAAACAACTAAGTCTATTAGGTGATTTGGAGAGGCATGCTCTTTCTATATACGCTTTTGATGTCCTCCGCGCATTGTACTGGCAGAACACGGAGTTTCGTCATCCTGTGTTGTTGGGCATGACCCATATTGAGATCGTCATTTTTCTAATTCAATGAAGTGGCTCGGCACGAAATAAATCATACCTTTTACCATCGGCTGAGTCGGGCTGACTCCAGATTTGATGAAATGATTCTACATAAAATATGATGAAGTAATTCTACATACAATGTGTATTTGTTTTCTTCTTTTTTTTCTGATGACTAGCACAGGCATTATGTAGGATTTTAGATCTATAGGCCTACATAATCCTAAGTTAACTTATTTATATATGATGTACATAAATTATCATAAAGCTTAAATGAATATGGAAAATATATTTATATGTAGTAGGCCTATAATGTATACCACCTAGATGCATTAAATTCTGAATGGCAAGTTAATATCTAGGATTAACTTTACGATTATACATAGATAGATGTCGATAAATCTGAAAAAAAACCTCAATCTCTTTTACCACAATAACGAAATCAACGTCATCTTGCATGTTAATATCTAAAGCTTTTATATTCATCAAAATTGATGCGCAGTTCTTAACAAAATGTAACTATAATTTAGTCACCCATTTCACGCTTAAAACTGCCTTACTACACACAGAGAATTTCATCGTGGCTATAAAAGTATCGTAAGATAGCAATTAATTTTACTCCTTAAAATACCAACCGTCTGAAGCCGAGCCCCAAAGTGATAGACAAAGACTTAATGTATGTTATTGTTGTTATCGTGTTAATAAAAGAATGATAGCTGTTGAGTTTAACCTTTCTCAGATAACTGTTGCCTTTGTATAATACCAAAAAAAAAAGAGAGAAAGGTAGAGAGAAAAAAAAAATAAATCGGTAGTGTTTCAGTGTCAATCAATTTCCGAATATGGTTAATATGTTAAAAGCGTCATTTTTTTAGTATTTTCAAATTTACATTATTCTGAATAGTGTTGAGATATCCCATCAAAGAAACCACATATTTAAAGATTTTTTTTTGCTTTGTTTTGTTTTGTTTTTCTTGATGGGGTCATTTTCATGCTATACGTGGATGTGGACAAGTTTTGCTTCACAAATTGACTTTGTACTTGACCTGATATTTATCGAAGAAATGAGGATAAAGAAATACAAGTTTCAGGTCTGTGCTAGCAAATTATTCTCCCCTGTAGTTTTTTGAAGATAGTTATATTTTGGATTTACATGTGTTTTATATTGTATTGTGTTGTGTTGTTTTGTTCAGTTTTGCAGCAAATTGGTTAAACGTGTTTACCGGGTTTTGTGTATTTTTTGCAGTTCTTCGAATTTAAGTTTCAGTACAAACTTTGCTTTTGCTTGTAGCGTGAACAGAATAGAATAGAATAGAATAGAATAGAATAGAATAGAATAGAATAGAACAGAATAGAATATAGAATAAGAAGAAGCGGGATTGCATTTGTTTAAAAATATGATTTACTTAGTCAAGCAACGGGTCAAACACGAACAGTAGTTTCCTCAATACATGTATCGATGTACAGGGCTCACACCTGTAAATAAAATGGAATGTCCCTGACCGCTTTACAAAATCTTACCAAAGATATCAAAATAAATGAAAAAAAAAAATGATTAAAAACCACAAATGCACTTTGGAAAAAACCGAATATCTGCAGATATTGAGTATGAATTCCTCTACTATAATAACTATACTCTACCTATATTGAGTATGAAGACAAAAGCTTTTTTTATGGAATTTGAATGGACTATATTTGATTGGGTGCGTGTACAAGAAAAATAGTTTGTTTTTGAGTGAACATAACTCGGAGACTGGCTTTGCGAACCCCCTTTGAGAGTTTGAGCTGAAGAACCCCCCTTGGAAATTTAATGGATGAAAGGGTATATCTCACTTATCCAGGTTCGTGAAGGTTAAACGCCTCATTTCTCCCAGCTATTTTACAGATTTTTTTTTTTTTTAATTTTGAATTTAAACACACGTCTCTATGGGGAATACTCGTGTGAGCCCTACAATATCACGATGGCTGAAAAACGAAATTGAAGTATAGCTCCCTCTTTCGTTTAGCAGCAAAGATTGGACGACACACTCATAGAAAACTTAAATCGTGTTACTGCGTGTGTTTGTGTGTATAGGGTGGAACTTCGGATGATGAAAACACGTTCCATAGTAGCTTTTGAATAGAGATCTATGCGTCGACAACATTTTACAGTTAATAAAACTTACCTTGACGCAACATTTACGTTTATCTGTTACTTCAGCAGATAGTTTCAAGTGATATCAATTGTATGACATGGTCTTTTAGTGCATGGGTGGGTATGAATGCAGTATTCTGACAAACTTGTGGGATTATTATTTCGTGGACACTTCTGTAATGGGCTGACACACAGAGGGTAATAAAGATTATCACTCCCTACATTCTTTACTTTCATTTATCCCTTCCATTGTTAAAATTCTTACTCCATCTTTGATAGATAATTTGTTAGTAAAAAGATCTATGTACTCATCAAATATTTTGTAACTAACTTACATCTTTTATCGGTGTGATATTAATTTCATTTGATATCAATTTGGATCATTTTTCGTCGCCGCGACACGATTCACAATTTGCTCGTCTACTCGACGTCTATATACTCGACGTTTCAGAGAATATCATTTTCCGTTACTAAAAATATACTTGCTCAAATTACACTTAATAAGAGCGAATTTCATTGGTTCACTATCAAAAATCTATTTACCTTGTGTAAGCTTTCGCTTTCTGCAGGCTTCCTCAGACAGGCGTTAGTTCTCGGACTGTAAGACTGCCGATACCCCATCTACGGCGAGTTAACGCCAGTCTGAAGAATCCCGCAAAAAAACAGTTAGTAGGTTACTCACACTTGAAGGTAAATAGATATTTTATTGTGAACTAATGGAATTCGCTTTTATTAGAGATTTGCCAATCAGATGAACCTCTTCCAAGATAAAAAATACATTTGTTTTCACTGGCCCCAGATTTTGGAACAGTCTTGACGTCACTCTTAGGAATAGGTATGCTATGACTCTTCCTTCCTTCAAAGCAAAAGATTTAAATTACTTTTGTCATCCTGACAAAAGAACCCCCCCCCCCAAAAAAAAAAAAGACAAGCGAACAACAAGCAAGCACTTTTCTTCTAAAAATGCTAATTGTCTGGCTTTTATTCGTTGGTAAATCTTCATTGAATTTCAAGTTTTTATCCTTGCCATGGCGAATTTTCGGGGAAAAAAAAACTATTTGTAGTCGACTCGACTCGTTTTTGTTCCTTTTCTTTTCTTTCTTACCATGATTACGCCTATCTT
Organism: Diadema antillarum; assembly: GCF_040938485.1. NCBI lineage: Eukaryota > Metazoa > Echinodermata > Echinoidea > Diadematoida > Diadematidae > Diadema > Diadema antillarum. The sequence goes on from NW_027271462.1 coordinate 2,093,477, forward strand.
TAATTTGTTTTTCCTACCTGTTCCGTCCTCGTTTTCATTCTTGTCCTTGCTATAGAGTATCTTCCCTTGTCCGTTTTGCCTGATGTCATGATGTCTAGATTTTTAAACATAAATCTAGATTCCTTGACAGATCTTTAGGTGCCCTTATCTTCTAGAATAATTCACAAAATATACAAGTTATGCTTTTCTTGTAGATATCTCTTTTTTATGTATACAATTGAAAAATATGATTGTGGTTGCTTGCTTGTTCATTCATTGAAATACAAAGATGGAATAACTATATGACTGTAATATTATGAAGTTTTTGTGATTTAAAATTCTTCACTCATGCAAGCGTTATGTATATGCCCTGTATTAGTTGTTTGTATAATATACAGGCGCAGGTGTTTATGGTTTATAATTATGTGGTATTGGCTGTAAATTGTTTTTCATGGGGGGGGGGGGAGGAGGAGGAGGGTAGCCGCAGGTATGAGATGGGGATAGCGGGTGAAAGTTTATTCTGAAGCTGCGGCTGGTTTGGATTTCGCATAGGTTTTCGTGTTTTGTTTCTGTTGGGAAAGGAAAGGAATTTGAGGTTAAATGATATGTCTGGAAAGTTGAGATGAGATTAGCATTATACACTGTAATATTATGGGTGAATGGGTAATTGAAAAAAAAAATGTAAAAAGTGTTTATTTATAATTTTGGTTTTAGGTTGAAAAAGATTTGATAAGATGATGTTGATGATAATAAGGTTTATGTAGGTTTCTTTGTATATATGTATGTATATATATATACATATATATATATATATATATATATATATATATATATATTTGTATAGTTTATTATATTATATTTTGATGCTGAATATTGTATAAATGCTGTGGAAGATAATTATATCACTGTTGTTATTGTAACGCAGAAATAGTATATGTATTGATTGATCACCGGTAATATTTGAGATCTTATGTGTGATATGGGTTGCAATAATGTAAACTCTAATATTGTTGTTTTGTACCCTCATGTACGTGTCTAAACCTGCCATTCGTTTTGAATGAAACGGTGGACCTGGTTCTTTTGTATACTTGTTATTCTCACACTTTCTTGAACTTGAATAAAGTCATGATAAAACAATATGGAAATAAGATCATTTGAATTGTGTGTGTGAGCTGTAAATAAATATACGCTCATTTCTCTGCCTTACTTGTTGTGTCATGTTTACATTTTTATTTGTCTAAAAGCGTCGTCTCCTTTAGGCAGACAAAGACCTCTGTGTGTTGTGGCTTGTCGTTTACGGCAACTGTTATCTACATTTCAACGTAGATGGGGTGATTGTATCACCGCATGCGACAATCATTCTTCTTTCTTCCTCGTCTTCTTCTTTTTTTTTAAATACATGTAATAGTCATTCACTTCAATGCAAATAACAACAGAATCATCAAATCACTTTGGTATCAATGTACAACGGAACAGAATAATTCCTGTAATAATGGTAGCAATTGAGATATTCATTTCATTTTGCAATGTTACAAATAAAATGACAATTACAGCAAACTGAAATTACCAACAAAAATGGAAGTAGGTATGAAGACGTTGTTCGCAAAAACCGATAAGTCCATATTTGCCAAGGAGATATTTGCGATTGAAGGTCAAAAGATAAAGAGAATAATAAGAAAATTTTTGCTTCTTTTGACCATAACTTCAAAAATGTAGTGACCAATATATTATCATTTAAAAGGTATTATTTTGTACCTTATGACAGAGACCGTACTTCAAAATCTTAAAAAATGGACTTATCGGTTTTTGCGAAAAAACTCTTCGTATGGTAGGGCCTATACATTACGAAAAAGATCCATCGCAAAAACAAATCTCCCAGCTACCCTTTTTCACAATATGGCCTTAATATGGCTCTCATATGTGTTCATACACGCACACACACACACGCACACACACACACAAACGCATTTGATAATGTATTCATAGTAATGATTATAATTATATATGCATGTATATATATATATATATATATATATATATATATATATATGTATACATATATATATATGTATACATATATGTACATTCACAGATAGATACATAGATAGACATACATAAAAGCGATGACAATATTGATGTATGGGAAGGTCAAGTGATGTGCGATGTGTGATTGTGAATTAAAATGCAATGGTTTCTACATGTTTAACAGTTCGAGAAAGTAGAAAACGGCACTCGCATCCTACACTCTATAACAAAAAAAGAAAAGAAAAACATATTCAATCATGCTCTATTATACTTTGGTCATGTAACTTTTGACAGACAATAAGAATCACAATTACACACATTAACCTTTCTTAATGATTTTGTTTTGCATGGATAATCTAAAGAACGTTCAAAATATATTCAGAATAAATGTAAGGTAATATATACCTGCAAAGCTGGATTAAAAACTCATTAGCTTCTGGAATCATCCTGTACTGCAGGTGGATATAAGGAGTTGACTTTAGAAAGACTTGATGGGAGCACTCGAGAGATTAATCATTAATTGACGGAGATTGAAGAGCCATTGACTGCCCACGTAGTCACATTCAGGGGTAACTACAAGACGATGCTGTTTAATGTGTAGTAAAAGGTATAGGTCAAGTACAAAGCAATTAACCACGGCTGAATCGCAAAATTCTTAACATGACAAATATGAACATTACAATCTGTTCATTTACATTACTTCAGTTTCCGTTCAAATTTCAGTTTGTTTTATTTCTACAGTAGTACAGTTGAAATAATTTTACACCATCAACAATTTTCACGTCATAATATAAACAAGGGTATTCAACAGAAACGAATAATTACGTGTAAATTACGTATATGGTATACAAGCATTACATATTTCACCATATCTTAATGCAGGGCTCGACACTAACGGTGGCCCGGTGGCCCGGGGCCACCAAAAATGAAAGTCGGGCCACCAAATTTCAAAAAAGGGCAAATTTGGTGGCCCGCCTCGGGCCACCAATTTTTTTTGTTGAAAAGTGTGTCAATAAATTCGTAACTTTTTGCGCCGGAAATTAGCAGGTAAATTTGTTTAAAGGATATATGAAAAGGACTAAATGAGTGCCTGAGAGCGAGTGTTGCAAGTTTGTTGAAGTTTATCTATGAGTAGATATGTCCAACTTCTAATTCTTACCATCATAAAACTTAAATATTTGACTCATTAAAAAGAAGGACTTTTAATGGGGTTTTTTTTTTCGGGACACCAAATTTTTCTCTCGGGCCACCAAAAATTTGAAATTTAGGATTTTGGTGGCCCCATCGGGCCACCAAACAAAAAAAGTTAGTGTCGAGCGATGCTTAATGTACGGGAGACCGTTATCTTAACGTGAAAGAGACCGTTATCAATAAGCAATTCGCTTGACTTGGATACGGCGTCTGAGCATTACTGTTTGTTATACAGGTTTGTTGTCCCCGCCGAACGAGTTCGAGCAGGGAAAATGAAATGGGCTCCGTACGTGTGTGTGTCCGTGTGTCCGTCTGTGCGTCCGTCCGTCCGTCCGTCCGTCCGTCCGTCCGTCCGTCCGTCCGTCCGTCCGTGTGTGCGTCCGTGTGTGATCAAAATGTTCAAAATGCTACTCCTTCGCCATTTCTAACCCGATTTTGATTCTGTTTGCTTTATATGATAGCACTACATGGGAGCTTTGAAACTTCTATACAGAATTTCAGTTGTGACCTTTGACCTTGACCTTTGACCTATATTGTACATTTTGCTTCAAATTGCTACTCCTTCGCAATTTCTAACCCGATTTTGATTCCGTTTGCTTTATATGATGGCACTAGGTGAGGGCTTCAAAACTTCTACACAGAATTTTGACCTTTGACTTCTTTGACCTTTGACCTTGATTTTTTACCTATATTGTACATTGCCTACAAAATGCTACTCCTTCGCCATTTCTAACCCGATTTTGATTCCGTTTGCTTTATGTGATGGCACTAGGTGAGGGCTTCAAAACTTCTACACTGAATTTTGACCTTTGACCTTGATTTTTGACCTATATTGTACATTTTGCTACAAAATGCTACTCCTTCGCCATTTCTAACCCGATTTCAATTCCGTTTGCTTTAAGTGATGGCACTAGGTGAGGGCTTCAAAACTTCTACACAGAATTTTGACCTTTGACTTCTTTGACCTTTGACCTTGATTTTTGACCTGTATTGTACATTTTGCTACCAAATGCTACTCCTTCGCCATTTCTAACCCGATTTCGATTCCGTTTGCTTTATGTGATGGCACTAGGTGAGGGCTTCAAAACTTCTACACAGAATTTTGACCTTTGACTTCTTTGACCTTTGACCTTGATTTTTTTACCTATATTGTACATTGGCTACAAAATGCTACTCCTTCGCCATTTCTAACCCGATTTCGATTCCGTTTGCTTTATGTGATGGCACTAGGTGAGGGCTTCAAAACTTCTACATAGAATTTTGACCTTTGACTTCTTTGACCTTTGACCTTCATCTTTTTACCTATATTGTACATTTTGCTACTAAATGCTACTTCCGGCGGGGACATATATTACGCACCGCGTAATTTCTACTTTTCCTTGTTTTTTTTTTTCAACTGAGGGAACAAAACACATACACAAAGATAGATAACGTGAACTTCCGAACATATTCATCATCATCTTCATCGCTGGAAGTCAACACAAGGGGAATATAACAAGACAGAAACGAAAGTTAGGGACAAAGTAGGGTTTTCCTGATTAAGAAAAAACTTCTCTCGTAGGAAAAGGTTTTCGTGACTGCATAACAGCTATAAATCTACGCACCCTTCAGTGATCTGTAAACCTATTGTAACTTTTATCTTTTAACGACGTAACTGCTTCATACTGATTGCAAAATTATGAGGTTGTCAATATTCATTGTTGTTATCAAGTGCTCTTATTCGTCATGATGGACAGCTTGATGGTATAAGATGTAGTCATTACTTTTGATGTGGCACTTGGGTGACTGGAGAGAACTCAGTAAATCAAAATGGTCCTCTCGGAAACCTCTCGGAAACCTCTCGGAAGGAACGTGGATACAGTGACCTGGATGCCAGCCCTATATAGATAGGACGCACATCCCTTTCTAATTATCTGACACGGAAACGAAAATGATTTTTTTAACAAATCAATGATGGGAACAAATTCTAATCTGATTTGATATTGGTAGCATGATTTACACAATGTGGACAGCCTATATAAATGCATTGAAATGAGTCGAAATGCGGCAGAGATGGAGATCACTGTTAAATCAAAATATAGCTTAAAACACCACAACGAGCGGTAATAAAGATTGGCGTGAAATGATGCTTAAACAAAATAAATCAAGGAACTTTGTTTGAAGGTCTATTTTAGACAAGATTACAACAAAGAACTGAATTACACTGTACAGTATGTGATTGTTCCATAAAACTTCATAAACATCATTTCTGAGTTATTTTGTCTTCAGTTCCTCATCTTTTTCCCACATTATGAACTCACAAAGCTGCGCGAGAATTTGATTCCGATTGAAACTACACACACAGTCTTGCCGTGCATATAGGAGATCATAAATTCGCTACGCTACCCTGAGGCCGCTGAACATGGATTGACGCTACTTTCCCTCCCCCTCCCCCCCCCCCCCCCCCACGGAAAAAAAATATTTCCAGGTTGTTGTTTTTTTCCTATCGAATTTACCAATTCCCCCTCCCCTAAAAGCTTTTAAGAGGTCCCTGCCACCCACTTTAAGAAGAGCGTATATAGCAAGAGGAGCTAGTCTATTCTGTGCACAAAAATCACGCGACTCAAAACTGAAACACACAATGATTCCTTCAGTCAGTTGATAATGCAATGTGTCCTTTGCAATGACATTTGAGAGACTTTATTGCACTTTCATGTGTTTAACGAGCTGTATTGGATCGGCTCATAAGTTAGACATTATTATGGCACTCTACATGGAAGGCAACTACAGGGCAACGCCAGAGAAAGTAGAGTGTATTAGTGTGTCATACGCACGTCAAGGCAATATACACCGATCATAATCATCGATCCCTTGTACATAATAGTGTTCAAACAACGTGATAGCGTCGGAAAAGCGGAGACAACGAAAAAAAAAGTGACTGCGCTTGGTTCAAGTCAAATATGAAGAGATGCAGGTATAAATGCTTTTTATGTATATAGACGAATGATAACGAGTAAGAATGAATGCTACATATTTCTTAACATCCTTAAGATAAACTTTGCTCCCAGGCTAGATTCATGTGACCATGCCTCAAGTGTTGGTGAACTTGCTACGGATGACCATACTAACTTCTGACGCTGCATTATCAGACGATCAGAATACGCACGAACCTGATGTGAGTGGGGACAACGTGCATCCATGGACGTGAGTGTGGGTATCGTAGTATAGCAACACCGAATGAGAGAGTTGATAATATTATTAGTGTTAGCCACTGACCTAGTGTTAGCAAGTAAAGATAAGACACACACAAACACACACATACTAATAAATCGACATCAAGAATAGTCAGTGGAGCCCAGTTATGCAGACGACATTCAACACCAGGCCCAACACTTAACTACATTACATTTTTTAGGTCAACTTGGTAACACCATGAAGTCCATGGTAACACTGAGTGATCTCAAGTTCAGGGGTGGACTATCGCTGATGCTATAGAGTTAGGTTAATTCAGCTATAAAGTTGTCAGATGTTACTAACTGAACTGTCTTAAGACGTTCAAATCGATGAGGAAACATTTCGGCATTCAATCATGAGCTTTGAAAATAACCTTTGTGCTGTGAAGATAGGCACTACTTCTGAAACAATTATGTTATGCTTTTCAACCGTTTTCTAAGTGTTTTCTATTGACATACTGTTTATGTATAGTTGTGTATGAGCAGGGTAAATCTCATCCGATCACTGATTTCAAACTTCGGAAGAATTGACGAGTGCAATTTCTGCCACAGTTTTTTTACTAGCTTCATTTTTACGTTATATCAGCGATCACTGGTAGAGCCTTACAGTTACTATTCAGAACAATTTATTCAGCCTGAATGCTTGAAACCGAAAACACTGTTCACTCCTTTAATATCTGTGTGTCTGTATAAAGCAGACTAACGCTGTGTTACGAAAACTCCGACGGAAGTTCAATAATGATAGTTCGCTGTCAATGAGGACGTGTATGCAAAACACGGTTGCCGGATGTTTTTTTCCCCTGTAGAACTCATCAGGCAATTATTTTGTCGCAGGTATATGCTCTCCTATAATACTTGCCAGGCGATGCGTGCCTTCATGATGCTACATTCTCGATACGCTTCTGATGATGTATTTTTTCCCTTTCTTTGTTATTTCTTGTCATATTATTCGACGCGTCGGTATCGTGCAGATTTCGTCAATAACTCGTCGCTCTTTTTTTCCCCTCAAGTGTAGAAGTGCAGCACAGGAAATGAACTAAGGCTCGATCACCGCATCATCCCCGATGAAGACTGACGTCCTTTTCCTATCACGCCCGCCTTTTTTTCTGTCACGGCATAATAATTATGATCATGCGTATTATCATAAATGTCTGTACACACACACACACACACACACACACACACACACACACACACACACACACGCACGTATCCTCACATTAAACAAACTAATGAAAATTCTGCCTACATCAGTGTGTTGTAAACACATATTTATCGAAGAAAGAGTTAGGTAGGACCTATGTCTATTGTCCGTTTTTTGTTTCGTTTTGTTGTTTTGTGCTGGAATGATATAATGATCATGATAACAATAGCAAAAATGTGAATGAGTGTATTCCTACACTGTTTTCAATGTTTACATCTCACATGATATACGGATTTATTTCGCATTTTTTTAATTCTTCGATTACTCTTATTTTTGCCGTGTACATCATCCGAGATTATATAGGTCTTATGTGTGACCACGCACACACAGTACACCTGCACATATTAGTACTCCATAAGTGGACATTTTTCCATGTGTATCGCAAATATTGTGGGCGTGTAAGTGCTAAATCGCAGGCATTTACTCACGTAAAAACACACACACACACAACGCACACACACGCAGACACATGGATGCACACTTACAATCATGCGCGTACTCATAAAATCATCCCATTGAGGACAAACCGATTTTGCTATATCACACGTTTCCCATAGACACCTGCCGAGTATGGCTTGTCTTCGACAGGTATAAAGTATGCAAATTGAGACGTGCATGTTATGTAAGGTGGCTTGATGTTGGGAACCCACGTCCTTATCTTCTAATAAGCTGGTTGGCTATTACATGTTTCCATATACGATGTATCCGATGTTATTTCTATTATAGCTGGGAGCTATCTAATTCACCTGTTTCTTTCAACACACACCTCAATACTGATAATCCTTTGCATACATTAGCTATTAATATTAGAAAGCAAGGCGAGCTCTCAACCTGTCAAAACAACTTTTGCTGAAAGGGCGTAAATATGATTTGAAGCACTTGTAAACAGATCTATTGCTCTTCGCCGCAGACTTCTGGTAATATGATACGCACATATTTTGTTCTTTAGGTTACAGTCTACTGTTGCCAAGCTTTCCATTTACAACTTTTCATTATGGATTTTTTTTTTTTCATTTTTGCAATCTGCCCCTTGCTGTACGGGCACTATGATACTCTTACAGGTTCCCAAATAAGAGGTTAATGATATGACGGCAGTATAAAATACCTTGCTTCGAAAGTGCATGGCCAATATCGCCTACATGATAACCACTTCACCTCAGACATGCTGTAGGTAAATATAGTACAGACATTTTTTTTCATTTTTTTAAATAAGGCTCCTTCAATAGTTGGTAAGATGATTTGGATTTAGAGTCGTTTGGGACTCTTGCTCTATATCACCACCGTCGCAGAAACTCCCATCCCTTCATCATGCAGGAGAATCGTGCTCGCAAAACGAGTAATAATAATATCATAAAGATGCGATAAGCCCCTAGGCACACGAAGATTGTGATGTAATATACAGCGATATTGACTGAATTTCATGTCAGCAGTATTTTCCAGCAATATCCTGATGAAAAGATGAAATAAAGCCGACAATGACGGCAATAAGAGACGCTCAAAAATAACAAATATGATGATTGCCGTCATTGCAATAACGTTACATAGTGACGTCACTTTTTAATATCACCATGTTGATACTATCTTGATTTGTATGACAGTCTGGCAGCAAAAGAAGTAATACAGCAGTAACAGTAAACTACAGTAGCAGCAGAAGAGACAATCTAGTGAAAACTGTAGAGACAGCACTCTGAATATTTATCATTACTTTTATATTTCTCATTCTTATCACTGTCATGATTTTAGTTATTCCCGTTATCATTATTTTTCATATCACGATCATCATCATCATCCCTAATGATATTACTATGATTTAACAATTCTTATCTTTTAGCCGTTCTTATTGTTGTTATTTGGCGACTTTTATTACTTTATCATCACCGTTGTAGTGGCGGTAATAATGACAGAATTAAAGAAAAGACATTGTAATGGGCTGAGTGGTCATGGTCGCGGAGTTGACCCGTCTATAGTTGCAGCTGTGGTAATTAAGCTGTAACTTGTGATATAACTTGCCACGATATCGGGGTTGTCACTACTACGAGCTTTTATGCCAAATAGTGAAAGAGGTCGATCGCAGTAAAGTGGTGCCTGTTTAAATGTCTTTCGCCTGTTGTGCCTCTTTGTCATTTATCAGTCGTACTTTGTGCACAATACAAATAATTCCTTTAAGCACGAAGGTATTTTTTCTAAAATATTTTCTGCTATATAACGAGCTATCTATAAAGTCCATTTGATTTGTTCCATTTCATCCCAGCCGCTTTTCCCTCTCAAACTCCCTTACAAAATCAATATCATACTTAAATTCCCTCGGGTGCGGTCGGGACGAATTCCTCGGTGGGACTAATCATTTTAAATCTTATCAATAATACGCCGCTGCATTCGAGTGACATTAAATATGAATGTGATATGCCGTGAGACCTTTCTACCGACTATTCACGACTACAAAGAGGCATAATACTCAGCGATCAAAGGAAAGAAGAATGGTATTGAGCACGGGTATTCACTGTGCCTTATTAAAATTGATATAAACTTGTTTTGATCCTCCGTTCTTGAGATGTAGGAATCAAACCGTGCCAGAGGCGGGCAGTGATACGGCTTTTGTGAGGTCATGGTATAATCTGCTTCTATATCTACTCAGGAATATTGAAACAAATGCTATAGCAGGAACCGGGAGATTTGGCAAGAATAATGGGATCTATAGTTTCGAAACGGATGTCTACGAGACGTTTGGGAATCAGAGTTTCAATTAAACATACAAACTGAGTTTTTGATGACGATGAGGCAGCCGCATATCACCACGCGCGCTCTGTTTTGCCACGGGGTCAAGCAGGGATAGTGACCCAGCGAGTGGAAGAAATTATGGGATATCCGAACTGCAGCATACATGCATCGATGGCAGGCAATCAACGAAATTACATCGCCGGCAGATTTAACGACTTGACCGACTTTTGCTTGCATCAGTTCTTGGTCGTGTTCCTTTGTGAGTGAAATGCGAAATAAAGCGATGAAGCACACGAGATGTCTCTAGTGTCATGCATTCCTTTCTTGTCGACTAGATTGCCAGACGTAGCTTAATGGTGTTCAGTGCTTATCAGTATGTACCGCTGAAAAGTGATCCCTCTACATGCAACATACGTACCTCTCAGAGAATCCACATCTATCCAGGCAAAGCTCGTGTTTATTCAATTCTCTTTTGAACAATGTGAAAGCAAGTTATTCTTTCAACATCACTTAAAGGCGCCGTCGTGCTGATTATGTTTCACCCTTATAAATGGCATGCAGCTTTAGTGTGATTTGGAGTTAACTTATGTGGTGTGTGCTCGTATGTATGGCCTCGCGTCGCGTGCGTAGTTTCTTCCCCACTTGTAATCAGATTGTTCCACGCCGTTGGCGTTGCACGCGAAATAGACACCAACAAGTCACAGAGCTGCACGTCTATGACACTATTACCTTCCACACAGTGCGGTCTGTACATGTATATAGAAGTTCGTGCGCTACCATACCAATGCGCTAGTAACAATAGGAACAGGTGTATCTGAAGCGCCTCATATATTTTACTCCTTTTTCATTTTACCAGTTTTAAAAGACTCATTGACTTTTTTATTACATGTCTTAGTTATTCTAATTTTAGAAATCTGACGTAACAGAATAACCACTTAGAACCTCTCTCTGATTACCATCCTTTACTCGCCGTTTTGTGCCATAGTTTAACCAATATTATATACACGTATTAAGTGCAATGTTCATTGTGTTCAGACAGTAAGTTGTAAGGCTGTTTTGGCAAAGTCTATTGCCCTCAGTTCATACATCAATGCAAAATGACCATAATGTAGAACGTGTAAAAATAAGACCTTTTAGGGAAGATTCAGTTCTGTTTTGGGCAAAGAGTGCGAATTATCAGGCCCCTTTACTTATAAAGAGTGGTTCTTAGTTGCGGCGAGAACGAAATGTTTTCACATTGCCATTGCTGTAGTTAATACAGATAGCAGTGCTAAAAATCACGATACGATCAAGCTACTGTTACAAAGATTTCACTGCGAACGAAGCTTTTATTTTCCGTTGAGTGCCAATTTTATTACTGTGTCTATTTTGCCAGCAGAGAAATTACACAAACGTGAAGCCATTTTAATGTCTGAAAGATAATCAATGATAATAGCCAACAATTCCAGCGATGACGGAATGTTAAGAAGACTGTTATCATATTACGAAGAAGGACAGTTCACTTGCAGGCATTTAAATGCGGCAGAGCAGTCCTACGACTTCAAAATTGTCTCTTAACGTGTTTAACTTGATCGATGTTTAAGATTCATGTAAAATCAGATAACTGCGCATTCGTGATGTTGGCCCCCCGGAAACTCGTTTCCATCTCCTAGCCGCGATCTTCTCTCCTTCAAATTCGAATCGATGCCACTTTGGGTGTTTTTCGTGCGCCGCAGACAAGTTAAAGGGCTGACATACAAGTGTGTCGATATGGAACAGATCTCAAGCAACGAGGGAGGTCACACCTGTCAACGTATTTCCCAGGAGGGCTGCATTTGGAATCTGTCCGTTAACCAATCAGCTGCCTCCTTCTCTCATTAATATTCATTGCGTGTCTAATTGTGGTCAATGTATCTGAAACGACGGGTAAAAGAGGTGAAAAGGACGCCCGTTGCCCCATGGGAACATTCGCAGGATCTCCACAGACTTGATAGAGTAACGCAACACACTTTCATGGAGAGCTGATATTTGTTCAAGCATCAAGCGCAAGTAACTATTCCCTCTTCTCGCATCTTTCTTATCATACTGATGCCTATGGCGTCTCCTACATCACAGGGTGATTGCTGTGTCGTATAATAACACCCACTGCACTGAGCCTCCCTCGGAGTCATTTTAATGGTACTTTTAAAGCAGGCAAGAGCAACCAACTGTTCCAACGGACAACAGCTGTAATACTTTTTTTATAGAGAGAACCTGAGAATTTAACAATGGAGTAAATTACTGACGTACATTCACAAAGATTGATATGACAAAAGTGGCAGTGACAATGGTAACGATATCGTCTTCATGTAAAGCGCGAAACTAGTGATGATAACGGTGTTTACGTCGTGAAGGGATAAATTCTGCGAGTCTTTGTTCTCACCAAAAGCATTTTCTCATTATCTGTCAGTCGAACCATGGTCTGAGATAATGACTACATTCTATGGACCTTTTTTTTTCTCTCTTCAAATATATTTTCAAGGGATATAGTATGTCGAGATAGATTTTTCCAGCTGAATGAATCCATTACAGCTATCCATTGCTCATCTCAGGGTACACTGGCTGCCTCCGCAAATCAGTTCAGAATGGTGTATTATTGACTTAGCTTCAATTTGTCTGGAGGGGTTTTCAGCCTTTTTATGCATGCCAAATGGGAGTAGGCACATTTCCTTCGTTCCTTGACAAGTCGCGCTTCTATTACTGGAGAATAATGCAAGATATCTTCTGCAATTGATACTTTGCGTGCTGAGGAATTGCATAAAAATCTACCCACGTAGCTCTGTGGGCTACATTTCTCTTTTAATGCTGCCAACTTGATTATGAAACGACGGACCACAAAGTAGTAAGACAAAATAACCCTCGCCAGTAGAATAGGGGCTTTGTTTTGTGTTTTGTTTTGTCTGTTCGTTTGTTTGTTTGTTTGTTACTTATAAGAAATGAAAAATATCAGGAAATCTGTACTTTCATCTTCTCGGCAACACTGTTCACTGTAACAAGCAGGATCGTGTTTTATAATGATAAGAAAACAACACAGGAACCAATTATCAAAGTCATTCACACTAGTGTATGCGATAACAGCACCACTCGGAGGGCTCATTACATACAACTCAAAACTCTCCGGATTATAGATTTGGGGAAATTTCGACATTCTAGACTATGGCGATAACATGATACGTCCCTTATCCTCTATTCGATATCCGGAGGTTGTTGAGATTCCTTTCAGGGGGATATTAATGGAGAAACGAACACGGCCCTTGGGAGCTCATCCAACATTTCGCAGCACACATTCCAGCCCCGCTTTGTAAAACATTTTGCAACAACAAGTGCACATGATAATACCCTGCAACGATTGCAGTTGTGACTGTGGAAGCCCGCATAAGCGACCCACTGAATACATGTAAAATTGCTTTAGGTGTTTTGCCTTGATAACTGCCATTACTATATTTTCGTATATATGAATCAATTATGAAACGGGACAAAACAGTCGATATCCTATAAACCAAAATGTTTGTTGCTTTAATTGCATTTTATTTTTTACTTTATCGTATGTTTTACATTATACATGACATCTACGAAAAATATTATTAATAGATAAAGAAGTATGTGTGTGTGTGTGTGTGTGTGTGTGTGTTTGTGTGTGTGTGTGGTGTGTGTCAATGTCACTGCGTGTGTAGATGTGTGCATTAGTGTGCTTAAGTGCATGATTACACTGTGTTCGGTCATATTAAATATAGTACTGATGGGGTATTAAGCAATCTTATTCCACAATGTGATTTTATCTGTTATGATGTCTGTTTTCACAGGAAACAGTGCAACGCAGAAATTTGAGAGTCATTTCAAACATGGAAAAATCAATTGTACACTATTGCATTTTGGAGAGAGGGAAAGAGAGAGAGAGGGAGGGAGGGAGAGAGGGAGAGAGAAAGAGGGAGGGAGGGAGAGAGGGATTGAGAGAAAGATAACGAGAGAGAGTGTGGGTTGCCCGTTTTGTGGGTTGCCCCTTTTTGAACATCTGTCGCAACAATGCGGCTCTGTTACGACAGATGTACATTGCAACGCTATACCACACTCTTTCCACATCTACTGAAGATCAATGTCTGAATATCATGCTGTTTCCCGATTAGAGCTTCTGATCGAATTTCCCATCCGCTTGAGTAGTCGATTTCTTCTCTCTTTCTCTCGAGAAGACAAGTTTCCGATTTCCTGCTGTAATATTCACGGCTTTCTTATCTATCGGCCACGCCATTACGGAACGTTTCAAGGGACGGTCCTCGGAAGGCGCGACAACTCTGATTAAACACTGTCTGCCTTTGTGCGCGTTAATCCATATGGGAATGGGCTCACTCTCACACACGTAACACATGTCAAGTTTTATTCAGCCGAGTGTGTTTTTATTATCACTGTTCTAGTCAAAAGTTTTGTTGTGATGGTATGTCTGCCTTTCTCCTACTTTCCCCTTCAGTACCCTCCCATCTCTGTAATTCCCTCACTCCATGTCTGCACTGAGACGCGTAAAACACCATAACGTGGGGAAATGATTTCAGACAGATTACTGGGAGACACACCTCATTGAAAATGCATTCTCGCCCACGAAGGGCATCTTTCATCTTAATCGGGTTAAACAAGTATCCACAGAATGTTGGCACGCAAACATGCTATCCGTATATGTTGTTATCCATAATATTCTATAAACTTAATGGCTTGCGTGATGTTTTGGGGCAAACGATTTTTAGCAGAGTGACATGAGGAAGAGTATGTGGGGGAATCATGTCGGATTGTAATGAGGCGCCAGACTAAATTGTAAGGACCAGAGCAATTTACCGTGAGTGCTGGTAGATGGAATCCCACAGGGATATGAGAAAGAGGATACTCAGGGTAATGACTGTGCTCTCCCCTACCTGTCGACTGGCGAGAAAGGCTCATTATTGGCGTCCAGATGATATCGGATGCATTCTCACAATTTATTTCATGTTTTTATCGTCATTTGCATAACGTTATTTGTATTCATAAGGATATTCACTATCCGTGCTGTGATATTGTTGCAATTGGGATTAGCGTGCTGTCGTATTGTCGTAGTTGGGCTTAGCTAATACTCAGCCTGATCTTCCAAACTATCATTCGTATTTGTAATTATATAAAAATATCTTAATGGTATCAAAAACGGACAAATTGATTTAAAAAAACTGTCATTGTATTTGTCGTTTCTTGATCCTTCCTTCGGCATATCATTGTCTGGCCAAAGATAAATGAAAAAGTGAGCCCAAAAAGAGGCACACGTACACAATATTTTGATTAACATTTTCCCGCGTCAGAAGCGCTGCGAAAGCATCAAAATCATTCCGTGTTGTGGTTCTCTCAGTTCCAGGCAACTGACCAAACTGTGTGAGCCTCTTAAATGCATGCAAAACAACGTTATTTCATCTACAGGGCACCACTCCATGCTGGGCAAAACAAAAAGGGAGGAGCTGTCCAGGAGATCTTTATCACCTGATATGAGTATCATGTCCCCTCCCCCTTATCATATCAATAGTGAGAGCTGAGATGCGCGCGCGTATGCGGCGACTGAACGAATAGCGAGCACCCGCAAAGCGAATATCCATGAAAAACTGCGTAGACAAAAAGCGGTTGAATCTTAGAAGTCGTTGACACAGTGAAAGACAGTGAACTCGAGTACCTCGCTCACACAGATGCGACACTTTAATGCACCGCTTCCGTGAGGAAACTTGTCTCGGAACGTGAACACGAATTGAAGACACAAGGGTCGTTGTCCACCGAAGTGTGAGCATGTTGCTCGATTTGTAATTAGCCAGGACGCTCGCACGACTACAAGTCGCAATAATTATTCACAACTCAGTTTCGAAACATCTGAACAACTGAAGGACGAGGACCCCAGGCAACACAATGTGGGAAAACTCCTATCTTTTGAGGATCATGGTTTGCATGCATTCTAGCTGCGAAGAAACCGACATACAATGCGACGATATGAATTACTGTGAAAGTTTGGGAGCAAGCATATATTGAACTATACTGAGTCGCGCCGTCTTCGCTGGTCATCGTTTTGTCGAATTTTAAGATCTGCGCAGTTGCTTATAATCTTCTTATGAAATCCGAAGATCGCTAATGTCCGTAGAGAGCGATCACTGTAATATGATTTTGGTTTTCAAGTCACTTCAAATTCATGACATTTGAACAATTGGCAAAGTAACTAACAGTGGATGGGAAACTTGCATACAACAGAATGGCGTTATATAGTATTACTGTCTTTATATTATTGTGAACTCACGGACTCATATTCATTAGTCATTCATGCTGTCACTGTGGGTCAAGAGGAAGTGTTCAAGAAGACATTGAAAACAAAAAAGAGCTAGCCAGGGTAAGCCGTCAATCTTCATTGAGGTAGGTCCCATTACTACGGAGCACTGAATTTGGCCTGGACGAGTGAGGTAGCTCACCTCATTAACCGCGGATGATGCGGGACGGAGGAGTACATATGTCAAATTAGATTGCCCGAACTACAGTGATGAGACTTGTGCTGCAAGGGACGTCAAGACAGATGAGTGTGTTTTGCGTCAAATGCTCATAGCTTCCACCGTGCCGTTCACTACCAAACTCGAGAAAAAAGGCAGGATCTTCTTTACATTTTCTTTGAAACGGATGAAGTTTTGCTTCGAGTGACCTGGTTGGTTTATTACCCATGGCTGGTAATGTACTTTTTGCCTGCAAAGAATGTCTAGAAAATTCATAACGGCACAGTCACTTTCTGGAGAATAGATTATTTTTATCTCACAATCATTTATGGTCCATATGGAGACGTATTAATGCCAAGCGCGGCGGGTTATTGGCCTGAAATTATGCCTTCCACCTGCGTGAAATTCAAGAAGACTTTCTCTCGACACGAGTAAGGAAAGCGGCTCTTAATAGAACTTATCTGACAATTTGAGCGAAGCCCGAGGAGAGGGTGGTGATTGGTTTTCTAACATCCGAGTAGTCCAGTGGTGTGCTTGCCTGCCTGTCTGGGCAATTTCATAACCAACCTGAAATGCCGCGCACGATTCAGATCACTGACCCGACGATGAGGGAACACGGACGGGCTGCGTGAATTGTGGTGGAAATGCTCAAAGCTTCTTGTATAACCTTTCATCGTGGATATATTATGTCATTTCTGATATGAAATTGATAAAGGAGGTGGCGAAGGCAGTGATTGCTCAATAAAGAGACGCAGTGAGTAATTTATCGGAGGACGGGAAGCCAATATCACTAGCTATATTCTTTATTTGGGTGATGTGTCTACATAATTGAAGTGGAAGACCAATTCATAAAAAAAGGACAGCAAGGCTCAGGGAAAAAATGACTTTCCTCCAGTGGCAGACGTTTATTTTGCCGCTTCTTTCTGGTTGCCTGCTCTTTCTTTTTGATCTGGATTCACCGAACCCTGACATCGTGAGCAACAGCATCATTGTTTGTACTTTACTTTGATGATCATGACATTTCTATCTGTACATAATGTGAGCAGGGCCCCTTGGTAGAACAGTTAACCAACTGAAAGGGCTACCCTGCTAAAAGAATATTGAAATAAATAAATAATAAATAACAGCAATTACAGAATTTCTATCCTAGAGAAAGGACTAATCCAGGAACTGCAGCATGAAAATGAGCGGAGAAAACGACAATGATATACTGTAATGCTGTTCTTCCATCGACAGGATAATGGATGCAGTGGAATAACGCTCTTGACGTATTTGCATGCTACGCGCCGCCAATTTTGTCATGATTGTCCTAGGGCACGAATTTCACCGCAGTTGCTTTCAGCTTTAATCGTTCAGAATACTGTAATAGATTTGCTGTAATATCGTTACAGCTCGGCAATTCTGGCAACTTATTTGACGCTGAACTGCCTCTTAATCATTTTACATAATGTGGAAGTACATCATCTTTTCTAACATTATATACGTAGGCTTTGAACTGTACCGCTAAAGACACGATGTTTTCAAATAATATTACGTTTTCTTTCGACGAGATCAACCTGACGAAAATCGCCGAACCAGCATGCACAGTCGCTGTAAATTCTAGCCACCATGGGAAGAGGATATCGAATGGGTTCCTGGGGTTCGTTGCCGGTTATTACGCCCTCGTGATCGTGTTTGGAATAATAGGGAATGGCCTTATCATCGCCGCCTTCCTGAAGGGGCCAAAGCTGCGTCGCGTGACAGTGAATGTCATCATGGTGCACATGGCGGCCGTCAACCTGATTCAGATTTGCATCGGTAACCCGTTTGCCTTGATCAAAAATTTCGATCCTGGTCTGATCGAGAGCAAGATCGCCAATCGTACGCTTTACTTGTCCTGCTGGATGTGCTTCATGATATCATTCTACAACCTAGTAGCGATATCGATAAATCGCTATCTTCTCATAGCCAGGCCGAGGACCACTTATCGTCTGTTCTGTACCAACCGTTCCATCGGGTTGGCCTTAGGTTTGATCTGGCTGGTTTCCTTTGTAATTCACTTATCGCTTTGGTTGATTATGACGCTAACAGACTGGTCGAAACCTAACCATCGACATGTCGGGAAATGTGATCTTCACAAGCATCGCATATCATCAGTTGAAGTTTTTGTAATCTATTTTCTCGTTATTTTTCTCCCACCGCTGGTAATTGTCCCCATCATGCATTCGCTGACTCTCTACACCATGCGCTCGAGCACGCGTCGCATCCAGAGAGCTGCAGAGGGCACCGCGAATCACCGTCCTCCCGGAACAAGAAGATCTGAAAATGACCAGTCAAAGACTCCATCAGGATCGCATCTAGATATCAGTATTGCACTCAACCACAACATTCCCACGCCTAATAGCACACGCGGCACTGCCGAAGACCAGACTACAACCTTGCAGCTAGTCAACCATTCCTTGCGAGCCGTCGCCATAGTGATTTCTCCATCGCAAACTTCATCCTCACTAGGAGGAGACGACCTCAACGCAAGGGATGGGTCGCACGTCGGTGGTGAGACGTGGTGTATGCTGTGCGCATGTCACAAAGTCTCTGCGTCCAAGGAGGCGAGTCCCGGTGGAGGTCATCGACCACGCCTCGGTCGTCATCGCGGCGAACTTCGTCTCATCCGTCTCATGCTGTCAGTCTATGTCATTTTTCTCATCACCTGGATGCCGACAATTATTTTAGTGACAGATATCTTTGATTTGACCCACGATCAGGTACACGGTTTGATTCGTCTTGGCTTACTTTACCCAATTTTCCCGTGCTTAATGCCCTACGTCTACCTGTGGAGTAACCGAAATTTTCAACGCACGCTTAAACGATCTCTTAAAAGGAAAACTTCCAGTAAGAAATATAAACAACCGCTCCAACAGCAGATGCGATAGGGTGTGGCAGGAGAAAACCTCCAAAAACATATTGTTTTTCAATGACCCTTGATACATCGAAGTTAAATATGAACAGCAAGGGATAAAACTTTGAAATCGACATGAAAAAGTCTCACATATAGCGATACTATTATTAACCTTATGTGATCTTAAGACGACCATTCTTCAACCAGTATAACATTCTTGTGAACCTCTTAGACTTTGTACATTTTGTATGACCACACGACGGAGGATAATTATTTCGTGATATATCAAAGTAATGAAGAAAAGCAAAAAAAAAAGAAGAAACAATCAGTGAGATAAACTTATAAGAACTGTGAACAGTTAATGCAAGATAAATGACCTTTTTAATCATGGTGGATTTAAAAGGATACAAACGTTTACTAAATCACTTTTGCCAACCGAAATTCTGATGAAAAGAAACGATTTGACGTCATTTTTTATTTGATTGAGATTTTCACATTTTTTTTCATTTTGATAGACCTATGTGCATCTCCACAACGTGCGGATTGTGTGTATCTATGTGTGTGTGTGTGTGTGTGTGTGTGTGTGTGTGTGTAACTTAGGTTACCCCATTATTGATTTAACTCCCTAGTCATTTTATACCAGCCATCAGCCTTTTTGAAATTAAAGTTCCGTGGTGCTTTTTGATGTATTCTGCGTCGCGTCCGTGACGTTCACATCGTAAGCATCTAATGCTGAGATTCTTCTTTGTAAAATAGATACCAACGTGTTGACAATATCATTCATTTTCAAGTGCCTACAGGAAATGAAAGTCATGTACTTACTTTGAAGACTTTTACAAAATCTTCATGAGTGGATGAGTGTAGCAGTCATGTAGTAAAATTTAGCACTGAAGTCTTTTGTAAGGGCACAAAAGGCGAAAGAATTGGCAGCATTTCAGTAACGCGTCTGAAATTATAGCATTTAAGCTATGGTAGTAAGAAAGAGCTTGCGTGTATAGTATTTACGTTAAGAGATTTATATTACCGACGTGCTTACATGTAATGTAAGACCATTGTCATGTAGTAATATGACGTTACGTAATGATATGTAGTTTCGATCAATTCCTTTGGCGGTAAAACGTCATTTTTTACTTTGTAAAATCGATACATGCTGTCGTGTGAAAACGAAAGGTTGATATATGGTTTTCGAGGAAATCGACATCACACTGTGACACGCCGTATTCGGGCCGTCGGAGAGGGAGAGAGGTTGGCAGCAAACATCTCCGGGCAGCCATGAAAACACAGCCATGACATCAAGGAATCCCTTGACACTTGACAAATTGCTTGGTGCGAGCTTTCTTGACGCAGGGTGACCATGCCTGAGAAAACACAAACAAGTCACATAACTCACTGTATTGCGAACATAGTTGTAGAAGCTCCATGCTAAAAAGAAAGGTCTGAAAAACGTGTTCTAAAGAATCCTATGAATTATTGTACCCCCTCTCCTCACACGCACACACATTCCTTCTTTGGCAAATCATCACTGCTTTTTTCGGTATTTCACATCAAAGTGATAACGTTTGAAATAACCTTTTCTGTAGAGATTGTCGGCTTGACCAATATGGATGAATGATTACCTATTGATTTCCCGACCGACACTTATTTGCATGAAGTTAGTATACTCACGCTCATTCCACTCACAGAAGAAAAACAAAGAGATCATTATTAAGATGCAGGTGACCACCTAGAAAGGAATGAATCTGAACGTGTGACATGACAAAGTAGGCATAAAACAGGTTGCCTGTATGGAAATTGTCAACTTACAGACAATGACAGAGATGTTAAGGAACCATCGAATCATCCTTCTGCTTGTGATTCAACAAACATGGTCTTGATGAACACATGCTCCCATCGTCTGTCATTTGGTGTTGAAAGATAAAGAGTCATTGTTAAAACCCATTCTTGCTAGACGACCTGATGAAAACGACAGCAATGAATATTGGCATTTACATATTTACATGATTTGCGCTGGGTAAGTTGGTCTCTGGTGTACCCAGTGCTCCAGTAAATTGTTACCCCAGGGTTGTCAAGTACCACTGCAACAGCCTCGGTCAAAAGAGACACAATGGCTGAGATGTCGTGTTCGAAGGTGACAGCAGCGGGTATAACACGACATGTTATTATAATGATATGAGTATTCTACTCTCATATACGGATATAATACGAGATTTGAATGATTTAATTCTGTAAAAAACGACGTTGATTGTACGATGAGTTTGTCTATCAATTGAGTCTCTCTGTTTAATTGTGTGTCATCTACTTGTTTTTACTTGTTTTACCCAGTGTAAGTCGTGTAACAATGCGATCATTGAATTTTGAGATATCTTTGAATCAAGTTTGAGAATATACACATTTATGAAACACTGAAAGCAAGGTGACTGTGTGAATCATTTCATTATTCTCCCTGTATCTCAGTGCGTCGGAGGCCTCGGAGCTGTGACAGACAAAATAATCGTTATTTCTCTGTCAGTCTGTGTTACGGAAAGCGTTTGAAAAATATTGTATGTTCCACTCTAGCTCTTTGATTTGTATCATGCTGACACGCTTGCATTAGAGAGAAGGTATTCAAATGCCACAGATTGTCGCAATATTTTTCTTCATCTTATACTCGAATGTTATAAAGAAATATATTCCACTGTGAACACGACTACTCTTAATTTCGAATAAAATATTTCAGCGGTGGAACTGGCTGATTATGGGGCGAACGTGTCTGATATTTAGTGATGTCCTTAGTGACCTCGCAGAAACTAATGATGATTTTTCTGTTTCAATAGCAATTCATTGCGATGGCAGCAGTCTGCAATCGGTTGTACCAAACCTTTTGACTGTTACTATTCAACTTTCAACTTTATTTTCATTTCCATTGAATAAACAGGGAAAATTATATGCAATGCATTAACAGAACATATTTGTAACAATTTCAAAGAAAACGTACATGTGATCACGAATAACAACATAAATTCAATTTCTAAGGTATATACATATGCATAATACAAGGATTAGAATGGAAATGGAGAGTCCTACTAAAAAGCAAAGCTTGTATTGAACCGATGACCTCGAAATATCGCAGATCATAATGAGTCATTAGTAATTGAATTCATAAGGTAACATTTAAATCATTTCCACATGCATGTACAGGCATTCCAGTAAGAAGATTCATGCACATCTCAAATTTCACTCAGAACTCTAAGCGGAATGACCCGGTATAATCACTGTGGGCATGGAGCTGTACGTACTAGCTAGCTCCTTGCTCTGACGTTGAAGTCGTGTTTTCCTGTTGACCACACGCGAAGCGTCGGGGCTCGTGACTCCATTAATCTCCCGGTATAAAAAGCAAGTTACAGGAAGCTTCCTCTGCTGTAGCCAGATGCTAAACACTGTGTGTTGGCGGCTTATAACGCGATACTCTAGAAAATGTTCCATTGATTGACGACAAGGCAGTGATTGTCAACTCGGATACTTTATGACATATTATAAGCTTGCACAGTCATGTACCCCCGATACAACCCGATCATCGAGACGATTTATTTTTCCTGAAGGGGCCCTTGTTTATGACAGTCGGGTTACAACATAGCGATTATCATGATAAAATACAGCAATGAAACAGGGGAACGTGTTGCCTGTTAGTATTCGGGCGCAGCAGGATGTATTTGACATTGCACTGAGAATGTTGCCTGACATTGCAGTTTGTATGACTATATCATGGTCATATTATCATCATACACTTTCGTTCTTATTGTTCTCATACCACGTTGTCACAGATCTTGTGTATCCCGCCTTTTTTCCTGTATTCTGGGATATGTGCTCAAATACTCCAAAAAGTTTATAAAAACCGACGTTGCTATTCTTTTACTAACTCGTCAACAACAAGAAATTGAGTCCTTTCGGGGTTTTTCAATATCACACCGGATAACTGCTTAGATCATGTGACGTGGTATTTATATATAAAATAAATTTGGAATATCACACACACGCACACACACACACACACACACACACACACACACTCACACTCACACACACAATTGATAAAGCATAATGTATGCCTGAGACATTTTGCACAATCACAAATTTACCCAAATGGAAATAAAATTGTCATGTAAAAGAAGCTCCCTTGTACAGCCTGTATGCTGTTTTTTGTCTTCTGATCCTTGTGTTGAGACCCTTATATCCCTTACAAAATCATGATTATACTCTATCATTCCTACTCTGGCTCATCGAGACAAGATGCAATCGCTGACAGTCTGCTACTCTCGTTAACAGGTATAATTATGATGCTTATTACGAAGGCAGGCAAAAGACTGATGCAATTATAAACTGTCTGGCATCCGATAGAAAAACTCCCTCAAACTTGGTCAAAATAACACATTTGCAAACTTACTAGCGGCAGCTACTAGAAATTCTAGATGTTGTCAGATTTGCCGATGATAAGCTTAATGATAAACATGATTTGGTCGTTATCAGGACATTGAAGTCCTTTTTTTTCTCCTCTGAACCAAGTATAGTTACCTCGTAGCGCATTTGTCTTCCGCTCAGTGACAAGAAATACCTAATGGCTGTCGAAATGGCGTCTCCAAGTTCGTTTAACTCTCCTGCTAATCCAGAGGTCGGGTTGTATCTCCATGCCGCATGATTAATTGCTCCCTTGTGCTGTGAAGGAGGGGATTGCGGCATCACTGGGCGTTGGCATAACAAAGCTTGGTTGGTTCTTCGCCACGACCGATGATAAATGGCTCTCTAGTTAAATGGCTTCCAGATTCTTCTGAACATACAGCATTGTACAGAGAGTATGTGTGTGTGTGTGTGTGTGTGTGTGATATTTGGTGTTTGTTTGGTGTGAAAACTCCTATGTGTCTCTCTTTTTGCGTGTGTGTGTGTGTGTGTGTGTGTGTGTGTGTGTGATATGAAGAAACGTCTCGAGACGGGATGCCATGTTCTCTAAGAGCTTGCTTGAGTCGTCTCCGGTACTTAGAAGATCAACAAAATGGCAGCCCTTTTTAGCTGACAATTTTCGTGCAGAAAACCACAGACAATTGCTTTTTTATGTGTGATATTGCTTCTTCCCCTACTGTAAGATTAAAACACACACACACACACACACACACACACACATACATATATATATATATATATATATATATATATATATACATATATATACATATATATATATTTGGTGATACATACATGTTTTTGTATATAATGTTCACATAGTACACCTATCAATATCTCAACTTGCTCTTATTTCTACATCTTATACATACAGAACAACATATACAGCCCTTTCATGTACAGTGTATAGTGGGAAATTTGAATGTTATAACAGCATTGATCAATAAATGAGTTCAACATTTTATTTCCTTGTCGTGAAATAAGTATATGACATAATTCGAAATTCCTAACAAAGGCAGGAGAGTTTATCTTGAGCAACTGCTTGATCATGAAGGAGGCCTCATAATCACAAAATGAATAATGTCGTCTAATGTTATAGCTATACAGTGAAACAGCCTAGGATAGAGGTGATTATTCATTCCTTACACGATTTTTGTCGATAGCGACTACTTTTTACCCTGAAAGTTGAGCAGAGTGCGAAATATACATTGATCATCACTGATTTATCGACAAGAGGCGTACATCACATAGAAGAAACAAACCAAAACAGTGTTTTCATTTTGCATTTCCAGCAAGCCTTTATGAATACGATGTCTTCACTTTCCTGTATTAGCTGATTAAAAACATGTCTGCTTTGTGTGCGATAATTTTCTGCGAAAGAAAAATATAAACGAAAGTTGTACTGAATTGGTCGTTGAACAATTCGTTTCCTTTGCTTGTAATTCTCATCAAGTACGTGCTCTAGAAATAGGCCTGAATCAAATTTGGATTACTGCAGGGGAGATCTATTACGCGTCTCTGGGCGGTGTCGTAGTAACTAGATGCGGTAATCGAGGAGACGAGAGGACAAAATAAAATATCGTCTGGCAAACGGAGGCTTTGTCCATTGTCGATTGTGGTACACTCGAGATTTCCGAAATGGTTCGAGCTCTTAACTCTTGAGAGGAAGGGTACGTTGCAGTGCCGTTGTGTGCCTTTCAATGCGCTACGGCATCTTGTTTCTTGAAAAGGAATGAAAAAATAAAACGAGACATGAAAACTCGTCACATTGAGGACGAGTTAGGTGATACGCTTGTGGTCATCAGATGACAGTCATCTGTGATCGACAAAGAAAAGAATGTGATATAGGCACCTTGAAGTTATATTGAGCGTGCATGCGAAACCGTTTCTGTAACCACTCGGCCACGGGTCATCCACGGAAATGGTAAGACAAAAAAAAAAAAAAAAACAATGTATAGATATAACAGGGGGAAAGTCAATGCCCACTCAACTAACGTGGCCGTGTGAACATCTATTGCATTGCTAGACGGAAAAGCGGCCTTGTAACGACTGAGGTCGCTATGCCATTTCTGGCAACTTGGGAAAAATACGTCCCGCAGACATAAAACCTATAATCGGCTGGTTTTGATACCTTGCCTTTAATCACAATTTTCAGTGTAATGACGTCATCAAATTACAAAACAATGACATCGTCTTGAAAGACAATTGTTCAAAGTACAACACCTCAGTCGTCGTCATTACATACTATGATCGGTTTGACAAAGTCAACCTGCAAAATGTTGCTGCAGTCGAAGCAATGTGGTCTCCAACACACAAAAAAGAGGGATATGGCGTGTGTGTGTGTCTGTGTGTGTGTATAGGTGCGTTTATATACGAACGTGATTTCTACATGGACGAATATATAATACAAATTGAAGAAAAAAAAGTAAAATAAAAAAAAATTGTTTCGTGATCTTGTGGGGTTCGAACCCGCAACCTCACGTCTCTGAGACGGCGCCTTTAACCACTCGGCCATACGTCTCGACGAGAAAATATGGGGAACGTAAACTTATGTATATGAAAGATACATGAGGAATCGTTTTGTCCACATTCCATTTTCATTTTCAGTTTTAAACTGCAAAATTGTCAATCTGATGAGGAGATTTCAAAGAATAAAATGCATGATTACTGCAGCTTATTGTCTCAGCTACAACATACTAAAGTTTCAGAGGAAATGAAGCAAAATCAGCTGAGATAAAGGTGCTTAAACGTTGTTAAGTCAATGCATGCTTTTAAAAAAAATCACCTCCCATAGACATAACACGTAAACTTGTCCGATTTTGCATCTTTACTTTTAATCACAATTTAAAGTATGATGACGTCATCAAATTTCAAAACCATGACATGGACTTGAAAGGCAAATGTTTAAAGGACAACATATGTGAATTTGGGATAATATTGAGCTTAAACAACAGAGATACGAGCAAATGAATGTCAGAAACAGTACCTCAAAAAAATCAATTCCACTTTTTTTATTCAAAATGACGATATGATCACTTCATCGCGTTTTCCTGGCAATATTGATACTAGGAATGTTATTTACAATTCATATGCTTTTGTAATATGCAATAGAAATATCGGGTCAACGGACGATTTAAAGAGCTATGGCGAAATAAACAAAGACATGTTTTTTCACTATATTTGCAGAAAGACGCGCGCGCGGAATTTCAACTTTGACGCCAGTGCATTCCTTTGTTATAGGTCAACATCGATCGGAAATCAGTGGATATTGTTACTCAAAGTATCAGGAATCCAAATCAGTCAAAAAAATTGCATTTTCATGTTGGTTACGCCCTCTGCGCGTGAAATTGCGCGGACGGACGCGCACGCGAGAAAATGTTTGAAACGCTTAAAATTGTCTGAAACTTCGAGATTTCCCATTGGGAAGTCGTTTTGAGCCTTTTAAAATTTTGACGCGCGCGTAGGCGCGCGTAATGAAGACCTGGGTAACTAGCGTTAAAAAGTAAGATAGAGCGTGACCTGAACTTTATGTCCACCGAAAATGATGCAGAAATGACATCTAGTTATGAAGTTATGATCGATCATGTGACAAGGTCCGAAAATCACAAAATGGCGCCTAGATGACGTCATAGATATGTTACTGTCATGAAAACCTTATTGTGGCTAGATATTGTTATGAGACATGTTGACTGAAAATTTCATGTCATTCCGTAATGTCATTGTTGAGATATTGACGACACAAAATTGTCCAGAAAGAAAGAAGAATAAAAAAAAATAAAGAGAGATTTTGACAATCACAATAGGTGATACGCTGATAGCGTATCACCTAATAAAGAGAGATTTTGACAATCACAATAGGTGATACGCTGATAGCGTATCACCTAAAAATAAAGAGAGATTTTGACAATCACAATAGGTGATACGCTGATAGCGTATCACCTAACAAGAAACTCGAACAACTCACGTACATTTGAATTGATCATTGAGCATCAAGAGTTACAGTCTCATCACTCATACAGAAGTTCAGGAGCAGAATGCACTCGCTGAAAAAATGTTAATTTGAAATATATGATTATGACTGACATCGACATGATTTAGAACTTTAAGTAGGTTGCAACACTGACATTTTACGATTAAGATATAATTACACTCTTACAAGGAGATCCGCTGATTGTTCATTGTTGATAATGATCAGAGTTTTGATTTGCAATCATTTGCAATCAGCGTTTATAGACGATTCATCTGATAATATACTTCAAAGCAGTATGATTGTGATCTGTACAAGGTTCGTTGAGTGAAGTGTGTTTAAAGATTAGCCCGTAACATAATGTGGTGTCAGTATGTCAGG
Source organism: Diadema antillarum (assembly GCF_040938485.1). NCBI lineage: Eukaryota > Metazoa > Echinodermata > Echinoidea > Diadematoida > Diadematidae > Diadema > Diadema antillarum. The sequence continues at coordinate 2,121,945 of NW_027271462.1, forward strand.
CATGGCGATAGCCATTAAGATCCATTTCCGCGATAAACCTTGTATCAGCTCTTCTTCAGACGATTACTGTAATAGTGGCGTGATTTTGCGACGTTCAGCACCACGAGATTATACCATCCGCTATTTAGCATTCACTAACTGATGCATAAAAACGATAACCCCAGGCTGAGCTACGAGAATCCGATTATTCCTCGCAAAATCTGGAGCCTGTCCTGATTAACTGATCACCATCGAAAAGCGCATGCGCATGAAGTAGTTGGAGTCCGAGTAAGTCTTATATATATATATATATATATATATATATATATATATATATATATATTACTATAAAACTGTGTACACACATCTATGTCAGAAAGACAATAAACAACTTGTTGATTTCTTTGTTTCATTCAAGATACTGCTTGTCATGATTGTGGTCACGATTGTGAGGGAATGTCCTACAAGGCTAGGTGTATTGCATTCATAAAAGCAACTTTTGATAGATATATTGATAGCTATTAACAGGATTATTGAATATCTTATTACCTTATTGTTCATTAACTTCATAATTATCATATTTTCCATTCATACGCCCTGGTCCATACACATAAAAAACAAACAATCATGACATATGCCCAATAGTAAAAACACTAGGACATATAGCATGATACCAATGGAATAGCAAGGACAACAGGAAAAGCAAACGAACTGTATACCTTCTGTTGATTATCAGTTGGTCGATGATAAGAGATAGTGGCATAGAATAAAGGATCATACTGATAAATCAGTATTGTTGAGAATTGGCTCCTTGGATATAATATTTGGTCCCGTGCCAAACAAAACTAAAATATTTAAAATGCAGTAACTGAGAAAAAGAGAGCGGGGGAGGGGAATTTAAAAAAACAAAAAAAAACACACAACAACAACAGCAGAAGAAGTAGCCGAAATGGAAAGAGCTTAAAGTTGACTATATTATTACGTTTAACTTTTGTGATGAAATCATGTACATATCCGGATTACGGGTAAGATAAATAACCTATATCGTAAGTAAACTGGAATCACACTTCTCGCTTTTGGTCAGAGAAGTCATTTTCAACCAGTCATCCAGTTCGACATTAAAAAGACAAAGGCAAACAGAGCCTAAATAGCGCGCTCCATTTACTGATCAACCTATGGTGCCTGATAAGTGATAATATTTTCAGCATGCGTTTGTATGTATATGAAAATGGGAGGCACGCCTTCATTATTTTCTCTCAAGACTGTTCTAATATGGTTCAGTGTAAAATGTCAGTTTTTGTATTTTTAGATTTGAAATTCATCGATCTGGTGCATACTTTGGTGACATGTTTGAACGATTTTCTATCAACAAAGTAGGCCTACGTATGAAGCCCCCCCCCCTCCCCCCCCCCCCCCCCCCCGTTGACCCTCTTGTAAACAAGAGTACCGGTAAATGTATCTTATCATTTTCTAATTTTCACAGACAAAGTTTGTTTAATATTTAGGTTACTTTTTCTTTCTTCCACTTTATAGGAACGAAATCCTGAAGCGATTAAACCAGCAGGACAGCAGGAAAGGGGGGAAAAATACTTCTCTCATGATAAATTTGCACCGTCATTATATAGCACCACCCCGTACACGTACTCGAGTACGACCTACACGTGCATCTCATGTATAACTTTCGCTACTCTGTGATTGTCAAGTCCTAATTTTTCCCTGACTCGTGATGGTGGTTTGCGTTGACAACCGCAGAATTGAGGTCATATTGCGTGGCGTGTAATTACCAGTCACAAGCTGGCCACTAAAAAAAAAACACAACAACAACAGAAGAAATAGACTACAATAGAACCTGACACTTCCTTTTAGATGCTTGCAAGGGCCTATCTATATACTTTAAATCAATTTGTTTGTGACCAAATTAGTAACGAGATGCTAGACAGTGATCATGCTTTCAAGTTAAAAGGGAATGTGTGTCCATTATTTCGGTGCCAATTTTCCAGCGTAGAAATCACAGTATATACACTGAAAAGGAGTTTCTTTTGCCTTAAAGACACCTTATACACCAAAGTTTGTTCAGAACCTCCTTCCTATATGAAACATTTCAGAATTAACGATAAACGGATTAGTTAATGTAGAGACATAGCGCTGTAAATCTCAAATACTTAAATGCAGTGTTTGTAAACATTGTGTATCTTCTTCCATTTCATCATCATGTTTTTCTTATGAATATAGCGAATATACCTCGCAATATTTTACTAGATGGTGGTGCGATATAGTGAAGTAATCGCGCCCATCCCTCACCAACCCCGGTCATTCTGTACCGCATGCCCATTCCCGATTTTTCGGGAAAGGGGTGCATTAATTTTAGGGGCTTAAGTCGGGGAAGAAATCCCGAAAAATCGTTGAAATAGGGAGTCTTTCAGTATTTTTCCAGTGATGTTCTTAATCTGGGGTGATTTTCACATCTTTCCCAAATAGGTCCTAATCCTGAAATAGGGTTCAAATAGGATCGTGTTTCAACCCCCACCCCACAAAAAACAACAATAATAACAATCGGAATAGGGGTATAGTGGGGCTTTTTGGCGTTTGCCCGATATCCCGACTGTGCTTGCGCTGACAACATGTTTTGCTGTCTGGCCAGCCGGCCTTCTCTTCCCATGCAGGACATTTCGGCCACATGCACTGCACATACGTCATGCTGCCTTTAGCTTGCCTTCCAAAAACTTCGAAAGGGGGTAATCTTGCTGGCTTCCCTTACAAAAGCCCGTGATAGGGAGTCAAAATCGTCCCTTTTGGAAAAAACACAGTGTCCCACAGTGTGTTCACAGTGTGTTCATATAGTCGACTATGTGAAAACGCTCAAATTTAACAGTGTGAAGATGATTTCACACTGTGGTGTAGTTTTCACAGAGTGTTCACGTAGTAATGCTTTGTTTCACACTGTAAATTGATGACTCACATTGTGTTCACACTGTTAAAACGCTCGAATTTAACAGTGTGAGGAGATTTCACTCTGTGTTCGCACTTTGTTTCACACTGTGTTTGCACTTTGTTTCACACTGTGTTTCTCACACTGTGTGACACTGTGTTCTTTCCAGCAGGCCTAACCCTTCCCCCGGGCCCTTTCCCTTTCTTATAGAGTGGGTATCTCTAAGAATCTAGAACAAACATCTAAAATGTGTATGGTTGACAACCTGATTGGGGGGAGGGGGGAGGAGAAAATAATCTTATCATCTTTCATGCATTATATAATCATTTAAACGTATTTTGTGTCCCTTACCATGGACACAAATCCCTGTTGGATATAACGCGAACAGGTGCGCAAGATTTTGCAGTATAGGTTCTGTCCACACGCCTTATTTTTAACACTTGCGATATGCTACAAGGCTGACGTGGTAAAAACAAACGATGTCACGTAGCTTTTTCCTTTTTTGTTTCTTTTCATGCGGCGAATTGAATATACCATGGGGTAATACATCATCTTGTCATATTCTTCGCTCGCTTCGAAAATGTTTCCCCCGGTGATGCAATCTACGTCAAAGTGATAAATGATACACGGAAGAGACGAAGGATGTTTTAGCTTCTGAAGGGAGAACAATAATTGTTTAAATTGATTTGAGGGTTTTTGCATGCAGGCCTACATCTAAGAAGACCAACCAAAAAAGAAAAAGACACAAAAACAACAATACATGCACAAAACAAAACAAAATATTAAGCAAAACAAAACATCAGCAATCAGGTTTCAACTATCAGGCAAGATGGGCATATGATATTTTGATAATGACGTAGCACGTATATCTCTGCTCTCCGTCAAATTGAAATTCAATACATGCATGGTCGGTAGTACTCTTCTGCTCCTTCATGAAACATGGCTCCTTTTTCTTTTGTTCTTGATATATCTAAGTTTCTCACAGTATTCTGTGTACAGTTCAATCAACTTTTATCAACCACACATCGTTTTGTTTGGTAAAGAGCGCGCGACTTGCGCGAGTTTCGAGGAGATTAAAGACGTTGCATTTCAAATGGATTTAATTTCTTGCCAACAGGTAAAACGACTTTCTCGCTTTGCGTTGGCTCATATTACACAATAATACTTCAAAAGCAATCAGTATCCTGTGCCAAGCGAAGGGGAGAAGCCTCCTTCGTGTCATATACGCTTCGTTCGATGTTTGCATATATACGTTACCCCGATTAATTTCTGTGTTACTTTTTTTACTTTACATCCAAGTTATTCAATGTCACGATTTCAGGCGTCACGCGGATATTGAAATGATGTCTGGAAAAGGATTGGAGCTCATTCGAAATGACATGAATTTTGATGTATAGAAGCATGCCCTACTGAATCTTGTGTGGTCGGTAGGTATCAGACTCACACGTCTTGGAATCTCACTGTATCCTCACTGTACAGCATACGGAAATTATTGTCACGTTGTGGCCTCAGCTGCGTTGATATGAATTGAACAGGACGTGCTCCTCCTCAAATAAAAGAGAGAGAGAGTGGCAAATCTGATGTGTTATACAAGAAGTTACATTCGTTAGGTGTGATTTTTTTTTAAATCTTAACCAAAGATGTAATATGCAACTACTGTGGTAAATATACTCTTATGCAGAATTAAATATATATATATATATATATATATATATATATATATATATATATATATATTCTCTGCAACCCCATCAAACACAGGAAAACAGTGGAAAATGCAATCTGTGTTGATCACTGATTTTGACAGACTTGTATCGTTATATCATGATATCAGATGTACCCTTACTTTCGTATTTTGAAAATCTATTTTCTACTTAAGATTTTGTGCATATGAGAATGTTGAAAAAAACAACAATAAATAAAAAGTGGAAAAGAGAGAGAGAGAGAGAGAGAGGGGTGTGTGTGTGTGTGTGTGTGTGCGTGCGTGTGTGTGTATGCGTGTGTGTGTGTGTGTGTGTAGTGTGTGTGTGTGCGTGTGTGTGTGTAAGCATGTGTGTGCATGTGTGTATGTGTGTGGGCGTGTGTTTTACAATGCGTCTTGGTAAACTGCTATACAAATCATATGCTGCATTTTGCTGTGATGGTCTGATGTGAGCATACACCACCGTCCCCGATCGAAAGCAGCAAAAATCGTGTCATAACATTCTCCACTATGATTTATGAGATGATTGTGGTCAACCCTTATGAGAGTCCATATGATATGTAATTTAGTTAATGATGTCACGCCGGATCTTATAAATCACTGTGTAAAATACTTATGCCAGTACATTGTTGCTTTGTTTTATCAGCGCATGCAGAGCACTTGTGTCCAATCAGCATGGTTGCCAAGGCACGATACTTTCTTCCCCTTCTTTCTTCTTTCCTGTTCATCGAGATCACTATCATCATTATCATTATCATTATCATTATCATTATCATTATCATTATCATTATCATTATCACCATCTTCATCACCCTCATCTACATCAACGTCTTCATTATATAATCATTATCTCTCTCCATCAACTTCATCTTACATCTGGGGGTGTTTCATAAAGCTATTCGTAAAGTTACGAACGACTTACGAGCGGCTGGTGATCAGTTCTTGTGCTGAATTATGGAAATTCTGATAAGTATAGCACATCAAAATTGATCATCAGTCGCACGTAAGTTGTTAGTAACTTTACGAACAGCTTTATGAAACAGGCCCCAGGTCCTTGTTGTGATTGTTTAGGATGCAACGCCAAAGAGTGATTGTCCTGTATTCTATAAGGAGTCGATGAGAAGATATCTTCCAACGCCAACTAAAGTGTGCTTAAAACATTTCGTATTTTTCCTTATTCAACTCTGTTTCTGTTTTCACTATTCGTTTGCTCTTGGTTTTGCATCCTCTACTTCTTAAGATTTCTTTAAGCATTAATTCACTTATTTTATGACAACATCAATCTAACCATTTCTTCAGTAGTTTGGACAAAAGAAATAAGATTGGCAAAAGCGAATCATGCGCAGATTCAATTCAATTCAAGTCAAATGAATTTATTGGGAATTTTCTGCATGGAATATATATCACAAATAAAATACAGTCATTTCTTTTTATTTTCAAGACAATAAAACATACAGTGTGTACATCCGAACATAACTGAGAGATGCGTGAGCAGATTGAAGAAAAGAATTAGAGAACACGTCAATTGGGAACCACTCGGGATAAAGTGAATGAAAAAAGTGAATTATGGCGCACGCATTGGGAGTGTAAATGCAGAAGACTGTCGTCAAATAAGCATAAACATTGTAGCTTGAAGATACGACACCCTTAACAGGAGCAAAACAGAACTGACCATTAAATTCACCGAGAATTTAAGGATGACACGGTAAAGCCTTATGGGAAATTATTTGTGAGCAGCGAAAAAAAGTGTAAAATATTATACACTGGTAGGGGAATTCAAATGCACGTTTTCTAGGTACTCATTTCGGTTTCCGCTAATGTCTGCATTCTATTTTTCACGTAAGGAAGGTCACAGGTTTTTGATATATGCCTCATTAAATAAAAACGCGGCGAAAGATGCAGTCGGGAGCCTTTTAGTTTCTCGGATTCCATCAATAAATGTCGTCATTTCGGCTTCGGAGAGCACGGCGATGGGTCGGCACACGTGTGCAAGGCCATTAGAGTTCACGTTTGACCGAGACTTTCTCGTGTAGTATATCGCTCCGTGCATGTATCAGATAGGATTTATTTCAGCCGCTTGTGATAAACTGCTAAAATCTATGATGCTCGACTATCTATCTATATGTATGAACAAGTATTTAAAAAGAAGTTTGCCCCAAGCACTATTATAATTATTAATTTAGTAAATGCAGAAAAACTGTAGAACACTAGCATAATTATTGTGAAGTGTCACAAAACTTGACAGACCGTTCTTCGTATACCACTACATAAGAAGACAGTTTGGAATTGCATAGCGGTCGAACGATATGAAAGAAAAATGTAGAGAATTCCACTAAACTTCGGTGGGGTTTTTTTTGTACATTCACTTATCTTAAGTGGTTACTGGCATATGTTAAATAGAATATCACTGCCCCTGCCTTCGTTAACGGATATATTAACTCGTGTGCCCTTTCATTATGCTAGAACATTGTAGAAAGGAATATTTGTATTTTCTGCATATCGTCCCATTACAGTGACAATAATCATAAAGTGTTGATGCCTTGTTATCTAGCAATGAAGGCACGTATGGATTGAATAAAATCTTTAACTTCTCATAACTTTGGCATGGGTCGTCTGATATTCCTCAAATGTCGTCTGATATTCCTGAAATTGATATGTTCTTTACTACCATTTCTGCATGAACTGAATTCACCGGTATGTTTGGGAAGGATTCTCCTTTAATTTGCAGTTTTGGATTGGCGCACTACCACTGTCTTTTCAACATTGTTTCACGAGAAGCCCTCGAACCGAATGAAAAAGCGATTCGATAACTTTGCCCTTAATGCCTTTCCGAACGGGCTATTTTTGCGAGGCATTCTCTGATAAGATGGGTAGTAAGATTGTCACTAAATTAATTTGAATCAAGCAAAAAAAAAAAAAATGAATGAAAATCATTCATATTGAGCTTCGGATTGTGCCACTTCACATATGTTCAGAAGTATCGAACCATTTTGTAGATGATAGATTGTACACGTTGTTTACAGTGTCTTTTTATCTCTAAAGGGCTTTGATGTTTCCTCCATTGTGAAGAGCGCTGTATTGAATACAACAATAATCTTTATTGCTTGAATGTTATCATCACAATAGTTTATTATGTAACAATTATTGATTATAGTCGAAATCAAAGCAATTAAGCAATGACAACTATAATCATTGTAGTTTTAACACTTATTCTTACATTAATATGATGTAAATAATGACGAATAGCATTATCATTACGACCATAATTATATACCCATTATGATGATGATTTTTTTTTTCTTTTTGTATCTGCAATCACAAATAAACTAGATTTGTGCTTTAGGCCATTTTGTTTTAATCGTCTGATGCAAAGAAGACCAATTCATTTTGTTACAGAAATAATACTAAGAACACGATACTCTCTGAAAAGAAGAAAAACAAAGAACCAACAAAGACCTACAAAACAACTATATATATATATATACAGGGGCGGATCCAGGAATTCCGTAAAGGGGGGGGGGGGCGTGACTAATGTTTCTGGTGCCACTTCCGGGTTTCATTTCATTTTTTTCTTTTTATTTCTTTTGTTTTTAACGAAAAATAAAGGGGAGTGCGCCGGTTGCGCCCCCCTCTGGATCCGCCACTGTATATATATATATATATATATATATATATATATATATATACATGTACATATATAAATCATATGTAAATGTATATATATATATATATATATGTGTATATATATATATATATATATATATATATATATACATATACGCTTATCTACATTTATTCCCCAGGGATCACACTAGCTCATGCGGGGCAAAGAAATTGCAGTCAAGAGATTTTCGTCTCGCTTTTCCTAAACCAGTGGAATTACAGGTAATGACGGTAAAAGTGATTTAATCTTCTTGAAGGTTTGCGCGGCTGAGACTCTAATGTTTCTGGTGCCACTTCCGGGTTTCATTTCATTTTTTTCTTTTTATTTCTTTTGTTTTTAACGAAAAATAAAGGGGGGGGGGTGCGCCGGTTGCGCCCCCCTCTGGATCCGCCACTGTATATATATAAATATATATATATATATACATGTACATATATATATATATATATATATATATATATATATATATATGTCTATATATATATATATATATATATATATATATATATATATATATATATATAGACATATACGCTTATCTACATTTATTCCCCAGGGATCACACTAGCTCATGCGGCGCAAAGAAATTGCAGTCAAGAGATTTTCGTCTCGCTTTTCCTAAACCAGTGGAATTACAGGTAATGACGGTAAAAGTGATTTAATCTTCTTGAAGGTTTGCGCGGCTGAGACTCTATACATCAACGAAGTGATGAACCCAGGTGTGTCTGTCGTTGCAAGCCATAATGGACATTTCAGCTCCGGTAAGATACATGAGGCGCCTCTACAATAATGGATATGACACCATGCCGAGCTTCTGTGGATGAAAGCGGAGCCGAGGACGCGTGGGGGTGAAAGTGGGTCTTCCTTGGAGACACGTTTTGCGATGATGACGTGCATGCTCTAGACCAGAAAAAACAAACAAAAACAAAACAGAGCACACAGCCGCGTCAACTGCCTTGTAAGGCCGATGTGAAGGTCGGCTAAAGGTGATGAACCGTTTTCATGATCCAATCGAAATCTTGTTCGCATACAATTTCCATAAACATATTCTCGGTCATACCGGGGGCGCCTTCGATCTAATAGTAAAACAGCGTTCTCGGCAGTCGACCTCAGAGAAGGGAAGCACATTTCTGATGCAGCAGGTGAATAAACAGATGGTGCACGATTTCAAAGCGCGCTATAGCATTTCACTCCATCGAGACATTCTGACTTTCTTCCCCGTTTCAAATTCAGCAACAACGCGACGTTATAAACGTTGGAAACATTATTCAAATACTGACAATGGTAGCATTATTCAGATTTTGCATATGATGCCACTACTTCTCTGTGACCCTTATTTCCTTTTTTCCTAATTTTTCCAGAGTATTTGAGGCACGAGAGTTTGACTGTTGATTGCCTCCTCCCCCCCCCCCCCAAAAAAAAAAAAAAATGATAGGACTGGACGTTTAGGCTACATTATTTGTCAAGATCTCTCCTTTCGCAAATATATTGTTGCCAAATATTAATATTCACCGCATGAAGAGACGACTTTTATCTGTATGTGTTTTTCTACTCTTTCAATCAACCGTCAAGACAAAGATGCAAATATCATTTTTCGTTTCCGTTTGCCCGTAGGCCAGCGAGAGGGTAAAGCACTAAACTCCATTTTTGCTTTACTTGGGTTGTTCCCCACCCTCACCCCCCCCCCCACCCCACCCCACCCCGCTTCGTACATACATGCGAGTGGAAAAAAAATACTGGTTCTCGAGATCAAACGCTGAAGACAAATCACCTATACTTCCATTATTTGTGATTATTGATGCGGCGGTTAAGCTATCCATCATACAACCATTTTCCCATCAGAACTTGGTGCATCGATCAACAGTCCTGATGGTGAATGTGGTAGATGGAATGCTATTTGGAAAGCAACATATTCATGGCAGTTCCGAATGGATTTGAATACGTCTGAATCTTGGCTGGCGGTGCTGTTTCGCTTTTCTAGAAGTGATGCCTTTTGCTCGTTCAAATTTCAAGATGATGTAGTATTCCTGAAATTATATATATTATGATGATATCTTTCTACATTGCAAAGATATCAAACATAACTGTCTTCAGCAAGCCCAAAAGGGGGGAAATCTTTCGATTACGCCTTTCAAATCGAACTGATATGACTCAAGTCGCGGAAGGTTACTTTGTTGCCATGGCTACTGATGGGCGAGACTGTTCCTTCGACAGCTGTGGTATTACAGCATGACATTTGATCACATTTTTGTGATTGGGACGATTTATTCACTCTCTCTGTCTTTCAAGACTAAATTACCAGAAAGTGTAGCAAACAATCTGTATCGGGATTTCTCATAATGTGACAGAATAACGTGTTTTTTGCGTACTGCGTATTCCGGCAGTCGTCCCAATAATCCACTCGTTTGTATGTTTGCAGTAAAATAGACCTTAATCTAGACAGTATAGCACTGCAAGACTCTCGATATCAGTAGACATAATGTGGAATTATGCGGAATCTCTCTTATTCACCGTCGGATTAAAAGAAAAGAAAAATCGCAACTTTATTGCATTTCACTATTACATGAGAGTAAGAATAATACGGAGTTAACTTCTACTATATATCGTCTGTTGAGAATGAGAAGGGCTTTAAGTTGTCTCGAACACTCATGGGTTTAGTGGCAACTTAACGCCCTTATCATTCTCAACCGACGATATCATGGTAAGATTAGACTAATAAAAACCACATAAACAAAAGAAAATAAGCTTTAGTTGTACCTGACGTACAATCATAAATACAACTGACATGATTGATCTTACTGAGGCTGTATTAATTCACCTGAAAGATACTTTTTAAAGATTTGTTCATTCGTTGACTTGTTTCTTTGCATGCCTCGATGGATATTTGCAAACTACTCAGACACAGCTGCGGGTAGACAACTTAGTCTGTAGCCGAACCACTACAGCTTGATTGTACGAAGGCATATCAGGTGATATATAGTGTATAAATGCCGTGTGTGGCGACGCGCAAGGTTCCGCTGGCATTTCTCATCTTACACCGCGGACGAAATGGCATATAAGACCAGAAAGACGGTACAAATCTAGAAAAGCGCTCGGAAAGCGTAGACCTTCACCGAGGATCCCTTTTCCCCATTAATAAAAAACCCTTGAAAAAAAAATTGGATCCAAACGGTGAACCGGTTCACTATGAAAATGTAATCATGTTTTCCTTGTGTCATTACCACATTTTCCTTTAAAAAGATGATCCAAATCCGTTCTTAACTTTCTGAGTTATTTTGCAAACAGACTGACACAGACAGACAAACAAACAAACAAACAAACAAACAAACAAACAAACGTAGGCAAAATAGAACCTTCTTGGTGGAGATATTAGTCGTCTGATGTATAACGAAATTTAGATTGCAGTTATGCATTCACACTCATTTCAACAAAATTATGCACATAGGCAAACCATAAATCACATATACACGCCCTCGCGCAAACACACACTAGGTGTACTATCATAAACTCACACACCAACCAGTATACAAAAAAGGAAGATTCCGTACAAATAGGGTGATACGTTTACGCATCACCTAATAACTAGAGGAGCACTCCGAGAGAACGAACATAATGGATATAATGCGTCTGTTTGTCCCTTACCTGTATTCTATAGTGCGAGAGGGTAACCTCTTTCATAATATCTGGTAAACAGTAAATTGACATCGTGGAAGCTTTCACTGTCTCATTTTTCATCAACTGCTTTAATTTCTTTTCACCAGATGTATAAACATTGTGGTTGTTGGCTGCTGGGTTAAGTACAACAGAAACGGAATACAAGAATAAGCAAACGTATTCGAGCCAATTGAATAGATATCTAAAACTGTTTGGTGATTTATGCATTTTTTTTTTGTCACCAAAGTGCACAAAACAGAATTCACACATAATTGAGATGAACGATGACTATGAAAAAGGAGTCGTAGCAAGCCTTTAAAGACTTTTGTTTATTCTTTTTTATAATCACGACGAACATAAGAATCTCTTCCTTGAGAATCACTAACCTCTAGACACACAAAAAAAATCGAAAAAAAAAATGATTTCATTGTCAGTGTGACTGGACGTGATAGTGGAAACTGAGAATTGACTTGAGGTGATAGAAGAGATAGGATGAAGTGTCTAACTTAATGTGTGTGTGTTTGTGAGATAATGAGAAATCTCGTATGAAAAATGGAAGAACATTCAATTCTTAGAGGAATGTACAGTTTGTAATTTTTAAGTCATTTCAAAATCGATTTTCATCAAATAAACTTTCAATTCCCCTTCGAATTGTATGCTCTTTAACATTCCATAGAAGGGTTTCTAAATATCTTTCAAAACGTTAAAAGTTGAATCCTCACCTCAACCACTACTTTATCATCCCTTTATATAACACTCTTAGATCTCAAACATTTCCTCGTGTGAGACATAAAAAGGGCTGGAAGTATGCCACCTCGAAAGGGGGTCCATGCAGACAAAACCCGAGTCTCTGGATGAAATTTAAGATGTCATATTTTCCCTAAAAGAACACCAACAACAAAAAACAAAAAACAAAAACGATAGTATTTCTCCGATATGCTCGCTGTCGTTTCCCTACTGTGGCTTGGAAAGGCTATGGTAACTCCCTATGGGAATGTATAGAAACGATCCCACCACGAGAGTGAACCGAGTTTAGATTACAAGGCGAATCTGACAAAAAAAAGAAGAAAAGAAATGGCAGAGAGCCCAGCAAACCTGTATTAGATAGATCTTCGCGCTTTCGGCATTAATTATACCGAAAGAGATTAGCCGCTGCAGACGTCTACCCGAGAGCGTCTGCTCCATCTCCAGAAACCATCGAAAAAAAGTAACTAATCATGGAAAAGCATGCCTTCGTGTGCTAGATACGGAATGTTTCTCTTCCATTTATGGATCCCTGCCTCTAGTTTTTCTCCCCCTCACCCCCCCCCCCCCCCCCCCACCCCCTCCATTTCCTCCCGTTTCTTTCCTCCTTTTCCTCTCCCCCGGACCGTCTCCCTTCGTCTCTTCCCTCTCCTCCCCCCCCCCCCCCCCCCATATCTCTCCCTCTCTTTCTCTACTCTTGGCCGTTCGATTATCATCAACGACCAGAACGAAACAATACGAATAAAAGACAAGTGGTTGGCCGTACGCCGGGTAATTTGACGCTATGTGTGAAATTGAAAGAACACATTGGAAGAAGTAATTGGGGATCTTTTCTAACGGAAATATCATGACAAATCTAGTGCTTTTAGTTACAGTACACTTTCATGGCTCGAAAAATAAAAACGAAATAAGTCACTCCTCGAAGCTTTCGTAAATGTTAATATTTTGCACATTCAAAATGTTAAATCAAAGACTCAAAATGAGAGATCTACCATTTCATTTTCTATAGCTAAAATGATGTATGGTAAATCAAACATTTTGAAGGTTTGAATTTAGCATTTACAATAAGGTCGGAGGAGTGACAACATTGAAATGTTTATGTACCATTTTATGTTTTTAGAGTGGATGATTTCATTTTTTGAAGACATATCTCTCGGGGCCACGAAGAACATCTCACTCTCATGAGAATTCTACATGCGTGAATCCAGACAATAGTTTGCCCCAGATCATTGCACTTATTCCAATACGCCAGCACATTGTGAATCGTCCAAACGCTGAACAAAATTCATCCAGCAAAAGGGCATGGGATATTGTTACGTTCCGTTTAACTTTGATGAAAATGATCAAAAGTGCAATGATCTTTCAAAGGGTATTCAGATCTTTCAAAGGGTATTCAGAAATTCATATTAAAGTGCAACTGAAAGGAGAGTAGCACCACGTGACTGCAAATCACTTATTTCTCTATAACATTACAGCAATAGAGTGATAAATGTGTAATATATTTACAGCCGCAGGCCTATTAGAGAGGGGGAAAAAACAAATGACAACTTAATGTGTCCTTTGAAATGTTAACGGAATCCTCGTTATCGCATGGGATCTTACCGAAACCTGGTAACCATGGTAACTTCGTCTCGTTCATGTTTTTGTGAATAGTTACAAGACAAGTTAGAGGCATTTTCTTATGATTATGTTGTGTGAAATTCTGTGTCGACAGAAAAGTTCTTTATGATTCCTCAAGTGACACCAAAAAATGACGGACTCCTACGTACACACATTATAATTGTCATCCTGGGGTGCTTGTTCAATCACGTGACTGTATTCAAGTGTCCGGCAACGTCGACGGTACGGTCGCATGTGTCTGACATGAGTATATTTTGGGTATGCATGGTGTATAGGCTCCTGAACAAAGTTCGTCGCAAAGCTTTATGAAAAACACATCTGCAGGAGTTATACGCATTCCCATACCGTCCAGTTGCCAACATAGTCGTTGACAAATACCGATCAGAAAAAAAAAGAGACCTTGGGAATGTTTATTGATGCCAAATCATACATTTCGACGTTCTAATGCATGTTTGATATTATAGGCATTTGACTTTCTTTGTCGGGCGTCTTTAATGATTTGCTTGGTTGTGAGTGAACATGCAGTCATCAAACCATTCCTCTCTTGCTTGTCCAAATTTTGACAATTCTTCCGACTGCCGGAAAAGAATGTCCCTATAGTCAAGTTTAAAATTAGATGTGAGTTTTTGGGGCTACGTGACCCTATAGAGTGCACACTTCAGCAAAGTCCTCATCGAGGTAATCTCGACAGGCAAATAGAGGGCGCCCTTGTGCCCAGACAATGTGTCACTTTATCGGAACTGTGCAGAGGAAAAAAAAACAAACAAACTAAAACTAATTTGCTGAAATTGCTAACAGCAGTATTAAAGCAGGACCTGGATTTGTAGGTTTATATAATTATACAGGGGACGTATAATGAGAAAAGCGTCATTAAAATTGTCCATCATGAAATGCATTTTTTAATCATTCTTCCCCCACACAATGTATCACTGTTCCTACGCGGAAGCCGATACCTTGTACAAGTATTCATGTTCTTTCCCACGGGACTGGTATACTAGCACTTACTCCCATGCACGTAACAAAAATTGAAACATGATGACATTTTATCAAACTGTATGCTAGGCATATGGTTACTTCGTCTCACATTAATGACCGCTTCCGTATCGTTACGAACCAAACGAGGGCAGATCAGTACTCGGGGACAGTTTAGTACGCTATTTTGGAGGAGTATTATCGAGGCAAATTTTTGAAATAATGCGTCAATATTCAACATTCAACGATGTCCCGATATGAAAGAATCAAAAATGTCTTACATGCGCATCTGTGCAATTACAGGGCCTAGCTACTATGAACTTCCGTTACTTGCGGTATTAAAACACTTTTAATGAGGACATTATTTCAATCAACAACAAAAGACATCAAACATGATTATAAGCAGTCATTCATCTTTACATACATACATACATATTTTATACATGCATAATTACACATATATACATGAGATTATCATGTATACAATCATAAATATGCAATGTACCTATACATGCGGGGGTGTAATGGGACCAAGTGATATCAATGTTTTGAATACGCCCTGACATCAAATAGCTATGATATGCACCTGTATCCTCGGGGAGAATCTTGGTGGAGAAATTCCAGACACGCAAGTCATCCACTCTTTCACGGTTACCATGACAACCTGATGATGGAGCC
Organism: Diadema antillarum; assembly: GCF_040938485.1. Lineage (NCBI taxonomy): Eukaryota > Metazoa > Echinodermata > Echinoidea > Diadematoida > Diadematidae > Diadema > Diadema antillarum. Next base: position 2,137,887 of record NW_027271462.1, read on the forward strand.
TACATAGCTAGATGTCTCGGCAGTAACGTGAGGTGGGTTGAAAAGGCTGCGGCAGGGCGTCTTCCCTCACATTTCCACGTGTCTGGCACGGTGATATTCATCCATCACACCAGCCGATCTGCACTTCGGCACGTGTTTCGTATCCCAGAGCAATTTTATTCAATCTATTGACATCCACCGGCTTGACAAGTTTTCTCCCTATAAACCCCCCTCAGGACCACCGCTTTCAATGATGCCATGAACACAGCATACAAACAGTTTGCGGATGGTAATGACAGAGTTCAGAATAAAGTTTGGGGACTTGAACTGTTCCTCGGTGTGACAAAAAGATGATCATTATCGATGTTGTCTTATTGGTCGTATTTCATATTCCAGATTATCCTTCCCATTATCATCACTCTTCCTCCGAGCGGCCCTGCCTCCCATATTATACTCACCATTACTAGCTTCCCATTCACACACCTACAGTTTGAGAAGGCCATTGTGACTAAAAATATCTAGTTTGAGTAATGAGCGCGCACTCAAGACTTGAACTCATATGAGTTTTGGGGATTTTTTACCTATACACTGGGTGTGGATGGCTGCCTGTGTTCTGTGCTCTGGTGAGCGTGGGTGTGTCAATACCGCCTCAAAAGGTAACAAAGTTGTTAAAAACAGATATGGTTATACAGTAGACTATATGCGCAAAGTGAAATGTCACTCAAAATGTTTAGTCGTCTGTCGTAGTTGGATGTTAAGATTCACTCAGAACGGAAGAATTTTTGTTAGATTAGACAATAGTCTATGAAAATCATGGAATTTAGGGTTTTTAATCATTTCTCGCAAAAACAATGATATTAGTCATAATTACAACTGCAGATTTGACGAGTAATTATTTCATCTCCCCAACGATATACAAATCGACTATGCTTAAAACTTAACCGAATGAATTTTTCTTTAAAATTAGTATAATCATGAATCAGAGAGAAGACATTGTGAATCATGCGCATCAACCACCACTCTAGACTTAAAAACAAGAAAACTCAGCAATCGTGTCTTTTAATTAGGGGATTGTGCTTGCTAAACTATTGACTAAAGACATGATTGTGTAGTCACTGATACTGTTTTAACCTGTAACCAGTAAATTTGCAGACAATGGCAACAGTACCTCATCTATTTTGCATGTGATTGCGAAAAGATACGTCTGTATCGCAGAAGCATGTGACATTTTTACAATTCTATAACTGTCTTTACTTTTGAATACCGAATTTGCGAAACGTCTTCCATTCTTTCGTCTTCTTTTTGATCTATCTATACATTAAAGACAGCTTGAGAATGGAATTTGTCATACAACTTTTCATTAGGGAAATTCGTATTTACCATCAAAGAGATGGGTAATTTCAGCCACAGTTTGTTAAATCATCGTATTGTATATCAACTTTATAACTTTTTTGTTTTTGTTTTTGTTCTGCTGCTTTGTTGCCAATCTAAATTCACCCACTTGATGACCTTTGCGATTCTTTGTTGGTTTGTTTTAGGGTTAATTCATTTGTTTGGTTTTGTTTTTATTTTTCTCTCTTGTTTGGTAGCGTGTTTTCGAATACAACCATCTTCAAGTCGCAGGTATGTCAAAAACATCATATTATTAATAACGACTATGTCTACGTATAACAGTTGCAAAATGTCGACTGTTTCGGTATGAAGATAGAACGTTCTATCGAAGAACGTCATCTTACGGAAACGTTTAGTGAGTTCTCATCCGAAGCAATCATCTTGAAATCCCATACAAATCGAGGGTAAAGCAAATTACATGCAACAGGGTAAAGTTGAAATTTTGGAAGGATCTCGGTGGTGCGACGAATGATATCTCTCTTGTTGTCGACTCAAATTCAATTCAATTCAAATGATTTTTATTTCCATATAAAGTAAAGCATGCAATATAAATAACGCTTACATCAGTACAGAATATTCTAAGGACGTACTATCAAGGGCGTACATACTCGTATGTACGCCCTTGATTTTTTATCATGGCTACTACTAAACACTGATCAATTCAGTGCTTATTTACGTCGATGTAGGGCAATTTGTCAATCACTTACTAATGAAAACATTTGGACGGAAAAATTTCATGAATTTGAACAATTACGCAGTACCCGCTGCATGCTATACTGTAGTATTAGAACCAACACTTGCTGTCGGACGAAAGCTCGGTGGTCTAGTGGAGATGACGCCTGCCCGGAGATCAGGAGGTCGAAGGTTCGAATCCTGCTCGAGTATGTACGCCCTTGATTTTTTATCATAGCTACTAAACACTGATCAATTCAGTGCTTATTTACGTCGATGTAGGGCAATTTCTTTGTCAATCAGTTGCAAAAAAAAAAAGTAATACATCGTCGGTGTTTTCACGAACCGACGCTATTTCGATTTTGGTCAAAATTTTCAAAATCGAGATATTGGTACCAAATGAAAGTGCTTTCAAAACTCTACCAAATCCCCAAATTTTAGATCCCAAAATTAATTAGTCTTAATTTTATCAAAGAAAGAAAAAAACGACGGTACTCGAAATATCGAGAAATTGAGAAAAAGGGGTTTCACGAACCGACGCAGGAAAGGTACGCCGGTTCGTGAAACCCGAATTGCTAGGGTGAAGAGCAATGCGGGTTTTACGAACCGTCGCAGTTGCATTATTTTGAGCTTTGTTCAACTTACTGGCCTAGAATTAGGTTTTGGCCCTAATCCAGATCTCAGAGTGAGAACCAAACCTTTTGAAAGATGAATGACGACCTAAGCCAGCCCACTGTCCACGAGTGAAGTGAATGGTAAGCTATAATCCTATTAAAATCATGCTCAAAATAACAGTTTCAGTTGGACTACCATAACCATTAATTGTGGTAGAGTGTAGTCCCATGTATTCAATCGCGTGATGCTTATGAAGCCTAGTCTGTAAACGCCATCCAATTTCAAATTAGATCCCAAATCATATTATTTATAGTTTCTTTTCAACTTATGTCGTTACTTCTGAGACTACTGAGTACTGTAGTCGTAACGTCTGTGTGCAAGACATGCAAGATGTCAAAGTCTCGAAGACACTCATGGCTATGCCTTGACTTGAGTTGAAAATGAAATCATGAGATTGACTAAGTAGGCCTACTAAACGAAACAAAAAGTAAAAAGTCTAAAAGTAAAACTCAAAGGAAGAGTAAAGAATAAAGTTAGACATGTTAGACTTTAACTTTCAAGTTTAACTATTAAGTCTAAGTTAAGACTTTACTTGTAATACCAGTTACTAAAACTAAGATCAGCTGAAGTCTAAGACCAAGTCAAATTAACACAGAGTCTATAGTCTAGCTCTAGATCTACATCTAGACTAGTGGTAATAGTAGGTAGAGTCCACCCATTTTTTCCCCCAATTTTTACTGGTCCATTCCTGAAAAAGTTACTGGTCAGTGTCCAACAGTGATTTTTCCTGGTCAGGGACCGTCGGACCAGTGCCAGTGTGCAGCGTTGGTGTAGATGTCATCTATGACAGTATGTGGTCTAGTGATACTACCTAAACACTACGAGTAGTTAACAGGTTAGGTGGCTTTCCTGTACAGTGCAGTGTTAGTATACTTGTGAATTCAGCCCTAGTACCGTACTGTGTGTAGATATGTGACATTATGTCTAACGTTAGTTCGAGTGGAGTACCTTTGAAGCAAAGCGGTGGGGCTTTTTTTCCCTAAAACTTGTGAATGCGGCCCAACCAAATGGCGTTTACATATTTACGCGTGATTGATAGTGATACAGTAGCGCTGTCGATTTCCACAGCAGCCATACATAATCTTTTGTCCTTTCTTCTTTCCTTTTTTCCCTTTGTTCTTTCACCCTTTTTATTCTTGGAATCGAAGGACTTCTAAGAAATGTCCCTCGACTGATTTAACCAGGACTCTTGAGTCCTGGTAAACCTAACCTAACCGAGCAACCGTTAACGTTTGTTAGGCCTAACATAACAGTAACACTGACTTAGCCCTGTATTGACTTTGTCTTTGGCCGACTTACTGAGATGGCGAGTCTAACTCTTTAAGGTTAGTCTAAACGTAGTCGTTGGATCTGTCAGTGTCAGTGTCACCGGTTATTGTATAATGGTGCCATCTCTAACGTACGTTAACAAGTTGATGTTAGTTATCTATGTCAACTTACTGATTCAGTAATAGTGGTACTGTCATCCTGTTGGATATCGCCGCAATATCATCCGTGACGTGTTAATTTCGTGTCACAAAGACAAAAGTTGCCAAGATCTAATAGTATTAGATGTCTAGATCTAGATGTAGTCTAGATCTATAATATAAATTCTGTGTGCCACTGGTAACTTAAAAATGAAAGGTCTAGACTTCACTTAGTCTATAATTAGACCAGACATTCATGAGGCAAAGGCCTATTTAGTAGATCTATTCTTATTCTATTTTAACGTCAATTCCTACTAACTCGCCACGTGTTATTCCTAAGGCCAAGGACTTCCGGGTTAGTGATATTTTTTTTTTCATAAATACCAAACAGCAGACGTGTTTTATTTGCATTCTTGCACAGACTTCATGAAAATATGTGCAGTATCAAAGAAATATTATGCACATGACAATGCCAGTGTTTTATAGGTGAATGGTTAATACCTTTAAAAGCTGAATGATAATGTAGAGTCTAGGTCTAATTAAGATGTTACAGTCTCTGATAAGAAACAGGTTTGATTGTCATAGACTGTTTCCCAAATGCAGGTACATGTAGTTATATTCAGCTATTTCAATGCAATGCCTTGTTTACAAATACATGTAGATTTATATTCATGTGAATGATAATTCAATTTCTACATGAGACTTACTAAGTGCTAAACATAATATCTTGCATCAGTAAAATGTGTAAATGACGAGACAATTTGAATATGCATCAAATACGAACAGCAGCATTTTTTGACATTCTTTGATCCTGCATAGGCCTACCATTTTGTTTTATGTTTAATATAAATAGAGCAAAATAATTTCAACTTCAGTTTTGTTGGCTGATTTTTTTTTCTTCTCAAAATTAAAGTTGTATCTTGTACCATGATGTTTGATTTTAATCAAAAGTTCTTAATTTCTTTCTTTTCTTTCAGATGACTGGTGCCATGTAGTAGCGAAGAACTGGACTGTCTCAGAAAAGAAAAGGAAAAGTACAGGGTCGTGTACATCACCAACGGATGTGAATACAATGGTAATGTAGAGTCTAGGTCTAATTAAGATGTTAAAGTCTCTGATAATAAACAAGTTTGATTGTCGTAGACTGTTTCCCAAATGCAGTTAGTAATATTCAGCTTTTTCAAAGCAATGCCTTGTTTACAAGGACATGTAGATTTATTCATGTGAATAATAATTTAAATTCTACATGAGACTTACTAAGTGCTAGACATAAGATCTTGCATCATTAAAATATGTAAAAGGCGAGACAATTTGAATATGCATCAAAGACGAACAGCAGTATTTTTTTGACATTCTTTGATCCTGTATACCGTTTTGTTTTATGTTTAATATAAATAGAGCAAAATAATTTCAACTACAGTTTAGTTGGCTGATTTCTTTTTCTCGAAATGACAGTTGTATCTTGTATCATGATGTTTGATTTTAATCGAAAGTTCTTAATTTCTGTCTTTTCTTTCAGATGACTGATGCCATGCAGTAGCGAAGAGCTGGACTGTTTCAGAGAAGAAGAAAAAAGTACAGCATCGTGCTGATCATCAAGGAATGTGAATACAATGGCTTAGGAAAGAAGACAATCTACAGATAGGATAGAAGGGAGAAATTGGGATGAAGGGCGACAACATAAGGACGGTATATCTATAGTGAAATGTGATTGTAAAGTGGAAACATGAAAGGAGATCCTAAGATTGAAGGTGAAAACAATGCATTCCATTCTGTGATGTCGTAATTACAATTTTGCTACACTTTAATAACACTACAGAGAGACATTTATATCAAGGAAAGCTTCATGTGGATATGGAATGTTAGATTTTTTTAAGTGTTCATTGGTATGTATTTCATGATAATAAATCTTGAAGGTTTTGTGTGGTAATCATAACCTTGTGATAAATCTTGATAGATTTTTAAGTGCACATTGGCAATATTTAGATGATGCTGTAATCAGATTAAGTTCTATTCTCCTTTTTTCTTTTATTTATTATTTTGTTGTCTTCAACCCACTTTGAATGTGTCACGTATGATTCTTATAAACATGGGAACATGCACTCCATGTAACTGATAGGACTTATAACAAATTGACATAATTATTCAACCATCACTAGACAGTTCTGTTATAAGATGTTCTTTATTTAACTAAAATTGTAAATTATGATACGTGTATGTTCCCATGCAAACTCACAACAAAATACAGAAATATGATTTCTTTTAATAATAATTCATTATGTCTCTAAATTTATTATTAAAGAAAGTGATTGCAATAAGGATGTCAAACATTGTATATTAAAATAATAGATTATTCATTTGTCTCCATCCGTAGTAACGCACGCAACTGCAGTGTGCAGTTTGTAGGCTGCTGTGAAAAAAAAAATCACAGGCAGCCCAAGCAGGATTCGAACCCACGACCTCTGGATTACTAGACCAGCGTCATAACCACTAGACCACCGAAGTGCCCTGGCGCTACCTTTACACATGAATAATTAAGTATAGAAGGGCTTGGGGGCGCTTCGAAGTTTACTGCTCTTATTAAATATGTACATGTCATTTGCAATTCAACTAAAGATGATTAAACACACTGAAATTCTTACTTTAAATGATATTCATAATCTGTTTTTTTTTTCTTTAATAGCTTGGGATGTACACTTTATACACTGTATCGGTCTACATTTTGCCTACAATATGGAATTCTTAACTTCGAGACGTTTGTTTTTAACAAACAAAAAATTAAGAGTCCTTTAAAGGTGCTGTAAAACAGTGGTGATTGTTTGTTTGTTTGTTTTTTGGTGGGGGGGGGGGAGGGGAGTCAAATTAGCCTTGGCCCCTCTCCGCCGTCTTTTTTTTTCCTTTAGCTGCATTTTTTTTAGTCATCACATGAAAATTCGTCTGCATCCACCCCGTAGTTTTGCTGATGACCTTTCTTTTTGATTATTTTAGCCACACACAATTTTGGCCGAATTTCCCCCACCCCTCTGGTGAATTTGCTAGTACATGTACTAAAACACATTCTCAGAATGTGTTTATACATGTAGTACTGGTGGATCAAGGATTCACAGGGAGGGGGGGTCGGCCAAAATTTCTCTTTTCTCATATGTAACAAGCCTACGGGGCGAAAGGCTGATATTATGGGCTTTCTACACACATTTTTAGATGCTAATTATTGGTTAACATGAGCACGATCATTTATGTTGTGATTAATTTGTTTCCTTATATATGTATGACTTCTATTAGAGACTTAATTGGCTTGGCACTCCTTACATCGACCTATTTTAGACACCCATTTCCTTCTCTCTCTCGTGCTTTTTCTCTACTGTCCTGTGAATAGTGTAACTACATGTACATGCAGTACCTCTTCTCTTTTGTATGATATACATCAAGTTTTTATCTGAGCATATGGGTGTTGCAGCACTCTCAAGCTTCATGCATACGCAGCAACATCTTTGTGTGTTCATATACATAGTTATGCTTGATATATTGATTTGAGAATGTTATTCTTTCTCTTATATATGTTCCGTCCGCACTCTATAGATGTAAATGTACGATGTAAGATTTGGTGTGCATGTTCGAACTGTGTTCCTCTTTTTGTGAACACACAAGAACTGACATAATAATGAACTTGAATTACACATATTCTTGAATCTTGATTCCATCTCCATTTGCCATTAGATATGTATTGATTTATGGAGCTCTTCCACAATTGTTATCCTTCCCATTGTCATTACTCATCTCTGAATAATTCAAATTTGATATTTTATTGAGGACCTATGTTTCTTCGATTACATAATGTACCTCTTCAATATATTGCTGCAAAAGGCATAATTAAACATGACCATTATTAAATATTTGAAATGAAGCTTGAAATTCTGATAGTGTTGATATTTATGTATTTTTAGGAGTTTATCAGTTTCGAAGAGTGCATGCAGGATGAGTTTTATGTTTTTATATGATCAGGTGCAGCTATCATAGAATCTGTTGAGCAGGAAAGAGAAAGATGGAAAATGAGGAATTATGAGTGAATTCGCATGCGAGCCAAATGACAATTATGACATTGATAAAAATTGTGACAAAGTAAATGTCACAAATATGTGGAATAATAAGAAATAAAGAAATTAATAGATTATTTCAGAGAAAGAAATAACAGAGTGCATACATGAGTATGAAAGATGAGTAAATACAAGTAATTATTACTGACTGGCACGTCTTTTTCCCAAGATTTAGCGGTATCCTTCATCTTAGAACAAATATTCATAATTATTATGAAAGAAGTGAACTAAATTTGAATTAAAAATAATGTGAAAAAATAAAAAAGTAAGTTAAAAAAGTTTAAAAAAAACAGTAAAAAGTAAAAAAATATGAAACACAGTATACCGAGTACATGTATTACCAAATGATAGATGTCCACGTGCAAAAGTGTTAAATAATATATCCACAAAAAAAAGGGGGGGCAAAGAAATCTTTGGAACGATCAACCACAGCTATAATAACAATACATGCGTGTACTAAATGAAGATGAAAACAATAACACTCTTTTTAGAACAATTAAGAGAAACTGGCTTGTATTATCATCTTAATTATCACTAAATGTATTGGTATCATCACAACAATCATTACATGACAATTAATTTCAATTAATAAGGTTATTGTTGATAAGCAGGTATAGCCCCAATAGTATTTGTATGTAAACACATACGAAAATGAAATAGCGACGGTTCGTAAATACACGCGTATTGCACGTTACCTATTGTACAGGCCCTACAGCGCGGGTCTCACGAACCGGCGTAATACAACTTACGTCGGTTCGTGAGACCCGCGCTTAAGTACATAGCCTATGGTGCGCGCAAGAAACGATGGATTTACGAACCGACGCAGTGAGTTTGAAGACAGAAATCTCGTAGATTTTTTAAATTCACACTAAAATTACACTATGGATATGAAGAACAACTTCCACTCTCATCACCCTGTCAAAATTTTCACACACAAGACAGGAAAAGTCATTGATAACGTTGTCTAAAACTTGTGAGATCTTTAAACGCGATTTTCTCAGAACTGCATTTTCGCTCAAAAACGAAATAGCGTCGGTTCGTGAAAACGCCGACGACATGATATACAAGTATGCATTTGTCAATTCAATTGATTAAAAAAAAGAAAAACAGATCATGAAATATGATACAATATGAAATATATATATATATATATATATATATATATATATATATTCTTACATATAAAGAAAACTCCGTGAAAGACGCTGTTTTAACGAATTTTTGCCCATAGGACGTTGTCACGTCAGTGGTAAGCTTTATCTTTAACCAAAAATAAGGGTTGTCATTGACTTGATAAAGCCCCAAAGGCGAAAATTCGTTAAAGCAACGTTTTCCACGGAGTTTTCTTGATTACTACTGTTGTAAAACAACATTTTCTCGGACTCCGAGCAGAAACCTTTTGCTGTTTTATATATATAATATATATATATATATATATATATATATATATATATATATATATAATACAGATACAGATATATATATACAGATAATCTATATCGGAAAAACAATGCACACTTTGCAGCAGAAACCAAGAATGAATAAAGAGATAGCTTTATTCATGAATTCTTGGCTTCTATTGCAAAGTGTGCGTTGTTTACCCGATATCTAATTTGGTTACAGACAAGTTTCTTCAATAGCGATTTCCATCTCCTCGACATTATACTTACCACAGATTATGAGAGCAAACATAATTTCTGTGAGGTGGATGACGTAATCCCTATAGACCTGTCTTCGTGACATCCGACACGCTCACCGCCTCACTGAAGCGATGGATTCCCGGCAGGCTCTCATGTCGAGTATTAAAGACATTATTTACCATTTGCAGATAAAACAAAAACCCAGCATTAGTGCTTCAAAATAGTTCTAAAATGTGAGTTACGAATAGTAACAACCAATGTAAAAATTTGAACAAGTATAATCGATGCTAAATGTTGCTAAATACAAAAAATGTGAATGATAGTTATAATAAAAATGTTTCCTGATTAAACCGTCTACAGTTACGGTTTAATGAGAAAAATAGTGATATCTCCTTATATTGTAGGCTCTATTGCAAAAATCTGATATGGTAGGATGTTTTGTGAGATAGCTGACCTACACATATGCATCAAAAGTGATATCTTGAACATTTTTTTTTAAATCACTGCTCCCAAAAGTAAACAAGACCTTTAAAGGGATGTTATACTGGTGGAGATGAGGATTTGACTTTTAACTTTTTGCAAGACACCAAAAACCACTCATAGAATAGTAAAAGGCATACTATTCTAAGAGGAATCCAAATTTTATTTAATGAAAATCGGCTTTGGGATGGCCGAGGCATCCAAAAACAAAATAAAACAAAGCTATCGTAATAAAAGTTGGGTCCCACCTTTTATCAGGAACGCTCAGTTTTGGATATCTCAGCCATTTCAAAGCCAATTTTCATCAAATAAACATTGGATTCCTTTTGAAATTATATGTTCTTCCGTATTTCATAAACGGTTTCTCGTTTTCTCATCTTCAAAATGTTAGATAGATATCAAACCTGAAGTTAGGTCTCAATCAAAACTATACAATCCCTTTAATGTCATTGCGTCAAAAGAAAAGGAGGGATATTGATGGCATGATGTATTCATAAATTCATGTATCCTTGAAAATGGGTGCTGTTAGCTATTCCGAAGGTTCGCTATTCCGAAGGTTCGTTATTCCGAAGGGTCGTTAATCCGAAAATGAAAAAGGGTTCGTTAATCCGAAAATTTGTGGCGTTATTCCGAAGGTTCGTTATTCCGAAGATTGGTTAATCCGAAAATGAAATTCGGAACAATGAACCTTCGGAATAACGTATCTTAGGAATAAAGAGCCTTCGGAATAACGACCCTTCGGAATAACGAGCTGTAACCCTTGAAAATAATGTTGTAATAGGCCTTGATGGTATATCCATGGAGCTACTAGTTAGTAGCTCCATGGTATATCTATGGAAAGTACACCGAAGACACTGACGGCTTGATGGCTCCCGTTTAAGGGATTGTCTTAAAAAAAACATAAAAAAGTGGTGTGGCGTGAATGAGGATGTTATAATTCATACGAGGTTTTTGAGAACTGAAAATTGTGCTGCTCATCTTCATCACGACTTCCACGAAATGACGTCATACAGGAGAGGTACGATATCGCTTTACTCAACAGTTTATTTAAACAAAAACTCCTTGCTCTATAGACATGACAGCATTTCTGAAAAAAACAAAACCGACGTCAATGGTGCGACAATCAGCTCTCGTGAGATATCAGTGAGTATATTTTCACGCCCATAGAAGAATTTTTAATGACGTCAGAAACGCTTTCATTATATCATTATTTTTCCCCATGACCGGAAATGTAATTTCTTTCTTCTCGGTTTTCTTTTTCTTAGTTACTTCTCCTTTATATCAATGAGAGAAAGAAAACTATAGTTCCAGACCTCGGGGCGATATCGGGGGGAAACACACAGAGAAGAAAGAGTAGGCCTACAACAAAAACTTGTCAAGACGAATTGCACTCTTAATTCAGGAGAGGGTCCCATGAGTTTCTTCCGATATCCTTGACTTTTTTGTTGGGACACAAATTTACGTGACGTACACGAACATATTTCATCGTGCACTTAACCTGATTTAGTATTACACGCCGTGTCATTTTTTTTTCTGTTTATCTTGTTTATGATATGAATAGAACGGTAGACGTTTGTAATTGACGTAATTATGTCCTCACTTCCTACACTCTGACACAAGGAAAGAGACATGCAACTAGATCAGATTTACCATTGGGAGGAGCGATTTAAAATAAAAGTATTCGAGGTATCACATTTAATGCATACGTGTCGGTCAGTAATGTTGTATATCAAAAAATCCTGCCATATAAACATTTTCGCAATAAAGCCTGAAATTTATGGAAATAATATCACTATTTTTCTCAATATACCATAACTGTAGACGATTTATGCTAGAAATAATTTCGTTTTTGCTATTTTTCACATCTTGTATATTTAACAATACTTAACATTGTTTATACTGATTGAAATTAACATTGGTTGTTTCCACCCCTAACTCACATTTTAGAACTATTTTGAAGCACTTAAGTTGGGTTTTTGTTTGATCTGCAAAAATAATGGTAAATGATGCTTTAATGTATCATGCTGTGAAATACTTATCCGACTTTCTGTTACTGTTAATGATCCATGAGCTCATTGTCACCAGGCTTTCCATCTTGTAGGCCTAAGTACCATTTAAAGCTACATTTTGATAGAAAACTCCCGCCTATATGAGCATGGGGGAGAATTTAGAACTTTAATAAAAATAAAAAGTGGCCAAAATGTATTAGGTATAACAGTATATGTGTAAACCATGTTTCTGTCACTGTTAAAGCATAAGATGGTAATGTTCCTCCTCTCACAGCTAAATGCTTATTGCTCAACTGTTATTAAATGGGAGGAATTTTTCCAAGTTTGAAAACATTGTTCTTAAGCAGATTAAAAGAACATAGCCTTAGGGAAAGATTAACCAGCATGATTATACAAACATGACGCCCTCTACCGTTGACAGAGATGTAGGTTCTCATACTAGTACAATGAGTATGACGTTTCGGAATCAAATTGATTTTGTCAGTGTCTGCGTGAACTCTACAACCAACTGGTTCACGCCTCAAATACAGTGCCACCTCGCGGATAAACTTTGGGGAAAGAGTTTACTAAGTTCTCGGCTTATTAGGCCTTTCTGCAGTGTTTTATACACTTTTCGCTGAACGACTATCGTTGTTTTTTCAAAGTAAGTATGTATTTGCTCTTTACGGTGGTCTCAAAAAAGGCCCCTATTTAGTCTACTTTGTTTGCCCCTCGTGAATTGTTTTTCTTTCCCTATGTAGGCCTAATTCTCCTCATATTATCCTCTTTCCTCGCCCATGAGGGCACACTGAACAAGGTGCAGCGGTGGACAGAATCTGTTTTAGGTTTGAGACCTGTTCTGTTCCCGCGCAGGCTCACATCGAGTAATCGCTATATTGTCATCAATAACGTTTCGATTGGCCTACAGTTATAACGAGTTCCTGTTAAGTGTTCTCCTTCCAGTACATGGCTGCCATCCCATTGGTTGATAACTCTGTGTTTGGTAGGTGCTCAAAACTCAAACTGGCCTCGTAACATCGTATTTTTGCTCAAATGGAAGACATCTAAAATGCATATTTGTGATGTCTTTCTGACTTCTGAGAGGTCATACAAAGGCGTCATAAAGACGTGTAAATTACTAAATTGAATAAAAGATATGACGTCAAAATAACATCTTTCTGACGAAAATAAACTAAGGAAATGAACCTCTTAAACGTCTCAAGGTGACGTCAAAATGTCGCATTTTTGCTCAAAATAATGGAAGTTATCCAAAACACGTCGTATTAAATATTTTGGTGGTCATATAGAGAAGTCTTAATGACGTGTAAATTACAATTTCTTGGTACAGAAAACAAGAAAGACATCCTATAAAGACGCCTTTTCATGAAAATACACAAAGGTACCATTATGCTACAAATGTAACCTGTCCTACTCTTAATATCCTAAATCCTATATCTACGTCTACCCACTATTCCTATAGTTGCTAGACTGTTGTATCAAGTTTTTATATACGGGCAGAAGGTTGTAATGCTGTATGACATGGTTTCTAACCTAGGCCGGGTTACAGAAGGCTCAAGATTGAAATATTAAAACATGTGTTCATAACACAAGTTGGAAGCTTGAATAACATAACAACAAAGTGTACAATTTGTGACAAGTTTTGTGATTATGACCCAAAGACTTTACTTTTATTTCAGACGTGAACAACAACCAGCGGTGACGTCGCTTTCATTTTCTTTCAAAATAAGCTTGTATTATTGTTTATTACGGGTTAGTTCATAAGTTCATAAAGGCCATACGGGTGACTTGCTCAGACTAACAGCTCCATTTCTTCGATATCAGCGCAAAATGATATAGATTGTTTTTATCAAAATGAAATCAATTTGTTAGGAATAATGTGATTACGATTGTTATTTTGGTTTTGAATTGTCCGAATGTTCTGCATTTGTTATTATGTTTTTTAGTCTTTTTGTGTGCTTATAGAACCACCGATATAAAGCGCCATAAATGCAATTATTATTATCATTATTATTATTATATGCAATTCATGTGAGTTTGTGAAGGAACTTTGTTTAAGTTGGAAATCTCCCTTTTACCCGTGAATATTAGATCGGAAAAAAATAATAATAAGCCGAGATCGCATCCGGATAAGAGAGAGAACAGGATAAAGGGAAGCCAGATAGGAGAGGTCGGACTGTATAGGACGTAAGAACTTAGGAGTGGGCGCTAACCGTTAACGAGCTTTGTTTCATTTTCGGATTAACGAACCTTCGGAATAACGAACCTTATTTCATTTTCGGATTGATGAACCTTCGGAATAACAAACATCATCACATTTTCGGATGAAAGAACCTTCGGAATAACGAATCTTCGGAATAAAGAACCTTCGGACTAAAGAACCTTCAGAATAATGAACCTTCGGAATAACGAGCTGTAACCCTTAGGAGTATAGGTTAAGTTAGATTCATAAGGTTGTACGTGAAGATGTCCACAGCTTTATCAGATCTGTAATGATATACAATTATTAGTCTATGTCGGCTTAAAAACGACGTCAAAATGACGTCCATTTTTTTCCATGAAAAAGATGTATTGAAGACCTCTTCTTTCTGTACCAAATGGTATCATGAATTGACGTGTTATAACGACATACATCTTATTACGTTATTCTGACGTGACATTTTGTCTTTAAAGTGGGAATTTAAACGTCATTAAGACGTCGTTGTATGACCACGTAGACGTCAGACAGACTTCACAAATTTGAGATCTTTATGAAGTCTTCCATTTAAGCAAAAACACAATTTGTCGGCAGTTTACGACGTTTTTCTGACGACAGCGCTGACCTGTAATTGATGTCATTCTGACGTATCTCTGCTATGACGATCACGGGAAATACTTGTTGAAAAGCTGATTGTTGCATCAAATACTTTGATGGCATTTTTAAGAATTACAGTCTTCGAGTCTAAAGTATTCAAACCGGTTCCATGTGACGTTACAGACTCTGGCGACGGAATAAACACCATGCCCGATGAGCCATTATACCGTCTCACAGACATGATTTTTTTTATGCGCGTATAAGATTTTAGACGTGATTTTGTCATGATGGATTCTTTATCCCACTAATGAACGTAGATGCTTTTTCGGATATTCTGCTTCCTTTTCACTCCAACTCACGCTGTAGGTAGATTCGTGTATTGTATAATAGCTTTTTCCGTTGTGGCCTCAAAGTTACTAATATTATCATTATTTCCTTGTCATCAACATAAGACTCCATTAGTCGTTTACAACGATTTGCAAGACCTTTAAAAACCTACCGTTGCAAGAAATAAACAAAATACGATATGAAATGAACACACAACGGGAGACTGCGAAGTGATTTGAAAAGATTCTCTACTGGGCTATGTAATTCTCATGTGGAATATGCAATACTGTTCCACTTGAAAGAAAAACACCTTTACTCGATCTAAATCAAGCTGAGCAAACCCCAGCGGGAAATCTACAGACGTGTATATGGACATGCATACGTAGATCAAAGGAAGCTCTTATCGTAGAACTATGCACGCTCCATGCTCTGGTGAAGCGGTTGTGAATGTGCATGTAAGCTTGGATGATTTATATTATTCTATCAGTAAAATTCCTTTCTTTGGAAAAACCATAAGCGTCTACTCTTTCCATTCAATCTGAAGGGAACAAATATTTATATGGCAAACTATTCAACACACAAGGACACGGTTAAAGGTATTGTTAATGGAATATTCTGTACATAGACGTCACAAATACACTGGCACCCTTGAGGTCTATTCAAGTCCACTCGAGTGTT
Source organism: Diadema antillarum (assembly GCF_040938485.1). NCBI lineage: Eukaryota > Metazoa > Echinodermata > Echinoidea > Diadematoida > Diadematidae > Diadema > Diadema antillarum. The sequence goes on from NW_027271462.1 coordinate 2,154,030, forward strand.
ACTGATAGGAATCGTAATATCAAAAAAAAAGTGGTAGTTCGATTACAGGCATGTTAGTGAGCATGTATAATAATACTTCTTATAGGAAAATAACTGTGGCATCATTTTATAATTGTTTACATATTTGCAAAATTGAAAGGAATGTGTAAACAATCATTACACAGCGTCATTACAAATTTTGTGGTGGTCTAGTGGAGATGACACCTGTCCGGTGATTAGGAGGTCGGAGGTTCGAATCCTGCACGAGTATGTACGCCCGCGATTTTTTTATCATGGCTACTACTAAAACACTGATCAATTCAGTGCTTATTTACGTCCATATAGGGCAACTTGTCAATCATTTGTAATGAAAACATCTCGACGGAAGAATTTCATGAATTTGAATCATACTGAACTTGTTCTGCCAACGCAAAGTCAAGGAAAGCGTGATCTTATCTTGGGAGATGAAATTCTTAACAAAAAAAGATGATTTTCACAAAGAGGGTATAGATTTTCACTTCAAAAGTATACGTTACAACTTCATGACACAAGTTTAGAAATAGATGTAAGATGGACCATTTCAAAAAACAAAAGATAAAATGTGATAATTTGTCACCCTCAGATAGACTAAAATAACTGAGTGTTTAACTTTAGCAACAAACATCTCTCAGATTGTTAATGATGATATTCCATAACGAGCTACAGTAACAGCAACAGTAAAAACGGCGTCATTTCCACCGATGAAATGGGAAGTAGGCCTATATTGCATGAATGCATGAAAATAGCTGAATTCTTCTTGCTCTCTCTCTCTCTCTCTCTCTCTTTCATCAAAGGCAGCCTCGTACACCAAAGTGAGAGGGGTGAGGTTGTTTATTTGTCAGAGTATATACTTCCCCATGAATACAAACCTATAAATACTCGAGCAAGTTGATCCTCCGTAATTAGACCTTTGTTTTTTACAATGAGATGCACCCCATTGCTTTGACAAGGAATGATATGCAGAACGTGGAGATTCCATGAGTCTATCTATTTCATAGTGTGTGTGTGTGTGTGTTTGTGTGTATATGTGTGTGTGTGTGTGAGTGTTAAATCCTACAGTGGACGTAGCTTATTTTTATACTTACAATATCATGTCCATGGCTGACCAGTTTGTCGGTTCTTTCATGAGATGTGTTTCGAACAACTTCCACATACGTGAAAATATGGGTTTAAAGCGCAATGCAAACAATTAAGGGAGTGATTCACTATAGCACGTATCATCTGCACAGAATCTAAAATGCTGAAAGGGGCATTCCAGACGATTTTCATAATATCACATCATAATTATGGTACTCAACAGTTCCATGTGTAGATTTGTGAAATTCATTGTGGTCCTTGAGCAGAGAAACAATACTTTGAAAAACCTTGAACAAATTACACTGAACAATGATTCTGACATAGGAGCCTCACATATTTCAGAAATGTAGCAGTGTAATTCCCAATACAATATTGCCAGCTTGCAAGTTCACTTGTGGATAATCTATGCATGCCTTCTTATTTTGTTCTGCTTCCTTGAACCCCAACTCATGCATTCTTGTAGTGAGGGTACCATGCCATCATCCTTGTTCACAGTGATTTGTTATAAATTTCGAAAAACATTCTTTTTCCTCATCCCAATCACTTTAAATTCTGAAACTTTGTGCCCAGTATAACCAATTTAAAGTTGTTCATGTGTAAAAATCTGAGGTCTCCTTGAAGAGAAAAATGCAATTGATTATGAATGAATCCCCAGAGCACCAAATTGCCAAACAAGATGCTATGGGGTGTCAAAGTCAGATTTTGAGCTTAACCTTGTTTTACCGTCCGACCGTTATTTTTTGTTTGTTTGTTTGTTTTGTTGTTGTTGTTGTTGTTGTTGTTGTTGTTGTCTTTTTGACGGTTTTACCCTACATCGAAAGGGCTGAATCCGAATCTGAATATCAAAATGCAACTTTTGAATCCTTGACGGTTTTGAGAATCTGAAATTCCTAAACATTTTCCTGATAACTGGTGAAAAAATGAAAATGAACAGAAAATAAGCCTTATAAACTCCATTTCGAGGATGCTGAAACCGAATCCAGACGATGCAACCTCTGCATCCTATAACGAGCTCTGAGATATTCAATTAAGATGGCCATCCCCGATGGCCACCAAAATTGAAATCCCCATAATTCTTTATATTTGATAAAAACTTTGAAAAATTGGATGGTTATGCCAGTTAAAACTCCAGTGGGAGTATGCGGGAGGACCCCAACCAACATGACCAAATGTATCCGAGTCCAGGTGTTGTAACTCTTGCACTGCCGAGGGTTTTAAAGTATCCATGAAAATGTCCACTGAAAGTGAAAACTCATTTTCGGTGGATATTTCCTTATCAAAGATGTTGAAAAATAGAAAATAAATTGATGATTTACCTTACTTGAGGGGTGCTGAATCCAACTTGGTTTGAAGCAATTCTTGCTGCCTGAGGGTCATGAGGTATACAAGATGGCCGCCAAAATTGATATTCAGAGATAAATGTCCATGAATAAATGGTCGAATAAATTGAATAGCAATTGATAAGTTAATAAAGTTGCTTCGTCGAATTGATTTATTGCAACTGATTGACAAAGTGCCCTATTTTGAATTAATCATTGTCTTTCATAGTACCCAAGAAGAAAAAAAAATAATGCTTATGACTTACTGTGCTGATAAGACGCCTGTCCGGTGATCGTAAGTCAGTTTGTTCGAACCCAGGCCGAGTAAGCATGTCCGGGTGTAGGGCAATTACCCCCTGCTATGGGCAATTACCCCGGACCCTTGCCCTGGCCCTAATCCTAATACTGATCCTAATACTAATCCTGAACCTAATCCTACCCTAAGCCCAACTGCTAACCCTATACCTAAACCCTAAACCCTAATCTTTACTCTAAACCTTACCACTAACCAATATTTAGCCGGGGGGTAATTGCCCTTTGTGGTAATTGCCGGGATACGAGCATACCCGTGTGTGTGTGTGTGTGTGTGTGTGTGTGTGTGTATGTGCATGTATTTGTGTGTGTGTGTATGTGTGTGTGTGTTCAATTAGATCATTAGTGCTCTTAACACTGATTAATTAGGCGCTTCTTTACTTCGATGTACGGCAATTTGTTAACCAATGACAAATTGATGGGTCATACCCTATTTTGAGGGTGCCGAATCATAATCTGATGCAATAATGTTCTTACTTGCATCCTTGAGGGCTGACAGATATTTAATACTTTTGGAAGCCATATTGGCGGACATCCTTATTAACATTTCAACCACCCTCAACCAGATTTTTGGCCTTTCGTTCTTCATAAGGAAAATGTAACAACTTGAAAACATTTCAATTTTAGCGGCCACTATTGATTTCTTAAAATCCTAAGAGTACAAAAGTAGCAACACCCAGATTCTGATTCTGCACCCGCACATCCGACCATTCGTATTAAAGGACAAGTTCACCTTCATAAACATAAGGATTGAGAGAATGTAGCAATATTAGTAGAACACATCAGTGAAAGTTTGAGGAAAATCAGACAATCCGTTCAAAAGTTATGAATTTTTGAAGTTTTTGTGCAGTAACCGCTGGATGAGAAGACTACTGCAGTGTATGTATAACTTAGATGTCACATGCGTACAACAATATAAGGAAAATATAAAGAGATTTTCACAAAATTCCATCTTTTGAAAAAAGTACACATTCCCCTGACTCCTTACCGACAAATGTTATGGGTAATATTATTCCCCCCCCCCGCCTTTAGAAAGAGGCAAGTCAAGTGCTCTTTTATTATGCGAAAAAAGTGAAAATATGTTAAATCTTCTTTTACATTTTCTTTATACTGTTGTACGCATATTATGACTCACAAGCTGTAGTAGTCTCCTCATCCAGTGGTTCCAACACAAAAATTTTAAAAGTTCATAACTTTTGCATCGATTGTCCAATTTTCCTCAAACTTTCACTGATGTGTTCTACTAACATTGCTGCATTCTCTCAATCCTTATGTTTATGAAGGTGAACTTGTCCTTTAAGGAAAGATATGAGAATTTCGGGGGAGGGGTTGGGGGTGCTATCTTAATAGCCTCTCACAATCCTCAAGGATGCAAAAGTTACGTCGTTCAAGTACAGATTCAGCCTTTTCAAAATAAGGCAAAACCTACATATCGTCATTTCCAATTTTCACCTCTGGTAACGAAATATAAAGGCATCATGGCGTTCATGTCTTTAAGTATCAGGTTCAGCACCCTTGAAATTGAGTGAAACCATCAATAAACATACAGCGGAAGGTAAACCAAGGTTCAGCCTCTGGTCCAGAGACTATACGTGCTGAATGAAATTTGTCCGACGAATTAATGACACAGACACTGCAGAAACTTCCAGATACATTTTAATCATCAAAATAAAGTTTAGTTATTTCGATTGAAAGTGTGCTGTGAACTTTAATACCCTACTCGTTTTTCTAATGTAGCTTAAAAATATTACAGCTTGTATGTATGTTTCATACGATATATATCCATGTCACAGTGTGTTTAACTGGTAATGTCATCCATTTATGACCTTGAACGCAGGCATGGCGGAAACTTGTCTCGGGAAGCTAGTCTTCGAGGCCTCGGATAGAGGGGATGGCCGTGCACTCTCAGGTCTCTTCCAACGCAGAGGTGAGGATGAAATCAAAACAGCCTTGAGGTGGCGTAAAAAGTGGAAGGCTTTTGGGCAGTACAAAGAGTTGGACGGGAGAAACGCTCTCTCGGCGGCTGCAGGGAACGGCCATACCCAGGTGGTGAGATTCCTTGCCGCTCGAGGCGCACTGCAGATCGAAGCGGAGGATCGCGCGCGTTTTGATGTGGCGGATATCTTCTGCGGAGCTCTGTATCACGCTTTCAAGAACGGTCAGCTTGAAACTGCTAAGGCATTGCTTGATGCTGGGGCAGACAGCTCCAAAGATTTATTGTTCCATGCGTTGGTTCACTGGTTCTCGCATTGTCAACGCATCTATCCGACCCTGCTGACCGTGCTGAAGGAAGTAGCCGATGTTGACCAAGTGGACGATGAGGGACGAACCGCTCTGATGGTTGCCTGTATCGAAGGAAAGTTGACAATGGTTGAACAACTTCTGGAGCATGGTGCAAACCCCAACGTTCAAGATTTCGGCGGTGAAACTCCGCTTCACTTGATTCAGCCAATGAGGTTCGATCAGCTTGGTAAAATGTTGTTCAAACATGGAGCTATCTTCCATCAAAATAACGTTGGATTGACGCCCTTGACCAAGATGGCGGTACTTGGGAGACACAAGGACGTAGAGAGCATGCTGTCACTTGGAGAAAGTAAACATACTCCGGAAGACATCATCTGTGCCTTGGAGCTGACAGGCTCCTCCCTAATCCTAGGAGATCACCTGGTACACTCTCACCGCGACCTGACTCTCGGCTTCCAGTATCTTCGACGTGCCATGGCACTTCGAGCCGAATCGACGACAGAGGTTGCCATCAAGTTGCTGTGCTTTCCCGCTATGGCTTATGAATTGCAGTCCGAAACAATGACAATGTCAGAATTAGACATGTTCGAGGGGGACTCTGAGGCTCTTGAGGTAGAGGCTCTGCTGATACGGGAGAGGCTCCTTACACCAGCAGCTCAAGAGTTGTATCTACGACCTCAGCTGATTCGCTATGCCGAGAAGGCAGTCAAGAACGATCGCCTGGAGAAAGCAGCGCTTATCACGGAACATGTCTTGAACCTTCAGCGCACCGAGGGTAGCCTGGATCCCCAGATCTGCGACATCATCTGCACGATCCTGCAGAAATTTTCCGATACAACGAAATCAAGGGCAGGGCTGGTTCCTGCATCGATGCAAAGGATCATGTCACTTGCCAAGAATTAGGCGAATCTCAGCTTCTCCTATTGATAACTAGACGACAACGAAATTATACATTTCAGTATTGTATAACATGTACTTATCACACTGTGATGTGATTTCGAACATATTATAATCACGTTTTGTATGATGTAGCTACTTTTTCATCGATTTAATGTAATTGATGTAATGTTTATTTTCTCTTCATTTCTTTAAAAAACAACAGTTCGCTGCTATAGCTATCTTAAAAGTCTGAAGCGACCCATCTTTCTTTCAATTAAGAGATCAGCGTATACCTCGGTATTATTATAGATACATAGTTACATGATTATAATACATACAAGTGTTTTATACGGGTATACTAGTGTTAAAAATAATGTAGATACTGGCGCATTCGGTATAAGGTTCTATACATCTTATGTTTATCAGAAGTTTTCTGTTTGTTTGTTTGTTTGTTTGTTTGTTTGTTTTTTATTGGCTTCTTTTTGGGGTGGGAAACAGAGAATACATGATCTGTGCTTTAAACATTGGGTGAAAAAGATTACTCGTCATTTTGGAGAAGTTTGATTTTTTTTTTCACTATACGATGATCATACTGGAGGTGTGTGTATTATAATACATTATAGGGCTCTAGATTATGCAGTAAAGTTGTATGTTAACCCTAATCAGGCTGGGGGGGGGGGGGGGGGGCGGAATCCGCCGCCCCCCTCGACGTTTCGCGCAATATCTTCGCAGCGCGATAAGCTCCCGCCGCGATGTTTCTTGACTTTTTTCTTTCAAGTATCGCGCAACTTTTGAGACCAAAATTGTTGCGCCCGCGCTTACCGTTTTGACGCGACGCCCGTTCGAAAAAAATTTGTCAACCCCAAAATTGCTCCAAAACGTGATTTTTGTACAAATCCAATGCAAATTGTATTTTTTCAATTAATTCACATAAAAATTCATATCTTGACTTAGAATGGACGAAATTAATTTATTTTAGCATAATAAAGCTTCGAAAAATGTCTGTGACAAATTTTGGCCAAAAAACAAACAAAAACAAAAGGTCGAAAAACAAGCAAATAAATAAGAAATTCAAAAAACATTTTCGGCGCGATCAAGCGTTCCATAGGCGAGATCTGAAGAGGGCGGAATCCGCCCCCCCCCCCCCCCCCCCCCCCCGATATAGCATAGCCAACGCAATTGTTACCTGTATGATTGCATGATTGTATCAAATATTGTTCACTGATTTCACGATGTCCTCAGGCTGCAAGCGCATGTGCATAAACATCATTATCTTGAAAGTGTACAAAACTTTCAGAAATCGGCCAGTGCTCGATACAGAACATCTCAATATTATGATCTGTTAAATATTCATGCTTCATAATGTTCATTATGATCACTAAAACATAACAGTTTCATGGCACTTTGCATATTCGTGACGATGTACATTATTTACAGACTGATATGAAATAACCATGACTAACATAACTATATAAGGATATAGCAGGAGAGTGGAATATCTATACACATTGTAATGTCATGGGAAAATATATCCAAAACATTTGTTGATATTCGTAATGTTATTGTATACTATCGTGACCGTCATCGCAAGAGTAGAATGCATGGTTTGTCAAGTTCGTTATAACAATACTCTGTTTCTCTGTATGTTATAATCACCTTTTGATTAAAACTTTTGTATCTTGTGTACTTATCACACTGTGATGTGATTTCGAACATATTATAATCACGTTTTGTATGATGTAGCTACTTTTTTATCGATTTAATGAAATTGATGTAATGTTTATTTTCTCGTCATTAAATCTTTGAAAAACAACAATCTTACCAGTTCGCTGCTATAACTTTCTTAGAAGTCTGAAGCGACCCATCTTTCTTTCAATTAAGAGATCAGCGTATACCTCGGTATTATTATAGATACATAGTTACGTGATTATAATACATAAAAGTGTTTACGGGTGTACTAGTGTTAAAAATAATGTAGATACTGGCGCATTCTGTATAAGGTTCTATACATCTTATGTTTATCGGAAGTTTTCTGTTTGTTTGTTTGTTTGTTTTTTATCGGCTTCTTTTTGGGGAGGGAAACAGAGAATACATGATCTGTGCTTTAAACATTGGGTGAAAAAGATTACTCGTCATTTGGGGAAGTAAATGATTAGTTCTACTGTTGCTATAAACATAGTCTACAGATGATATGCTGTAATATAAACCTTGCGTACGATGCTTTCAGATATACATTTTATATTTCTGTAGAAATTAAGATTGCTTCTACCTATTAGTGTTCGGCAGAGCGCAGTCCGTGCGTTTAATTAACTCTTCTGATCTGTTCAGAGAGGTTTGTGACTATGCAACGTTTCTTTAATCAGCAGATGTTTATGTACAGCTTTTCGTTAAACCACTGTATGATGTACGCCTTAATGTTGATGTAACATGAAATGAAGTATTAGCAGCCTGTTATAATCTAGCCAGAGGATGCAGCTATTATTGTCTTTGCTGTTACAGTAAACGTCTGATGCGGTGAGACTATAAGTCCCATGCTAAACGATGCGTCTTATGCGGCGAATCTCGGAACAGTGGAAGCTTCGCCTGTGTAGTCTCGCCTCATTATCGCTTAGCAAAGATAGTCTCCTGACATCAGACGTTCACCATGACAGTGAAGACAATTGTAGCTGCATTCTCCACCGAGATTATAGGGCTAACACCCGTAAATACAATGGAATGTCCGAGACCCCTTCACAAATTCGTACCAAAGATACTGAAATAAATGAAGAAAAAAATTAATTAAAAATCAATGATGTAGTTTGGCAAAAAACTGAATAGCTGTAGATATTGAGTATGAATTCCTCTACAAATTGCATTTTGGTTGGAAGATGAAAGCTTTTCTGGTGGAATTTGAGGGGACTATATTTCATTGGGTACGTGTACGGAAAATGGGTGGTTTTTTTTGAGTGACAAGAACTCGTAGTCTGGCTTTGCGGACCCCTGGACAGAATTTGAACTGAATAATCCACCCTGAAAATTTGATGGATGAAAGGGTATATTATCCAGGTTAGTGAACCTGAAACACCTCATTTCTCCCAGCTATTTTACAGAATTTTTTGAAATTTGATTTTTAACACACATCCCTATGGGGAAATATTTATGGGTGTGAGCCCTATAGGCTCTATAGTAATGAACAGATTTGCCAAAGTTATGAAGTGCACAATTTTGACAGGTAACAAATAAGATAAAATATTGTTAGTGTTTTTGTTGATTGTCAGAACAGCACTCGTTCATAGCGCTCTTTCATAGTGCTCTTTCAAGGCACACTTTTGCTGAATTTGTATCAGGAAATTAGAATTAAACCGAGTCAACAGATATGACCATTTCCATTTGTGATGTGTACAAGGTCCAGTCTAGAAAGCACATAACACACAACCAAACACCAGGTGGCGCATGTCTCATATTGTACGATGTATCATTGCGCCTGTTGTGTATAGTTAAACAGTCTTCATAAGCCGGATCAATTTCCAGAATCATTTATATCGATAGAAATGAAAAGACTAAATAAAGCAGAAAACACAAAAATCCTCGCTGAGAAAAAAAAAAAGAAACCCAACAACAAACAAACCCCAGCTGACATTCAGATTGTCGTGCATTTCGTGCACGTGTCGTGTAATTTCGCAAGTCTTGGCTCTTCGCGAAATTATCGTGAAAATTTCATGCTCGCGAGAATTTCTGTTTTGCAGAGAATATGATAAGCATGTAGTCAAACGAGGGCGCGCTTATAAAATTTGGAATCACTCGGATTGCACTGATGTCAAGCCACCTCGTGTAACACTGGCACATAAAACTGTTTCCGCCGATTTCATCAGATTTGCGTTGCGGTCATTGTCGTTCGAGTGAATGTGACTGATCACAGAGATCGTCATTCAAAAAGGTACCGTGTTCATTTAATTTAATTTCATTAGCATGGCGACTTTCACGAGTTTCTCACACAAGGGTGTAAAAAGGGCATTTATTTCAATTTAATTTCATCAGCATGCGATTTCATGAGTTTCTCAAACAAGGGTGTAAAAAGGGCATTCAAAGTAAGAATGCAAGTGCAACGCGTTCAAATTCGCATCAGCACCGCCATAGGGAGCGTTAGTGTACGATAAGGCAAACATAAATTAGGCATACAAAGTATGGGCAGTTTTTTTTTTTCTTTGCTGCTTTTATGCTTTGTAGTTACTCAGCTGTTTGAATATACAAATTTAATATACCTTGAAATATGATTTTTGACTCAAAGTAGCTAATAACTTGTCACAACCCCACTTTCAGACACATGCATTAGCACTTTATTCATACTCGATTTTAGCCGTTGCTACAGATTACAGAGTATGCGTTCACATCTCGAACACGGACAGAAGTAGTGAATAAAGCATGACTCTGACAACCAGCAAATCTGGCGATATAAACCCTCTGGTGAAATAGTTCTATCTACAGCTGATCCGATTGCGGTAGTGATATGGACATGGGGAACTAAGGAATGGAATGAAAATGGATCAATATGGATTTGGACGTATAGGACCCTAAGATTTCCTATATAGGAAGATATAGGAAGAAAGAAATACATACTGCACAATACCTTTACAATGATTAAATGAGACTTTGAAATGAAAATTAAATTGTATCATCCAAGTGAAAAAAGGCCCGTAGAAGTTGTGTATGTTGACTGAATTCGAACGTTAAAAAGTGCGAAGTTGTGTTCCTATAAATGAAATTGAAACTTTTGACGCGAATTTGAACGTCTTTCCAGCTGGAGCGGAATTGAATAAGAACTTTGAGCCGATAAATTGAATGAATTTCTCTCTAAACTGGTTGAAATAAAATCTAAAGGTAATGACATAAAAGGAAATTGAATATTCAAAGAATTGAAATGAACAGTGAGAGCAGAGCAGTGACAAAATTGCTTGAATTTGAACGCCTTGTCATTAATTGGAATGCAAATCTGATGAAATTGGGCGGGAAAACCTATCATAATGTGAGAGCCACATGTGAGATAGTTAAAGGGCAAGTCCTTTCTCATGTACATCCGATGGATTTAGTGAATGCAGCAATATTATTATTAGAAAGTATATTCCCCATACATTCACTGATGTGTTCTACTAAATTGCTGCATTCACTCAATTCATATGTATATACATGTATTATGAAGGTCCACTAGTCGAACTCACCAGTGTAGGCTTAGCACGCAACCGCGCGTAACCCGAAGAAATACTAATAAATAACTTCGTAGCATAATGCCGCAGTCACAATAATGAACACGGATGCTCAAGGATCTACACAGTTATCCGGGAAAATCCGGAGAGATCCGGGATAATTTCGACCTCGATGGAGTGTCGACAAGCGTTGGTATGACTGTACACACGGTATCAACGACACGGATAAGACCGGAAGAGCGCGGCGTCTACACGGACAAACACGACATTTTGAATACACAGACAAACACCACAACTACACGGATCAACACGGCAGCTACAGGGACCACCCCTGAATGCTCTGCCAACACGGCAATCCCCAGATGACGCTGGATGTTTTTGACCTCTAAAAGTTGCCGTGTTGGCCCCCCGGATGTCCCTGGATCTACACGGACATACACGGATGTCCAGGGATGTCAACACGGATCTCTCCCCGAATCACCCCGGATCAGATCTGGGGTGGTCCAGGGGTGATCTGGGATGCGTTTTTTTTAAGACGGCACAGATTGGGGCATGGCGCGTGTTAAACCTATGGGAAAAATGTTGGGTTAGGGTTTTTGGTTATGGTTAGGGTTATGGTTAGGGTTAGGGTTGGGGTTAGGGATATAGGGTCCCCGATAAATTTTTAGTTTCCCCAATCTGCGCCGTCTAAAAAAAACACGCATCCGGGATGCCGATGTGACTGGGGCATTACATCAGAGCATGCAACCTCTATCACGGTGTGTATTAGTCTTTGTCCCCAGACTTCAACCATATTGAGCATCGTCATTATGTTTTTCCAACGATTATAGTCTGCTTACCAAGCCAATTGTTCAAGGTGTAACTACAAGAACCATATACGGGATATTAATGGGCAAGATTTCTTCCATGACACAACAGGGGCCATGGAATCGGAGGGGGGGGGGGTGCAATACAGGCCCCCGCCCATGAGATCTATATAAAAAGAAATACTCGTATAGGACCCTACACGTACACAACATCCTGACATTTTCCTAAGGTTCCCCTTTAGATTCGATCTCTACGTCTACGGCCTATATGCACAAGATTGAAAGCATCAAAACTTTATGGCACAAATACATACACTAAAAAACAACAAAAACAAAACAAAGCGAAACAAAAACCGCGAAACAAACAGTCCCGTCCCCTCTCTATAGGAGAGCGCATTATTTCGTTAGAACACCGTTATCTGCGGTCAAACGACTGAATCATGAAATGCATTTCACTCTTATATCGTATATAGCCACAATATGAAACACCTTAGATAGGGCTACCGTGTTACAATTTCACCAAGGAGAAACGCCTAGCTTGTAGGCCCGTCCTACATTTCAAAACATGACTAGCTCTAGGCCCTAGCTCTTAGAGGGGGTATCTCACCAGGGAGGCTTCCCACCTCCCTGATCTCACTGAACGGCGAACGTTTGCGAACGTAGCGAATTTGGGATTTCGCCTGGGTTCGTAAAGGGTTGCAAAAGGTTCGTTAACAGTTGCAAGAAAGTTCGCAAACGGTTTTTATTGTCGCAAGCAGTTTTTCTTGTCGCAAAGAAATTTTGAACATGTTCAAAATTTCTTTGCGAATTTTTATTTTCGCTAACAGTTGCAAACATTCGCAAAACACTCGTAAGAATTCGCAAACGGTCGTAATACGGTGTCGCTAAAATTTTTATTTGATTCGCCACTGCTAGCGAACAAGTAACCATATTATGGTTTCTATATAAAAGTTTCTGTGAAACAGGCATGGTTCCACTCTAAGAAAGTGTTTGAACCTCTTGAAATCTCCATCATGTAATTGCTGCAAAAGCGTTTCATAATATTGACCAAAGTCTGTCCTCTGCAACAACCACTCTCTGACCAAAACAGACTTTCTTTTCTTTAGTCTTCTTTTCTTGTTTTTCTTCATCTTCTTTCTCTTAAGCTGCATGATAGCTGTAGCAGCAGCCAGGCAAAGCAGCTCTTAAAAGATGTAAATATCAGCACGTTGAGCCTCTTCTTGGCAGAAATTCATTTCCATATTCTGGAAATCCATCTTGAACAATGGTCACAAGAGATCTGAATGCAGTGGAAGGTTGTAGGCCTATTATACGTTCGTTTTTTCCCTCTCACCTCCCTGGTTTTATCGGTCTGACTATACAATAATCGCCTGGTACTTTTCCAGGTCCCAAAACATTCGCAAATTGTCGCAGGGATTTGCAAACAGTTGCTAATATTTGCAAAACTGTCGCTAACATTTGCTAACAGTCGCTAATAGTCGCCACCTGTGTTTCTCAAACACTTTCGCCAACATTCGCTCAAGTGATGCTAATTGTCGCTAAACATCGCTAACTGTCGCTAATGGCAGAAGTGAACGTTGATTTTTCGCAAACATTCGACAGAAAAGTTGTTCGCCGCTCAGTGAGATACCATCTATACAGTATACAGTAGCCGCTCTCGATCTCGCTCTGTCTAAGCATGTTATTTTCTCCCACACGTATTTGCGCGAATGAGAAGGTGACACATATTTTCGCGAGATGTTGATTTCGCAGATTGACACCGAGGCCAGGTTGTGAATTTGCTATGCCCTAGTCTGGCGTACAGACCCTTTGCTCGTACTATTTCGCTATTCAGGATATTGACGCCCTCAACGTCGAAGACTGGTATCATTTTAAAGGACAAGTTCACCTTGGCTATAACATGTGGATTTAGTGAACGCAGCAATATTAGTGGAGCACATCAGTGAGAGTTTGGTGAAGATCCATTCCAAAGTTATGAATTTTTGAAGTATCTGCACAGTCCCTGCTGGGTGAGAAGACTAATACAGTGTATGATGTCACATGCGTACCGTGACGATAAAAAGGAGAATTCTACACAAAACTTTTCTTTTCGAATAAAGTGCAAATTTCTTTGACTTGTTGCTGCATAATTATGTCTAGGTTAACACTATTCCCCTGCTTCCTGAAAGAGAGAAGTCGAGTGTTCTTTTGTTATGCGAGAATAGTGAAAATATGGTTGAATTTTCTTTATTCTTCAATCATTATAGATGTGACATCACAAGCTAAGTCTTCTGATCCAACCGTGACTGAGCAGAAAGTTCAAAAATTCATATTTTTTTAACGGATTGTCCAATTTTCCTCAAACTCTCACTGATATGTTCTACTAAAAATATTGCTGCATTCTCTCAACCCACATGTAAAAAAGTTGAATTGCCCTTTAAAGTGGTTTCGACAAAGGTAAATTCGTCGCGCTGGAGTCCAGTTGGCAAAAGGTCTGGAAACCAGACTAGCTATGCCCCAGATGGCGGCATTTTCGCGCGTTGTTAAATTCGTGGTGCACCAGTGATTCGCGAAATTCGCGAAAATAAAACCCTCCCGAAAATGACAGCTCATACAGCAGAGTAGCTCGAGTGCACTCGGAACGAAGACGAGTGCAAATTCACTGTCAAAATTTATTTCAATGCAGCCTACAGGCACAGCATTCGTGATACTGCTCAATGTTCACATTTGGCCTGGCACTCACAGAGTGTGGGACAACATCTGTACACATATTGGGATTCGATGAAAATGAAACAAAAGTAATGAATGGCCTGAACAAGCAATCATTCATTTTGAATGAACATCGCTGTGTATAAAGCGAACAGGATGTTTACAAAGAACAGAGCCAGCCGCTACATAGCCAGCTTGTGTAGCAAGCCAGCCCTCGCCCTCTCCCTCAATAAATTCTTATCGTCTGGCAGCAGGTGGCGCTAAAACACTACAACACATTTTTTTGAAAAGCTAGGGGCGCCTCTTTCGTTCATGCACTGAAAAGATGTCTGATTATGAGCTTAGGGCCGACGTTCGACTGCGCATCAGGACGAGACAATCGCTGGATTTTGGCATCGAATATCTCTCAAACCATACAACGTTTGGCATCATCACCCTCTGGAATATGTCAAGCTGACTTTGAACTATCATATAGCGGATTTTTACCTTGCGCTTTGACGGAAAAGGGTGTGTAAATGTAGCAAGCCTCCGTTCGTTCGTCTTTGTTCGGACAGATATTCTCGAAAAGCCTACGTCCGTACGTACAATCCAATGCATCTGCTTGTGTCTTCTACGGGGAACATTACCCATGCAAATGCCCGCCTATGGAGCGTGCGTGTTGTCGGCTAGCTGACCGTGCGAGAATGTGATGTGTGTGAAAAACGCCGAAAAGGTATTGTGATAATATATTTTAGAACATTGAACCGACTGATTATGCCTTGTTAATTTGAGTGAGTGTGACACTTGTTAAAAAATTTTGACTATGAGGGTTGGAATGTGTTGCCTTGGTCATTAATGTGTAATTTAGTGGGGCGTGCACGGGATTCTCGCGCTCTGCACAATCGTCACGTTGAACCAAAGTCTGCCTGAATGCATATTCATGAGGTTCGAAACCATTTGAACTGGCACGGCTAGCTCGTTGTGGAAAAATATACCTCGGCAAATGGCTTTGCCTTTGTTACGGGGAGGCGAGGTATGGGAATTTTAACGGGTAATTCCAGTTTGAATGCGCCAGCAGCTCATTCGCACGCCGTAGACATATGTTTATTTCTTCTTCTTTTTTCCAAATAAATACCACTATGCACTATAGAGGTCTAAATATTTTTGACAATATGTAGTCTGATGTGGTTCTGCATGAACCCGGGCCATAGCCATAGACCAGGCAGGGCCAGGCCAAGGGGGAGGCCGGAGGCCGGAGGCGGAGCTGCGCGGAGGGAAGTGCAAGGTGGGATGGATGGTGGTCTCACTTCCCTATCATGGCTAGTGATCTATAAAGACCAGAGGGGTCTCTAGAAGATCTAAGTGATGAACAGGTTCCATATGACATTTGCTCCTGCAACGATTGCTCCCATGAAATGCAATCATGCCAAGCCAAACATTATATGTCTACACAAACATTTGTAACCCTGACTGTTTATACTCCAACAGTCCTCGCATGAAACTCATTACAATCAATATCACAATGATCCTGGGTCCCTAGGTTTTTATTGACCCCCTTTAGTCCTTGACAAAAGAAAAATACATTCGTACAATGTTAGAACTGTATGACCGACAAGGTACCGGAGCAATTGTCACAGGAGCAAATGTTGTGTCACCAATGAACCAGAGTCCCAATGGAAATAAATAGATACAATGTAAATAGATACCTAAATGATAGGCCCTACACACACTGTACAACGTTTGTAGTCATAAACAATGTAGTGTACCACATATAGCTCAACCCCGGGGCACTGTAACCCGAGAAGTACAAATTTGTATGTATAATTGGGGTCATTGACGGTCACTGCATGGTGCGTACATACATTGTGCATTTGTAGCTCTGCCTCTGTACTGCAAGTCATTATTCAATTCAATTCGTTTATTTCCATTTCAATCACAAAAAAACAACATTAAACATTCAGTGTTACAGATGAAACAAAAACAATGACATATACATGTAAAAAAACCACAACAATGACATCAGAATTTGTAATACAGTCATAAATTGTTCCAGATTACAACAGGCAACAAGTAAAATGGAAAATGGTGTACACATAAAAAACTAATAAGGCCTGTAGGCGTGCGTACACCGTTGTTTACCACAAATCATGTAGAATTGGAATCTAAGTTATTTTCAAAAATCATAAATCAGTTTTATACAGAAGATACACAAAAGAACATAAAAACAAAAACAAACATAAAAAAGATGGTTAGATACATCAATGTAATTTTAATAAAAAGACAAAATATGTCTTTTATACTGCTTCTTAAATAATGTGGCATACATTGTATGTACCGGTACATCACTATCACAGTTGTGTGCATGCAGTAGTGCCATGCTCAGGGCTGTGCTGCGCTTTCCTCAAATGGTACAGTAGAGCTCTATTTCCTATTATAGAATGGGTAGCGAGAATCCTTCGATCTGATTGGTCGAGAGCTATGTGTTCATCTTTACTGGCCGCACGCTGAGTCACAGTGGTAAACATGTTATCGCGCACTTACATGTAGCAAGAGTACGCGTACTTGTAACAAAGGTTCGCGCACTAAAGCAAGCGTTCGCGCACTCAGCTTGGCCATGCATCCAGTAAAAACGCCATGCATCCAGTAAAAACGGTAAGCACGGGTATGCATGCCCGTTTACGGCAAGCCAAAAGGAAATGCATCCAGTAATTTTGTCATCGGGTAACACGATAGAAAAATGGGTTTTTGACAAGAAAATTACCCATTCTATAAATCAGATGACGCACATGTCTTTCGTGCGTCAGTCGGAATATAATGTAGTGTGCATGCAGTAACTATGGAATTTAGCCTAAACCCACTCGGTTTCGCCTCGTGGGTTAAGCATTCCATAGTTACCTTATGCACACAATTCCGACTGACGCACTCAGACCTGTGCGTCATTTGTATACCGATACAGGGTATTTAAAGGACAAGTTCACCTTCATAAACATAAGGATTGAGAGAATGCAACAATATTAGTAGAACACATCATTGAAAGTTTGAGGAAAATTGGACAACCGATGCAAAAGTTATGAATTTTTAAAATTTTTGTGTTGGAACCGCTGGATGAGGAGACTATTACACCTTGTGAGTCATTTGCGTACAACAGTATAAAGAAAATGTATAAGAAAATTCAACATATTTTCACTTTTTTCGCATAATAAAAGAGCACTTGACTTGCCTCTTTCGAAAGGCAGGGGGAATAACATTACCCATAACATTTGTCGGTAACGAGTCGGGAATGTGAACTTTTTTCAAAAGATCGAATTTTGTGAAATTCTCTTTATATTTTTCTTATATTGTTGTACGCATGTGACATCGTACACTGCAGTAGTCTTCTCATCCAGCGGTTACTGCACAAAAACTTCAAAAATTCATAACTTTTGAACGGATTGTCTGATTTTCCTCAAACTTTCAATGATGTGTTCTACTAATATTGCTACTTTCTTTCAAACCTTATGTTTATTAAGGTGAACTTGTCCTTTAATTTGTTTTGTGCACAAAATATTGAGACTTGGGTCTTTCATTGGGGTTGGGGCACATAGGCGAAATCTCATCACCTGCTAATACAAATGCTACTTCTGTAAGCGCACATTACCGGGGCTCATCCGGATAAGGGATTTGGCCGGATACGGGAGACTCAATGCTTTATACATGTACATGCATACACAAGTACTGATGTAGCCCATTGTAGTACCACATGTAGTAATGTGTATACTGCAACCTTTTCATTGTTACATTTGGGGATGTTTGTGGAGGTTAAAATGTCTGAAGAGTGAAGTTAAGCAATTTGGAACAATGGAAGGAAATTTGATGTAATGTATGTTAATCGTGTTGGAAGTAATATGTAATTCATGTGTGTTTGTGTAGGAGTTCTCAAGGAGTTGGGAATCCCCCTTTCCTCCCGTAATTATATGAAAAGAAAAAAAAAATTCACGGCGAGATTGCGTCCGTATAATAGAGAGATCCGGATAAAGGGAGGCCGGATAAGAGAGGTTCACCTGTACTAGTATAAATTATTATGTCATGTACGTGTATGTGTACATGTACATGTGTATGTTACAAAATGCGATAAAGGAGATCTTCTGTTTTTGATGTTGTTATGCTCGTTTAATGTTTAGGTGTCCAACCCTTTTTGGGGGAATACCAAGTGTAACACACATGTACAGCGTGTATGTTGTGTTCAAAGCCTTAATTCACAGAAATCCAGAGACTCCAACTCTCCCGTTTTCGACGGGAGATCTCCTGCCAAAAGCCAATTTTTGCAAAATCTCCTGTTCTGTCGCTTGAGATTTAATTTCTCCCGCCCTGGCTCTGTGTCTCCCGCTTGAAATGATTTCTTACTTTAATATCATTGCATGTTGAAAAATAAGCCTCAGATAGCACGAAAGAGTATCTAGAACCGAGCCTCCAGGGCCCTTAAGCGGGCAATGAAACCTGGCCACAAGGAACTTTGCGCTTTGCGTTCGTGATGTGTGCTTCACGCACATCAAATTGGAGTCTCCCATTTGCTAGGGGTTTCAGGCGGGAGAATCTCCCGAACACAAGGTACTTGGGGTTGGAGTCTCTGGAAATGCCTAATAATAAATTACGTTTAGATCATTTATGCAAGCACACTTTCATGAGTTGTCTCACAATAAAAACTCATAAAAAAAGATTAAAGGACAAGTCCACCTTCATGTATTAGTACTGTATACATTTACATTGTAGGATTGAGTGAATGCAGCAATATTTTGAACACATGGAAAGTTTGAGGAAAATCAGACTTTCCATTCAAAAGTTATGAATTTAAAAGTTTCTGCACAGTCACTGCTGGATGAGAAGACTACAGTCTACTACAGTGTATGATGTCACATGCATACATGTACATGTACGTGTAGAATGATGAAGGAAGACTGTAACAAGGTATTTATAAAGAGAATTACACAAAATTTCATTTCTTGAAAAAAGTACACATTCCCTCGACTAGCTGCTGACATTGTTAAGGTAATATTATTTTCCTTGCCTCCTGAAAGAGGCAAGTCAAGTGCTTTTTTATTATGCGAGAATAGTGAAAATGTGTTTAATTTTCTTAATGCTTTCCTTATTAAGGAAAGCATTTATAAAGAAAATTAAACATAAATTGTTTTATGCACTTGACATCATGATCTGTAGTAGTCTTCTCATCTAGCAGTGACTGCACAGAAACTTCAAAAATTCATAACTTTGGAATGGCTTGTCCAAGTTTCGTCAAACTTTCACTGATGTGTTCTACTGATATTGCTGCATTCTCTCAATCCCTGTCCTTTGATATTAAAAGGTTACTTTATGAAATATGCTGTCCCGCTGTGATGCTTTGCGTCATACTGTAAAAACAGTATTTAATGAACATGCAATGTACAATAAGCAAGCACTACAATGTACACAACTGTATTTAATATTTTGATTGCCGCAGAGTTTTGGTCATTTTTTTTTTCAGTTGTGTTCAGAGTACAGATAGTACAACTGTAAGTTATGAGAATTTCTTTGCAGGTGCAATGGTCATGTATTTGTACATTATGTACAGCTGTACCACCAAGTACAACTGTACATGTCAGAGATCATCTTTTTATACACATAAAATACATTTATAGCCCTGTACTGTCAGATTTTTAGAGCATCAAACAAAAGTGGGTGTACTTGTGTGGGTTGTGGCCAATAATTTTATGTCTTGCTATGAGCCCACTGATTCCCTTCAGTTGCCTTGTTACAACCAATTTATACAAATTAGACATTATGTACTCATTTAGAATTTCTACACATGCAATATTGTACGTCATGTACATCATGTACGTCAATGTACAATAATTCTACTCATCATTATAGAACATTAGCACAGTTCAGCATTACAATCTGTACCACTCCTCTGCTTTGCTGAAGACAAACGGCATGCCTATTACAAGTACACCTACAGCAAATGCTTATCAGTGCAAGTAAGCTAAGGTAACTGTACTGTAGGATTTGTACAAGTTTGTACAATGTACATAGCCCCTGTGTATTAAAATCAATACAGATGCAAGATTTCCATATTGCAAGAACATATTTGTGGTAGTTTTTTTTTCTTTTTTTTTAAAGCATACGATAGCGAGAGAAGAATTTGTTATTTGTTATTGGAAAGTTGTAAAAAGTTTACATTGTTTGATACTTACAATGTATATTTTATGTTGCCAGTACTGCTCAGGATGCCTGAGATGGGTAATAATACAGTTGTAATGGTACAATGTATGTAGCTATTGCCTTTCAGGGGATATAGCATTAATTGCCCAAGTCAAAGACAAGGCAATACAATTCTAGTTCAGGCAATTAATGTTGTATCCTTCCTAAGGCCAATCCATAGGATATTATTAACCTGGACATCAGTATTTCCTCATGTACAGTTGTACAGTACATTGCGAAATGCTCGGGACCGGCAGTTTTCTTTCGTTATAACAAAATTACGTTAGAACCGAACAAATACAATATACAGCTGTATAACGAAAACAAGGAAACCACGGATATCATATTCTGTTTGCTGAATACTCATTGTACATTGGAAAGCTATGTGAAATGGGATGGGATTATTGTATTACAATATTAAACGCAAGAACCCCTCAGAAACTGTGCGTGACACAAGGAGCAAACACACAGTGATGTGAAGCATTCGCCCATGGATGCAGAGACGCTATTTATGCTTGTTCCGCTTCATATTTTCGAAAGCAATTTGCGTTTCGTTATAATGGAGCACATTTCTTTTGTTTTTCTTTGTCAGTGGCGCTCGGAAAAGACTTCGTTATAACATAAATTTCGCTATAACCGTCTTCGTTATAAGTGAATTTTGTACCATAGACTTATAATGGTGTTAATTTTGGGACCAGAAGTTTTACGTCGTTATAATGAAATTTTGTTATAACCGTGTTCGTTGTAACGGGAGTGCACTGTACACCCTACAGTAGTGTGGTCATGTTATAGGAGAGGGTGCTAAGGATATGATTATAACAGACACTTCCACTCCTGTTTGGATGGTTTCTCGGAGTTCATAGAAAGATTGTTATCAGAAATACCAGTAGATGAACCATTCTCCCCCCCCCCACATACACACATACATTGTATACGCACACGCACACAAATGAATGTTCATACTGTATAGTCAGTTTCAGTGTTACGTAATGCCATATATTTCGCGAGTCTAAAATTTCGCAAATCGGGAACTCCCGACAATTTTGTGAGTGGTTAAATTCGCGATTGTGGAGTCCTGTACTGAAACGTACACTGTAGAAGTGTTCACGTGTACGTTACATTCACATCGGGATCAGAGTCAATATTTTCGCATGTCTTTAATTTCACAAATAGCACCCGACTTGCGAAATTCGCGAAAATAAAAACCTCGCGAAATATTCGGCGTATACAGTAGTTTACACACATTTGATACACCGACTACATAATAATTAACTTTTCTAAATACTTTATTTTTTTATACAAATATAAAAAAAGGTAACTCTTGGCTGCAAGTGGGGTTATACATGTACATGTATGTTGCCACCATCTGTACAATGTAGTCCTACAGATTGTACGATATGTGTGTAGTTTGTGCCTTAATAGCAAAGTATTAGCATCTGTCTAGATTTTTATACCCCAGCTTACACGAAGTGTACACGTACAATGTACATGTAAGGGGGTATACATGTATCAGCATGTGGTGGGGCAGTCAGTGGAGCTGCCCGTTGCAAATATTGCGTCGCGAACTCCTACAGTTTAGAAGCAATTTCGGTGAAACTTTGGGTACATGTACAAATTGTAGATGTGCAAGACGTTTTTGTGTTTGTAAGAGAAAGCATTGCCATGGCAACCAAAATTTCCCCAAAACCTTGAGGAATGAACTACTTTCACATCTATTTCAAATTTGGTACATGTATGTAGTCTGTACAATGCACACATACAATGTGTACAGTGATCTACATGTAGGCTTACCTGTAGTTATGCAAGATACTCTGTGCTTTAATCCTATGAGGCATTACCATGGTAACTGCATATTTTCTTGAAAATCTTGTAGAGTGAAATATTTTTGTATACATACTTCCATAGTTGTGAAGCAATGGAAATCAAATTTGGTGGACATACATGTATGGCATTGAGGCATACATTGTACATGTACATAATGTACAGTAGATGTGGGGACCCGTTTTTTGTTTTTGCCAGACAGCGTTGCCATGGTAACCACAAGTTTACCCAAACCTTGTGACATTTAGGGAGTTCTACATAAACTTTGGATGTACAAGAAGAGCATTGCAGACCTGATCAACCTACCTACATGTACTACACACACACACACACACACACACACACCATGTACACACACAAACAGAACCTTCTATCAAACCCTGACTTTTCATGGGAGTCTGAGCTGCTGAAGTGGAGTTATTGGGCCGAATGCATAAAACAAGCAATTGCTTGTAAGCAATTACTTCAAGTAAAAGCACAAGCTCGTCTAGCAAAAGGTCTAGCTCAAGCAAATGCTTAAATCCATATGCATAACCTTTTGCTTGTGACCATACCTTTTGCTTGTCGCGCACAAGCAATTGCTTGCGTTTTCAACAAAAGGAACGTCACGCCTGTGCGAACACAAGAACAAAGGCGAGTGTGACAGCATGTAGTTGAAAGGGCGTGTGTGCGCGAAACATTTCCTGACATACATGTAGCAATAGAGCTATGAAATGGCACTCATAAATGCGCACACCGACGCACACACAGATCTACACACACACACACACACACACGTACTGGCTGATTCCCATCACTGCTTGTAGAGATAGCCCAGATCTGCCAGATCTCACGTGGAGAGAGGTCTTCTTGCTCTCCACCATACCTGTTTTTCGTCACATTTTGCGTGCTGACCACTGGACATTCCCGTTGTTGAAATGAATGAGTTTCTTACACTGCTAAAGAGTAATTTCTTTTAGATTTATAGCACTGCTGCACAAGTGTGGTCTTTCTTGTATGATGTGAAAATGATACTTAAAAGGGAACGTCCAAGTTAAGCAAAAGCTCAAGTTCATTTTACAGAACTTGAAAAATCGTAAGCAATTGCTATGTCAGCAAGAAGAAGCAAAAGGTATGTTTTATGCATACGTTTTTAAGCAAACGCTTGGTCTCTAAGCAATTGCTTGCGGGCAGCAAGCAATCGCTTGTTTTTATGCATACGGATTGGAGTAAAAGGCTAGCACAAGCAATTGCTAGCGTTTATGCATCCGGCCCATTAACTGTATCTTAAGTGATAGTTCTAGTTGTATCAAGAAAAATCATTACAGTGCCAGTACATGTACATGTATCTTGTTATAATAGGATTCACCTGTATTACAGAGATGCCAAGGTCAGAGATCAACTACAGTGTATCCACATTACAGGCACAAGGTTACAAATATCTTTGCTGCCCAAGGAAGGGAGGTGCAAATTTGTGGGGGGATGTGGGAGGGGATGCTGTGGGAGGGGATGGAATCCCCCTCCCACGGTAAGGAGCTTGATCGTTTGAAAGAGCAGCTGTAAATCTTGTGGTATTATGCATTGTACTAGTATCATTTGATCTTGTTTTGATTTTTTTTTTTAATGCTCAAATATGTGACTTTTGTGGCACTCGGAAATTCATGTTTTTTGTGTGTTTTAGGGGTCTTTTTTGTGAGGCGGTGCATGAGTAAAAGCTTGTCAAGCATGTTACAGTGGAGTGTGAGGAAGACCCTATAGGCATGATACACATACTTATGTGTACACCGAAGGTGGGAAAACTTGGTACAACTGTAGGTCTGGTGTTGTTTTGTAGTTCACCACTTATCTCTCATTCAAGATGACTCACAAATTGTATAATACAGTACATGTAATGTGCACAACAACAGGTTGTTTCTCATACACATGTATATTGTACAAGTGTACACTTGTGTAATACAAATAAAGACTGTAAATTAGATTGTGTACATGTATCACATTAAAACACAAACTGATATGTTGTATACATACATTGTACCTATATATCAAAACTGTCAGAGAAAATTATTCTGTAGATATTGTACTAATGCCCTCATTTTATCTTTTAAATCCTTTTGGGGTTTTTTCACAGAGGAAATAGCCACTGAGCAGCAAAGATGTACAACATATTGTGCAAGTAAACCAACTCAACCTCACAACATTGATGACTGAAGAAGCAAAACAAACTTTGTTTCTATGAGACCGTTGACTACAAAGCCAGCCACCATGCCAGCACCGGATTTTGATGTAAAGACGTTCTGTCATAATCTACGGGCCACGAAGCCTCCGTATGAGTGCCCCATAAATGACTGTGGGAAAGTTTACAAATCACTGAGCGGGATAGAGTTTCACCTCTTCCACTTTGATCACGACAATCCCAATGGGAACGGATATGCGACACCAGTGAAGCGTGGGGGGTGGAGAAAAACGCGTGGCAATAGCCGGCCCAACCAGCGTGCTTCTTCGCCGCAGCTGATTCGCTCCCCAGCGCGGGAGGCCCTTACTTATGCCCAGGCACAGAGACTTGTGGAAGTTGACCTTGATGGTCAGACCCTGCGGCTGGATATCTACGAGAATATTGATGTGATGACAGAAGACGAGTTTGAAAGTGAAACGAGTGAAGAGGAGAAAAATGAGAAACCACCACAGACTAAGGGGAACAAGGTAGTCGAGCAAGCACAAAAACCCTTGAAAGAGAAGCCCGTGGCGTCTTCGCTGAAACTACCAGAGGCTTCCTTCACTGTGTTGACGGACTACGAAGAGCCACCAGATATTCCTAACAGACCAAATGCGTACTTTAGATACATTGAAAAGACAGCAGAAGAGCTTGACGACGATGTGGAATACGACATGGACGAAGAAGATTATGTGTGGCTGGACATGATCAATCAGAAAAGAAAGAACTCAAGTTTGAATATTGTGTCCCAGGAGATCTTTGAGCTGTTGATGGACAGACTGGAGAAAGAGTCCCACTTCCAAAGCCAGTCCTCAGGAAAGCCAGATAATCAACAATTTATCGATGAGGATGCTGTGTGCTGCATATGCAACGATGGAGAGTGTCAGAACAGCAATGTGATATTATTCTGTGACATGTGTAATCTCGCTGTACATCAAGAGTGCTATGGAGTGCCGTACATTCCAGAAGGACAGTGGCTGTGCAGGCGGTGCCTCCAGTCCCCCTCGCGCGCAGTGGACTGCGCTCTGTGTCCCAACAAAGGCGGTGCGTTCAAACAGACCGACGATGGGAGGTGGGCCCACGTCATGTGTGCTCTCTGGATCCCCGAAGTGGGCTTCGCCAACACAGTATTCCTAGAACCCATTGACAGTATTGCCCACATACCGCCAGCAAGGTGGAAACTGACGTGCTACATCTGCAAACAGCGTGGTGTCGGTGCATGCATTCAGTGTCACAAAACGAACTGCTACACGGCGTTTCACGTCACCTGCGCGCAACAGGCTACTCTCTTCATGAAGATGGAGCCTATCCGCGAGACGGGCATCAATGGCACTTCCATCAGCATTAGGAAGACGGCGTATTGCGACATCCACACACCAGCAGAGGCAGAGAAGAAGCCCATCATGAACAATGAAAAGACGTGTGAGATGGATGGGACCGATAAAGGTTGGTCGACCAAAAAGGCCAAAGCGCAGTCCAGGAAGAACATGAGAAAGGCTCGCAAGATCCTTGCAGAAAAGAGGGCGGCAATGCCAGTTGTCTCCATTCCATGCATTCCACAACAAAGGTAGGTTCTAATCTCTTGTAAGCTTTTCTTGCCGATATCAAATGTCTGAAATATGGAATTCAGACATATTCAAGGCAATACGTATGTATACATGTATAGAGTTTCTTTTTGAGCAAAGAATTGTACATCATGTACAAAGTATGTACAACATTGTATGTCAAGGTATGGCACATAACAAAGATGAAGCTTGACTTTGATTGTGGTGTTATGAAATTTTCCTAACAAACTTAATGGTGATATATTTTAAAGGTAGGGAATCCCATTTGCATGCCTTAAATGAAGAGTTGAATAAATACAGTGGTATGTTGAAGAGAGTGTCATTTTAGAAACTCCCATAAAGTATAGAAAGTGGAAGGTAACATTTAGTACATTTTTATTGACCGTAAGATTTTGAATTGAATTTTTTTCGGGGCTCACCGTAAATTCCAGTACATTACTAGGCTACTTTTGCAGACCCATGCACTGCATGTGTGTCCATCATGTATATTTTGTGAAGAAAGTTCATCAAAACTTACAAACATTTCTATATACATTCTTGCCACACACTCTTTATGTTATTACATCAGCTCTTATACTTTTAGATTTGTGTTTAAAGATAAAAAAAATACACAAGACTGCAACAAAAAGGCTTAAGTGTGGCTGACACACAGAACTACTGAGTAGTTGAGTTTTGTGCATTATTCAAATTGTAGATAACTGTTGACTTCCAAATTTCTTAGCAGTGGCCTAAACAAGTCCCCTGAGGTTCATATCTAATGTTTTGCTGCATTTTGGTAGGTCTGTAAAAGGTATCCCCTACCTTTAATGTCCAATTTGTAGTTGCACACTGTCTTATATGAATATTTCAAAGAGACATGGACATGTGTTATAAGGCTACCATGTATTGTATTGGTATTATGTGAGTAGACTGTTGTTACTGTTAATGACTTTTTAGCTCACCTAAGTGAGCTATTGCGATCGCTCTTCGTTCGGCGTCCGGCGTGCGTCATGCGTAAACTTTTATACATTTTCATCTTCTTCTTGAGAACCCTATAATCGATTTTCACCAAACTTGGCAGGTAGCATCCCTAGGGGGATAGGATCTCAATTTGTTCAAATAGGCACCATGCCCCACCTGGGCCCCCCCCCCCCCCAAAAAAAAAAAAAAAAAATTAAGGAATCTTTAAAAATCTTCTTCTTTGGAACCAGAAGTAATAGAGCTAAGTTAATACCATGAGTAAGTACATTGATGACTGCAGTTTCAAGTTTGTTCATGGCGGAATCAGGGATCCCCCCCCCCCTTGGGACCCAGGGGAGGGGGTAGGGAGGGGTCCTAATGGGGCCTAAATTGTTCATTTTCATCTTCTTCTTGAGAACCCCATGACCGATTTTCACCAAACTTGGCAGGTAACATCCCTTGGGGAATAGGATCAGAATTGTGCAAATGGGCACCATGCCCTACCTGGGGTGCCCCCAGGGGGGCCCAAACCTCCCAAAATTAAGGAATGTTTAAACATTTTCTTCTCTAGAACCAGAAGTGATAGAGCTAAGTTAATACTATGAAGTTAGTACATTGATGACTGGAGTTTCAAGTTTTTGTTCATGGCGGAATCAGGGGTACTCCCTTGGGACCTGGGGGTGGGGAGGGGTCCGAATGGGGCCTAAATTGAAAACCCTATGATGAATGTTCACCAAACTTAGCGGGTAGCATCCCTAGGGGGATAGAATCTCAATTCCTTCAAATGGGCACCATGCTTCCCTTAGTGGCCCCTGGGGGGGGGGGGGGGGGCCAATTCCCCCCCCCCCCCCCCACATTAAGGAATATTTACAAATCTTCTCTAGAACCAGAAGTGATAAAGCAAAGTTAATACCATGAGTTTGTACATTGATGACTTTAGTTCCAAGTTTGTTCACTGCAGATTCAGGGGGATTCAAATGCTTGAATGGGCACCATACTTTCCTTGGGGGCCCCAGGGGGCCCAAACCTTTTAAATTAAGGAATATTCAATAATATTCTTCTCTAGAATCAGAAGTTATAGAGCTTTAAGTCTTTTTTTCCCCAAACTGTATAGTCCAACCTTGTATAAAGTACAATGTACTTGGCAGGTATTTTAACCAGTGTGATGGATATGCAAATGGACACCATGTCCCCAGCTCTCAGAGCTGCCCCCACCCCAAGTTTCCAATGTTCTCAGGTAAGAGTCTGCAAGAATGCATGGAAGGTGAACTTGTAATACTCAGGTGAGCCGAGACCCCTGGGTCTCTTCTTGTTCCCGATGTTGATTCAAACCTTAAAGAAACCCATGTCCAGATTAGGACATTTTTATCCTTGGCATCATGGAATTGTCTTCTCACATACAATATAACAATATTTTCTTCAAGAAGAGATTTTAATCCATCATGGACTTTCTATCAACTCATGTGACACAGTACACATATTTGTGTGTAATTTGACATTGGTACAGTACAGTGTATATCTGATATTTATAATTTTCATGTTGACCTCTTTTTTTCCACTTGAATGTTGATATGTTAGAATATCCAAGATTCTGAAAAAGGTGTCCATGCAGAAAAAGCAGTTGTTCATGCAGAGGTTGGTGAGCTATTGGACCCTGAAGCGGCAGTCACGGAATGGCGTGCCGCTTCTCCGCCGCTTGCAAGCGCACCACCAGTCGCAGCGCAACAAGGATTCGGTTAGTGTAAGCATTGTGTCCAGTCTGCTGCCCGTTCAGAGTATTGTATTGCACCTTCCTTTCTTTCTCAAGCTCATTAGTGTAGATATGCAAGATTAGAGTGTATGCCATAGCTAGCTCTTTCAAGCTTTGATAGCCTAATCCACCTGTGAGACAAGTTTCACTTTCTACCTTTCCTTGTAGTCACCCCAATATGTCGTTTGTTTGCAGTGGAAATGTGAAATTGGTATCACTATCCAGAGTACTTTTGCTGTAGATCTTGATACTAGTAGCATCATGCATGGCCGAGTCCTGAATGCCCAGTTGCCATTACAACTCCTGTACGTTTGTGGTCCAGAAGTGTAGCTGTTTTTGTGTGTTTGTGGAGTGAAAAGAGAATATGAGAACGGCAGTGTTTTAGTTTTATTCATACATGGCGATAAAGTTGTCCTCTACAGTGTATGTCCTTCCATTGTCAGTAAAGTTTGAGGTGTCCTATCTTACGTAAATACACTCTGAAGGTACACAAGTTATTACATTGTAGCTGCTTAATGCTCAAGAATGTAGTGGGAAAGGTAATAATTATGGGTATGTGGACAAGTGTACTTAAATGATATTTGGGCCAATACTCTGGATTACTAACTTTCTATGAAAGTATTTGAAGTTACAAAAGAGAATTGAGGCTTGTCACGATTTTCTGAAGCAATGATGAAGAAATCCATAATTTGTGACAGCAATCTTTGTCCAAAACTATTATCAGAAAATTAGGCATTGGGATGAGGTATCACAGGTCAACACAAGGTAGGGTTGATTACATACATGTATCAAATGACGGGTATGGTGATTGATATCATCTCTAGAGCTATTCCTAAATTGAACGCTTTAGATCTACATCAATAAATTGAACGCTTTAGATCTACATCTTTGTACATTCACTTCTGAGTATAGCAGTAATGATATGCGAGATAGATGGATACACAATAGTCTCTTCAGCCACTTTGTCATGATACAAGATCGTAGGAAGGTCACAAATATTTGTTAGGGTTTACTGTGAAATGTAAGTTTCACTGCTTGAAGGTGGAGACCACACACTAGCGCACATGCTGTATTAAAAGAGAGACGGAGTATTCAGTGCCTGTCATTTTATGTGTGCATCCTCTGTGCGATATTTGTGCATCTCATTCCCCCTCCCCTTTTCCTTTCATCAGAGGGAGAATCAGAAGGCCAACAGACTGAAGGAGCAGCTGAAATACTGGCAGAGACTACGGCACGACCTGGAGCGGGCTCGACTGCTGGTAGAACTCATCAGAAAGCGGGAGAAGCTCAAGCGAGAACAGGTAAGGAAGGCATGAGTCCACTTTGTGAGCAACGGCGTAGCCAGGATTTCATCTTAGGGGGGGGCGGTTAGTCTGCAAGGGAGCGAAGCGACCGAGCCCGAGCGAGCGGAGCGAGCGAGGGGGGGAGGGTGTGGGAGGGGGGTGTCCCCCCTCCCATGGTAAGAACTTTTTGCATTTGGATGTTGTAAATGGTGCAATTTGATGCATGTTTTTGCGCGTTTTATCGACGTCGAACAGTCCCACTTGTTTGTGGTAGCAGTTTATTTTGATGTAGATTATTATTGAACAATTTGCTTATAAAATGGTGTAATTTAGATACACTTCTTGTATTAATTCTGTTCACTGAATATCATGAACGCGACTGAACCCGAGCGAGTGGAGCGAGCAAGGGGGTAGGGGAGGGTGTGGTATGGGAGGGGGGTGTCCCCCTCCCACAGTAAGAACTTTTTGGATTTTGATGTTGCAAATGGTGCAGTTTGATGCATGTTTTTGCGCGTTTTATCGACGTGAAACAGTCCCACTTGTTTAAGGTAGCAGTATATTTTAGTGTAGATTATTATTGAACAATTTGCCTATAAAATGGTATAATTTAAATACACTTCTTGTATTAATTCTGTTCACTGAATATCATGAACGCGACTGAACCCGAGCGAGCGGAACAAGTGAGGGGGGAGGGGAGGGTGTGGGAGGGGGTGTCCCCCTCCCACAGTAAGAACTTTTTGCATTTTGATGTTGCAAATGGTGCAATTTGATGCATGTTTTTGCGCGTTTTATCGACGTGAAACAGTCCCACTTGTTTAAGGTAGCAGTATATTTTAGTGTAGATTATTATTGAACAATTTGCCTATAAAATTGTATAATTTAAACACACTTCTTGTATTAATTCTGTTCACTGAATATCATGAACGCGACTGAACCCGAGCGAGCGGAACAAGCGAGGGGGGAGGCATTGGGGAGGGTGTGGGAGGGGGTGTCCCCCTCCCACGGTAAGAACTTTTTGCATTTTGATGTTGCAAATGGTGCAATTTGATGCATGTTTGTGCGCGTTTTATCGACGTGAAACAGTCCCACTTGTTTAAGGTAGCAGGATATTTTAGTGTAGATTATTATTGAACAATTTGCCTATAAAATGGTATCATTTAAATACACTAGTCTTCTTGTATTAATTCTTGCACTGAATATCATGAACACTGTCTGTTCAGCAATAAAACAGAAAAAGCACGAGGGTGTAGATAGGGGCATATCCCCTCCCACACGAAGGTGATTTTGCGTTTTCAGACCTGAAATTCAGCGATCTGG
This sequence comes from Diadema antillarum, assembly GCF_040938485.1. NCBI lineage: Eukaryota > Metazoa > Echinodermata > Echinoidea > Diadematoida > Diadematidae > Diadema > Diadema antillarum. The sequence continues at coordinate 2,185,611 of NW_027271462.1, forward strand.
TGCACATTATTTGGTGCAATGCTTTTTCATCGAAGTGTTAAAAGTGTGAATTTAGCTCTTCTTCCGAATGTGCACCATCTGTGCGTATGTATAAAGTCTAGAGCTTAGGGGAAGGGGGATTCCCCCTCCCGCTCGCGGAGCTTTTGCGTTTTTAGAATTGAAATAAAGCGATCTGGGTATAGCCACAGTCTACTTCTTTGCATGGCGGGGGGGGGGGGGGGGGGGGGAGCAGGGAGAAGGCGTGGGCGAGTGTTATCTCCACCCTTCCCTTCCGATGGAGCTTTTATCTTTTTAAGGTTGAAATTGAGATATCTCGTATACGCATATTTGATGGAATCAACATTTGGAAAATCACTAAAAAAAAAAAAAACTAATGGGGGGGGGACTGAGGGAGGAAAGGGTCGATTAAAAGGGGAAATTCCCCTTATGAGGGAACCTTCAGTTTTCGGAATATAAGTCTTGTGGACTCAGAATTATTCAGAATTTTTTGTAAATCTAAAAAGTGTACTTAGCTAGGGAAAGAGGCACAGAGGGGGAGGGCACGAGAAATTTTGCATATTTTGAACTGAAATTCAACGATCTGGTGCACACTTTGGGTGAACTATTCAAAAAAATATCTTATTTGATGAAAGGTTGCAAAGGAGACCCGCTTCATGTGCATGCATACAGTATACACACATTTTTTTTCCGCCTCTCAAATCCCCGGTCCAAATCTTAGGGGGGGCGACCGCCCCCATCGCCCCCCCCCCCCCCCCCCCCCCCCCCTGGCTACGCCAGTGTTTGTGAGGTAACTCTCCTGTCTTCTTTTTTCCATTTATGTGTTATTTCTAAACTTTTTTAAGGAGAGCAAACTTTCTGAACTATTCTGAAGAGGAGCTGTGATGTTGCATATTACATAAACCTTCACACTTTGGGCCATTCCTGTGATGGTGGTCACTGTAGAACCGAGTGTCATGAAAATAGCAGCGATGTGAAAGCGTTCTCATATTTGGCATTGCCCAAATTAATTTCACCCAATACCTCCTAAATGTCACATCAATGTCTGTGGAGTAGTCAGATTGTAAGTACCGTAGATATGTGATTTTTACCTCTGCTTTTAGTTTTTGTGGTAGAACTTATTTGCTCATTCATTCATGCCTGTGCTACATTCCAGACACAAATGTTTTTTAAATGAAGTGCCACTCTTACTCGTCAAATCAGTTTGAATGAACATATGTGTCACTTGAATGATGATGCTTTTATGCACCTAATAAAGATACCACCATCACAGACGGGAGAAAGAAGGGAAGATCATTTTTATGGGACGTTTTTCTAGAATGTTTTTCACCTCTCAAAAAAGTTGAAATGCACCACTGATTTCTGATTGATTCAATAAGCAGATTTTCATGCAACCATTGTTCTAAAAGTTCTGTAATTTATTTGTTTCTACACTAAATGCAGTCTTCTCTCCATATCAAGGCATATTAATACCCCCCGAGGACAATTACCCCCGGCTAAATTCTGGTTAGTGATAGGTTCAGGATTGGGATTAGCGTTAGGGTCAGGGGAAGGGTCCGCGGTAATTGTCCGGGGGTAATTGCCCTAGAACCCTTCACACGTGTGCGTTTGATTCAGTTCTTCCATAATTTTTGTTTTTCCCTGACCATCACAGATCAAAGTGAGCCAAAAGGCAACGGAAATGCAGCTGCAACCCTTCAACATCCTGCTTCAGAGAACGTTGGAGAAACTGGAGGAGAAGGACCCCTTCAGCATCTTTGCAGAGCCAGTCTCCGTGGAGGAGGTACGGAATGGCGTGTGTTCCAAAGATGCTACTGGGCAAAAAGTCAAGAAACCGATTTTCAACCCACCATCAGCAGTAGCCCCATTTAATATGGATGGTATAGTTTTGGTTGAGATGGAGCTTATCACAAAGCATCCTACCATATAAAAAAAAAAGAATCACAATAAAGCATAAAATATAAGGAGGTATTACTATTTTTCATGATAAATCATAACTGTAGACTGTTTGTTCTAGAAGCAATTTTGTTATAATTATTGTTCACATTTTGTATATTCACCAATACTTAACATTGATTACATTGATCAGTGTTTCTTTATAGGTTGTTTCTATCCCTAATTCACATTTCAGAACTATTTTGAAGCACTAAAGGTCGGTTTGTGTTTCATCTGCAAATGGTAAATAATGCCTTTAACAAAGGGAAACTTTTGTTCTTTTGTGGCAGGCCCCGGACTACTACGATGTCATCAAGAAACCCATGGACTTCTCCACCATGAGCCGCAAGGTAGACGGCCACAAGTACACAGGGCTGGACCAGATGGAGGAGGATTTTAACCAGATGGTGGAGAACTGCATGACGTACAACAGTAAGGACACCAAGTACTACCGAGCAGCTGTCAAGCTACGCGACCAGGTACGTTGATGTAGAGTCATAGCAAACAAAATATACCATGCACTGAGAGGCTCTAGTTGACATAATGGGTTCCGAGGTGGCAGAAATTGCTCTCTTTTCTGAGGGTGCAGCCTCAAAGGCAATAGTGCAACTTTTGTCACTGAGGAATTCCTAATTTCAATAGTGACTTGAAATGCTATGTGATATTGTTAGGTTATATCGCTTCAAGGAATCTTTTAAAAAAATGTAAACTTTTTGAAATAAAGATGTGTAGATCTTGCAGGATAGGCAATCAGTGTGCCACAGTAGACACAATTTACACAGTGGTATATGAGGCTGATACTGATAGCTTTTGACACGCATTCTCAATGAAAAAAAAAAAATTATCAATCCCATATCTATGACATAATATTCATGACAAAGTGCACAATTTCATGAAGATGTCATGGTAAAGCACATTTTTCTCCAGCATTTTTGTCTTCAACGTCACAGCAATGTTATGTTTGGTCACATGACACTAGGTACAGACTAATCACTGAACAGGATTTCATTGAGGAGGGAGATAATGGACAATATGTCCATGGTCCTTCAGAACCATCAAACTGTGCACACCCAAGTGTCTGTGCTACCACTCAGTGATTCAAAAGGGCGCTACACACAGTGTGGTGGAAAAGTGATCCATTATGTCAAGTGGCAGTAGCTACAACTGCTGAAGAGCATTGTGCTGTCATTATGGTTGGGTCTCCTTTGTCTGCTGTGTACTCCTGCTCCTTATTCATAAACATTCATTGTGTTTCTGAACTTTTAGAGCCCACAATATGTCCTCCTCTTTAGTTATGATATAATGTGCAGGACATTGACTTTGATATTGGGGTTGGGGTTGTTGGCTGAAGTGTTCTATATGAAGACCAAAGATAATAATGTAGGTGGAGTTGCATTCTGCATAATTTGAATGAAGATGACTTTTCATTTTAAGTGTATCATGTACCAAATGGAATGCAATTTTATTAAAGTTGCCTATCAAGAAATTGTAATTCAGTAGAAGTGAAATACAATATGAGATGAAAAAAAAAAAAACTGTTTTCATCGTGTGCAGGGAGGAGCAGTAATACGACAAGCAAAGAGGCAGTCAGAGAAAGCAGGCTACGACCCAGAAACAGGACTACACCTTGACAAGGCACCGGAATACGAGGAGGCAAAAATCAAACTAGGAGACAGTAAGTCCAGTGTTGTCTGACATTTGTGTTGTACAAAGCGTGTTCAATGTCCTATCCTTTTGCAAACCTTTCTTGTTTTTGTAAGTTGGCTGCTTTCAGAAGTTCACATTTTATTTAAATGGCGGTGGTCAGTGTCTCGCTAATTTTTCAGGACAAAATATATTGTAATGATTATGCAACTCCTACAAGTGTATGTTCAGTGTGTAATGATTTTGATATGGCTCACTCATGCAGACATTGGTGAAGATGCAGGATAATGCATAGTTGATGTCCAACTCACATTCTGGTCTTTTATATGTTTTATTGTGTTTTGTCTGTTCATTTTTTTTTTTGCATAAAATTACATCCTTTTGTGGTATGAGGTCTTTGTAAAATATTACAATTTATTTTGCTAACTAGTGTTTAACAGAAGTGTGCTAGGTGTAAACCAGATATGCATGAAATCACTTGAGAATACCGTGATAGGGAAGCAAGGGGAGTGATGATGATTGTAATTAATTTGGCAATGTGTGTTTGTCCATCCAGTTGACTCAGTACTGCAGCCAGAGAACAGGGCTGATATGACCCTGGAAGACCAGCTTCGAGAACTCCTGGAGAAGCTGGACGCGACGTGCGGCATCAAGCACTCGGCAGCCCGCTCCAAGCGCTCCAAACAACTCCGCCGCGAAATCAACATGATCCGGCGGCGGCTGGCCATCGAGAAGAACAAGAGCAAGCCTCAGAACGGAGGAGACACCGGCGGCAGGAGCGCCGAACTGACGACGGAGGACTCCTCAAGTGAGAATTTGACCCTAACGGATTTAGTCCCTACTTCTTGCTTGGAACATGTTGCCAAAATCTGTCTGTGGCAAATTTGTGGGAAATTTTGAAAAATGTGCCAATTTTAAGAGAGAAACAAGAACTTGAAAGCTAGGTGGAAGCCATAGCCTGTTGTATTGTAATCCCCATCTCATGAAAGTTTTCTGTAACTTTAAATCTGTTTGTGTTGTCAAATCACTAGTTACACACTTAGCTGTAATGATGTTTTTGAAAATTCTTGACTGAAATGAATAGTTATATGTGAACAACAGAGGGCTGAAATGAAAGAGAATCTCTTTACTTTGTCTTATGATATGTTCATAATGAAGAGCAGAAATGATAACCAAAAGATACAACTTTGGTGGGACAACATCTAGCATAGGTTGTTGTATATATCCCACTGTCTATTTCGTTGTTAATGGATTTCTGTTGTAATATTTCCTTGCTCTGCCCCCATTCAGGCGAGTCGAGTGAAGTGACATCTCAGAGTGATTCAGTGCCACCCAAGCTGTCCCCAGCAAGGCCTCTACCCATCACCAGTCGCAGTCGGTCGTCCCCCTCCAGACCCTCTCCGGGAAAGGCTGTCAGCTCCCCAGGCAGAGGGAGGGGGAGGGGAAGGGGGCGTGGCAGATCTGTGCGCACCATGTCTGATCCCCAGCCCGGTGCTGGGGATGACACCATCCCAACCTTGTCGGCCAATGACAATGCGGAGACACCAAAGACGAAGAGTCCTGCCCCTGTCGACAAGGCAACGGCGTCCCCATCTGGAGTTGGTCGGAGGACATCTGTGCTCTTCACAACAAAGGGCAAGCAGGGAAGCCCCAGCCCGAGGAAACCTGGACGCCCTCCAAAGCGGTCCCTGTCAATGGACCAGGGAGCGTCCCCGAACAAACCCGCGCATCGCGTCAGCCAGAGTGGAAGTTTGCATGTAGAGACAGAGTATGAAGGAAACCTGCCTGCACACAATGATGCTGGTGCCAGCCCACCCTCAAAGAGATCTCGCAGTATGAGCATGAGCACCATTGGGCAGCGGAGTCCCCGAAGGGTCACGTCCCCCTCCAAGGACTTGCCCAACGGCTTTGAGACGGGGCAGCAGACCGGGGAGAGTTTTTCGCGATACCGAACCGACAGCACGAGACCTCGCAGCAGCTCGGATTCTGACAGCAGTAGCTCCTCCACCAGCACATCCAACGGGTCTGTCTCCGAAATGAGCTCTTCGCTAGGGGAGGACTCCGGGCCGGGTGGCCGCAGCCTGCTGCAGGCCAACAGGAATCCCTACACAGATGACAGCAGCGGCGACACATCGTGTGGCGAGAGCACCAGTACTACTAGCAGACCCATCCCAACAGGTGCGGCTGGCCCTGTGCTAAGGGACAGGAGAGGTAGGGTGACTGTGCACACAACACTTTTCTTCTCAAATTTCTCAACAAAAAAAAAGAAAAACCCAACTACAACAAATAGCAAAAAGAAATCACCACTGTCAAGAAACCGGGGTGTATGTGTAAAGTTGCATATTTTCATTACAAAGCTAAAAAAAAAAGAAAATAGAAATGTCAGTTTGTTTTCATACTCTCATTCATCTTCTGAGCAAATTTTGACTACGTTCCATTCATTGGATTGCTTACCCTAAAATTTTGTTTCTGCTTTCAATTGTTTTTGTGCTTTGATCTCTTACCTTTTTTTCATCATTTCCAACCTTCTGCCTGTGCTCTTTACTGTACTTCTCGTGCATCTTACCTTGATTCATTTCTGTCCTCCTGTGTCACTCAAAGGCACTTATGTTTGGCTTTATGTGTTAATTTTTTTTTAACCTTTCTGTATGCAGTTGTTACTTGACTCTATTCTCCCTCTGCTCTCTTTTGGTTGGGCTCTTGAAAATTTTGCAACTTCTACATCCTATTGAATGTTGTTTGTACAAGGATTGGATTAGGCTTTTTTGATATATCAATCATTTTTTTTTTGAAAGAAATGTATTTTGGGAAGTGAAAGGAAAAAAAGTGGCACTGTCTACCTGTCTCTTTTCTGTGTCCTTGTTGAGAAAAATAATGTGTGTCTTTGTGACCCTTTGCCTGTAAAGTCTTGTCACTCAATTGCATGTTGCATGTACAACTCATCTGCTTGCAGTCTCATGTCCTAGTCTGTGTACTTTGTCTTGTGAAAATCGATCAAGCAGTGCCTAGAATGACATGAACTCAAAGGGGTGCACCGGGGTTACAGCTTCCAAATCAGCTGCATTCAGCTCCAGTGAAAGGCTCCCCCTCATTCATCCAAAGTATTAACCACATGGTTTGAATCACCTAGAACTCCTTAACTCTGATGACCACGTTTCGACCTACAGACAATGTCTTCCAGTACTAATACTTACACTTCCCTCCATTCCAAAGCATGTGAGACAATAATCTAACAAGCAAGATTATGGACTAAAGTTCTGGAATATTCTGTGAAATGAAGATGATGATAATAATGATAATAATAATAATAGTAATAATAATAGGGGGTATTTGCAATGCTCTTTAGCACTCAGTGTGAGTACTCAAAGGGCACAAAATCATGGATTTTGTGCTGCTTTAATCCCTTCATCACCATCTAAGTTCATTCACATTTGTTAGACCATCCACTCACTACATTACACTTTGTCATGCAAATTTAATGTTAACAGACATGTTTGCCATTAAGCTCATGTCGCCTACCCACCCTGCAATATTTAGACCATAAAGCTGTTGTTTACGAAAGAAATGATAATGTTCTCATTCTCATGTATATGTAAATGAATATAAGTCTGCGATCTAGGTGATGTGATAAGGTTGCCCCACCTTCTTCCCTGCTCCCCCTTTTTTTCACATGGTGTCAAACAGAAATAAACTTTAATATTACATCAGTTGTCTCATGAAGCAAAGATGAGATGAGAGTAATTCTCAAGTGACTTTTGAAACATACTTCTTTTGCCCCAGCCCCCCCCCCCCCAAAAAAAAAACAACTAAAAAGTGTGTTTTGTATTCTAAGAAAATAAGCTCTGTGGAAATATTACCTTCACGTCACTGTTTGCCGCACCTAAAATAGAACTACATACAGCTAGGCCACAAAGCAGAAGTTTAGTTAAGATAGGGAGTACTTGCAAAAGAGGTATGTGCCACCTATAAAGATGATATGACAATACTTTCGTCACCTGTCCAGCAGAAGGACCTCAACATGAAATTTTTACCCAAAATCTTTTTTTTTTTTTTGTATGTGACATAATTTGATAGAGTTTAGAAACTGATGTTGTCATGTTTTTGTTTTGTTCAGTTATTTTGTTTATTTTTTTTTTAATGTGCAGGCCCTAGGCCATTCTGCTGAGCAGGCGACGATTTGTAGACTGGCATGAGCAGGAGCACACAGTTATTTATTTGGGGGTTTATACATTAGGAAGGTTATAAGTCACTAGCATTCATCTTGGGAAATGTAGTATTTCACCCCTTGCTTAGAACACTCTGTGTATCTCCCAAGTCAGTACCTTTTATTGTTAGGTTAAGTCAAAGGAATCTCTTAGTACAGGGTAATGCCGACCATCAATTTGAATTATCTTTGGCAGTCATATTAACAAAATGACTGAGACCACAGCTAGCTGGCTTTGCCCATACAAGATGCACCATTATATGCAGTTTAAACTGTCTTTGTATGTCATGCACACAGTGCAAATGCTTTCATAGTTTTGTGTCAGCCAGGACAAACTAAATTCCACATAACTTTACTGAGATGCATGTTTGTTACAACAACAAGACAGTGAATCGAATAGCATTAGCTGTCAAGTGTTTATAACATTAGTAAACCGCTCCACTTGTGTTATGCTACTATTAGTAGCAACTAATGCCACTGTCACTTATATCACAACTACTGCCATTACCTAAACTTCATGTCCTAACTTGCCACTTCTTCAGTACTTACAAATAAGGCTACAGTACAAATACCATCATTCCTGTTACTTTTACTCACCACTAGTACTACTACCACCACCACCACTCCTGAGAATGCTATTTTACATCATTTCTGTTCTGTCTAGTACTGGTATTACTGCTTCTACCACAACTACCACTACCAGTACCTCTTCTCTTACTAGACCACGGCTAACATCACTTTTCCCACCACTACTACCACAGCCACCATAACTGTACCACTACTACTACTACTAACACAGTGTTGTAGCTTCATTGCACCATGATCATGACCAACACATTGCCCAGGTCGTTTTCACATCCTGATGACTGATACGATACTAGTATGTCGTGGTGTTGTGATGTGTCCATTTCATTGCACTCTACAAGCATGCAAAGTTGTCGTCCACTTTCCTCAGTGACTCTTATCAAAGTTGTCAATCCTTTGTTGATTGCCATCTCCATCGATAGTTGTGTCTTGCATGACTCCAGTCTCGTGTGTTGCCGTTCCTCCAGCAACGCATATCAGTGGTGTTCACTTTTGCCTGTAAATGCTGGTGTCGAATTTGCAATGTTAAGTGTAAGCTCATCTGTGTTGCGTGTGTGTCTGTGTATGTGTGTGCGTCTGTGTATGTGTTGGTTGCTGTGCATTGACTTTAAACACCAACATTCGTGGTTACAACTCTCAGTGCTGTTTGCAAAGTGGAATCACAGATGTGAAACAGGTAAGACAATATTTATCAATATCCGAGTGCCGGCTAGGGAGACAGTGCTGTTCAGATCGTGTGCCACTATCGCCCCCAGTGGAATGTACAATGTATGTCGTCAAGTGAGCGAGTGAGCGAAGGATTCTGAAGAGGATTTTCATGTGTGTGAGAGTTTTGAAGAAATGTGAGTGATTAGTCCTCTCTCTTTCCTGATACACACACATGGAGGGTTTCATTTGTCGGGGTAGGATTGCAATCCTGATGTGATCGAACATCGTCAACTCGTGTCAGATGCACAATGATGGGGATGAATGGTAATAGTACGGCTTTGACAATATTACTATCCCTTTTCTGCATATTCACAGAAAATAGATAGCAAATATCGTCGGTCTTATGCCAAAAGGACCTTAAACCACTTCCACTGTTATGCCAAAAGGCCCTTAACGCTATAGACTTTGTACACTATTAGTACCCTTTTGGCATAACAGGGGAAGTTCTTTAAGGCCCCTTTGGCATAAGGTCGACAATATTGTAATGTTAGCCTCTCTATATACTGTACTCTGTATGCTCACCTGTATCCTGTGAACCAAATCTCCTTCTATTCCACTTGTTTGGTTACCATCACTAACTAGCTAGGAAATTTAGTACTGTGGAAGAGGGTGTTTAGGTATAGTTCTATAGTTTTTATTTTTGTAATATTTTTCTGAGGAAAGGTTATTTAACAGATCTACAGCTTGTATGTCAAATGAAGCCATGTATCCTGTTAGACTCATAGAGCTAATCCCAATTTGATAATTTTCAGCACAGTCAGAACTATAGTGTACATAATTTCCCAAGAGAAGTTTGTTGGATGGTTTTCCAGTCCAAGGTAAATTATCTTGCATCTGCGAAATAAGTATAGTGGTAAGTGCTTCCAAGTTTTGTTTGCAAGCTTGTGGATCAGGATGGAATGAACATCATTTTCAAGGATGTTTTCAGTTGGACGGATTGGGCTCAATCTCCTATAACTTCATGGTCCAGACTCACAGCCTTCACCAGTAGCCAAGGCCTACATTGTATATAACCATGCACTGTATGCCCCCCCCCCCCCCCCCCAATCCAGCAAATTAGCAATAGCCAAAGAAGTTTGCCCATAGAGGAAAAGAGTATATTTGGAAGTCCCATGAGGAGGTAATTCAAAGTCATCATACTGTGTGATAACCAATTTGAGACTATGAAGGAACCACTACAATAACTACCAAATGGTACATTCTAAACTTGATTGACCACCTGCTGTGGTTTACCAATATGTGCGATACATGCAACATGTGGTTTTATTCTATCAAATTTTGCAAGTCATGTGGTGTTTGCAAAGTTGACAATACTCTACCTCGTACGGTAAGTATTGCCCCCAAATAGCACAAATGCAGTGCATATCACATTCAACATGAAAAATCACTAACCTTGCTTCTTACGGAGTGATAAAACTTAGTTCTTGTTTAGGTGCTGTTTTTTGTGTCTTAGTCACAAAGTAACCACTTTATTTTCTTACACACATAAATATTGATTTGTGATATATGCTCACGAAATGTATGGCATATACAGTACTCTAGCCTTACTGATAGTGTGAAAGGTCATGTTGATCATGAGAAATTTTGGCCCAGATTATTTCACCAGGATGCCTGTGATATACTGTATACGCTGAATATTTCGCGAGGTTTTTATTCTCGTGAGTCAGGTGCTATTCGCGAAATTAAAGACACACGAAAATATTGACTCTGATCCCAATGTGAATGTGACATACGCGTGTACACTTCTCCGTTCCGTTCAGGACTCCACGATCGCGAATTTAACCACTCGCGAAATCGTCAGGAATTCCCAGTTCGCGAAAATTTAGACTCTCGAAATATATGACGTATGCAGTACTTATCCCATGGGAGCTGACACAGGATGACTGTGTTCAGTTTGGACATTGCCTGCTTGCGACTGCTGTAAAACCAGAAACAATTGCGACATGAAGCTTTCATGAATGGGAGCTGACAGCCCTGTGTGCGCCGTGAAAGTTTCACGAATCACCACTGGTATTCAGTGTATTGCGCAGAAAACACCTTTGCATGCATTTTACTTTCACAAAGCTGGGCAAAAGTTGTTTCATGCAGTACACTCCCATTATAACGAACATGGTTATTATGAAATTGCGGTTACAACGAAATGAAAATGTAGGTCGCAACATTATTTGTTTATTTATTCTATGTCTTTTATTGTTTATTTGTAACAAAAATTTTGATATAAGGAAAGAAAACTGCCAGTCCCGAGGACTTCGTTATATATTCTAGAGTCCACTGTACCTGGTTTTGCAGTATCAAGTCTATGCGCATCATACTGTGAGCCCTTAAGGTGGGGGGGGGGAGGGTTCAAACTGCTGAGCAATTTTGACACACAGAGCTAATGAATTCGTGCAGCAAATAACCGGAATTGCAAGCATCTTCTGACAAAGAATCAAGAAAGTTATGAGCGAACATTGATATCAAGTGAAGTATTCATTTGTAGTCTTAGAATGCTGTATTTGTAAGTCACATCACAATGATTTTCTTGAAAGTACAGGTCATACTGTGTCAGTGAAAGAGAGCTCAATCATCAACGAATATGTAAATTCATAATTTGCCAGGTACATTTGAAATATGTCATGTGACCTGTAACACTTGACTGAGAGTTACCACTGATAAACATGGGAATTGCTATTACTTGTATGAGTGTAAGAAACACTGAATACTTCTCTATTTCTCTTTCATTCAAACCAGCACTTCATATTATTATCAGTTACTCCATTTTGAAACTTCCACTACAGCACCTGGATTAGTTTGTATTTTTAGGAACTAGCAAAACACAGGCATGCTGGTCAGGTTCAGATCAGTGTTTAGTTCTACTTCATTCATTTGCAAAATGTATTATCATTCAATTTTCAAAAGGAACACAAATTAACAAGGTATGCAAATGAGATGATGACAGACTGAAATCAGTCAGCATATATCACTCTTATGAAACAGGTATGCTTGTCATCACGATGAAAGGTATGGTATATGTACATTGTAAGTTCCAGACATGTTCAACAAAAAAATAGAGGAACCAACAAACATACTAAAAGGCAGTGCCTGTACTGTAGAAAAAGCTGTTATTTTTGCGTACAGATATTTTTGCAAACGAAGAGGTCACAGACATTTCCACAAGATGTGGATTTTGCAATATGACACTGAGGCTATCATAACAGCACAGAGATGCCAGTACATACCCCAGCATGTGACAATATTTTTGTGTGTTGTTCATTCATGACCCACCAGTGATTTGCTAAATTCACAAAAATAATTTCTCTTGCAGTAATTCGCATATCTGTCAGAAAGGGAAAAAAAAATCCAATTAAATGGATGAGGAATAAATTTGCGGACAGATTAGATTTGGCCCACAATTTTAATAAAAGAAAGAAAAAAGAATGGCAAAATTTTAGAAGGTGCACAGGACAATAGTATGGCATATGACATAAACAGTGACAGGACAATACAAATATGAATACATCAAGTGAATTAATGCTTTGTGTATCTTCATTATAATCAATCTTCAGGCCTTCTTACAAAATCTATTTGAAGTATTATTTATGATTAGGGTTAGGGTTGAATAGGGTCAGGGGGAGGGGCTTGGGTAAATTGTCCGAGAACTATAAAACATATTACCACCAATGGTCTCTTGTAATTCATCTGCATGGTGTACTAGCTTACTAATATAATGTGGAGAGGTTTGCTTTGTCCTTGGTGAAAATGTTTCAGTGTTTCATTTTTTTTTTTTTTTTGGTATTACAAGAAGTGCTGTTTAAACTGCTTTATTGCAGTAACTTGAATTTTTTTTAGATGTAATATTGTCAGGTTTCCCCTTGATTTACATGCAGAACACAGGTTCGCAAGTGCTGCATTATGGCTATTAGATACTGTACAGTACTTTAATACCACAGAAGAGTGCGTATTACTATAATCATTAGGCAAGAATGAACACTCTCTTCATAAATCTTTTCTGCAAGTACATTATGGTAATATTTTGATAGATGAATACCCCCCTCCCAGAAAAAACAAAAACAAAAAACAAAACAAAACTAGAAAAGCACTCTAAGAGCGCAGACCTCCGCCAAGCAGCTACTTTCCACCGATGATCTTGCTCTTCCATAGAGATTTCACAGTGATTTCCACCCATACGTCTCACGTAGGCCTGTGCATGCTGAAAAATTGCCCGATTTCCCAATATAGAAGCCTTTGTTATGTCATAAACCCTCAGCACGCTTCGGCACACTTCGCCCTAGCAGAAACTAGAGCACGCACTTTAGTGCGCATATGAAAACCTTTAAAAAATGTCCAGCTTGTACTCAAGTTCATTGACCCTACCTGCCAAAATATCGAAAATCCTTCATAAAATCCATAAAAATTTCCAGATCACTACCAAAATTTAATCATCTGTTCCTTGTGTCATTCTCAACCTTTCCCGCAAGTTTCATATAAATCCATGCTCAACTTTTTGAGTTATTTTGCACACGGACAAGCAAACAAACCAACGCCGATGAAAACATAACCTCCTCCCTTGTCGGAGGTAAAAAAAAAAGATGGAGAAAGAAAGAGAGAGATTAAAGAGAAAGAGAAGTACGTACATTAAGTTCAGGTCTCGTAAAATATAACATTAAGCTTTTTTAAAAGATGTTTTTCACTCTTGTTTGTTGTATTGTACAAGTAACACAGCATCAGTATACACTCCCAACTGACATCTAAGACTGAATACATTGCATGGTGCTAAAGTGACAGGAATTTCCATGAAGCTGAAAACTTTTGGACAATTCTTATGATCTCAACTTAATGTGGAAGCGAATTTAGCATATGTCTTACATTGTGTAAGAGAAAAGAATAGGAAAAAACATTGTTCTTACAAATGTAGAGGTGTATTTTTATGATGTGTGTGCAATGAAGCAAGAATTTATACAAGATGATGCAAACAATTGGCCTTACCTATTACTTTACGTGTGACAGAGCTTCTTTTGAAAGAGTTAAATATAATATGAGTTTTTGCTCTTATAATTATTGATCTACAAGGTACTATCATTTTGTGGCTTATTTACATGTATGTTTGTGTAATGAACCCATTTTGTGGATGTAATACATACTAGTCACTCACTAATACACCAGCCCTAAATGCACTACTTGCGCCAGGCCTTGTAGAGCTGTCCGCTCCTCAGCGAGGGGTGAATATACTGCATTTTGTGTTAGTCTTATTCCAACACAACCATCACAATGACCCCCCCCCCAAAAAAAAATAATAATAATAATAAATAAATAAATAAATTAATTAATTAATTAATTAATTAATTAATTAATTAATGAAATGAAATAACATAAAGAATTAAAAGAAATAAAAATGATGATGATAAATAAATAAAAAATAAACCCCCCCCCAAAAAAAAAAAAAAAAAAAAAAAAAAAAAAATAGATTGAAGATACCCACACAGGAATTTAAACAACATTTTTGAAATGTCCAAGGAATTGATACTTTTTTTCTTTTTTTTAAGGTAATGGACAAAGTCTGAGCAGTTTTCAAGAAGTAGGTTTCAAGGAAGTACCCCTTTTTCACAGTTATCACTTGCTCAGCACTGAAAACAAATGTTTATGTTAGCGGTACCAAGTATGAGATCTAGCTACCTTTCTTTTCAGCAATGGAAATTTCAAATACCCATGTTATGAATTTGTGAAGAATTTTCTTGTACAGCTTTTATAGTATATTTTCATTTTATTTTATTTGCATATTCCTCAATTCTCTTTCTGCAGTTATAAGACAAAAGTTTGAAATTCGGGAGGGAATTGACATGTCATTTCTTGAGTATGTAATGTTGATTATGTCATCTGAAATGTTCTATGTTGAAATCACAATATACTGTATACGCTATATATTTCGCGGGGTTTTTATTTTCGCGAATTTCGCGAGTTGGGAGCTATTCGCGAAATTAACATCATGCGAAAATATTACCTTCCAAAATGAATCCCTTGCCTTGATGATACGAACATTTCAGTACTAGTATACTAGTACTATGTCACGGCTTACCGAACAGACCATACTGGCTAAGCTTGTTTACGCACATCCACGTCTACTTACGAATACCGATACTGTAGAGAGCCAATCCATTATCGCAAGGGGACCACTCGTCAGAAATCTAGCGCGATCACAACCACTTCAAAAATGTTGAATTCTAACTTACTAGTTCGCAGAGTTTGGTAAGTTTTTTTCATGCAGTGTATAACTAGTATCATTCTTATTTGCTAGTAAGTTGAAAATTCACACTTTCTTTGCCACTTCATATTTTCTCTGGTCCCCCAATCGCGAATTTAACCACTCGCGAAAATGTGTGACAGCGGCAATTCGCGAAAATTTATGTACGCGAAAATTATAGCGTATACAGTATATGATATGGTCTACATTGTACAAATCAAGACCTCTACAGTAAGAACTGCACTATTATAGCACAATACTTTCTTGATGATTTACAAGGGGACTAACAAGACATAGGAGGGGACTGGAATGAAATCTTCTTAAAGCATGTTCTTTTGGTATGCCCTTTTGTATACTTCAACATATGCACTGTCATATTCACATAATGAAAAACACCATGTGTAACACAAACCTCATATCTTAATGATCCACAGTTGACACTCTACTAAAACTTGACAAGAGATGGCTCACTATTTGCATGTTACCTTGCAGGGTTCTTTTTTCCATATTGTATGGTTGTGAGATGAAACTAATATATAGTTGATAGTTCCATGTTCCAGGGGTTTTTTTGTGTGTGTGTTTGTGTGAACAGAAAATCCTCTACGTGTCGTAGGGTAGGTATTCCATAGTTTTGCACTTTTTGCTGAATCAGATAATTACAAAAGTGTTGTTCTACTTCTTTCAAAATGTTCTCCTGAATTTTGGAAATTTTTACTTTGTTTGTCTAACACATTTCATACAGAAATAGATATATATGTATAGATATATATTTGTGTATGTATGTGTGTATATATATATATATATATATATATATATATATATATATATATATATATCATGTAGAGAAAGAGAGAGAGATGTGTGTATTACTAGACAGGTAGATACACACACATGTACTTGTGCATATTTTCATTTTCAGATGAAGAATGAGCGAATGTAGTGATATTCAATTTTGAGCTGAACTGAGACATGTTCCATTGCCATTAAGGATCACTGTTTACGCCACTGTTGTCCTATAATCATAGCTATTAGGTAATACAGTGTAGTGTCTGCATGAGAGATGACATCAGGGCCCCTGTACCATGAAAATATTGCTCTGGCTGCAAGCCCATAATGAATATATATTTTCATTGCTCATTTTTCCACAAATACACTCAGCTAAAAAAAGAAAATAAACACTTTTTCAAGCACATATTTTTCATAGAAGATTTTGATCAAAATCACTGTGTCATATACCATATTAAAGGTTATTTAATTGGCTATCAACCAGGTAGGTTAATAGAAAGGGAGATTTCATGCATGAGTGAACACATTGATTTTGTCTTTCAAGATACAAAAGTAAAAATTGCAAAAATTGACATTTTGTCATTCATCTGCAAATGCCCTTTAAGATAGCAATGATAACAAAAGACCAATTTAACACAATGAGAGACATGAGTGAAATAGCAAGAATAAGTTTTTGTCCCTTGTTTCTCTTTATATCCTCAAACACAACCAAAGTGGGAAACTAAAGGGGAAAAATAAGAGTTTTCTGTCAAATCTAACTTGAAAAGATGCAGGGAGTAAACCGCAAATGGATGACAAATGGAGAGTCTTTCTTTATTTCATTCTTGTGATTTAGGAATTTAAGGATTCATGAGACAAATCCAAGAACCAAATATCATTTTCAAACTTCTTAATTTGAAATAACATTTGAAATTTCTACCATTTTTGTTAACATTGCCTCTTTCATGCCACTTGAATTTGGATTTGACAGAAGATTCTTCATTTTCTTTCTTTCTTTCTTTCTTTTTGCCTTTCTTTATCTTTGGGCGCTAAAAAGTCATTACAGAGGTCATAGGATGATTTTTGAAACTTGATTTGTATTTTTTATTGTTTTGGATTGTCTTTTGTTATTGTCACATGGAAGAGCACATACGCATAAATGACAACTTGTCCATTTTTGCAATTTTTACTTTTGTGCTTTGAAAAAGAAAAATGGGTGTGTTCACTCATGTGTAAAATTTGCTCTTTTTTTATTTCTTGACCTACCAGGTTGATAGCCAATTAAATTACCATTAACATGGTAATAAAATATTAATATTTAGCCAAAATTTCTGTGAGAAATATGAACCTGAAAAAGTGTTTACTTTCTTTTTCTGCTGAGTGTACATGTATATATTTTTAGCGGATGGTGGGGAAATTTGAGGGGTCACAAGTACATGGTTTTGCCACGAACGAGGTGTGAGTAATTCTCCTTACAGTCTGAGTTTTCAAGCTTTCTTTTAGGCCTAGCTTGGTGCTCTTGCAGGTTTGCAAGAATTACCATGAAGAAAACATCCAAGATGGGTTCTTTGATCCTCAAATTGTCTGTGTCTGAACTTGTCAAGTTCTCTACAATGGATATACTGATATATGGTGAACACTTTAACAGTAGATCTTGAACAATTCAGATTGCATGTTTGTTGTGTAATGCCTTTAAAGACCCAAAAAAAAAGTTTCTTTTCAGTGTGCTGAATGAAATGCGAACCAAAAGCAGCGCAATCCTCTCCGGCTCCCCCAACTTGGCTTTGCAAGCAAAACAGCAAAATTTCAGCAATGCAGTTCAGTTTTCTTCCTCCAACATGTAGGCATACATTTTTAAGAATGAGAGCCTATTTCTTTGTCGTGTACAATACATTTTATCTTCGTAGAAACCAAGTTGTAAGATGCAAAGTAACACAAGAGGTTCAGGAAAACGCAAAATTTCAAGACGCTCTACATCAGCCAATATTATCAATGGCACTTATTGTTTATGCATTAACACAATCACATTCGCATGCATGCCCTGTACTGCAAAGAAGCAAACCATAAAAGATCAAAATGATTGCATCTTAAATTTCATATTTGTTCCATCACAGAAAAGTACCAAAGAGAAGTGATTAAAAAGCAGGGTTGTAGCTCCTGGATATGAACTAAATTTTACTGTAGTCAAGATAAGAAATGGAGAACCCAAAAAAAAAAGTAAGCTTTGAATTAATAAATTTGTAATGCGTGGGCCATGGTTATGCATTATAGTATCGTTGTGTGAGTTTTCCTTGTTTGGTGAATTGTAGAATATTCTTCAAGCAAATGGGAGCTAACATTTTAGGATTTTCCTTCTATATTAAAAAAATAATACACATGTAATAATGATAATGATGACTGTTCATGATGTATGAAATGCTAGTGATAACATACCAGCAGTCTGTTAACCCACCTATCTGTAAGGCTTAGTTTTGGAATTAGATGGTATGACCTGTGTTAGATTGAAAAAAAAAAACCAACACAAAACATACCACAAATAGAAGAATTGGGCTTCTTGAGACAACCCATTTGGATCACTGAGCATTAACCATCACTGTCTGTCTGGCTTTAATATTTGGCACCTCAAACCATCCTACTAGCACATGATATAAAGATATTCTTCCTGTGATACCTAAAGAGATAAGATCCTAGAGTAAATAACGTCTTTGGTTCGTGTCATCAATCAAACACTTTCCCTACAATTTTTTTTTGTCCCCCTAAACTGACTGACTGACTGATGTACCGCTTGGGGCCCCCCTAACGTACCCACAACCCCCACTGTGTGTCGTGCAGGCAAACTGAGGAGCCATCAATGGGGATCGGATGAAGAGGAGATCCCACTCAATCCACTGGACCTGGTCTGGGCCAAGTGCAGAGGCTACCCTTCGTATCCCGCTCTGGTATGTACACACACACACACACACACTCAAACACTCCAACCCAACCGTCATTCTGGGGTGATCTCCTGCACCGTCGAGTGTCCAACCTACAAAAGTCTACAGCCAAGGGTCGCGAAGCAATCATTCCAGCCCCCTCCGCCACCTCCTCCTCCTTCTCCACTTTCCATTTCTCTATAAGTGTACATTCAGTGATGGACAGATCGCATATGTACAATGTAGCTGACATCGACAACACTTGATTGTAATGTCAGGCATGTAGAGAGTGACCAAAATTGTATGGGTTGCAAGCAACAAGCCACTTCTGCATTCAAACTTTGGTTTTGCCATCTTCACAAAGAAAGCCATAACACCTTACATGTTCTTGGAAAGTGTTATCAATGCCGTGTGTTTTGCAACACCCCTCTTTGGCGTCTGGGGAGGACTTGCGTACAGCATATTAACCCCTGCATGGCTACCATTGGTGCGTGGGCTGTAGGTTGGACACCCGTGACATGGAGAAACCATGCCCTGCTAGGTCACGAAGGTCACGTAGCGAGTAGTGGTAGACGGCCGTAGCCGCACCTAGTTTGTGTCATCAGCATTTGTCAGGTTCAGGCACGCAAAACATGAGACCATTAGGACTTAGCAGGTTAGGAAGGAAGGGCGTTGGCCTTGCATCCAGTAGGTACAGTAGTAAGTTTGTTGCGGCAAAGAGATGAAACCGTTTCCATGGTGAGAGGAGTAGGCGTGCCTGACATTTGTCCATCATTACCTCCTTCTTTCATTTGCTGTTCATGCTTCACTGACCTTTTTCCTCTGTCACGCTTATTCCCTAACAATAATCAAGACATGTCAGGCTTCCATCCGCCCTATTCCTGTCTTTTATTTCACGATATATTATTCATGTGTATCATATTTACCCCTCAAAATTCTAATATTATTTAGGTGTTTTGCTGGCAAAAAAAAAAAAAAAATGGTATTATTTACCCTGCTTCCTGTTTTGTGTGCAGCTTTGGCTATGGTAGAAAAATAAAGTAATCAGTTTGGGTGGAAATCGGACAAGGATTCTCGAAATCTAATTTCATGTGCACTACATGTTCATATCTCCCTCTCCAACTTAAAGGTAGACATTTAGCTGTTGAGTCATGGACACTTTGTAGCACACTTGTAGCAGCCGCCCTCTCTGTGTATGTGACCCATGGGCATGTCTTGTAGAGTCAGCTTGCATTTGCATTGTTGCATCCATATGCATAGAGTACATATTATGTTCATATGAATATACCTATTAACCTGTTCGTTAACCCCTCTGAATATGCAGCTTCAATGACATTGTTCCCCCGCCTTGACTCGACGAGATTTTTGTGCAAACATTTACATCACTGTTGGACAATTAAAACGGGGAGAAAAAAAAAAATGAGAGAAAGATGAAGTGGAAAATACCCCCCGAGAGCTCACTGCCTTGGTCCTGTTAATCCATCCTAAGGCAAGGGCATTGTGTCTAGAAAGAACAATAATTGCAATCATCTATCACATTCTATGCACAAGCAATATACAGTGGAAAAGAATAACATACCATGCTTAGAGCAGAAATCATATGAACTAGAAAGCACACAAAATAGCATTTTACTCACTTTCACACAGGGTTTGCAGACCAGAGAGATATATACAAATTTTAGATTAATGTAGTTTGGAAGTTTGATGTTCACGTCTTTCAGCCAAACATTTAACAAAATGCAAAAGAAAAACAAATTCTGAAGTTAATAGTCTATGTCGAATAATACAGGCATAAATCCACTTTTGTTTGAACTGAATGTATAAACAATGGACTTGAAGTTTGATGAAAAACGGAAGAGAGTACATAATATTTTCCAGAACTGTATCAAAACAGATTTTGATTGAAAATATTTCAGTGCTTCCTTATCACATTTGGTTGCAGAAAAGGTTGTCATTCCATCGATAATTCCCACTCCATAGGGGAATGGAAGTGTCTCCTAACAGTGTAGTGAATTCAAAATGTCTTAATTCTCAAAGTGAATAGATGTGCTAATGATCTAGTTTTGAAATGCAGAAAGAAACAGGATTTGTTATACACAGAATCTGAGTCCAAGCCTCTGGTTGACATCACACGCACCTCATTTGTGAGCCTGTGGGAGTATTCAGTATTTTGATTTCAGGAGCTGTGTCTCCCTATTGGAATGTTCATTGTGGCATGATATTCCTGTCGTAAGCTGTGTGACTGATACCCGTTTTTCACATGTGGCAACAATTTGGCATAGCCCTTCATATGAATTGGCATCGTGGATAATGAGCGATGCACATAGTGCTGCACGTTGAGGGCGTGTGCCGCTGTTTTGTGCACAAACACGGGCTATGCCACTGGTGCCGTGTTTCTGCACAAAACAGGATGGATGCCACTGTGTTCAATGCGGCTGCCTCCCACCGTCCCAAAGAATGACGCCTCTGTGCTTTCAACCCCACTCACAGATCATCGACCCCAAGATGCCGCGGTCGGGAATGTTCCACAACGGCGTGCCCATCCCGGTGCCCACCAAGGAGGTCCTCAACCAGCGAATCAGCTCGGATGAACACCTCTACCTCGTTCTCTTCTTTGACAACAAGCGTACATGGTGAGTTAGGCATGCTACCCATCTCCCCCCTACCCCCATCAGTTTCCCAACACATTGCAATGTAGTCACACTGAGAACAAACCAGTTTACTTACAAATGCATCAAAGTTAAGCTATGTTGTTCCCTGAGTACTTTGTAAAAAAAACAAAAACAAAACAAAGTACAAAATTCAATTCAATATGGGACTTTTGTAATGTATTCTGATGTAAGGGTGTTTCTTTCAGCCAATCTAAGTAATTTGCAATTCTTTCACCTACTTTGTAGACTTTGGAGAGTTTATAGTATAACCTCAGTCTGAGTCAAATTGCATCCGTAAGTTGTTGTTAGGTAGGACAAGGACAAGTTTTCTTATCATCTTTAATACCATTGAAGAAAATCTGCTGTTCTTCATTCTCAAATAATATAATGAAACTCCTACATTCACCTGTTCCTGCTGAGTAAATGTCAATACTCTTAATCAGATTTTTCGTGCCTAAGACCCCATTTACAGTGTAGGGCTGGGCCAAGCCCGGCCTCAATTGCGGTACTCGGCCCCGCAATTCTGTCTGTTTACAGTGGAGGGCTCAGCCCGGGCTTTTAATTCAAACCTTTCAGTAATTGTCGTAGTGGCGGTCTGCTTGTAAACAAAGATTATTACTGGGAGCGTGCTGGTCGCAATTTGGTACCGTATTTGGCCCAGTTTGCGTTTACAGTGAGAAAAGGCCGGGCCGAGACTACCTCCAGTGCTTGGCCAAATGCGCGGCCGTTTTTGTTATTGCATTTGGCCTTTTGCGTGTTTACAGTGAAGGGAAGGCCGGGCTCGGCCCGGGCCAAGCCCGGCCTTTTCACTCAATGTAAATAGGGTCTTAGTCGTTGCTATGTGCTGTAGCCTCAGGTAAGTTTTCTGATTGTCGGCAAGTTCATTTGTGATTTACACTATACAGCTTTAGGTAGGCATTTACCAGGTATGCTTTAAATTAACCAGTAGGAATATTGTATGTTAATTAACTGGTTTATTGACATATCTTGCATATATAAAAACTGCAAGTGGCCTGTATTCATGGAAATGGCAGTGCCTGTTAGAGGCAAAAGGTTGAATGGTCATGGTAGGTAGCATTGCCTGGTTTTAGCTTCATATACCTTGTTTGGAGTTGTGTAATTGAGTGTCCTATTTCGAGGGTGCTGAATCCGTATTTGCATGATGCAACTTTTGCATTCTTTAAGGATTTTTTTTTAGATATTCAAGATGGCCGCCAAGATGGCCGCAGCAATGTATAATCCAAGCTGTGCATGCATTGTCATCACTCTTCACATATCTATACAGTCTATTGAATCAAGCAAGTCGATAATACCCTTTTCTGGTATTCATGGTGAAGCAGATAAGAACAAAAGGATTTTGCAAACCAAACTTTAGGAAGTGCACATAACTTGTAATAGCAAACACCCATTCAACCATGACATTAAGTAAAAGGATCAGGTGATAAGCTTCTAGTGGTGATTCGGATCATGATTTTTGCAAAGGAAGCTGTGTGCCAAATTCTTTAATCGTTGCTGACCAAATGGCCTTTTGGGGAGGTTTGCACTTTCCAAGTGCGTCTAGTTTCTCATGAAGGTTCATGCTTTAATGCAGCTTTTAGACTTGCAAGATTTCTGTCTCAGAGTGAGAGTACACGTGAGATGCTGAAGTGTTGAGAGGAAACAGCCAAATGCATACCACAGCTCTTGATCCAACTGTATGAAAACAAAGCAAAACTTCTCAGGTACAGACACAGTGTCCCAGACTGGTGCTTATGTTGCACATGAGAATATAATGGTCTGTGAAGCAAATAATTGTCGAGTGACAAACATTCAGATTGTACCTCAATGTTCCAGTTCTTCCAGCTTTGAGAGAATGTTTAGTTCCTGGTAATTTCAGACACTCTCAAATTTATATCTATATTACTAATCAAAGTTTGTCAGAAATGATTTTTTTTTTTTTGAAGTGATAGCATGTCATTTTCAGACTCTGTGCCAAGTGTGATGAATTATATGATGGCAAAATGCTGTAGCACGGCCCAAATTTTTAAAGCGTCGTCTTTTTACACCCACCCTTGATCCCTGCACATTCTAAGGAGTTTGTTGTCTTTAGTTCTCCCAAAATTTGAGCATAACAATTGTAATGTGTGCCTTGTTTTATGAGAATCATACTTTTCTGTTCTGAATTGAATTACATGGCTTAAAATAATGTGATGGAATGGCTGGACAGCAGAAATGGATCAATGTGGTGTTTACCCATGGTAAAGAATTTCTTCATAGTCACTTCTTGTTGACCTTGAGATGATGTAAATGCTCCTCCCCTTCAACTTTTGAGAAACAAGATGTGCATGGAATGGTAACAATATTAATACCTGGACCTGTACCTACACAACTTGTACTCCTGCATTGTGTTGCTGATCCTATTCCTCATGTGTTTGCAGGCAGTGGCTCCCGCGCACCAAGCTAGAACCCCTGGGAGTCGACTCTGGCCTGGATAACGTGAAGCTCATGGAGGGGCGGAAGTCCACCGTCCGCAAGAACGTCCAGATTGCCTTCGAGCGCGCCCTCCTCCACAGGCGCCGTGTGACGGGCGAGGGCGCTGAGCCGTTCACCAGCGACACGAGCGAGGCCGTAGACACTGCGTGACAGGAGGCCCCCGGGCCCCCTGGCATTCTCTCAAGTCTGCGGTACATTCTACCGTGAGATGGGCACAGCAGTCAACGTCAATATCCTTCTCAACCTCTGACTCATAAGAGGGATGTACACAAACTCTTTACTTTCGTGAATGAAAAAAAAAATAGCATTGACTTTCAACTAACTTAAGAAAAGTGTAATTTCATAGAAAGATGTATATTTTCGATTCTTCTGCTGTCTTAATGTGGCTAAAATCGTTCATGTGTTTTACAACGTGACAACACATATTGAAGACTACCTTCTTACCGTGTCATGCTCAAAGGAATATCTGTTGTAATTATGCTGAGGTTAATACATTTTAGTTATTTTTTTTTTGTAGGATTGTTTGTTGGGATGTCACATTTCAGTAAGTGATTTAGATATTCATGGAATTCTAATGTGAATGATTTTGAGATGCGAGCACATCGTCACATCAGTCTGTCATTATTCTCTTAATGATGGTGTGAAGTGCCGAGACCTTGTACTTCAAGCAAATGGAGCAGGCATGAGCTACCTGTATATTGAAAGAAATCTGTAGTTCTTGTACAGGGAGAACCAAGCGGACTTGATAATAGCAAGCCCTACAACATCTCTTTGTAGAAGGAGTTTGAAAAGGCAGAGCTACGTTTGTTTCTGTGCAGGTTGTGTAGACATTTCACCTTGTGGTGCTATCAAAACTCCAACTCTATATGTCAATACCTGCTTGACTCGTTCAACTGCCTGACGACTTCGCATTTTTTAGACTCAACTAGTAGGCCTGTAGTGCATACAATTTTGTACCATGTAATGACAAACAGTGAAGGCAGTAACTCTTGAATGCAACATACAGGGCTAATCTTTTTATACAGTGTACATTGGGCTTGTAACATGTTCAAACAACTGTGCATGCTGATCGACAATACATAGAAAATAGAAAAAATCACAAACATCCATGCATCATGCAAATGTGGCACTCAAAGACGAAGTTAAGACCTGTGCACCTTAATGGTGCCATTTTTGGTCCAGTTGCTGCATGCGAGGCGGTTATGACAAAATCCCAGCACAGGCGAAAATAGTAATTGCACCCTGCAAATGTGGTCACATTTCAAATGTGGTTTTTGAATATGTCAAGGTCAGACCAGTGCAGAGAAATGTTACAATAGCCATCCTTTTTAGATTAAAATATTAAAAAAAGAAAAAAAGAAAAACTGACTAATACAAATAAGATGTACTGGTCATTTGCAAAGCTAATTCTGTGAGACTGTACACAATTCAGAGAAATTGTCAACCTAGAAAACTGACTTTTTCCACCCATTGAGGTGAATTTTTTAAAAGACTTTCTTTTTAAAACCAAATTGTTTTAGAGAACGTCAAGCCCACAAATAGTTATTTATGTATTTTGTCATTTTTAGAAGTCTTATTACCAGGCATGTCACAATTACAAGTGTGTTAATCTTTTCAGTTAATCTTAAGCAGAGATGTTGTGCAGGGAAGGAAAATACCACTTCACCTCCTATGAAGAGCTTAAATATATGGTTTTATTAAACAAGGAAAATGCCAGACAATTTATTCTAAAAAGATACATGTAACAAAACCCAAGTCAGTGTTAAAACTCCTGTATTAGCCAGCGTAAAGTATCATTGTATGGTTGAGAAACACAGCAGATACAACAGACAAATGTATATATGGCAAACTTAACTAATATTTTGCAATATTACAGAGAAGAATTTTTATAACCAGGTTACCAGTTAGATCTGGGGAAAGAAGCTGCATATTTAAGACCAACAGTTCGACAATTGAATACTGACATGAATGATTTTCAACTGAAAGCAAAATACACTTTCACGACCTGATATCTCTGTATTTCGGTTTTTACGTTTTTTTTTATTTTTTTTTTCCTGCGGGAATTTTCCCAACACAATATTAAAGGCATAATACAATGTTGTGAACTTAGAAAGGAAAGCGAAAAACTAAAGTAAGAATACAAGTTCATCATCAGGTGAGCTATTCCCGTCATTTTGTTCACAGACAATAACAGTCAACGTGGTGGCAGGTTCGTTATTGTATTTCTGGGAATACTTTCATGTGACGTCAGACCTAAAAGTGCTTGGATGTACCGATTCATCAACTCCAGTAAGAGTAAACAAGGGCACAAAATTCATCTGGGAAATATGTCAAAGACTGTCCCCGACATTTGAGTAGCGACAGACTTTGTGGAATGCTGGGCGGAGCTTTCTTTGTCAAGGAGAATAGTTCAACCTGTTTTTGCTGCTGTCACATCATCACTGATCAGAATCATACGAATCAAATCTGAAGTGACCGATGGTCCCATTGTTTTCAGCTAAGCCCACCTGTACTCGGGACATCCTGAAAGCCTGGTACAAAATGGTACGTGATTGAAAGTGATTGTGTGACAAAATGTTTCCATGTTTCTGCAACTCACAAGATGCAAAAGGTATCATTCTTTGTTTGTTTGTTTGTTTGTTTTTCGGGGGGGGGGGGGGGTCTTCCAGACCACAGTGTTTGATCTTTATTTGTGATTTTTTTTCCATTCATGATTGCACCATTACCATAAGGTTGAATGACAGAGAAACGATTGTAAGCAGCCCTTCCAACATTGTTCATCTCTCTCCCACGGAGCTGCTCTTGTTACATAGGACCATTGGTTTAGTGTCCCTTTTTAGACTGTTCCGCTCAAGTGGCTCCACCATTTGTACTCATGATTCGTCCCATTTGGTGTTGTCTTAGTCATGAATAAAAGGTAGGGTACCAGCCATGGCGAATCACAAGTTTACGATGTGCAGGGATTTATACGAAAAAAAAAAAAGGAGTCATTCATTGTATCAGTAATTATGGATGTCTTGTGACACCAAATTCATCTCACGCTGATTCTGTTTAGAATCGGTCTGATGCATAAGCCTTCCCTTCGGTGACCATCAATCAATCAATCAAAATGCATGACAAGCGATTTCTCAGTGTGGCAGTCGTAAGACGAGTTATCTGTCAGTGTATGCGTGGGTATATGGATTGTGTCAATCACATGTGGTTAGTAGTTGGTTATCATTACAAAGACCTGTAATTTAGCAAGGTTTCGGTATACGATTAAGACATGGCTTGGGTGCGGCACTCATGGTGTTAACTTGAATGAATGTTAGAACAGACCGTAGACTCATAGAACTTAACACTCACCTCTTTCATGTTTTTATGTTTATTTGTAGAGAAATATGCAGAATCTTCTGTCTTAAAGAAGTGATTTTTGTACAAATCTATGCTACTCAGATGACATCCATTCACACAGTGGGACATGTATGGCCATGGTATGTGAGTTGCAGTAAGGGTTGTACACCGTGTACACATGAATTTAAGATATTGCTATGTAGACCTAGTGCGTACCTGTACATAGAAATTTCTTTGAAGAAGAAAATGAAATGATCTGAATTTGAACTGAACACAGATATTCTTTCACAATTGACATGGAAAGTAAATTATTGGCCCTCATAGAATTTCCCTGTATAGTCACCAAATTCTTCTGAGATTTATTCTTGACTACTGAATGTGTGTGTAGATATGAGTTGATATTGTACATATTGTATAATAGCACTTAACTGTATATTTACTTGTTCACTCATTACAAAAGTTGCTAGGGCCAATTTTTATGTACAGCAAAGGTTATGATTCCAATGCCTTACAAAAGAAAAAAGGAAAGTACAGTTATGTTCAGTTGCATGCAGAATTTGTGTTTTTGACAAAAGATATGTATCGTTATTGTAAGGACTCTGAAATGTTCGATTGTTACTGTTGTTTCCAACCAATAAATTGTTAGTAAATGCCAATGAAATGACCTGGTGCATGATATGTCATTTTTTGAAAGTTTGGCTGGAGAAAGAAAATGGAGGAGAGGTGAACATTTAATTAAAAGTGATTCCAGTCTATTCCAATTAGAATGCAAAGAATCTAATAGAGAATTAGTTGTATATTGGATGGCAGTGAATGGTAAATCAGGGAATATTGCACGAGTTAGGGCCAATATCGCACGAATCGAAGATGACTGCAATATTGGTCCTAATGAGTGCAATATTCCCTTGTATTCCATGAATTAAAGTCATCCAATATAATTTACTATCATCTATAATCATTATCTAGAGAAGGCATAAACTATTTTACAAAGTTAACATACTTCTACTAGACTTTGAAGTTGGCTCTGCACTGAAAAAAAGGAGGAGAACTTGCATTCGAGTAGGTATGATGTTTGTGCGCTTGTGACTTGTGGCAAGAGTTCACACACTAGTACTAGCAAAGGTTTGTGCAACAGACAAGACCAAATATGGTGTATTGTTGCATGGCCCCTAACTATGGTAGCCTATTGGGAATTGGTTCATGCAGGTGTAAGCCTATGTGTTCCGTTCACTACGCTCTCATATTGCTCAGTGAAAATTGAGCAAATGAGAATACACATTTTTAATGCACGGCTATTCACACATCCTGTATAGACGATTCAATGCAAATACATGTACACACACACAGACAAACAGGAAGAAAAATGGCTGCAAGTGGTAATAACCTGAAGAAATATCTGACAAATGTGTCCCGAGACCGCCAATGACATTAATATGTTATATGAGCATCTCAAACTGTCATTCGCTACCTGACTGTTAAAAACACTACTCTTTTTTTCTTTCTTTTTTTTTAAAGATCAGTTTGAGTGTGATTGCTCATAGATTTTTCTGCAATAATGTATTTTATGATTTTTTTTTTTTTACTTTGTTTGTCCTGAGGTTTTGAATCTCCCTTTTCTTTAATGATTATAAGATATTTGGAATGTGTGTGAGTGTATCCAGCAGTGTGTGTAAGTGTAATAACCATACTGTTCTCGCCTTCAACTTCAGATTGTCACTTAATTAGCAGAAACAGAAGCTTGTCTCAGATGATATGAATTTATTACTGTACTGCAGCAAAGACATATATGCTGACAAAATGCAAACACATGCATTAAATTCAGTAGTGTCCATATCAGATAATTCAACAAATACTGCTTAGAATATTCCAATGCAGTACTATGCTTTGAAATTACTGAGTATACAATTTGTAAGCTCAGACATGGTTACAAGATAACGCATAGCATTTTACCTCTGAAATGACACATGTAAATCTATCAATACACATGATTCTTTTTAGTATGCATTGATAAAAAGGATACATAACAAATGTAGGTAATATATACAAAAATATAATCTTTCAAATATATACTCAAATATATAATTTCACTTTTATTATTTGTATGGAATGATTCATTACTAAAAAGACATGAATTTTTGTAAGTACTCAAAAGATTTTGTTCAGTACCTCCTAAATTAAAAAAAAAATAGCAAAAAGATAAATCATTTAAAATTGCAAAACCACCTGTGACATCTTGCCATTTGGCCTGTACATCCATTATGTTCAAACCAAAAAGTGTTGTATGTCTAGAACCAGTATAGTCAACTCTCTATCCTATTCTCCCACCACAAGAACTTGCATATCATTGACATAGACAATACTGTATACCTGCGTAATGAGATAATTGCATAAATTTTAGTAGCATAGAGAAAGACTCTTCAACCTTTTAAACAACAAAAATACAAACTGCACCATTGAAATACTCCATGGTGGGTCAGCAAATAGCAAAATGTACATCAGTTTCAGCACAACAAAGACGTAACTGCTCATTCATATACAAAGCAATGTAAAATATAAGAGTGATAGAGCATCTCTAAGGAGGTACAGATATTGCAGACGTTGTAAAAGCTGCAAGCACTTGCAATTATTCCTATCTACACCTGTACAAGTACAAATTGTCGCTGGGGCGACAAGACCTCGTATCTACAAAATGTAAAATGTTCAGGAGAGCCAAAAAATATGGCAGCCAAAGCACTATACCGAATGGGACAGCCGTTCCTTTGACATGCCATGGTGGCTTCATTTTTGGGGTAACCCAGCTAGGATTTGGACAGGACACGATTATTTGACCATAAATGCAAAAAAGTCATTTTCACCAACACTGCAGATACAAGGTCTTGTCACCCCAACGACGATATGCAAGTAGTGTGTTCAATTTTTTTTCCAATATTTTTAATACTTTTCACATTATCTCTTAAAGGATAAGTTCACCTTCATAAACATAAGGATTGAGAGAATGTAGCAATATTAGTAGAACACATCATTGAAAGTTTGAGGAAAATCAGACAATCCGTTCAAAAGTTATGAATTTTTGAAGTTTTTGTGCAGTAACCGCTGGATGAGAAGACTACTCCAGTGTATGAATAACTTAGATGTCACATGCGTACAACAATATAAGGAAAATATAAAGAGAATTTCACAAAATGCCATCTTTTGAAAAAAGTACACATTCCCCTGACTCGTTACCGACAAATGTTATGGGTAATATTATTCCCCCTGCCTTTAGAAAGAGGCAAGTCAAGAGCTCTTTTATTATGCGAAAAAAGTGAAAATATGTTGAATTTTCTTTTACATTTTCTTTATACTGTTGTACACATATGACTCACAAGCTGTAGTAGTCTCCTCATCCAGCGGTTCCAACACAAAAATTTTAAAAATTCATAACTTTTGCATCAATTGTCCAATTTTCCTCAAACTTTCACTGATGTGTTCTACTAATATTGTTGCATTTTCTCAATCCTTATGTGTATGAAGGTGAACTTGTCCTTTAAGGTAGAAGAGGCAAGAAATGCATTATCTATTCATAATTACATTGGAAGGAGCATAGACTCGGCCCTAGGTCACTCTGCAAGAGCCGTGTCTGACAAAATCCTATTCACTGGATGTGCAACTGTCATCAAGTCTTAAGTTACACCGAATGATGTTACGTAGCAAGTGATCTTGGCTTTGTGTTTCATCTTGGTGTTTTTTGAACGTGGAAATGTTCAAATTACTAGTCTTACAATACTTCACCAAAACTGCCACACAGTCGATCCCCGTAAGCAAAAGTGTGCTGACCTCCTGATGCAGTTTGTGTATTCCTGAACATTTCAGTTTTGAGTCCAATTTCTGATATTTTATTTTGATATTGATTTCAATAAAAATGCTGGCAAGAGTTCTTGTGCAACAGGGCACCTATATAATATTGCATTTTGTCTCGTACGAAGATGAGAAGGTAGTACTATAAGTCGTGACCTTTCAGACAGAGAAGCACAACGTACAAGGCACTCGGTGAACTTCCAGTTGCACTGCCATATGAGACACTACATTATAACGTACCATACAGTGTACTGTAAAAGTGGACATTTTTGTGCATTTTGTGCAACCAGAAGCTAGCGCGAAAATAAAACCATGCGGATATATTTGCATGCCATATGTTTTAGCAATATTAGTAAATGTCCTGATTCTGCAGAATTAAAAACATCTGAAATTCACCTTGCCAAGCCGTGCACAAAAAATTACCCACACGAGAATATCCACTTTTAAAGTACTTTATCAAATGGCACAAATTCCTCTTAACCATATCATAAAATAAAATTATGCACCTGATCAGATCAGCTGTCAGCATAGATTACCAACCCTTGGTAATTCTGCTATGATGTAAGAAAAAAAAAATATATATATATATACTGTATATATAACTTGACTAAGCCCTTGCAAAATTTCCAACTATTCCAGAGTTACATCATGTTTATACCAGGTAATTTCGATCAATGCCCTTCTTGACAATTACTACTTGCTCACTACCATGCACATAGTGAAGCATTGGCATTTCTATTTCTGTACATCACAGCATGGTACAGCATGTACCAGACTATATTCTGCTTCGCCATCAGTGTTATATCACTTCCCCTTGACTGGTTACTAAATGTAATTGTGCATGTAATATGTGTGCAAAAGAGACCAGGGCCCCCATTTCATAAAAGATGTTAGGATGGCAACTCTTGCTGGAATGGCAACTTCCAATAGCAACAGCCAATCAGGAAGCTGGATTCTTGTCATTGTCATGACAATTGCCATTCCAGCAGGAGTTGCTGTCATATCAACTTTTTATGAAACGGGGCCCAGAAGTACTGATATTTACATGCATATATATATATATATATGAAATATATACAAATATACCACGCTAGTCAAGACTCCAGTTCCTAGACTCAACATGTGAGTGTGGGTGCACTATCATTATCTTTTCCTCCTACAAAATGTACCTACATGTATTTGGAGCAGAAATCAAGCGGTGGCCACCTGTTACATATTCAGACTGTGTCCAGCATGACTATGTGTGCGGCAATGTTGAGGCAAAGGTACAATTGTACCTGCGTGGATAGAAGGCAAACTTTCTCCAACTGTGCTGGAACATATGTCCATGAGAAACCATTAAAAAATATATAGAGAGATATATAATAATTACAAAACTTTGCTTTCCTGCAGCAACCATGCGTTCTCTGCTGATTAAAAAGTGCATCCATGAAAAGGGCTGCAGATCTAGCAGCTAATCATATATCATAACTCCTGAAAATATAATCATGTTAGTCCATGATACATAATTCATATCCCTCCTGGTACTGCTTATTTGTAATCAGAGGAGATCTACATGTATTCCTCAACAAACAATTTTACCTCAATTTTGCAAGTCCACATAATTAAGAATGTACAATGTATGGGACTGTGCATAGCCAACCTTCCAAACTAAATTCAGTCTGTCACAAAAAAAAAAAACTTTCAATACTGCAACCACAGTGAGGCTTTGATATTGACGGTTAATGTTTTTCATGTTTCAAGTTACTTTCAAATACAAACACCATAACACATTTGTGTGTGTGCTGATGAAAATGTCCTGAACGGTTTTCTGGAGTATCAGACACATTTGAGAATGAAAAAAACAACACCACCAAATCATTTATATGGGGCCCTATACGTCACAAATTCTGATTGAAGCAGAATGCAATTAACAGGGCAGTAATCCTTATTTGTGGCTGTCATGGGTTACATAGGAGTTTAGAAAATGTTAGCAGACATCCTAAAAGGCCCTGTGATTAGGCATGTGACATTAACTGCACTCACAACTACTGTTACTATGATCAACAGCTGTTACTATGATCAACAGCTAGGCTATATCTTAAGGGCGGCCATCACTAGCAAAACACCGGAATCACTGCCGGAGACAAAAAACATACAAATTTCCATAACGGTTACACCTGGTGGCAGTGCCAGAGGTCAGGTCAAGTCAAGTCGAGCCTTCTTTTATATTTCCTCCTCCTTTTGTTTTTTGTTTTTCTTTAAATGTACGTAGTGGTAGGTAGTAGTATACGAAATCAGCTTGTCAGAACTCGGTTGTTCAAATCACCACCTACATTCAGAGGCACTTAGGGAGGCCACTGCACACATCTAATTCAGAAAGTTGTCAAGACAGTTTCTTTTCAGTATGCAGGGCTTCAACTGAGCATTGAGGCATAAACACCTTCTTAAGACTGCTAATGAAGGTAGTTCATTGGAAGACAATAAGCAGACAGCTGGTCCCATCAGGGTGGGGCCTCTAACGATCTTCCACGTCGGTGTCGAGACGAGAAGAAGCTATGACGACGAGGCGCCCGACGTACCGGGGACATTGACGTAGGTGTCGCTCTGCTCGCGTTCGACTGGATTCTTGCTCTTGACCGTGAGTATTTCATCCAGTTTGTCCACCAAGAGAGTGAAGGTGGGTCGGTCCACTGGACTCACTGACCAGCAGGACATCATTACCTCGTACCTGGATGTTAGGAACCAAAGTCACAAAGAGTACCATGTGGTAAAAAAAATATATAAATTCTCTCAGCATCACCATTACACAAATGTATCTCACAGGTTGCAATGGCCAAAGCACATTTACAAACCACTGGTGGAGCAGTATGAATGGTATCTCATAGTTTGAAGAGAATGATAACTCGCATTACAATATGCTTACAGCATTTGATATGGAGAGGATATATCTTTATCTCACTCAGGTGGTTATCAACAAGATTCTATGGATACACTCGAGCATTAGAAAGGTCTGAGCATTGGTGAATGAGTATTTTTATTACAGGTGTGTGGAAAGAAAAAAAAAAGATGAAATTACTCACATATCACTTGTACATTTTTTTGCTTCAATGCAGATACATTGTATAAAGGATGCATCATAATACTGTTTGTTTTTTTTTTCTTTTGCAGGTTTTAATGGGTCACTGAAGAGAATCAATGAAATGAAAAAGAAGTTATGCCTGTCTGCTTTGTGATGTGTCTACCAGTGCACTTGGCTGTCCAGTACTCCACACTATACTTACACGTGATCTGGACAGTGGTCAGGCTGGTATAATCGATTTCCAGAGTGCAGGAATTTCAGGATGTCGATGTTGTCCACAGTCGGATACGGGACAATTCCTCGGGTGAGTAACTCCCACATCACCACACCAAATGACCACTGTGGACATGGAAAATGTGAGAGTAGTTTCCTTGTGATTTTGTCACTCTATGATCTATCTAAGACTGTACATGTATATCCCATACAAACTTCATAAAAGTTTATTAACCTGTTAAATATGTGAACGGAGTGTTACATGTACAACACATACAGATGGCAATGGCAAATTCAGTTTCTCACAGGCAGTGGGGTAAACAGAAAAAATAAAATAAAGGAAATTGTAATGTCATGTATTTTGGCGTACTATACTTTCCCCATGTTTGCTACCAATATTATTGATACACACAGTTACTACAGTACCATTATGTCTACAATGAGATCACAAGCTACTTTTGTACTGAAGTCATGCTTATATACCATAAAATGCATGCACAGTGCCATTAAGAATGCGCAGTACTCAAGCCAGCTTATTGACTTTTATGTTGTCACTTATTTTGGTCATGTTTGATATCACATAAGGTACCACAGTGTGATGTCATAGCCATTCATTGCCATGGAAACTGCTTCTTAACAACCTCACCTGGCCAGAGTATTTATGCACGCACCTGGTTCCAACCCAATCTATGACAAAAAGACTGTGACATCATCACTTTGGTACTTGGTGAGAGAAAGTTAGCTAGAAGACAGAGGGCCTCTCATATCTCACCACATCCGTCTTTGTGTTGTAGATGTTCCTCTCGAGACACTCCATAGCCATCCACCTGACTGGCAGCTTGGCCGAGCGGTCCTTGGCGCTGTAGTAGTCCCTCTCATAGATATCCCTGGACAGGCCAAAGTCGGCCACCTTGACCACCAGGTCTTCGTCCAGCATGCAGTTGCGGGCGGCCAGGTCGCGGTGGACAAACTTGAGGCTGGAGAGGTACTGCATGCCCTCCGAGATCTGACGGCAGAACTCCAAGAGTTGCCTGGCAGTGAGCTCCTGAAGGAGAGTGCAAAGGTCAAAGGTGAAGGTTCATGTTCCTCATTTCTCTTTTAGCCTTTTGTCTATCCTTCCTGACTATATCCTCTCACATCTGGTTATGGTGTACAGTGGAAAAACCACACTGTCATTTATACCATTTCCACTTCCCGTGAGGTTTTTCCTTCCTGCTCTTTTATCAGGGTCAAGATTGTAAGGTTTTACAGTATCTGAGATCTTTCACTCCCTCTTATCTAGCAACCATTTGTACACCTTGGACAAGAACAAAGTACATTTGTATATATTTTTTAAAGTTGTTTCATGGCACTGGTTAATGGCCAAGCTTTAAGCCAGGACAAGCATAATACTATTTATCT
This sequence comes from Diadema antillarum, assembly GCF_040938485.1. Lineage (NCBI taxonomy): Eukaryota > Metazoa > Echinodermata > Echinoidea > Diadematoida > Diadematidae > Diadema > Diadema antillarum. Next base: position 2,221,546 of record NW_027271462.1, read on the forward strand.
CATTTGCAGAGTCCTCGATTCTGATTGGTTTTTGAAATTGGGGGTATAATTTCAGCAACTGCCTTCACTTGTTCAAAATAGAACTAAACTGCCCCATAGTACCCAAACTGTCACATAGTGCTAAACTGCCCCCCTTTGGTCCTTGCGGTTCATATGTACGTGTACTGTTCTTGCTTGGCTCCCGTAATGTGAGAGGTAGCCCTTGTCTGAAGTGATTGCGATGCAGCTCTTTTGGCAGCACAGATGACAGTTTGTTTACAATATATCAGTGGGTGAAGTGGCCAGTGCGATTGCGATCAATATTCACAAATTTCATATGGACTGCTTCTACTCCATACTATGACCCTCGGCACAAGCTCCTCAGGTGATAGCATGCAGTTGAGATCTTAAGGGGCAATGATATCAACAATGCCCCGAAAGAAGTCCATATCTGAAAATGTAGAAATCATACTGCTATACATACTGGATCTCTATATTTATGTTTCTATTTCTACATTGTATCTATCTCTTTCTATATAAATGAAGCTGTAAAACTTCTGTGATTTTGAAACGAGGAAACCACCATAAGCATTGTTGATGGACTCACGTTGGAGGGGTCACGCACGTAGGTGAGGATGTCACCGTTCTGCATGAAGGGCAGGATGACATAGGGCATGTTGGTGTCGCTGCTGATGCAGACGCCGATGAGGGCGAGGACGTTGCGGTGCTTGAAGTCCTTCATCATGATCCCTTCCCTCAGGAAGCAGGAGATCTCGTGGAGGCTACCTTGGTGCAGCGACTTGACCGCCACCTTGTTCTCCTTGCCGTCCTGGGTCAGCTTGCCCGCATAGACACACCCAAAGTGACCTGTGGTGAGAGAGAGATAATGATGTCATTGGTCAGAGGGGGCAAAGTTACCACCACCGTAATGTTTAATCTAACAGTGATAAATGAATTGTGATGTCATTCCCCCCAAAATTATACTTGAAATACATGACAAACATATCAATATAGATTTCACAAATATGATATCGATATCTATATCACAAATGTAATACCACTATCAATATCACAAATCAAAATATATTTTTTACCCATAGTGGCCTCTTAATTTTTAACACTGCTCTCTGAAGTGCCCTGCACTGCTGGACAGCCCTACTTCATCTTTATTTTTTTTTTTTTTAGCATTTCTGTAGGGACTCTTGTGTCAAGTTCTATAAAATCTTGAACCATTTTCCAGACATAAAATAGAGGGTATATATTTCAACAATCACTGTTTCAGTTCTGATCCTCCTGCTTCTTAAAAGATTTTTGAAGTATTATATATATATGCTTCAAACAGGAAAAAGAATGACCAAGCCAAGTCTTGTCAGTTGTCATCAAGGAAAATCTTATAAAAATGGAATCACCTACACCGTATGTAATGAAATTAATTTCTTCCATACACTTTCTATTTCTTTACTTCCCATATGTATGTCCTGACCTTAAGATCTTCCAATAAATCGTAACACAACTGACATGTAATGACAAAAAGTCAAAGCCTGCAGAGGTAATGTTTGCAATTGAGATACCATTATTACCATTTTTTCTTATCTTTTAAAGACACTGTCAGAAGAAACAAAGCAAAAAAACAAAAAAATCTTACCTGACTGTAAACTTAGATTAAAAGTGGAAACAACTGTGACAAGAATTTATGTGAAAATTGCCAGTGCATATCTTAACAGATTTCCATGCAAACCCTTTATCAGAGGGGAAATGATACACACCAGATCCTAGCACTTTGCCCAGTCCGATACTCTCCTCGTGGACAAGAACTTGGCTGATTTCGGCAGCAAGCTCGTTGTTGATTTGCTCCAGTAGAGGGCGCTGCATAATCGGCATTGCTCCATCTATCGGTGAGCCTGGATTAGTGAGGTAGGCTGTTGAAAAGAAGACAAGAACTCAATTATATCACTCGGTTCATACAATCTCAAGACCAAACTCGATCATCATTTCAATGTATAACATGCAATCGCACTCGCACATATACAATCAACTCGCGTCATAATGAAGGCCTCGGGACAAGCATTTTTTTTTTCTTACATCAAAATTTCATTATAATTGAACAAATAAACAATTAAAAAACACATAAGAGCGGATTAAGCGGCGGCCTGAATTTTTACTTTGTTGTAACCGGAATTTCATTATGACCATATTCGTTATAATGGGAGTGCACTAGCTGTACGTATAAAAGCAGAGCCATCAAGTGTAATAACAGTGGAAGTTTATTTTACTAGTTTTAAGAGAATTACCGGGTGATATAAAGTATTAAAAAAATGAGTCATCACACAGAAACAAGCAGGATCGCTCAAAACAATAGATGACAATTTTTTCCTTACTGTTCACCCTTGGTCCCTGCGTTGCTAGGTGTACTTCCCCTGCTGTCTCCATGGCATTAAAGGCAGCATGAGTGTTGTCGATTGGCATGCTGGCCCGTCGCTTGGACTTGTACCGGCAGCGCACCACAACCACAATGATGATGAGCACCACGGCCACCAGGGCCACTATGGCAATGATGGTGCCCGCCACATGGGCCGGGGGCCCCGGTTTTTTGGGCACCTGCAACATGCCAACGTTGTACTCCTGCACACCTCCAATGGTGACCTGTGGAGAAGAATAATTGTGTGATACACAACTTGATTCCACCCAGCTACCTTCTTCAATAGCTTTTAACAGCTTCACCAATAGGGGCCCACATGAAAGCTACTGATTGGAATGCTGAAAATTTAGTCTCTTTCAAACATACTGGAAAGCTATCAAATCAGAATGATCAGTATATATAGTGTGTAACGCAACCTGAAACAGAATTATCTGCCCAAAACAGACCACTGGGTGAGCTCGAAGTTTGTCAACTCAATGGTGTTGCCTGAACAGATTTACCACAAATGGGATCTGCCATGATAAACTTATCCACAGATTATTTAGACACATTGGGTATGACAGTACCGGTACCAAACATAAATCCAAGTAGTTCTATTAGACATGCAAAGTAATACGACACTTGTGTTACCAAGGAGAATTAACAAGGCCTTTATCATGGTAAGTATAAGCCTATAATCCAGGCGGAGGATGCAGCTATGGTCTTTAATGTTACGCTAAACATCTCATGCAGCGAGACTATTATCTTTGGTAAGTGATACGTCTGACGTGTCAAGGCTACGAACAGTGGATGCACACGCCTATATCCACTCGTTGTTTTCTTATTATCGACTATGAATAATTGGTGGCAGTTTTTCATTTTCTTAATTATCATCAATCATGAATTGGTCAATGGGTCGAAATTTGTCTCAGGCCTTAAGAAGTTAATCTCAAGTTAAAGCGTGTACTATCCTGGTGTCTGTGACTGATTCATAGTCGATGATAAGAAAACAATGACTAAAGTAAGATCATTGGATGTACGCGGTGGATGCTTCCACTGTTCGTAGTCTCACCGCATCAGATGTAACAGTAAAGACAATAGCTGCATCCTCTGCCTATATCATAGGCTAGGTAATGATTCTAAAAGCTAACTATGGGAGAAAGAAACAACAAACCTTGCATATTATATTACCTGGACTTCGTAGAAATTCGAGTCATCTGTGGATGCCTGCAGTTCAGCGGGAACGTCACATCTGATGTAGGTTGACTGAAGTTCTTGAATGGCACATTGCTGGTTACCTACAGTGACTAAGACTTGGTCCTTGTTGCTCACAAGATCCAGGTATTCTCCCTAGAAATGGCATATTTGACCAACAATATAAAAAAAATGCAGTCAAAGTCTGTCCAAGGCCTTAGAGGTCACTCTCAGGATAAAGCATGTACTATCCTGGTGTCTGTGAGATGATGCCAATAAATACTTGCATGCAGGGCTTGACACCAGTGATGGCTCAGTGGCCCAGGGCCACTAAAAATTGATAATGGGCTACCCGGGCCAACTACCAAAACTCTCACAAAGATTAACTTCTGGCGGCAAGATTGGGCAACTAAAATTTAAGATAGACTTTTAAGTTTCCTTACATTTTGGGCCACTGCTTTTTTTCAGGCCACTGGCATGTCAAATTAAACAATTTCAATGGCCAAAATAGGCTACCAGATTAAAAAGAGATTATAGTTTGGAGCCCTGAAATTAGTTGTGGTTTATCTCTGAAGATTCAAAGGACTCTTTAACAAATGCTCTTGTTTTAAGTGCTGTGATAGATTACACATTCATTGTTTGAATGATGTGCAATAATGAACATGAAAGCTAACAGGAAATGTCACATCCACAACCCAGTTTGCAACATTTTAAAGCTTTTGATATGAGGATAATTATGTCATGGTGCAGTAACATTTCCTTCAAACTATGGACATCATGTGTCAAGGCTGAAATGTATTAGAATCTTAAGAGAGAGTTTGATCTTATATTAGCACACTATCAAAATGTTGTATGTTTTTCACACTGACAAAATTTGCATTAATATTTCATTTCTTTGTTGTATGTCTTTCTGACAAATAGGAAACATATCACTTTCCATAAGGCCAAGGTGAGTATGCTAATTATATTCATGTAAAAACTCTCATCTCAAAGCAGGAGTTATCCAAAGTGCCTTTAAGCTTTTGGATCATCGTATATATACCAGACCATGTCATATATTCAACAAGCGGTTCATCTAGTACTCACATGGATAATGATGGACGGAGAGTCTGGGTCCAAAACCAGGATCTTCTCTTCAAATTCGTCGAGGATGGGGTCTGGGTAGTACAAGAGCTCCCATTGCGGCAACGCTATCTGGCCATCCTCGGACATAGGCTGGAGGACGCGCTTGTGGAACATGACAGTAAGGTTGGCTACTATGGGCTGGTCAGGGGTGGTAACAAGTCCGGAGTCGCTGAGGTCTGGGGCAGGGCATGTCAGTGCCCCCTTGACTAAATCTGGTATGGCATTTGAATCAGGGATGGTAGGCAGTGTGCAATCCTGGGTAAAAAGGGAGATAAAAGTGCATATGGTGATCAGTTTGACATAGAGGTGTAAAGTGCCATGTTAATAAGATGATGATGACCTAATTTTGGAGAGTCAATATTAAAGGAGGAGTTTGTTCACAGGATAGATGTTTTTGAGTGAAAATAGCAATCATTTGGAATGACTATCGAACACCTTGTGTTTTATGACTAACATTCTGGTACTGTAAAAGTGGACATTTTCTCACAAATAATTTTTTATGCCTGGCCTGGTAAATTTAATTTTGTGAATTTTTAATTCGAAGGAGTCAAAGAGATGAAATATCTCTACATATCACAAGCAAACATATTTGTGCACTTTTATTTCTGAGCTATAGTTTCATATTGCATGAAATGTGTGAAAATTGTCACTTTTACAGTAGTCATCTAGTTTTCTGTATTGTCCTGTGACATGTTCGCTGTCATCATTGTTGTTCTAATACACCACTTTCATTTAAACTGACTTTCTCAAATCTGTTAATAAAAGTTAGTGTGCGGTACACGCGCGCGTGTATTGTGTAGTTATTTGAGTTTGTCTGAAGAATATGAGGTATTCATCAATATCATATGAGCTCCCTCGTGGAGACGTAATGAGCTCCTTAATGGAGACAATATGAGCTCCCTCGTGGAGACTTTATGAGCTCCTTTGTGGAGACAACATGAGCTCCCTCGTGGAGACGATATGAGCTCCCTCGAGGAGACTTGGTATGCATTTAATATTCTTGTTTATATCTCTTTAAGATCTATAATGTTTGTTTTATGTTATAAGTGCTGTCTGGGGCAAATTATTTGTATAGGGCCCCATTTCTCTCTCTCTCTCTTCTTTCGATCTTTAAAATAACAACAACATTAATAAAAGCAGAGCAACAAAAAACAAACAAACAAACAAATGAAACAACTGTGGAGCTGCGTGATAGATGTGGACATTACCTTGCTGGCCCTGACCCTGTGGCCAGATTCACTGATCGCCTCCACCTCTATACGCACAGACTGGCCGAGGTGGAGATTGAAGCCCGAAATCTCCAGCGGAATGTCACCACTGGGAGGTGTCCCAAAAAAGATGTCGTCAAAGTTTGGGCGGGGTTGGAAGAGGAGAAGGGGCACATAAAGACATTAATGAACAATTCTGCTGGAACACACGTACAACGGGCAGTCAGCCATGTACAGGCAACATCGAGTTGCACTCATGCAACTATTAAAGGAATATTTATGCATATCATGCAGGAAACTACGTCACTGATGTAAAAGTCATAGATTATCCACACTTTGTACAAATCCTGACAGTCTCAAACTACTTTTTAAAACTGGGGATGAAAAGAAAAGCATGACCTTATACCACTATCAAATTTTATTATGTTCATATTGGAGGTCTGCAAATGAGGTTAGTGATACAGCATGAGCAAAACCAAAACTTCAACAATTATGCTTTTGTGAGAGGGCACTGAGAGTACTGACTGAACCTAAAACTTCTAACATGTCCAGGGAAAGTGGCAATATTTCACGTGAGAAGTCAGAAAGGCTCCAGTGACACTTTACCTTTGTATTTTGCTCTTAACCCATTGAGGACAAGTCCCGAGTATACTCGGGCAGGTGTCTATTGGAAACTAGTGTTGTAGCAAAATCAGTCCATCCTCAACGGGTTAACTTTGCTAACTGTTGGACATGTGAGGAACACAAAACTGCTTTGTGTGCCATGAGGAAAAGAACTGAAATGAATTTTGTGTGCACTAGCCAGTAGCTTGTCATCATAAATCAGCCGTTTTTTGTCATTTTGTTCAGTAATCTTGGTTGTTATTTATTGTTCGTTTTGAGCTCAACAGTTGTTTATATGATAATATATATCTGTGCAGTTCATATACTAGCTAGTACTCACCTGAAAAAGGACTTCTTTGGAGAGAAGTCAGTGATGTACGGATTCTCTTTGTACTCAAAGGCCAGTGCGTGGGGCAGCTCCAGACTGTCCAGAGACAACAACACTGGACCAGATGTCGGCTGGCTGGTGTTCTGGGTGGTGCAGTGGAGCTTGGTGGCAGTCACTCTAATGGGATAAGAACAAAGTGAGCATTAATCGTGACATTCAGGATGTGATACCTACTGTGGTTCCATGACATTTGCTCCTATGACAATTGCTCCCATGAAATATCTGCATGCTATGAGCCATAATCAAACATGAATTTATTCTAACCACAAACATAGCCCTAACCCTAATGCTTATACTCACATCAAACTAAACCTACAACCCTATCACAGCCCTATCTCCCAACTATATAAGTCCTCGGAGCGAATGAAACAGGAGGAACTGTCGAAGGAGCAAATGTCGTGTCACCACCTGCTATTGAGGATATTGAGTCAAATTGTGGTAACTGATCTCAAGCTGAACATGGTTGTTTTTGTGTGTTGAGGTGGTTATGCAATGATTTAACTATCATAAGATTCAGGTGTGAGTTTCTTCAATTTGTCTCCCTCTACAAATGAAATTGTTAGAGATCGCAGCCACTGATCTGTAAATTGACAAACATGTCGAAGAAAAGGAACCAGTGGGACTCGAGTAGGACTACTGCAGTAGATGACAGGTTTGAGTCCCACTGGTTCCTTTTTCCGACATATAAGTTTGTTAATTTACAGATCAGCAGTTGTGATCTTAACAAATTTAATTTGTAGAGGAAGACAAATTGAACAAACTCACACCTGAACCTTCATCCCTCTGAATAATATCTTACTTTCAATCATAAGTTTTCTGGCAATTTTGTTTTATTAGCTTTACTCTCCAGTATGTTGAGATAGACTCGATCTCCTATTCTTGTCTGGGGACTCTGTTTTACTTGCTATATCAAACTTGAAGACTAAAGCTACTTTGACCTGGTACCGGTACTTATAAAAATGAGACATTTCAATCACTAGGCCACAGAAATAGAGCTACTCAGTTGGGGATCCAGAGGGGGGCCACCGGGCATGTGCCCCCTCTTTATTTTTTTTTTTGCAAAAACAAAAGAGATAAAAAGACAAAAATGTAAAGGCGCCTCCTTTAATTTTGTAAAGGCGCCTCCCCTTTACGGAATTCCTGGATCCGCCCCTGCTACTGACCTGTGCACGTGGCAGGGCACCCCGGCCACTGTCACCCGCCTCGTGTTTCCTGCCAGCAGTCCACTCCCGTGAATGATGAGGTTCGTTCCACCAAACAATGGCCCAGCCATTGGACTGAAGTGGGTGAACACCGGCTCCTACAAAACATATGACCAAAAAGACCTTGGTGATGATGACGATACAGTATGTACTTATTAGGCATATACCTCATAAAACAATAACTCACTAATTGCAATAACAGTAATTTTCATGGCAGCAAACAGTAAGCTGTGCTGATTGTTTAAGTCGCTGTCATAGCAACACAAGTGATGTTGTCACGATTGCAATGTCTTAGTGAAACAGAACCCTAGTCTGGCGCCCTGGTTATAAATGTCAGCCACATTAAAGGCCTCTGCACACCGAGCACAGTAATAGCAACGATCCATTTTTCACCATGGTGTGCGAAAAGGAACCTAGTCTGGTTCTGTTACAATGTCAATTCCCCGCTAATGATTTTGTTTTAAAATAAATTTCCTTCTGGTGATTCTGCTGCTCTTGATTTTGACATAAGAGTAAAGTTTTTGGTGATTTTTTTACCAAAATAACTGATTTTTTTGCAGAACCAGACATATGTTTCCTTTTGGTGGGACATAGCAAAAAAACGGACCATTGACGTTACAATAACAGACTGCTGCTTGGTGTGTAGATTGAGGCCTTAAAAGCTGTTGCAAGCACATGCAGTGCAAGAGGTTGATCACTATCATAATACATCTTGAAACTTGCTACATGTACATGTGTCACCACAGAGAGTTCTTGACAAATTTCCGGTTGGAATTGGTTGAAATGCTGGAGGTCAGGACAGGTCAACCCGTGTGCACTTCTGGTAAACAATAGTGGCAAACGTGCAACACAATGACACCACAATGACGCCTGCAGCATGTAACTGGCATTATAGCTAAGACTAGCCTTGAGCAACTACCATCCTATACCATGCCAGATCATGGAGGGGACACTTTCTGTAGCAATTAGGGTAACCCTAGGATTTGAAGGGTCAAGAGCCTCATATGAAGGACCTACCACATAGGAATAGATGTAGTTTGGCTCAGAGGAAGCTGTCCCTCCAATGGCAAAGGTTTGGTCCAGGTTCATGTCCACCAGCACGTCTACAACTGCCGGGCCTTGGACAGGATCTTCCACCGGCGGCATCACACACACGATGCTGAAAAGGAAATAAACAGCAGGAAACAAATTCTTATGATCACACACAGTCAGTTCTTGAATCAAACTGGCTTGCACTGTTTTAAATCAGGGAAAGTAACATTTATAACATTGGCAGTCTCTCTTTGATTTCTTGATCACTAGAAAATGAATAAAGTTCAATCACATTCATCAGCATTTCAGATATAGAATAATTTGATTAATTAATTATGCAAGGGAAAGAGATGTGGCTAACTTAACATGTGCACAGTTTGATAATATGGAACTCAACCTCAACCCCTCGGCTTAATAATCTCTTGCTTTCATTTAATGTCAAATTTGTTCTTCATTCATGATTGTTGATCTCTTATGTTATTCCTTTTCATCATCATTATTATCATAATTGTAATCACTGTTATAGTAACTTTGTATCTTTCCATGACTCCTAGCTGGAAGGTCATGTCAGAGGTAAAAAATGTCCTCAAAAATTCAGGAGCGCATAACCCACAAAGCACTGACAGTTCTGACACAGTTGCTGTAAAATATCTGGTGTCTCTTTCCTGAAGAAGAGCGTTGTATCTGACTCACTGTGTGATGTTGCTGACATTCATAATGACATCACAAAGCTGGCCAGCAACGGTGACATTGAGCGTGATGTTCACATTGGGGCTGTCGGAGGCAAGACTGTCACCAATGATGTGGACCACGGTGTCTCCCTGAAGGGGGCCAAAGACCGGTGACACCTACCACAGGTGATGGGAGAAACACATCATGAGACACACTTTATTGTCGGTTTATGTAAACTTATATAATGCACTACCCATTTTTTCTACTGGTCCAACCTGTCTGTCAGACCAGTAGGTGCCCAGATTTTCCATCTTTTAATAGTCCATTCCTGAAAAAGTTACTGGTGCGACAGTGATTTTTACCGGTCAGGGACAGTCGGACCAGTGCCAGTGTGTAGCATTGCATATACATACCAGTGTGGACTCACAAACATATGAATGAATGTCACACCTGTGTTTGCTCATCTGCTATACTCACATGTAAAACACACTTGATGTGTAAAATTGCATGTTCATAGATATACACCTAATAACACGCATGAATCGGGCTCATGTTGCATGAGCCTATGGAACTCACTCCCATCTTTTCTCTGTGAAATTGACAAACTGGATGACTTCAAAGCCTCACTCAAGACTCACATTTTTCACCAGGCATTCAATTGCTAACTCTTTTGGAGGAGTCTGCGCCTTTGTAATGTTTCTACAACATATGGCGCTATACAAATGCTGTGGATCATCATCATCCCCATCATCACATATTACATCGATCATCGCCTGCCTGGCAGAAGGGCCCTTGCATGAAATTTCACTCCAAAATCAAATTTTTGTTCCTGACATGATATGACAGATTTCTGAAAGCCCTTTCATTTGAAGCGATCTCATAATTTTTTGTGATTTTTCTAGACCGCAAGCCTTAGGGCCCTTCTGCCAGTCAGGTGACAATTCTAGATGGAATCAAAAATACCAACATGCCTTTGTAAATTCAATTCATCCACTCAGAGACACAACTGTACAAGCTCATTTACATTACATCAATTGGCACTTAAGTGTGCATATCATCTGAACACATGTGACAAGGTATGACAGAAGATAAGTGAATAATGCAAAAGAAAAGTAATGCACCCTACCGGTACATCACACATATGCACCACCAAGACACACAAGCAAGACATGGGGTGGCATATAATGATCCTTACCTCATAGATAACCGGTGCACATGCATCTGTGACCCACTCGGGACCATCTTCTGAGTCCACCTCTTCCTCCGGTATATCGCCCGACGCACCGTCCATGTTCTCGCACTCCGCCTGCGTGGTGCAGACCCCGCCGCACCAGCCGCACCTGTTGGGGTCGTTGGAGGTGACGCAGTCTGAGCAGTGGGTGTAGTGGTCGCAGGTCCTCAGGCCAATCTTGTACACCTGTGAGATGGAGATGACGATGGACCACATTGCAATGCCTTAATTGTCTATATGCCAATCTCTAACTGTCTCTGACTGCCAATGCTATCTATCATCCTTGTTGCACTTCTCACAAACACAAAACTAAATCGTCATGCAGCATTCTCGCCACTATAACATACGGCAGACGGTCTCGTGACCTTTACACATGTGAGTCTCCATGATTACTAAACTGCTTTTAAAGCAATGTAAACTTGCAAGGGGTCAAAGAAACTTTGGCCCTGTGTATGAGGGTGTTAAGGCTGAACAGATCAAAATACACCTGCACCAAAGTTTGGAAACAATTAACGTTCTGCCATTTAGACAAGTCTGTATGATGCCAAACTGCATAATATGTTCCATATGAGCTGTTTGAGTACATTTCATAAGATATTGAATTCATATTGAGTTTTACATTTTAACATATAATGAACCTGACCCAGAATGCAGCCTGTTCCTGTTCTTTCACAGCCATCGCTTTTTCATGAAAGACAAAGATCTTTAATATGAGAATAATATGAGAAATCAGCCTTACATGCATTCATTGCATTTTACATGTACCTTGTTGGGTGTCATCGCAAAGACATGACTCTTGTCAAGGTCAAAGGGCATATCTCGGAGGACTGGTCCATCAGAATCCAGCTTGATCTTCTTGTAGGGAAGGAGTGGGGGCTCTCCTGCAGGTCCTGGGGTGAAGGACAACGGCTCTAGGATGAACTGTCAATGTAGAGATATAATGTGAGACCATTAGCCCGCTGAGGACGAGTCCCAAGTATACTCGGGCAGGCGTCAATGGAAAGGGGCGTTGTAGCAAAATCAAACCATCCTCAATGGGACAAAATTAAAATCAATCATTACCGTAGTAAATATTGGATTCAATCATAGAGCTGTAATAAAACGTTTAAATGTTAATCATGTTTTTTGTTTTTTTGTAATTCAATTCCAACAGAATCTATTACTTTTACATTTGACACCTTAGAATAATGATTGCGATGGATTAAATGTCACTCAAAATACTGCCACAATCTGTTGATGCATATCAACCAGGAACATAACTGTGTGAGCTTAGTACATGCCTGTAGGTCCCGGCCTATATGCAACAGTTATGCAAATAATGACATTTCTATGTCAACATTGTGTCCACTATACTCAACACTATGTGTTAAGTTGCTTACAGAAGTTGCCAAAGTGTATTTTGAGATGATATGACCAGGAACTAAAACTAGAGGCATTTTCTGTCATCAACTGAATAAGATAACTACACAAATACATACCCATACACACTGCACAATCATTTACTAGTACACATCATACTTCTTGATCGGAAGTACATAATATGCTTATAAAATAGCTACACATGACAACAAGATAGAATCTAAAGCAGCAAATGGAAAGACAAATTATATATGACACAATGGACTTCTAAATAAAATGTAAAAAGTTCAAGTTGCTTTCAGAATTATCCACAGAACTGACTTGAAATTTCAGTGAGTCACTTCCCAGAACTATGCTCAAAGCTTTTCTAATCTCAGTGACCTGTTTGTCACACAGGCTGTTATTTCCTGGATCCTGGATGGCAAGATTAAATGACATTTTGCCCTCTCCCTTCCTAATGATCAGATGGAAAAGGGAAAGAACAACAACGATGGCACTTCAGAAGCCAAGTTGTGGTAGGAAGATCTGAAATTTGACATCAGAGCATCTAGAGTTAGTCTGTTTCTGTGTTAATATATCAGAAAGCACACAAGGAATACTTGAACAGTTCCAATATACTCAGATGGGAAAAGTTCACTTTCTTTTCATTTCTTTTTTACATAAAGCAAAGACAGCCATATATGTAAGTTTACATGCAAATCCCACGTCAAATATTCAATCTATCTCATTGAAAAAAAAACCCACAAACAAACAGACAATTCTTCCTTAAAGGTCCTGGGATGTTTACCTTTGGGAGCAGTGATTAAAAAAAATATTCAAGATATCACATCTGATGCTGAGGACCACGCATAGGTCAGTTGTATCACAAAATATCCTCCCATATAAAATTTTTGCAATAAAGCCTAAAATATAAGGGGATATCTCTGTTTTTCTCAATAAACCATAACTGTAGATGGTTTAATCTGCAAACATTTTTATTATAACTTTTGTTCACATTTTGTATATTTGACAATGCTTAACATCGGTTATACTAATTCAAATTTTTACATTGGTTGTTTCTATCCCCAACTCATATTTTAGAACTATTTCGAAGCACTAATGCTGGGTTTTTGTTTTATCTGCAAATTAAATTATGCCTTCATTGCATTTTCATCCTGATACCCCATATATCTGACACGGTTTGATGTCAAAGTTTACTCACTGTCTTCAAACTCTCATTTAAAGTTCATCATAAGAGAAAATTAATGTCTTAGTAGTAAATAGATATGGTAGTAAAATCGAATTCCAAGTATGATGATAATGTATAACGATACATAAGAGAAAATTAATGTCTTAGTAGTAAATAGATATGGTAGTAAAATCGAATGCCAAGTATGATGATAATGTATAACGATACATATTGAACAGGCCTATATATATCGCCCTGTTGCATGGCAGTGGAACATGAATGGGTGGAGGTCTGCTAAGTCAAGTAATGATTATCCATGGTGAACTGACAGAGAGTTAACCATTGAAGACTAGTCCCGAGTATATACTGTAAAAGTTGTTTCTTTCGCGTACAGAAACTTTCGCGGTTTCCATTAGTGCCGACTTTTTCTTGTGTGTTTAAATTCGCGGTCGGTAATGATAGCGTTGTAACAAGCGACGAGTTCAAAACATTTTCGCGTGATGTTAAATTCACGGTTCAACCTCAAAGCGCGAAAAGCGCGAAAATAAAACCACCGCAAAAGACACCACTTTTACAGTACTCGGGCAGGTGTCTATGGGAAATGGGTGTTGTAGCAAAATCATACCATCCTCAACGGGTTAAGGGTGTACACAAAATATTATAGGTACTGTATACGGCACATATTTTGAAAGGTTTTTATTTTCACAAATTTGCTATTTGTGTGCTTTTCACAAATTTAACAACACATGAATATAGGAACTCTGGTCAAGATACGAGTGTGACATACATGTACATGCGTACATTTTCTCCATCCATTACTGTACTTCACTCGATCGCAAATTTAACCACTTGCAAAAGTGGTGGGAAGTCTCGATTCACAAAGAATTACTAGGCTTGCTAAATACACTCAGCAAAAAAAAAAAAGAAAGTACACTTTTGCAAGTTTATATTCCTCATAGAATTTTTGGCTAAATATTAATGTATTATATACCATATGAAAGGTAATTTAATTGGCTATCAACATGGTAAGTCAATAAAAAGTGAAACTTTACACATGAGTGAACACTTTTGTTTTTCTCTTCCAAGGCGTAAAAGTGAAAATTACAAAAATGAACAAGTTGTTATTCATGCGTAAATGCTCTTCCATATTACAATCAGAACAAAAGATAAATTTAACACAATAAAAAACATGAATTGGTAAAAATGTACCTGTATATGATCTCTGTAATGTTTTTGATGCTCAAAATGTCAATAAAGGCTAAAAACAATGGAGGAAAAAGAAGAATTTTCTGTCAAATCTAAATTCAAATGAAATGAAAGAAGAAGCAATACTAACAAAAATGGTAGGGTTTTGAATTGATTTCTCAATGTAGGAAAATTGTAAATTACATTTGGTTCTTCAATTTGTCCCATGAATTCTTAAATTACAGTGTACTAAAGTGAATGAATGAAATAAAGATATATTGTTCATTTAATCATCATTGGGCTTCCTCCCTAAGTCATTTGAAGTTCGAGTCGACAGAAAACTCTTATTTTCCCCCTTAAGTTTCCCACTTTGATTTCATTTGAGGTTGTAAAGAGATAAAGAGAACAAAAACTTACATATATGCTATTTCAGTCATGTCTCTCATTGTGTTAAACTGGTATTTTGTTATCATTGTTATCGTAAAGGACATATTATGCAATAATTTATGTCAATTTTTGCAATTTTTCTTTTGTGCCTTGGAAGACAAAAACAAATGTGTTCATTCATGTGTAAAGTTTCCTTTTATATTTACCTATCAGGTTGATAGCAAATTGAATTACCCTTTAATATGGTATATAATACATTGATTTTCATCAAAATCTTCTATGAAAATTATGAACTCAAAAAAGTGTTTACTTTCTATTTTTGCTGAGTGTACATGGTGTATAAAGTCTAAGGATGACTGCAGCAACAGGGCAATATGCATCAGTCCTGTTCAAGATGTATCACTGCAATAATTAGAAGGCAGCAATTCTATGCAATCCTATTTGATCTCATAGGAAGTGAGATAAAAGGAAGACAAGACATTTGATATTTGCCTTTTCCATCAACCTATCTCACAAATTTAACAGAATGTAGCATCTAATGATAAGATGATTTCACAATCTGTCTGATACAATATTGCATTATTTTAAAACTGTATGGTGTTTCAAAAAAAGAAAGAAGCACACTCATATACACACACGGTATTTCAGCCAAATTACATTTGTTTTCAATAAATTGAATACTCTTAATAAAACCTCAAGCTCTCTTTAAAACAACTAACATTTGCTCTTCCTGTCTATTCCTTTTGTCCAAAGCTACTATTACCAATGCAATTTTGTGTGTCATCATTTTACAGCTGATTTGAATCCTATATAACAGATGTATGTTGCTCTTATTACACCCACATTGTGATTCATGGAAACCTAAACTAGGAAAGAATGACAGAACGTCGGTCTACCTTTATGGATGGGAAAAGGCAAAATACATCGCATGACAGACTGTGAAATGTGAGCAATATTTTGATAACAGACTTGTCCATATATATGAGAAAAACATGTCATATTTCATAAAACAAAATTATCATGGTCCGCCGACACATTTCATAGTGAACAGCTGAGAGACCTTAATTCTACAAATATGTAGAGAGAGAGAAAGAGAGAGAGAGATAATGAGAGCGACAGACAGGTGGACAGATGTACCATGGGATGTATAAACACTCAAGAAGATATTTTGTGTGATTACAGTATAGTGATGTAAACAATTTGTCAAATAAACTTATATAATACCTCTCTGCACGCTCATTACTGTATTAAAAATGATTGTTCACGCAGTTTGCAGGAATATGTCTGTTACAGGTGATTTTGTTTATCCGAAAATGCAATGAGGTTCGATCATTTTTTCAGAACACACACATTTTGTACATTTAGGTCCTAGTAGATATTCATTATCCAAACGTGAAATAAGCCTTTTCGTTAATCCGAATATTCTAAGATTGATTTGTCCTAAGCGGGATTAGAAACCCGGGCCCGTTTCTTGAAACTTCGCGTTTCATTATAATGCAACTAAAAAAAATCAAATGCAGGTGTATCAAATCAAACACAACTTTGCAACTAAATGCAAGTGTGTTGCTGTCAAAACTTGCATAAGATAATCATATGAACCTAGAAAATTGTACGAAACTGAAACTCAATTGCATTAAAAAGCAAATCTAAAAATCAAATGCAAGTCCTTCAAATCACACTTAAATGCAAGAGCGTTGCAGAAAAGTCTTGTGGTTTTTGTATTAAACTAGAAACTGCATTTAAAGGGGATGGCTAGTAACTGATCAGTGGGAATGCTGGGGGATGGTTGTTCCAATTCTTGTGGGATTCATTTAAGAATACATTATATATCTATCGTTGTGTGAAAATTGTTTGCTTCAGAACGGTCTCATATTCAAGTAATGTGAAGTTTAATGTTTCCAGGTTAGCATGTCTGCACAGTGACGGGGCACTAAAGTGCATGCTCTAGTTTCTGCTGGGGCGAGGCACCACGCATCTAAAGGTTTATGACGTAACAAAGGCTCCTATACTGGGAAATTGGGCGATTTTTCAGTGGGTGGAAATCACTCATCTCTATGGAAGAGCAAGATCATAGGTAGAAAGTAACTGCTTGGTGGAGGTCTGCGCTCTCAGAGTGCTTTTCTAGTTATTATTTATATCATTCTCATCACTATCACAACTATAATGATCACAGCTATAATTATAGTAGCAGTGATAGTGATAACAGTAGTGGTGATAACAATGTATATAATTACAATACTAATGATGTCAGTGGTACCATACAAATATGTTTATACTACTATATGATGATAACAACTTTTGTAATAATCATAATACCATCAGTAACAGTACTACATACTGATAGTTATGATTCATTTTGTTGTTTGATTATGAATTTATCCATTTCTGAACCTGACTCTTGCATAAGTGTGATGGACAGGCTTCTTTTTATCTTACAGTTATCACAATGATAGGTAACCTTAGCAAGATACAACACCTACCACCTGATCAAATGGAATGATCTTGCACAACTGCCAGAATGATATTAAAAAGCCAATGTTATAAAACCGTACATCTACAATGATAAACACTGCATACTGTACACTGACAAACTGCTAATAGCATACATGAGAAAGACTACAGTTTGATTTCCTCATTATACCGTAAAGTTCCGTGTATAAGACGCACCCGTATATAAGACGCACCCCTAATTTCGGACCTAAAATTTAAAAAAAAAAACACACGAAAATGTCCACGCAAATATTGCGTGTGTCATACATATTATTTCAGCTCAATATTTCCCTAGAATGCAGCATGTATTTGCTCTATTTTTCGTTTCCTTTTATATTTTCTTTTAACGGTATTCATCGGGTATCAACAAAATATGGAAGACGCAAAATGCGAGACTTGTCTCGGTACTCACTTGCTATTGTTTCGCCTTTCAATCGTGGTACATGTGTCATGCATATCGTACTCATGTGTATACAGTACGATCTTTGCTGTCATACATAGCAGAGGGTGTCTCGCATATTGACGCATGTCAGACTGGAAGGTTCATCACGAAAAATAAGAAAAACATCAACAAGTGTAGCAGAGGGATCATACGGCAAGACGTACGGTGCGTACGGTAATTACACTCATGCACTGTTACCAGTAACATGTGTGTCTATTGTACCATGCTTGTATGCACAGTGCTGGCCTTTTGCAAAAGGCAGCTCGCTATAATTTCAGCACACGCACACAGAGAGCAATGGACTTGCACACACAGCGCGCAACGGGTTAGCGCGCTTCGATCCGATCGCTGTGTGCACGCGAGTCCATTGCAAAAGCCTCTCTGCAGCTGCTGCCTGTGCCAAAGGCTTGCTACTAGCTAGCTACAGCACAGTGTAGCTATATGCTATATATCTAGCTGGTCTCGCACTCGTGAAATGAAGAGCAAACGAACGGCATGGATATGCATGCATGCTTCACACATCGTTCATATTTACGGTGACATAGTGTCGATCCTACTCCGTATTTTACAGCTTTTGTCTATGGTCATATTGATACTAGTACATTGATAAGTTTTACAGTATCGGTAATTTAGTAATGATACCTGTACATCGCGTATTCCAGCTACTAGGTTGGCTGTTGGTAGCTTGGTAGACTGACATCGGTAGCATACAGCAGTGCTGTTACAGCTGTTGTCTATGGCCAGATTGATACATCGTTACTGCACAAGGCCGATGTAAGTGTATCTCGTATTTGCAGCTTTTGTGGGTGTCCAGATTGAAAGATCGCTCTTTTATCCGTAAGTTCTAGTGATTGCTTACCTTCCAAACGTCGATGGGCATACATGGCCCCAAGTTGGCCTTATAAAATTGGGTGTACATGACGGATTTTTTTCCTCGATTCGACTGTACCCGTGTATACGACGCACCCCCGATTTTCAACGGTTTCCGACGAAAAAATAGTGCGTCTTATACACGGAACTTTACGGTAGTTCTAGCCCTAGCACTGTAGGCCTACTCCCATACCTCTCCTGCTGTCACCTACACGTTTCTACCTATCTAAGATTAAGAAATTAGCATTATATTATATACAGTCAAACCTGTCTTAGCGGCCACCTGTATATAGCGGCCACCTGTCTATAGCGGCCACTGAAAAATCCCCCCGAGAGAAAAGCCCTGTTAAAGACCCTGTGTATAGCGGCCACCTGTCTAACGCGGCCAGCGGCCACAAATTTTGTTTCCCGCGGTAGCTTTTAACCTGTCTATAGCGGCCAAAGAGATGATAATTCAGCGTGTTTTTCTGCTTTTAGTAGCCGTACCAGTCATTCATGGGCAACTTTCAGTGATCGCCATCACTGCTTTCATCGCTCATTTAGAATCAAGCTTTCTTCACGACTGTACACATGCTACTGTGCAACAATAATTATTTCAAGAACACCGGCATTGTTCAATGCATGAAGCACATGTGTGCATACATACACACATATACATGAACATGTACCCGGTACTAATAGATGTATACAACGTTGATAAATGTGTACATGTACATTTGTAGGCAATGCACTCAAAGTTGGATAACCTGTCTATAGCGGCCACCTGTTTATAATGGCCCCTTTTTCGTTTCCCTTGGGTGGCCGCTATAGACAGGTTTGACTGTATATATATATTGCAAGAGATAGTTCCCTTCCCAAACGTGCGCAGTGCCTCATTGTGGGTAGCATATACTGAAAGAATAAGTCTAATTCTAAGTCTAAGTCTCATAAGTCTAATCACCCTAATTTCTTTCAGTATATATATATAGATAGATATATATTGATAGATGGATATTCATGCTTATATAGAGCAATGAGAAACTGTGAATTATACAATGTACCCTGAATATACAAGTGTATATATTACATTATACAGTGTATTATGATACATTTACATATTTCATGTACAGCTGCAATATGTTTGTAATCAATTTTTGTATTTTATCTAACTTTTATCTACTTGTATTTTATCTATTTGTATCTTTGTATTTGTCTATTTATCTATTAAATGATATCTCACGTATCTACATCTCTCCCTCTTTCTCACTTTATCTCTCTCTCTTCTGTCTGTCATCTGTCTGTCTATGTCTTTCTCTCTCTCTCTATCTCTCTCCAATGATGAGAATGATATCATAGAGAGGTATAAATGCTCCAAGGCTTATACACAACCCCTGAGCAATATTTGACAAAGATTCTGCTATGTAGATTCTGACTACTACAAGCCACAAGTCGAACGATCTCCTGGCAAGCTGGTATTGTGTATGAGACTATAGAGTGACTGCTGAGTTATATGATCGAACCCTATCTCATGAGGAAGTGAATGGGACAGAAGCCCATGGACAGGAAGTCACCTGTGAAATTTACAACCTGTCACTTTCTGGTTTGTGATCACTCCCCTCATTCATTTCTTCCTGTTGTGCCCATATATGTTTATACAGATTTCATGCCACTGGTTGACTAAGTGTGGCCGATATGTGGATGAAGAAATACCCTAGCTGTTGAAAGCTGTCATTCTGCCACTTTGTTCAATTAACTCCAATGTCAATGAATTTATTTCGGCAATTTAAAGGGCATGTAATTCAATTCACAAGGGGGTCATTTGAATCATTACAACCAGTTTGTTTCTGTTATGCCATCCCCAAATGGCAATTTGATGGGTCCCTGGACATATAAGGATGATTATGTTCCCTTTGCCTCACATTGCCACTGCCCTTGTTATGAGTTAAAGTTGCCTATTTGGTTGACTCAATGACAGTCTGAATAGGAAATAGGCTAATTGAGGCAGGAGATCTAGATGGAGTTGCGAGGACACTATTTTGTTTGTCACCTAATTTCATACCAGCAAGTGCTGGGTAAGACGAGAAAGCAGCTCACAATACAAAATGAAAGGACTGAGCTCATTCAGAGTGTAATACTATTCCTCATAATGGATGAATTGGCTTGAGTTGTTGAATATATGCACTTACATGGTAAAGTGCATGGATTATGTAAAGTGAGCTTTGTGGTGTCCATGCGATAGTTCTTAGAAATACTGTTTGTATTCTATCTGAGTAGCTGGTGCAAGAGCTGATTTTTAGCGACTGCAAAGTCCCAGTTCCCCAAAGTTCCCCAGATGCTGCTCAGATTCCTTAATTGAGCTGCCACTCGATCTGAAACTCTTTAACTCTTTATGTGCCACGTTCGCAAGTCTGACTCAGCCGGTGGCGTGCCAATTAAGTTTGCATATTCTGCTCAAACGCACAAACCCGCCAAAACCGACTGATTAATCACAAAATGCCACAGTACATTTAAAGCCTTTGTCGCAATTCCATTCCTGCTGCATGTAGCTTGCATTTTATGTGGTGATTGACTATCAATCGGTGTTCCTTACTGGATTTGCGAGTAAATTCTAAGTTTCTGTCATTGTTTTGTGTGCAAAAGTCATGTCTCTACAATAAAGTAGCTACAGGCCATTTGAAAGAAAAACAATCATAGACTTGATAGATTTGTCATACAAGTCATATCACAGCAAAGTTTGGCATTTTCTCTACAACTTTACACATTACAATGTCCAGGGTAACAAAAATCTTTACAAGTTACATAGATTTGAAAAACAGAATGTTTTCCCGAAGCATGTTAACATTGCTGTCTCAGAATAATGTGGCACACAGGGGGTTTGCACCATGGCAAATAAAGAGTTAAGGAATATAGCTCAGCTCTTATCAGAAAGAATACAAGCAGTACTAGGGAATATCACGAGGTCACACTGCAAACTCACTTTACATAATTACCACTATAACTTGCCCCAAATATGTCACCTATTTCACTAATGAATAAATGATATCGACACACAACACATAATTTATAAATACTAAACAAATTTTACAGGACTGTCATTTGCAACTTTGTAGACAAAAGACACAAACACGCAATCACACACACACACACACACACACACACACGCACAAACACACAAGCAAAATGTCTTTTGGGTTTAGAGTGAAGTTACAAGATCAACTGTATTAGAAAAAAGGATTTTTTAACTGAATGTAATTATTTTTATCATTTATTTATTTATGTATTTTTTACTGAAGGGTTGGCCTGTTCAGTTTTGTAAAGCTGCTTTCCAAAGGCACTCTGAAGTAGTAACAAACATTCTACATGAAAATACACAATACAGATACATTTAACCTTGTAAATGACAAACATTGAGAGTGGATTAATGATAAATACGTATATATCTGAAAAAAATATGTAGATATGTGGATATCACAATATTCAGGGATTACTCGAAATGAAATAGGCACCAGGAAATGCGCATCCCTTAAAGAGGAAAGCCAGTCCAAATATATGTTAGTCTGATGAAAAAGAGTAAAATCTTCTGAGTTCAAAAGTAAAAAATTTGACTGAAATGGAATGAAAAATAAGGAAGTTGTGACATTTTGAAGTTTTGCTAATTTTTGCAAAATATTTATTGTACAGTGGATATAAATAATGCAAATGAGTGAGCTAACCATGCCATAACCTCACAATTTTCCACTGTTCATGTCAAAAAAAAAAATGATGAAAATTAAATGTTTCTGTCATTGAAGTCTAAAACATGATGTTATTCCTGGTTAAATAACTTCAGAATAGCAAAAAGTTAGATATACTGGGATTTGAGCCTCGCGCATAATTGCGTTTGAATGAAAAACTGGATATTTCAAAATTTTATGTACAATCTATATGGCAAGTAGTGAGGAGATGACATGCTCACTTTGCCATTTGCATATTCATATTGACCGTTCAAGAACTGTCTTCTGAAAAATTCTTGAAACTTAAAAATGTCATAACTTCCTCATCTTTCACCCAATTTTAATCAAAATTTTACAGTTGAACTCGTAATATTCTACTCTTTCTTATCAGAATAACTTATATTTGGACTAGATGTTTTCATTTAGAAACAGTAAACAGAATGTAAATAATGCTTCTCTTCCTCGCTGCTAAGTGCAGTTTGAGATGAAATTTACCACACTGATTGGAGCAAAAAGAGAGCTAATTTCTTTTGCTTCATACTGTGTTGATAAAATCTTCATAATTAAATCACAAACAATTAGTGTAATCATGCATTAAAAACTTTAAATTCAAACTGGCAGAACTCAAATGATCGAAAAAGACTGCTCTGATGTTGGCATGAATATCTGTTTCCAAAATCTCTACA
This sequence comes from Diadema antillarum, assembly GCF_040938485.1. NCBI lineage: Eukaryota > Metazoa > Echinodermata > Echinoidea > Diadematoida > Diadematidae > Diadema > Diadema antillarum. Next base: position 2,244,857 of record NW_027271462.1, read on the forward strand.
TCATTTGCCTTGCTTGATTACAAAATCATGCAAAGATGTATCAATGTACTTTTTGAATAAAGCAGTCAAAATCCTATGTATCTACCAAAGAGTTTTTAAAGATTCATCTTGCACAGCTTTGGGTTTCAAAGACAGTTCACCATCCACTGAACAGTGGTGATAGAATATTTTTGTCCTGCAACAAGGGTTCAAAATTAGTAAGCCAGTATATTTACCAATCTGGTTATCTCGTTGAGAAGTTAGGAAGAGCTACTAGTATACAAACAGCTTTACCATGCAGGTTCACTTCCAATGACCAAATCACTGTGTGGGTGATCATCACAATGTTGATGAGTTTTCAGCGATTGGCACAAGCACTGTATAGGTTGGCTTATTCAGATCTCTAAGTTACTGACCTCTTTTACGTACATGGATTTCATTATACACAAGTGTGAATATATTTTATGGATGGAGATGGAAACAATATATGGACAGATAGATAGATACATTGATAGATTGATAGATTGATAGATTGATAGATTGATAGATATAAATATATATATAGAGAGAGAGAGAGAGGAGAGAGAAAGAGAAGGAAAAGAAATGAAAATATCAACATTTTGTTTTCATTGCTTTCTTTCTTCAGAATTTCCCTTCTTTTCTTTCACTTTCCCCTTTGTGATTTTTCTTCCTCCCTTTCACATGCTTTTTTTTCTGCTAGCGCTTAAACATTCAATGTGATAATGTGCTATATATTCAAGTATTGTGAATTATTATTATGCTTCGAAATGCTGTACTTTCCTTATCATATGATATAATCATATCATTGTGTGTGTATGTATATATATATCGTCGGGTGCCCGTGCATTGGCCGTTAACGCAATACAAATTGTATTGCATTAACGGCCAATGCACGGGCACCCGACGATATGTAAAATAATATGATCACATCATACATGTATGTATATACAGACAGATCTGTATACCAATCTTCCTAAAATCAGATGTTGCTTCAATGTATTCAAATATCTTAGCACTTTGCAGGAAAAAAAAAAAGACTAATCGTAACAGTCTTTGGGCTGTCTAGAACAATCCTTTGATCAGTTTCCAACGTACCTCATCACTGCCTAGGGGAAAATAAGACAGGATCAACTGTGTTCCTCGAGGGCTTGATAAACAATGTCCAAACTTCTCCAAATACTTTTTTTCTCTATTTATCAGCCATGTGGAAATCTATGGCCAACTGGATACCAGCCTAGTGGTACAGGTGACTAGATTGACAAACCACTTGTGCAAATGTTTTTGTAATTTCTTAGCCAGTGTCAAAAACACCTGTCTGCAGCTATCTGTATCTTCCTGTCTTCTATTTACACTTTACCCAGGCCAGAAGGAGAACAAAGATTTCTGTTCATGAAAAACTGACTGTTCACAGTGTATTGCTAATCTGATTTTTTTTTTGTTTCCTTTACCCTTATTTTCTAATTTTTTTTTGTTTTGTTTTTATTGTGTTAGATTATCAGAAAATAATAGTACAACAAATTCTGGTCTCATTTCAGCTGTGCATTTACTGAATACTTTCTTTTAACCCATTGAGGACAGTTTGATTTTGCTACAGCACAAATTTCCAATAGATGCCTGCCTGAATATACTCGGGACTCGTCCTCAACTAGTTAAAGGGGTTAATGCATAGATCAGATTATCACTGAACAGATAATTCCGCTTTTGGTATGTATCTCTACAAGATATGTATGCTGCCACTAGAACTGTCTGTCCAAATAAGCACTTTGCTACAATAAACATAATACATTTTCCCAAACATACCTTTGCTATGAAAACAAACAAACAACTGACAGTTGCTGAAAGGTGATATTCAATTAACACATCCATTGTTTAAAGAAATGACTTCATCTATTTTGTATATCAATGCAAAATTTCATTCACTGGAGTTATGGCATTGCGTTACACACAAAACCAGTACCAACAATCCCATGACACCCGATATGAAAATTTCTGATGAAATTATCATGGAAAGATACAAACAAGCCACACCATTCATCATCAAATAGTTATACAAAAACCATAGACACTATATGAATATATATTCTCATTTATGATATTAATAATACAATATATCTTGTTGCCCCCTCCCCATTTTTAGAAGACTGTCCCCTAAGCTACCCCAATCCTATCTACCCCCCCCCCCCAAAAAAAAAAAAAGTTCATGCTAAGTATTCTTGGGCAGAGTTGAGTGCTCTTCACTGTTCTCAAGCTTTGTTCAGCAAGTCACTGTAGCAAAGTAAAATGAAACCTATTAAAGGTACAGTTTACCTTTGGGAACAGTGATTTAAAAAAATTTCAAGATATGACATTTAATGCATATGTTTCGGTCTGTTGTACCACAAAACATCCTATCATATAAAATTTTCGCAATAAAGCCTAAAATATAAGGAGATATCTGTATTTTTCTCAATAAACCGTAACTGTAGACGGTTTAGTCTGGAAACATTTGTATCATAACTATTGTTCTTATTTTGTATACTTAACAATACTTTACATCGATTTCACCGACTCAAATTTTACAGTGGTTCTTTCTATCCCTAACTCACATTTAAGAACTATTTTACAGCATTAATGCTGGGTTTTTGTGTCATCTGCAAATGGTAAATTATGCCTTTAAGATATGCACTGACCTTGTGTATCATGCCAGACCTTGTTCCCAAGACCGTGATGGTATCCCTACCCATGGGCATGACAGTGATGGAGGTGTAGTGGTGACCGTGGCCGCCACCCCTCAGGTAGTCATAGGAGCGGAGGCTAGCATCCGCTTCGATAGGATGCAGGTCTCCTGTCCCACAAAAGCTTTCATCAACCAACCTGTACTGTTGAGAGTGTGTGAAAATAAGTGTGCCTACATTAGCAATTACTTATATCTTTTTCAAAACTCACTGTTCAGGTTACTACCTTTTGCATTGTACATAGAAGATTCATATTATTCAACTCTGTATTCATTGTGGTCTTTATCTGTTTAATATTGACACTGCTCTGTTCATATATTCAGTCAGTTATCATATCTCTTTATTTATTCATTTATCATTTCTTTCATTCATTAAGTCTGTCATTTCTGTACTTGTTTTTAACTTTAACCATTATCTTCTTTGACCTAGACCTGGTAGTATGGAGGTGTATAAATCATGATGGCAAGGCACAGAATGCTACTCACTGTGGCATATGCACAGGGTTTATTTGGAGAGAAGTGTCTCAGGCCTTGGTATCCATAACCGTTGAAACATCCTTGGAGTCCCTCGCGAATTTTCCTAGACACTTTCTTCATGGTGAAAATGCAAAGAGCCGAGTGTCCCGTTGGCTTGTTGGGAGAACTCTCTGAGCTCTCGGCAAAGATGCCGTAGAGGGCGTACTCATCGGGAGCAGTTCTTAGTCTCTTTGCCATGTCAGATCCTACGGGCCCGAAATGTGCAGCCTGGAGCAAGTTGTAAGTACGTGTGCGATCACGACTGATGCACTGCAGTGGGATTTCAGTGTAAGAGTAGTAACCTGTAGAACGACCAAATTTTTAATAGTTAGCACACAGAAGTTCAGTTAACAGATGCAAAAGGTACCTGATTAATCAAGATATGATGTTGGCTTTGGCTCATATGATAGGAAAAACATTTTGGAATGCCCAAATGTTTGATTGAGGATTTTGTATTTTACAATGAAAAAAACCCAAAAAACTGACATTGTGTCGTTTTCTGGTAGAGGGCCCTAAGGTGTGCGGGCTTACAAAAACTCACATAAACTGATGAAAGAACATATCAAAGAGCTTTCAAAACTCTGGTCAAATCATGTCATGAACAAAAATTTGATTTGGGGTAAAATTTAATGCCACGGTTCTTCTGTTGAGCTGGCTGAGATTAGTTCTATTTGTGCCTTTGTTGTTGCTGGTAGATACACTACTACAGCTAAAGTCTGTGTTGTTGTTGTTGTTGTTGTTGTTGTTGTTGTTGTTGTTGTTGTTGATGATTTTTTTTTAACATTTATTGCCACAAGGTTTCTCATTATAATGAAGCTATGCTGAACGTACAATATCTCATATGAGTTGTCATTTTTGATAAACATGCAATTTCTTGGTAGTCTCCTTTGAAACCTGCTGGAATGAAGTTTTGGTTGAGGTCTGCATAACTTTCTGGCATAAAACACTCCCACAAACACACAAGGTCACAAAGCACAATTTAATGTGGTTTATGAAAAGATGTGAAGATAATTTTGTAAGTTGCATTCATCTCCACACAAAGCACTGATCAAAGAGAAGCTCCAAGGCTCAGGCTACTTCTCTTACCACATCACAACCATAGCAGAACTATCCCAATATCATTTCCCACATGTACATTGTATGAGAGTCATTATAAAACTTGATGTGAGTAAAAAAAAAAAAAGCACCCTTCCCCACTGGCTATCAGCCCCCCCCCCCCCCCCCCCCCCACAAAAAAAAAGCTTTCTATATCTTGTGATCACACTCCCATTTTCTACACTAGCTGCAAATGGTTTTGTTGCTCAATTGCATTTGACACTTGTGATGACTCATCTACTCCAAGGCTCTGTCCACAAGATCTGTTGCTTTTGCATATCATACCAAATTTGATGGGACTATCTAACTTCAGATGAACTAAAAAGGGAATCTCGTTGAGTTTTTACTTGTACCATCACCCTGTGACTTGATTTACGATTGAAACAATGTTTTTTTGCAATGAAATTCTGTCTCTTTCTCTCTCATTTATATCTTACGCTTACATTCTCAACAAACCTAAAATATGCATAAGATGGCAATAAACCTTCCTAAATTCCCTATTTTTACCAAATTTGTTTATCTTTTTTCATTGTAATCAAGTGTCTGTCATCACCCACCTATGTCATGTGAACAAATGCGCACCAGTCTACTTTCATAGGCCTCTTGATCAACATCTACCCTCTGCACCGTAGTGAAGTACTTGAACTCATCCCATGAGAATCCGCTGACGTATTCAATGGGGTAAGTATGTGCATACTCCTCCCTCAAGTCAATAAAAGTGTACCGCCCGAATTCAAGCTCTTGATACGCGAGGTCGAGAGTCCAGCGGTTATTGTGCTTCCGCAGACACTTTGTGGACACAGCGTGCTGGCGAATCAGGGTGCCGTTGAAGAGTGGGTTGAAACTCATGGCAGTGTAGATGCCCTGCACGTTGTCCGTCCTACCTCGGTAGTTGGACGTGGTGGTCCCAAAGAAGGCGATGACAGATTCGCCGATCCCGAGGGAGGATTCCTCGTAGTGGTCGACGTCGTGCACCCTGGCTTCCACGGTCTGGATGTCCTCCAGGCGATGGAGCACGCACGTTCCATTGAAGGCAGTGCCGCAGGCCATCAGGAAGTCGTTCTCGCGATCGATCAGGAGGACCCTGTTCTCATTCTCTCCGGACCCATCTGGTAGGGCGCAGCCATCTTCTCCTCTCACACAGAAGTTGGAGATGTCAGCTGTGATGGAGCTCTGTGCAGCAATCAACGATAGATTTGAGTTGAGGTGATAGACAAAGTTTGTGCCCCCAAGGTACAGGTTTCCTGTCATTTCGTCCATTATGGCGTGCTGAACAGGAAGTTCGGGTTCAAAGGCCATCAAATTGTCAATGCTCAGTTGGCCTGCAGTATGTCTGATAATCAGCTGACATATCAGCAAAAGAACCCAAAGTCTGCAGTGCATTTTGAAGGCTATTGGTAGATGTGCCATGGTGCTGAAACGGTTGTGTGCTGGTCTCGAGAAACAGAATTTCACATTCACTGTTGTGTATGTCAATTCTACATGGTCTGTAAAGAAAAAGAAAGAAAATAAATAAAACATCTATGATATATTGCCTATTCTGCACAGGAAGTCTGAATAAATCACAATCACATGATTGATATTGAAAGTGAGCTGTGAAAACCACATAATAGGCTGTTCTCTTCCAATCTTTAATCCTTCTCTTGTAAAAAAATGTCAACACGTGCACTCCCACATAGTTCCATTACATCATTTATGAGCAGAAGTGGTTGTGAGTATGTTTATTACTTTTGTACTTGAAATAGATGTTGTAGTTCTGGTTGTTGTCATAATGAAAGGTGGGTCCCACTTTTGTTTTTAAAATTTTTAATTTAAAAACTATACCACCTCTTTCAACCTTCAATTCCATGAAGGGTGTTGGAAGTTTTGAGTCCGAGTAATGCACAGCAATGAGCAGCAATTAAATTCTCTTCAAATCTCAAGATGGTTACCAGATCAAACTTTAGGATATTTTAAGTGCATTTTCTTTGATACTACTAAAATATGTCAATGCACCAACTTTTTCCTTCAAATGCCAAGATTAGTCTGATATGCACAGATTAATAATGGAGATGACTGTCACATGATATTGGCTTTCTTTATTAACCATCTTTCAACGGTTCTCTGCTAGACAGTGGATACAAATCACTTTCATTTCATTGCAGGCTGGAACGATCAGTGCCCTAAATCAGTGAACAATCCAGCAAGATCAAACACTATTTGTTTGCTTAAATGTAATAAAAGTTACTCAGTAGTTTAAAAGTATGGCTTTTGTCTCGGTTTATATTCTCCCAATGTTCTGTATTAAATATGTTCTTTTTCCCTCCACATTTCTTTTTTTTTTTCTATACGTTGAATCTATTGTGCTGAGTTTCTACTCTTAAATTGTATGCACAGACTTGCAGAATGATAGCCACTGTCTGAGCAAGTTCCTTTTATTGCCATTTTGAAATGAAATAAAAATGAATGAATGAAAATGCTACGGCTTGGGTCTCTTTAAGATGCCACCAGGCATTCGGCATCTCTCACCCCAGAGGGCTGCCTGGGACTTCCTCCTTCCGGCCTTTCAAACTTACAACGAGAATTCCCCAGGCAAACTTTCAGTCCCCCTGAGCTCTGACTAGTAAACAAACAGGGCAGAGGGCTGTTTGAGACGTGTGGGCGGTTGGACATATGAATAAAAACAGTTTTCATATTGATTTAAAGCCTGAATATAGTTTTGGCACTGCAAAACTATGTATACATGTATATACATATTCATTTTTCTATTTATTTTTTTGAGGGAGGGCGTGGAGAGACACACAAACACACACACACACACAGCTTTTTCTGCATCTTGTTCCTCATTTAATTCAATTTGCCCAATGCTGTACATCACAATGTGTTGACAAGCAGAATCGAAACAAATCACATAAATTGTGTCCAACCAATGAAGATATACAGAAAAAGAGACAGAGAGAGAGAGAAAGAAATATATTTAACAAACTTTGCATGTATTGGTTTCCACAACAAGTCCTGCAAAACATTACAATAACGACTTTGACTACACCAAGTTTTGTCATGCAAAAGTTTCCCTACACGCCTTCTTGCACCTAATGCTTTGTCTTCATTAATGTGGTTTTGAAAGGAAGTCACAGTTTATATTTAACAATCCTTGGTAAGTATTCTTAAAACAATGCTGGACCAAGATGTGAGATTGAGAGTCATTTAATTAGCTTTAATGCCTGCAGAATGTTGAAAATTACGTGATTGAAAGTTCCTTTTGATGTTATGTATTCATGTAAGTGTTATGTATATTACTTTGTATTACTTTATATGGAAATAAAATCATTTTGAATTGAGAAAAAAATAACTTTCATATTAACTCCTCAGGTCAGTTTGTTATTGTTGCATATCCTGAACGAATTTAAATACACATGTACATTCCTATATCATGTACGGCAAAGATTTGTTACCATTACTTTGTATATTTTATTAAGGATATAGAATATCTTCCACAAATGTGACCATGCATCACAAAACCAACAAAAAGTCTCACATACTGATTTTGTGTGAGGACTGAAAATAGGGAAAATGGGTCAGCCCAGCCAATCTTGATTATTTAATATTTTCTGAAAGAGCAAGTCTTAATTCTTCTACATCATACTAAAGTTATGATCATATAACAAACAGGAAATTCTGGTTTTAGCAGTTTTTCTCAAATACTTTTTTTTTTGGTAAAATGTGATAAGGTGAGTCTTTAGAGTTCCCTTTTCATTTCTTAAAAACCCTGTCCACACCCTTAACTTTTAACTCTAAAAACTTGGGAAAGGATGATGCTACTGCTTTGAAAGTTGGCATTAATCATCTACAGAATGTGTTGATAAAGCATATTCAACTTCAGCTTAATCCAATGATCCCTTCATTATTGATGCTTCAGTGGTTTACATCCTGTTTTTTGTTCCATTCATCACACAGCTAGCACAGCTTGGTAAAGATTAAACACCTAGTAAGACCCTAAATTCAAGAGCCTCTTTTCTCTGTTCATGCTTTCTAGAGTGTGTGTTTTCTGTCCAAAATTAGGAAAGGTTAGGAGAGTCCATTTGAATTGAGTTACAAATACATCATTTTAAAGCTTAAAGTCTACTCTTTAAGAATCTGCCCTTAACTAAAAATCCATGTCTAGCAACTTTTTGTTGGTTTTGTGATGCAGGGTCACAAATATAACAATTGGGGAATTATTCTCATACTCACTCAGCAGCAGTACAAGAACTTGACAAGCCTTGCTACCGGTTACAAATGTGATAAGGAAACGGGAATGTGTGTGCACTAGTTTTCGACCTTGACTTCGTCAAAACCGTAACATTTGCATTCTATTTTGACTATAATTTGCTATAGCAGGAAGTGTCTGAGTATATGTGTGTTGTAACTGTCATTCCATGAGGCTCCCATAAAAAATGTGTGTGTGTGAGCTTCATGTACTGAAAGAGTTCATTGAGGATGCTCATAAAAACGCTGGTTTGCAATCATGCATGGCATAATACAGTGCAATGGAATAGAGTTAGAAAAGCATTAACAGTGGCGGATCCAGGGGGAGTCCACCAGGCACCCCTCTTATTTTTTTAAAACAAGAGAAATAGAAAGAAAAATGGGGAGGGGTACGTGCGCCATCCCCCCCCCCCCCTTTAATTTTGCAAAGGCACCCCCTCTTTACGGAATTTCTAGATCCGCCCCTGATTAACATTAAACATTCTTACTTTTTAGAAGGTGCATGTCTTTGGTGGAAAATGTCTCCCCATCATGTTGCATAAAAGACTTAATTTTAGAAGTTTAACTTACAATGACACTATAGCCACAGAATAACTAAGCAACTTTCAGAGTTGTTTTTACATTTGCTCTGATTGTTTGTTGAATTATTATTACCTCTGCCAAGGGAGAGGTTATGTTTTCGTAAACGTTATTTTGTTTGTTAGTTAGTTTGTCCGTGTGCAAAATAACTCAAAAAGTAGTCAATGAATTTGGATAAAACTTACAGAAAAGGATGAGAATGACACAAGTAACAAATGGTTAAATTTTGGTAGTGATCCGAGAATTTTGGGGAATTTATGAAGGATTTTTGGTATTTTGACAAGTAGGGTCAATGAACTTGGGAGTTTAAGCTGCGCATTTTTGAGGTTTTCAAACACGCACTAAAGTGCATGCTCTAATTTCTGCCAGGGTGAGGCGCCCCTTGCAGCTGAGGGTTTATGACATAACAAAGGCTTCTATATTAGGAAATTGGGCAATTTCTCAGCATTATGGCCATGGGTGGAAATCACTGATCTCTATGGAAGAGCCAAACGAGCTTTTCCCCAGTGGTGGAGAGGAGAAAAATGTCTTTGTGAAGAGCAAGATCATCGGTGGAAAGTAGCTGCTTGGCGGAGGTCTGCGCTCTCAGAGTGCTTTTCTAGTTGTAACTGGTTTTTTAAAATCAAAGTGGGCCAGAATGATTCAAACAAAATGGCAAGGTGGGTCTCATTTAGAAAGAGTCACAGTTTCATGTGAAAGAACAACACAGAAATTGGAAAATTTAAAACTTGATTAAATATCATCATTGCACATGTTTTCTAAAAACCAACAACAAATCATTCATGCATGTGTATTCATTAGCATACACAGTCAATAAAAGGGTGTTGAGCTGTAGTAACAGAAATACAACTGGCGATGCAGCTTTTACGATGAGAGAGATAGAAATAATGAGGCTATGACAGAGACATGTCACGTACACAGTATACAGATTGACAGAGAGAGAGGAGTGTACGCAGACATATTAAAGTGGGGGAAAACTGATAAACATTACCACTTTCACTCGTAATCTTTTCCCAGTAGGTGCAGCGACGCCAGATGACAGTCACGGTATAAATCTCCTCTGTGGAATCCAACTACCAGTAAGTGACATGCGGTCATGCCGTCTCCAAGTTTAAAAGATAGTTGTTCGGCCAGAACGAACTCTCTCCCTATCGCTGGCAGTAAAATGCTATATTTTGTAAACGAACAGCACAGCTACTGTCTGCTTCGCTGTATAATAATTCAGCTGTGATAACAAGCCTGCTTCACATCCTCTGTGCGAGCTTCCACCACCGACCAACTATCACTGCCTGCCTGTGCGGGCTCAGTAACCCGAGGGGAAACGCTCAACCCGCAAAACTTCCTGCTCTAACTGCCACTCATTCCTGAACGCCTTTCGCGTCTCCTGCGTCCCATCAAACTTATATCTTTTGTGGTTTTAGTCGAGCTCATAACCGGGAAATGGGCGCAACACAATCAGAACACAGAGATAGGGCCGCTGGGGATGCCCAGGAAACAGTTCGAAACGTATAACGATATTGAAAGAAGCTTGTTTCCGAAGTCACTCGTTGAGACGATACCGTCTCCTTTCTTTGCGTTCTCTTTTTATCGCAAATTGCTGCAGACGACCCTGTACCCGCGCGTTCATCACTTGAAATCCATCTGATTTGTCAATGACATTGTCTAGATACATAAATGTTCAGATTATGTCACATAAAATGTCAATCCCGATATTTTTCTTTAAACTTTGGTTTCCATTTTCATCACCACCTGGGGCTCGCTGCCAAAATTGAGAACATTCTGGAGAAAGTTTAACATCTACAGAAGATTTCAATGCATTTCTTCGTATGTTAAACGAGTTTGTCCATGGAGAAGCGAATAAAGCATTACAAAGTTTAGGTAACAGAGTAACATTAAAAATGGGAATCCTTACATCTCTCTATTTTACTTTTGCTATCGTTTTATTTTGATACAAAGAAGCAGAGGAAGTATCGCAGATGTGCACGCGAAGGAAGTGGCGAAAATCTACGAATGCAGTCTGGTTACTATGAATTCACATAAGACTATAAAGAGCATATACTCGGTATACAAAGTACTTTCTGTATAGCCGTCACTCGAGTGTGCACGTCTGTGATTCAGAGCCATTGAGTTTTGATTACAATTGAGGGGAAATTGTGGAATGTTTAAAACAAGGAATAAAGTAAGATATATAAGCATGTAAAGCATAGGCCTATTTATGAATAATTCAATTCAACGGATCCAAATGTTCTGTTACTGTTATGATTAATTAGTTAATTTATTATTATTCATTTACGTAGGTGTCTAATCAGCTACATCTGGTTCTCTAAAGGGCCGGCGGACCCCCCCCCCCCCCCTTTTTTTTTTTTTTTTTTGCACCATACAAAGGAATACATCAGTGTTACCACTATAACTATACACTGCGCTATAATTTAAGCTGTAAAGACTTTTTTGTTTTTGTTTGTTTGTTTGTTTGTTTGTTTGTTTGTTGTTGTTGTTGTTTTTTTTTTTGTTTTTTGTTTTTTTGCTTGCTTGCTTGCTTGTCAGCTGAAGAAACCCGGAAGTGGCACCCTACAGAACTACAGAAGTTGTGCTGGAGACCTTTTTTTTTTTCTTCTTTTTTTTTTTTCTTGTTAGCTGATGAAACCCGGAAGTGGCACCAGAAGTCCGAGTGCCTCCCCCCCCCCCCCTTTTTTTTTTTTTTTTTTTTTAAACGTGGCGCCGGCCATGCTCTCAGTGAAGACTGTAACAAGGCAAAACAACAAGGCATCATAATGCATGTGATATCAAATTCATTCCAGAATCCTCCTGAAACACACTCAAGCAACTTCAACAGCAGAAACATTGTACCGTAACAGTATTACTTTCTTAGAAAGACAACATTCAGTGCAGTTCCATGACTATGCCCCACCGACAATTCCTCCGAAAATGGCGACAATGCTCCGCGACATTAAGTTTTTCAACCGACATTTCTCCCGTCGACATTGATTTGCTCCGCTGACAACGCTCCGCTGACAATGTTCTGCTGACAATGTTCCGCCGACATTGATTTGCTCTCCTCGACAATATTGCTCCGGCTACATTTCTTTTTTTTTCCAAACAGGCATTTTCTCCCTTCGAAATAATAGTGCTTCTCTGACTCTTGGGCACTGAAGACTATATATTCTCAATTAAATTCTCTAGCTATTTTGATGTATAGGCCTATATATTGATGTTCGCTTTTATGAATTATGCGTGAAACTGTATGGTCTGGCGACATTTGACTATTATTCAGAAATTATTTTGAACAGCCCGACTTTTCGAGGCTGGCGTTGACCTACAAAAACAAACTATTGTCTCCTAAAGACCCCATCAATACATGTACATCTTGGAGTACGATCTCTCTCATTTTGACTTCACTTCATCCTCTCCTTTTACATTTGAAGTAAAGTCGTTCTTTCAAGTGATGAGTTGAATCTATTTTCATATCAGCAATCCACAGTTTTACCACACTATTATATGCCTAATGTAAGAGGAAGCTAGTTTTGCTATTTTAAAGCGCTTTGCACTAAAATTGTTGGGTGTGAACAGGTGGAAAGTCCAACCTCCCTGGTTAAAACATATGCGTCTCGTATAACCATTGGAGTGTCGGTACTTTGCGATCTGCGTGCTGAGTTGTCAGCTCAAATGGTGATGACAGTAGTTATGAATGTTTTTGTCAAAGGATGCAATGATTTGATTAGCGATATATTTGATAATTACTGTAATGTTGATGTCAAAGACTTTGGCAAAGTTTATATACCGAGAAAAGAGGCTTTGAAGTTTAGGGTTTAGACAGATGCGTAATTTTATTCAAGTGTGCTTTCTGCAATGAATGGAGAAGAAAAGGACATAAAATCCATGGCAACCACAATGAAAGGAATATCAAACTAAAGTGAATATTTGCACATCATTAATACATCCTATCAACTATGACCGATACTAACTTCCAACGCAACCCTTTCAAAAGTTATCCGATTTGAAAGTGAAGAGTGTTTGAAGGGTTTCTAGCGCTCCAGGTCCGTGATAACGTGAGAATTAAGGCCTATGGAGTCAGACCGAAAGAAAGTGTTAAAAACAACCGACAAAAAGACAATTCATATATGCGGGGACTGAAAAAAAAATCAATGAGTTCTATCAGGAAACAGCTGCTTGCAGGAGGAAGGACAAGCATAGCCGTAGGTGGCGTACTAAAGAAAATCCAATAGGAAATATTGAACCTCAAATGTTGTTTACGTGAGAATATGTAGCTAACTTGCTCTGTACCATTACCAGGATCTAGTCACGAGTTATTGAATTTACCATTTTAACCAATACACATTATAAATATGTCCATAGTAAAATTTGTTCCTGAAAATCAGGAAACTTGCAGCATTTAATGCATGTCAGCCCGGCATGTCACTCGGATTCCTTTACTGAAATGCTTTTACAGGATTTGGAGCAGTAGAAGAAAAAGTTAATCGCTAGTCACGTGATCGTCGGGAATACAATGCATTCATAGATTTGAATACACTGGTAGAGCATAGCGTATTCATCCACCCATCAACTGAATGCATTTTGATACTTAAATATCTCGTTAGTATGCATTCATTTGTCAGAGATAGAATATGTTTTTTTTTTTGATAGAATGTTGTTTTTTATATTATTTTTTTGTTTTCTTGTGTTTTGTTTGTCTTTTTGTTTGTTTATATCATAAAGGTAATGATAATGTACTTTTTCTTGCACATTGTTGCCCAAGGATGAGGCTCTTTCTTTGGTAAAAACCTATGTAGGCCTATTTTCTTGCTGTTGTTCTTGTTGCTGGTGTGTTGTTGTTGTTGTTGTCATTGTTGTTGTTGTTGTTGTTGTTGTTGTTGTGGGTTGTTGTTGTTGTTCACACTAGTTTTGCCCATTAATAACATCCTATTCTGCAACATCTTCTCAATAAGATGAAAAAAAAAATCTCTTGAACAGTGTATTGCCTACGTGAGATCAAGTGTAATTTCGGTAAAATTGTCAATTCAACTTTAAACTTAGAGGAATGTAATTGACTGCCATGTTGGCTTATGGTTTGCAACTTCTGTTAAGGCTTGAAACCCACAGGTAGCTCATACTTTGTTCATTATTTTACAATGATTTTTACAATGCTATAATGAACTTTTTTTTTAATTAGAAAGAAGTTTTTACCATGTCTCTGCAATGCTATAATGTAGAAATTATTGTATTTGTCTTTTTTTGTGTGTGTATTAAGTTAACTTATTTTCTTATTTGTAATAACTTCCCCCAGTGAGATCAATATGTATAAATTTCCTGACCAGTTTATTATTTGCCTACCTGTGGTGAATTTGGGAAAATCGTTGACATAAAATCTAACTTTATTGCATGTAAACAAACTCTCATGTTCAAGTATTTTGTAAGTTTGTTTGCTGATCCTCAATGAGTTTGTGTGTAAGTGTGTGTTTTTTGTGTAAATACATATATATATATATATATATATATATATATATATATATATATATATATTATATATATATACACAAATATATTATATATATTCATATTTATGTTTTATTATATATAAAACATGAAGTGGGCCTCGTACGTGATGGGTGCTGCATTTTAAGTATATTTGTGACGAAGGAAGAAGGGCTGCTAGCAGACGTTGCAGAAGTTCACTTTGTCTTTTATTGCTTTTATTATATATATATATATATATATATATATATATATATAAAAGTGTTTCATCGCAAAATGGTCTAAGCGCCAATTTTAAACAATTCAAAGTGAGTCCATCATCAGATAGAGCAAAATTTAACCTTTCCAGTAATACCTCACTCAGTGGCGGATCCAGAGGGGGGCGCAACTGGCACACACCCCCCCCCCTCTTTATTTTTCGTTAAAAACAAAAGAAATAAAAAGAAAAAAAATGAAATGAAACCCGAAAGTGGCACCAGAAATATTAGTCACGCCCCCCCCCCCCCCCCCCTTTACAGAATTCCTGGATCCGCCCCTGTCACTTGTAACATAACAAGGAATATTATAGAAGGTATATCCTGTAAAAATTATATCCTGTATTTTCTTATTATTTTCTTTGTTTTTTAGCAGCTTTAATCACAAATACTATCTCAACTTAACAAGAATGGATTTAGTTGGTTCTGCGAAAAAAACTCTTCATATATATATATATATATATATATATATATATATATTATTGTCAATTTGAAAATGAAGATGGTGCCATGTGCATAAGTGTGACATCCATGCCTGTATGTTTTGGTGATGCAAATAGGTAATTTATGAGTTCCAATTCGTGGACTATTTCATAATCTTATCTGTTCTGTTATACAAGTTCCCATGTTGAGACGGATGATGTTTATTTTTCCGCAGATTGTTTATCCAAAAGTGAAATGAGGTCCGGTATTCCTAAGGTTTGATATTCCGAAACACACAAATTCTCTGCACCTATAGTTGTTCGTTAATCCAAAAAAGACATAAGGTACATGTGTATGTAAAAGGTTCGTTGATCCGAAAATGACATGAAGTTCTTTATTCTGAAGATTCAGAACTCTGAAAATGAAAAATAAAAAAGGTTCATTATTACCAAGGTTCGTTTATACAAAAATGAAATAAGGTTGTTAATTTGAAAATGTAAAGATGGTGCGCACTAATGAGTTTTCAGAATTATATATATATATATATATATATATATATATATATATGTATATATATATATATATATAAATGAGCCTTCAGAATCACAGATTAATATAATAAATGTAAATGGATATACTAATGAACCTTTGGAATTACAAACTGTATCTTTTTTTTTTGGATTAAGGAACCTTCAGAATTACGAACCTTCTTTCATTTTCAGATTAACAAACTGTTGGAATAACAAACCTTATTACATTTTCGGATTAACATGCCTTCAGAATTACAAATTGAAAGTGGACAAGCAGCCATTGCACATAAGCTATGCTGAATGTTTGTTTGTTTTTGTTTGTTTTTTGCGGGGAGGTCTGTGGCGATTGTTGGCTGGTGGCCATTCAACACAGGTGTACACAAAATACATTTGGTGGACAGTGTGGGCAAGATTATTGCTGTCAAATGCAAATATCTTTATTCGTGTTACAAATGTAGGTCAGTGCACTTAATAATTTTCTTTTAGGCACCAGTTTGATCCAAATTCTGTTCTGAAAGCTTACAGATCTAAATGAATAAAGACAGAATAAACTGACCAGAAAGAAGATAAATTATTAGTGGAAAAATGAGCAAAGAACATGCTATTCCATCGGGATTCGAACCCAAGACCTCTGGATGCTAGCCCGGTGCTCTACCGACTGAGCTATAGAAAGCCCTAGTTCAGTGTTCTAGGGCTTTCTATAGCTTAGTCGTTAGAGCACCGGGCTAGCATCCGGAGGTCTCGGGTTCGAATCCCGATGGAATCCCATTTTCTTTGCTCATTTTTCCACCAGATCTAAATGAATATACAACTGTACAATTTGCCCATCGAACATTCCAACTGCAACACTTTTTTTGTTTTGTTTCCTAGCCTGTGAGAAAGGTCTATTCATCTAAGGAGAATGAAACTCACATATTTGTGTATTGAGGGAATATAACAATATTAGTGGACGGTCTGTTATAAAGTTATGAATTTTAATATTTTGGTGCTGCCATCACTGGATGTGATGTCACAAGTGGAAAACGAAACAGCAAAAATATAAAGAAATTTCAACATATTTTCACTTTTCTATAATACATTGCATTGAAATGGTGCTTGACTTGCCTCTTTCAGAAAGCAGGGGAACTAACATTACCCTAAACGTATGTCAGTAACAAGTCAAGGAAATCTGTATTTTTCTTCAGAAATCAGCATGTTCTTTATATCATTTTTCATACGTGATGTCATGAACTATTGTAGTCTTCTCATCCAGCAATGGCTGCATTGAAATCTTAAAAATCCATAACTTTTGAACAGATTGTCTGATTTTCCTCAAACTTGCACTGATGTGGTCTACTGATATTGCCGCATTCTTTCAGTCCATGTGTGTATTTGGGTTTCATTCCCCCTTAACATTGCATATAATGTGCAGCTGCATTCTCAATTAATGTTCTCTGTGTAATCATTGATGTTTTGTCTAAATGTAAACTCTTTGGATGATTAACGTGGCTATCTTAAACAATGCAAATATAACACTGTCAATTATCAGTACAACATCCAATAGTCATATCTAGGAATGCTCTTCTTCCATTAAAAAAAGCAAAACAAAAAACAAAAACCAATGCAATACATATGTATGTATATATATATATATATATATATATATATATATATATATATACATATACATATACATATATATATCGTCGCTCGGGCGACAAGACCTCGTATCTACAAAATGTCAAATGTTCGGGAGAGCCAAAAAACATGGCTGCCAAAGCACTATAGGGCTCACACGGGTAAATAATTCCCCATAGAGACGTGTGTTAAAATTCAAATTTCAAAAAATTTTGTAAAATAGCTAGGAGAAATGAGGTGTTTCATCTTCACTAACCTGGATAAGTGAGATATACCCTGTCATCCATCAAATTTGCAAGGCAGGTTCTTCTGCTCAAATTCTGTCCAAGGGTCCGCAAAGCCAGACTACGAGTTCTTGTCACTCAAAAAATCACCTATTTTCCGTACATGTACCCAATGAAATATAGTCCCCTCAAATTCCATCAGAAAAGCTTTCATCTTCCAACCAAAATGCAGTTTGTAGAGGAATTCATACTCAATATCTACAGCTATTCAGTTTTTTGCCAAACTACAGCATTGATTTTTAATTAATTTTTTTCTTCATTTATTTTGGTATCTTTGGTACGAATTTGTGAAGGGGTCTGGGACAGTCCATTTTATTTACAGGTGTGAGCCCTATAGCGAATGGGAAAGCCTTTCCTTTGACATGCTGTGGTGGCTTCATTTTTGAAGTCAGACACTTAGGATTTGGACAGGACATCACTTATCCCATTATTTGACCATTAATTCAAAAAAGTCATTTTCACCAAAATTGCAGATACAAGGTCTTGTCATCCCAGCGACGATATATATATGGAGACAAGCAAATCCCCATCTCATCAAATTCTGGTTGGTCAATCCTGGTCTACTCGTGGTACATGTACACACAAAAACAAAAGTAACAAACACAATGGACACTGACAAATGCCAGCAATACAAACAAATGAATAAACAAACCGAAGTCAGTACACATGATTAAACAGACAAACAAGATGACAATTGAGACTACACTCACTGAAATATTTCTAGTAAATTGCTCTTTTATTACCACTTTTACAGGCTTCCCTCGTACGGACTACTATGCAGTCTGCGATACATAAACCATACTCTAATATGGTAAGAGAAAATATCGTAATAAATCAATTTAAAGTGCGAGTAGCTTCTATACATATTTACACCCAAAAAGAAATGGTCAAACTTGCATGAATATATATATCATAGACCTTCATAATGCTTTTGATCATAATATGACAGAAGCTGCTAGAAATGACTCTACAAGTGGTTGACCTAAGCCTGGAAATAAACTATACCATGTTGACTTAATAAGGGGGTTGCTGGGAATGTATGCTCTTTAAAAAAAAATGAGATCACTTAATGTCTAGATCTGTTATCACCTCTGATTTGTCTTCAAGTTTTAAGCAAATAAATTTTCCTTGAGTAGACAAAAATTTGAAATGTATTTACAGAAAGTTGCTGTCATCTTGCAAGGGGTCCAAAGAGTAAACCCAGTAGCTGAAACTTTCAGAGCATCTTTCTGCATCTTTCTGCATCTGTATCTTTCTACATCTTTCAGAGTACAGACCGAATTTATCTGTTTTTGTATGGGAATTTGTGACACCATATCTCAGAGTATTACTTGGGTGTCCATCAACTCAAAGACTCATCAGCATTGGTGAAATGTGAATGAAAATTAGACATTTTTTATCCTATTAAATATCATCTGTGCATCCAATAAACCTACAGTTGTTTTCCTCTTTTTTCCCAAATTTCTCGTATTGTTATCATTATGGACTCATGGAGTTACTTTCCTGGATATCTGAAAGTGTTTAATAGTATAAGAAAATTGAATATGTATTGACGTATTTGTACTGAGTGTAGTTTGGAAAGACTTGCTTGATTTTTCCCCAAATAAGAATCAACATGACATATCCAGGCAGGAGCCAGGTTCATGGAATGGAAAAACTTGCGCAGAAACCGAATAAACACCTTTAAAATGAAGAAACCTAACCGTCACTTGTAACAGAACAAAAAACAACAAAACAACAACAAAAGTATGTTAATTATGTGGTGGTCACTTTGCATCTGTATACCTCAACATATGAAGTGCATTGACACACACACACATACCACACACACATTCACACACACACACTGGCAAAGTGACTTTCTGGAAACTGTTTACAGGACTTGTCATGAAAAATCATTCCAAGACCTCGACAAATACTCATCTCATGACTCACCCTGATGAATATTTGCTCATGAGGTAAAGTATCCTTGCGCTATCCAACATAAAGATGTCAACCTCGCTAGCTACAATACACCCAAGTCCAATATCATATTGCACGGAGCCTGAGCGGAGAAAAATCCGAAGACACTACAGCGCAGCAGCGACAATATTATACATATGTGCATGTAAATATCATGCATCTCCTCTGTGGAAAATGAATGATAAGAAGATCTGACCTTTGACACCACTTGGGAGATTCCATTGCCTTTTAAAGGGCAGTGTGACCTCTCAACCAGGAATGCCAAGTTCTGATGGCTTTAGCAGTTGCCACTGGAGACTTCAACCCAGCCATTATGTGCAAGACTTTCCTATAGTGTTTTAGTTTGTGTTTTTTATTAGTGTCCATACACGTTGCTGGATGTGATAGAAGAAGCAGAGCAGAGAGAAATGGTGTCAATTACAAATTGAACCAGACCTATTCCAAAGGCAAAATGCAAGCAAGAGAGAGTACATCAACTGCAGACATCTTTGTTACCTTCGTCCTTTTCCCTCTCTTAACATAACACTGTGATTTTTTTTAAATCATAATTTGTTGAACCTGTGCAATGATTAAGCAAGACTTGTCCGGGACACATCACTGAGTTTTTGACAGCTGATGTCCAGCTATGTCTAACCGATGTCCAGCCATGTCCAGCTGATGTTCAGGTGATACTGTCAGCTTTTGACTCTGTTTTTACTCACCGCTTCTCAATTCAAACACATGGAATTAATCCTTTCATCATAAAAACAGAACACTATCAATAATGACAACAATGTGACCCGAATGGAAGGCAAAGATATAATGCCCAGAACTTGCATATTATTACTAGGATGCTTGCATCTACATGTATTTCAAGTGTACACAAAAATAGTTTAATTTGTGTATTGAGGATAATCATTATTAATACAACTTCCTATAACTGACATCAACAAAGGCAATGCCAGTTTATATTCTAACTGCATTCGTATCTCAGCATTTAATACCTTTACCAAAACTGCTGAAATAGTGCTATCCCCCATGTAAGACGGTAGTGTGTAGACCCATTTCATACTTCAACTAATGAATAGATATGGTGGCATTTTACAAATCAGTGGTCTTGTATTCAACCATGCTGACAACAAAGCATTCATGGAAGTGTGAACACAGCTTGATTATACTGTAAGTTTGACTGAGTACTATGATTAATACATACACAACATTATCATTTACATATGTATGCATTGTCGCCTGATGCGCTCATGTATACCTGATAATACATTTTTTTTTTTTTTAATTGTCTTTGGATTTTTCTTTAATCAACAAAAAAAAAAAATGATAATGGAGGCACATGATAAGTGTGGTGAAAGAAGGCCATTAATTACTGGAAGATTCACTGTTCATTTCTGCAAAATGATTCATTACCATTCTTTGATCCGACAGTCTTTACATATTACCCACTATATTACACATTGCAATCTCATACGGACACACTGATTAAGATTACAGCCGATGATATTGATGACGACGATGATGATAATGATGCATTACTTGGTTGTTCCACACCCTCCCTTCCCACAGAATCCTGGTGAGTTCAGTGCATACAAAGAAATCTGAAATAACTCTTCATGAGTGCATTTGATTGGACAAAATATCCAAGTTTTCTGTCTCCAAATTGAAGTGGCCCTTTTTATCACACTTTCCTGATTAAACAAATTGCTTTAAGCAGTGTAAAGGAACACACTGTATTGAAGGAGTGCAGTATGGGGAAAATGCATTTTCATTCACTCACACAGGATGCCTCAAAGCTTTGAAGAGTTGTTCGAGTCCAGTTATAAGTTGGTCTGATAAGAAAGACTAAAAATTTTTCTGAGTATAACAGTGAAAATTCGATCAAAATTGGATGATGGTGATGGTAAGATAATTACAGAAGTTATGAAATTTGCAAGTTTCCCTAATTTCTGCTGAAGAGTTCTTGCACAGTTGATATTAAAATACAAATTAGTGAGCTGATGATGTCATCACTTCACAATTCTCAACTGATTGTGTAAAAAAAAAAAGACCAAAAAAAAAAAAAAATGTATCTGTAACCAGAGAGTGAAACATGATGTTTCTCCTGATTGAATGACTTCAAAATAATGATCAGTTAGAAATATCAGCATTTGAGACTGGAGCATAATTGTGTTTAAACAAAAGAAGTCATATTTTCACAATTTTACATACAACCTCTATGGCAAGTTGTGAAGGGATGACATCATCACTTCACTATTTGCATATTCACATTGACCGTTCGAGAATTGTTACCCGAAAAATTAGCAAAACTTAAAATGTCAAAACTTCCTTATTTTTCATCCAATTTTGATCAAATCTTTATTGTTCATGCTATGAAAATTTTACTCTTTCTTTCAGACTAACTTTCAACGGCACTGGAAATTCTTCTTTAATCATCATCATCATCATCATCATCATCATCATCATCAAAATATGTCATGAAGTGGCATCCGATTCAATTCGCAATCCTTTTGGCACCTAATTGTCTTCATCCCACTCATCATCGTCAAATTCTTCACTGTCAGAGTCATCACCGTCATCTGGGGGAGAGAGAAAAAAAAAAGGAGAGGGGAAAGGGAAAATGCCAAAATTTAAATGATATATCATTCCATGAAACACTCGGTGACTAAAAAGGCAAGTTCTACTTTGTAGTTATGTACAGAGTGTATGATCACTGGTGGGCTGGGGGGGAAACATACAAAATGTTCCATCTGATAGTGCTATTTTTCTTTTTTGGGGGGCGGGAGGTCATAAGTTTCAAGACTGGGACTTGTAACATCGCCCATTGGCATTTCAAATTTCATTTTCTTTATTCCAAACAAGTGTCTCAGGCACATTATATGGGTTATTGAAAATCCTTTGAGAATGTACACCTTTAACCGAGTTCTAGCCGGAAACCACCTTAGCAGCATCACATCTAAGCCAACGGCAAGCAGAACGCAGTGTGCCAATTCTATTGCCCACTGCTTTTCTAAATCAACTTTCCCTTTCCTAATTCACTAGTTGCTCTCTTATTATTTTTGCAAAGAATATGAATGAAAAATTATTGCATCAAAATTACTGTTCTACTGTTTAGTAAAGTCTGCCATTTTTATGTTCCCCCATGGAAAAACATCCCACAATATTCTGCCCATGGGACAATGTTACAAACGGTTTGATATCATGTGTAAACATGGCTCGAAATTTAATTCAAAAGTCCAGCAAACAAAATATTATTGGCATAAACTTTACACTGTGGCATTCAATATGCTTATCATTCATCAGCTAACTTTACATTCATGTTGAAATGATTAAAACAGTCTAGTGATCTCTATTAGACCTAGTCATATATGTCACCAGTCTATCATTGAAACATCTTGCAATCTGGAGGAGGAAAAGGGGGAAAAGAAGCGAAATGCTACGTTGTCCCCTCCTTAAATGCACAATTTAGGAATATAAGGGATTAACTTTATTGCATGTCCTTGACAGCCAAGTACAGAATCTCTGTATGTGGTGCCATGTGAAATCTAAAGTCCAGAGCAGTGGAGTTAAAGAAGAAAACAAAAGAGATATACACATAGCACAGCACATCAAACTCACCCTGTATTGCCGTAGCCCTGTTCTGCAGAGCCTGGAATAGCGCAGCGCCGAGGCCGCTGGTTGGCGTGGAAACGGGAGACTCCTCCTTCTCAGCTTGTGTCACCTACAGTTGTTGTTGGCAAACATACAAAGAAACAAACTACAGGATGTCATACCAACTTCAGGATATGCATTCATCTCATGTATCATACAGAGAGCATATGCTAACGAGAGGTGCCAATTTTCATTGTGATTATCAGCTTTTCGAGGTCATTTTCTTCTGGTATCGAAAAAAAAAAGAAACTTGCATGTCATCATACAGAAAATGAAAATTAAACAGTACATTAAAATTCTTGGAAGATATAGAGTCAGAAAGCATTTAACTTTATTGGTTCTAATAATAGTTGAATCTTGAAATATCAGGAACCAATCTGAACATGATATATATATATGTTAAAAAAAGGCATTCTCTTTACACATTGTGAATCTGACAAGACTGAAAGTGAGTTTGGGAGTACTTGATACCTTCTTTAAATTCTTTCCTTGTCTGATCTGGTCCAGCAGGGCTCCACGACCAGTCGGTGCGGGGCGAGGATTGTCAGTTTGGTCCACTTTCTTGAGAGAGATACCCTGGTGAATTTGGCTTAGAAGGCCACCTCTCTCATCAGCATCTCCACCGCCGCCTCCGCCTCCGCCTCCGCCTCCGCCTCCTCCCATGGCTGGAGCAATCGTAGGAGGTGGTGGCGGTGGAGGAGGGGGTGCCATTCCTCCCCCATTCATGGGTGGCGCTGGTACTGCAGGTGGTGGGGGAGGTGGTGGCATTGAGCCACCGTGCCTGGAAGGGGGTGGGGCGGGTGGGGGGTGGCCGTAGTTAGACTGAGGGGGTGGGGGAGGAGGAAGACCGCGGCCCGACACCGGTGCGGGGGGCAGACCTCGCGTCTGGGGAGGAGCGGGAGGAGGTGGCCCCCTGCTGCCACCGCTTGGTGGTGGAGGCGCCGGTGGTCGAGATGGGAGAGGGGGACCCGTGCTTCTTGAAGGAGGAGGCGGAGGAGGGGCACCTCCACGGGATGGAGGAGGGGGAGGGGGAGCAATGTCCCTGGCTGTGGATGCCAAAACAAGTCGATGCACAGAAAAAAGACACAATGGAATTCAGTTCTTGTGTGTCCATACCATGACTGCTTTTCTACCAATCCCAGAAGTTTGCTCTGTACTCATTTTCAGATTCAAAATTAACAAGTGCAATAGCAAGTTGTAATTATCATGGTTTTATCAAAAACTGTTAAAAGAAAAAAAAACTGGGAGCGAAGTCTAGCCGTCACAGAAGGAGCTCTCACATTTAAAAGCATTCAAAAGATATATCTATGTGAGAGCAAAGCCTAGCAAATATAAACCTTAGTGGATTAACACATTAGCCATTCTCTTCTTTTTTTTTAATCAGCGTGTCCTTTTTGTCTCATGAAGGTTTATTTTCTACAGCCGTTTACCCCTGAACTGTAACAGGGCCTCCCTAAAAAACTACTGTGGGGGAAAAAAAAAGTTATCTATTGCATAACCAGCAAAAAAAATGTGTCACATATTTGGAGAAGATCACTGAAGGGGATTATTGAGAGATCATTGAGGGATCTTCAAAAGACTACTGTAGTCTCTCAGAGATCTTGACTGATCTCTCAAAGATCTCGAGGAGTAGGCCAGGTAATGTTTAAGTGATCTCTCAGTAGTCTTATTGATCTCCCAGTGAACATTTGTCTCTCTGTGAACATTTGGCAATCTGTCACGATTCCTCAGAGATCTCAACAACAAAAATGCTAGGAAATTGCCTTTTAGGTTTTTTAATGATCTTTCAAAGTTTTGTTTCTGTTTTTATTTTTATTTTTTTAAAGAGCCATTCCACATGGACACTATTTCTATCTAGTCTTGGAGACTGCTGAGAAATCTTGACAATTTTTTTGACTCTCAATAGTCTCTTCAGGGTCTCCACTGCATGTCTGGGAGAGGGCAGCGTCACTCACTTGTTAACCTCTCGGCATCCTCCTTGAGGGCGTCCAGACCTCCGTGCTGATCGATGAAGTTCCTAATGAACTGGGCGGTGTTCTGATCCTTGAGCTGGTCATCAGACACACCAATGGTGTTGAACCAGCCCTTGACCTGGGGGTCCATCTCGTCCACCTGGGGGGTCAATCACACCACAAAGATGAATGGAATGGTCAGATGAAATAATTTGCCTTCACATTTTGAGCAGAGAAATTTTGAAGCATCAGAATCCTCATTCTATTTGGTTTGACCTTTAAATATCATTCTGAAGAACATTCTAGTTTCCCTCTCCTGATCCTTTCTCTATTAATCCTGGCTAAAATGTTGTTAACAAAACACAGTACCCTTGCTGCAAGGCATTGCTCTACAAGGACATATTTTAGTGCAGTGACAGAAAGATGACATTAGAGCAAAAATATATACAAAGAGAAAAAAACTGAATTCATGCTGTGCACGTTGCTCATCCATCAATTTTTTTTTCTTCATCTTGAATCAATACTAAACTACTCTTTCATGCACAAACACACACACACACACACACACACACACACACAATGTTATTATCAAAATAACATAAAAAACTATTATCAATTCTACAATGTTGTTTCTTCTAAGTAGCAAAAGTGATGCCATACTTACGTTAAATCCTTTCTCGGGATCCCAACCAACATGGCTGACATGCCTATTTGATAAGGAAGAAAAAAAGAATACATCATAGTACATGTATCATTGCACCATGCCACCAAAGTATAAATATGCAGTAAAATCTACAATCCTGTGCCTTTCCTGAATACAACAAATGCATTGTCTCAGAGGTACATGTATATTCATCATCTATTAGGTTTCCAAATGTATAGCATACAAATTTCATTTTCTTCCAATCTAAAATGTGAAATAAACAATTGAAGTACCACATATGAGAAAAAAAGCATTGGCGATTAAAATCAGCACAACATAGCACATTGAACTCTTGGAAACTGTAATAATTAACCAAGTGCTCATCAAAATCAGGCACGTTGGTGGAGGTACTCGAAGAACTTGGATGGCAACAATTTAATGAAACATTTGACTTAAAATCCAAAAATCATAAGGTACTTAAATACAATAGGGGCTCACTTATCCAGGGTACCTTATTCAGTGTTAACATTGTTCTTGAATGGGGCTCTGTCATTACTATTATCCCAGCATTGTCAGGTACCCATTTCTACACTTGGGTCAAGAGGGACATCATGGGTGAATACATCTCCCCCCCCCCCACCCCCCCCCCCCCCGACACACACACACACACACACACACACACACAAAATGACACGTCTTGAATAAATTGCACCAAGGAAACATTTCCTCTGAATGAGGCCAAATAATGTCCGATCATAAGCTGACGATTCCAAGGGTGCATTTATAAACTCACTTCTGGCACAGCTTTCATGGAATTTTGAGCAGTTGATATTGACAAATTCAAAGCTGTTTTGATTATGGGATTAGAAATGCATTTGCAAAAAGCAGAAAAATGCTAGATCAAAAATGCATTTGCAGCAGAAATGCATTTTTGTAGAGTTGATAAATGCAAAGTCGTTTTGAAACATATTCATAGCTCTAATCAGTCCTAGCCAACCACAACCAACTACACATCTCTGCTCCTTGCGTCAAACTGCGCAATGGGGCTGCGCATTCACAAAGCCTCCCAATCGACTCATGACAGAGTTGATAAACACAACAACTCCAGAAATGTGATCCGAAATGCATTTGTGTTTGATAATGGGTATTGAAATGCACTTCAAACATGGAAAAGTTGATAAATGCAGCCTATGACTTACTTGAAGTCTGACGGTAAGGAGATGTCCGCCTTGGTCAGCTTCTTCTTCCCTCCTTTGTCCTTCTTCTTTTCTTCCTTGCTGGACGTGGAGGCTGCAACACAAACAGAAGCATCTGGAGGTTCACATCAGTGCATTGATGGACACACTGACCCAAACAAATTTTGCAATTTTCCTCTTTCCCGAAAGTGGAAATTTGCTTATTGTTCTTGATGTATGAGCAGCACATCTATTATATCTGAAGTGATATACCCTCCAACATGGATTAGCAAGCATCGATATTTCAAGCTGGCATGAACAGAAAAAAACAGGACTACTGGTATTCCGTCAATTTTCATCAGAGAGATGGATTTGGGTGATATAAATGTATATTGCTAACACCTATCAGTGCTGAATAAAACCTTATGTTCCACTGTCAATTTGCCACTTCTCGCTTTATCACAATTGCACTATCCCATGACACCAGCTAAGGCGTGACAGATTTTATCTCACGAGCGTTCGCCCGCGTCCGGCATGCCTTCTTATCTGTTAAGTAGCCAGCTTGGCACGAGCTTGGCATGCGCCCATGCCGTCCGCGTTCCGGGAACGCCAGCTTAAAAGTCTTTTGTTTAGTGCCTTTGTTTCGAACACAATAGCGTCAACTTCACTGCACCCAATCGACCACGAAGCCATCGCTCCATGTAGCCAGCGTTCGGGAACGCCCGGATTAAGTCTTCCCTTTGTCTTGTGCTTAACACTTACACAGTTGATTTCATGGAAGCTTAAAAAACGGACAAACTAGCAAACAAATGAAACCACGAAAGGCATTGCACTATTACGCGTTAGTAACGCTGTGATTACCTTAATTTGCGTCGATGAGAGGCGTAATCAAGAAGTATCTGAAATAGTATCCGAAATATAGTATTTGTTCCCCTTACATGAGCGTGAGACCACTCTTGTAAGCAGCTTCTCAGGTGAAGCAAAATGTGTGTAATGAAGTGACAAGTGTATAAGAAAAACATTCACAATAGCTAGGTAGATTGACGGAAACTTGACACCCATGGCCGTGCCAGCCAGGCAACAAGCTGGTGGAAATTTCCAGGAACTTCAAAGCAGGTTTGCCGCCAGGCAAAAACCGCAGGGTAAAGGAATTTGCGTACGCGCTGAAAATGGGTCGTAAACATCGTGTCAATTGCATGGGGCCTGGGAGGGAAGAGGGGCTATGTATAGTACATGTATTAGTAACCCTGTGCTGTGTGTGATACGTGCATGCTGTTGGAGACACGTGCTGTAGTTGGCGAGAGCTAGCTGATGAGAGCTCCCTGCACCTGAAACCAAGGAGGTATCAGGCGAGCTCGCCTAGTACCTCCTTCCTGAAACCAGGGAGGTACATACACATCTGGCTCTGCTGAAACTATGGAGCTTTAGTACAGTAAACCTCGACATTGCTTAAGTCGACACGATAAAAAAGTCCCGATTTTTGTCTTGTTATTCCTTGAAAATTTCTTCGTCTTAGTCGACATTTATAAGTCCACAACTCGCGTAAGTCGACCTGATTTTTTAGTGCCAACTGAGCTGAAATACGTGTTTATTCCCTCGTCTAAGTCGACATAATTTTTCGCTCAAAATCTTATCGCCATTCTCTTAAAAAAGAATAAATTGTTTTCCCGCTCTGATTCGCTGCATTTCTAATCGGTAATTCCCTAGTGTATGGCGTGGTAGCATTCGCGCCATGCGTCCATATTGTCTTGTACGCCAGAAATGAAAGGGCATACATTCATTTACATTGGAGAATTACATGTAGTTGGCTACCCAAAGCAGTTCACTTTCCCCCTTTTCTGCTCGTTATTCTCAAATCGCAAAAACTTTGTACACATAAAGGTCCTAGTAGAAAATCATTATCAGAACATGAAATACACGTGTAGGTGTTTCTGTTTATCCGAATATTCTAACGTTAATTATTCCGAAGCGTTAATAGAAACCTGGGCCCGTTTTTAGAAAATTAATCAAATGCAACTACATGTAATTAAATGCAGCTGAAAATTAAATGCAGGTGTATCAAATCACGAGCAACTTTGCACATAAACGCAAGTGCGTTGCTGCCAAAAGGCTTGCGTTTGATATAGTATGAAACTAGAAAATAGTTGTATGAACCTGAAACTCAATTGCGTTGAAACGCAACTCTAAAAATCAAATGAAGTCCATCAATCACGCGCAACGCTGTATTCAAACGCAAGAGCGTTGCAGGGAAGACTTGAGGTTTTCGTAAAGAAACTATAGAGAAACTGCGTTTAAAAGCATCTCTTAACATCTACGGAGGTGCGTTATTGTTGAAAAGTCTTGCATTATTTTGTTTGTTTTTTCGTATGCAAAATTAAAAATTAAACGCAGCTCTGAAAATCAAATGCAATTGTAAGTCCATGTCATCACGCGGAACGCTGAATAGACTTGCGTTTGATATACGAAACTTGAAAATTGTAGGGAACTTCTTTAAAACTCAGTTGCGTTTCAACGCGATTCTAAAAATCCAATGCAAGTCCATCAAATCACACGCGACGCTGTATTTAAACGCAAGAGCATTGCAGAAAAGACATACTTTTTGTACGAAATTATAAGAAACTGCGTTTAAACGCATCTCTAAACACTCATCTACGGAAGTGAGTTATTGTTGAAAAGACCTGCATTATTTTTTACTTCTTACGCAAAATTAAGAATTAAACGCAACCCCCAAAATCAAATGCAAGTCCATCAAACACGGAACGCTGAAAAGACTTGCATTTCATAATCATCCGACACTAGAAAATTGTAAGAAACTTAAACTCAATTGCGTTTAAACACTAATTCTAATAGTCAAATGCAAGTCCATCAAATCACAAGCAACGCTGTATCTAAAACGCAAGAGCGTTGCAGAAAAGACTTGCGGTTTTTGTACGAAACTAAAAACTGCGTTTAAACGCATAAAAACTATAAACCGAAGCGTGTTATTGTTGAAAAGACTTGAATCATTTTTTATTTCGTAACGGAACTTTCGCCATGATTGAACTTAGTCTGCACTAGCAGGGGAAAGACATCGCAACATTAACACGTTTCAAACTACCGAAACGCATCGTGCTTCACGAAATGTCGATGAAAAAAATAGTAGCAAATTATTGTTACTGTAGTTCGCTATTCCGAAGGTTTAAATCTCAGTCCAAAGTTAAATAAGTTCGACGATGGAAAGATGTTTATCTTTACGAAGGTTAGTAATCCGAAAGATGTCGTTTCCGGATTAACAATTTTTGTTGTTTTTATTTCAGACTGGCCCGCGCCGTACAGAGCGGTAATGTTGCGAATCGGAGCGCGAGAACAATTCATTTTCAGAGTATGGCAATAGAAATGTAAGCAAAACAAATAAAAATATGGCGACTTAGGGAAGGAAAATCACACATCCTCTTTCAACTCAGTCGGCACTGAAAAATTATCTCGACAGAATCATACGAATTCACACGCATATCTTCACAGCAACGCACTTCAATTTAAATCGCAAATTTGCATGCACTTTGGGGAATATGCGTTTGTTTTTTTCATATCAAATTTAAAACGTACAGTGTCTAGAAAACGGGTCCATGTTTCGGATCCCGCTCTTTCAAAAGCTCTCAAGATTTTTGTGTTTTGTGCATTGCCGTTACTAACTTCGCGTATGTGCTTCTTTCGCAATAAAACTCGAATTAAGATGTACACAGCGATAGAGGCTCAGCTCAGTAGATACTTGCCTCCAGTGACAATATTCTTGTGTACAACAAAAGAGTTTGTGAGCCCATTAGCGCAATGTCTATTCATACCTATACCTGGTGCCCGATCGATACTTTCATTGTTTGATGGCACATGGCATTGTAGTTGACCATGGTAAGGGGATACTGTCATAATAGGCCTACAGCTTGACTGTTTCCGCACAGGAGGAATACCAACCTGTCCATTCTCAAGTCGACCTGCAAAGAGAATCTCGCTTTTGAGCATTTCAGGCTCTTGGAGAATTATGGGAGGAACGGGTTAAGAAAACTCATTTAAACTATGAATGTAATTATCCCTCTTCCCTGGTTATGTAATGGGCTGTTTAGAGCTCATCAGTGAAGATTGAAAGTAAGCCTACTTTTTGCAAAGCGTATTATAATGACAACTTGTGCAACAATAATTAACCTGGCTATTTGTTAACTGGCAAAATGTAATGTTTGGGCTTATTTTCTTATAGGTCAGCAAGACGATATGCGGATTCCGTAAAGTTCTGGGTAAAACCTAATGTCCTGAGAGAAGACTTACTAATTTACCCGCGCTTGGAACGGATAAATCTACCGACTCTCACCAGGAAAAATTTCTTCAGTACTACATACAGTGCTAGCCGTATATAGTGTATGATAGGTTATCTTTATAACAGGCGGGAAGGACGGTGCATCTTCTACAAATGATTTGTCTCTCGTGGAAGAAAACCCGTCTCCTTGCGTGAATTTTAGCTCCTTTTTCAAGCTTGCGGGAAACGCGATGGATGGACCAAACGTAATCACAAAGCGAGGAACATCGTTGTGAACATAAAAACTGAGAAATATGCAAGAAACAGTAACGGTCATTTTCATCTCTGTCTGCAATTAATTATTCCAAAATTTCGTTAATCACATAGAATGCAATTAAGTTCGTTTTGATGAATATTCAAGAACACACACACACACAAAATAAAAAAGTTATTCCGAAAGTTCGTGAACTAGAAAACGAAATGCCTTAATCTTATTATATTTTGTTAGGATATAATTATATTCCACTGCTTGAAACGCAGTGAAGGGGGGGGGGGGTCATAAAGCTGTTCGTAAAGATACGAACGACTTACGAGTGACTGATGATAAGTTCTTGTGCTGAATTATGGAAATTCTGATAAGTATAGCACATCAGAACTGATCACCAGTCGCTCGTAAGTTGTTCGTAACTGTACAAACAGATTTATTAAACGCCCCCCCCCGTAACACAATAATGTGATACTAGAAAGCTTTAATGTCATGCTGAGTTGAGTAACCAAGTCAGTGGTACTTCATATTTTATGCAGTGTTTCAAAGTGACAGATTATGAGAAAGATATGTATCAATGTTACATTCGTGTATATACATTAATTTTGATGGTTTATAGTACTGTTGTACATGCAATTACCATGATCTCGGCAGACGACTGACCAGCACCAATAATTGTCTCAATTGGCTTTCCTATGCTTTTTACGTCGCCTACAGAATGGGTATCCTCTGGTCCTTTCAATTCAGGTATTCATAATTGCTTATAAAGCACCCTCTTTAGTTTTTACAATCGGAAGGGAATAGCAGCAAGAAACATCCTCGTTTAAAAGAGGCTTTTCTTAATAGCAGGTATGCACTTTTTCTTCTGCTTCCCTTGTTTTGGGGCAGCAATAACAGCCATGGAGCTACAAGCAACAAAACTTGTAGCTCCTTGCTAAAGATGCACCCGACACACAAAAGCGCACCGACGTATTCATTTTGCGGCACGGACACAAACACACCGAAGTTCACATCAGGCTGCCGTATTGGTCGATGATAGATACCGTCTTATAATTGGATGATTTTCTTTGACTCCTCATATAGAATGCTTTCGCCTTATGAAGTGACAGAGGAAGAGCGTAAACGCCGTCGTGCGTCGCTATAAAGAACGACTGCTGTATTGTTTCGTTTAGGGAAAGAATCAGGTTGTGAGCTTGAACGGAAACAGAACCTGAATTTTAAGAGATTGTCATGGTTTTGTTTGTTTACTTGTTCGTTCGTTTGTTTGGTTGTTCGTTTGTTTTTGCTTTTTAGAAAGTGAACTACTGACAATAGCGTACAAATATTCGTATCTAAGGTTTAAAGGGATGTGGAATTGGATTATGTAAAGCTAAAAGCCGCGTTTACACATGTTCACGGCAACCACGGCAGTCACATTTCAGGCCATCACGGACAAAATGGGACGGACGTGAAACAACGCTGTGAGACGAGATAGGCAAATGTGACAGGCCGTGATTGCCGTGGATGCCGTGTCACATTCTTAAACTGTTAAAAAAAAATTGCCACGGCAGTCCCGGTGCTAATGAGGAATTTAATTTTGTATGCCTTGATAAAATGGGATGAATGCAATGAAACACGACGGCACGTAATAGACCCTAACAAAACTTGGAGGCGGTCCGCAGCGGGACGGGACGGAAAATATTGATAGTCTATAGCCTGATCAGACGCCGTGAGAACAGCGTGTGATAGCTATAGAAGTTCGCCGGGGCGAGGACTGGAACGATCCGAACAAGACTTAGAATGCGAAAGTGGGGGGGGGGGGGGGGGGGGGGGGGGGGGGAACAGGAGAATGTCTCAACTGCATATACTAGTATACCCACAGCGCACTGCATCTCGGGCAAATACAACTTGGCCGCCGGGAACATGGTGTAAACGTAGCTTTAGAGTCTGTAGAATCCACATGATTTTATATCTATATATATAGGCATAACTAAAACTTGATTTCTCGTGACTCTGACACACTTTGACAGACTTTGACAGATTTCTGTGCACAACATGTACATGTAATATTCAATTCCACACACATACACACACACACAAAAGATCTTCGACCTCCTAGACCATTCTCCCGCCCATCATTCTCTCTCTGCATCTTTTTCTGTTGTTATTTTGTTCCACCTATGGGGATGTATTCTATGTTCGGCAATAATAGCGCGTTTCATCGTGTTTTGTTTTGTTTTATTTTATTTCATTTTTAGATTTAGATCGGAAAAGCAATATAGACGGGAGGTAAAATTCTTGAAGCAACTATACAGTTTCAATTTTTAGTTTGACATCGTTCTTATATTTTGATGTTCGTTGCACCTGTAAGGTTCTTGTAATGCGAAAGTTAAATAAGATTCGCTATAATATTCTCGAAAATTCCCTCTGTCGTATTGATATTCGTTAATGTGAAAAATAAATACGATTCATTAATCCGAAACCGCACGAATTTTGTGATTCTAAGGGAGCATTTATCGGGATATTAAATTAATTACGTTACTCTGAAAACGAATAACACAACTTGTTCCTTTTAATTTCTGGGATTAACAAAACATCAGAAAGCAGAGCTTATTTAATTTTCGGATTTTTAGTCTGGCATTGGGGGTTAGTAGTTCGGAAAATAAGTATGGAAAATCTTTGAGGCAAGAAAATAATTTGAATTCCTATTATGGCATCGTTATTTCCTTTGCCTTATGTTCATTATTCCGAAAGAATAATTCATTTCGAAACTTTCTAACGGTTGATCACAGTGGCTAGTATTTTCGTCAAATTTTCTATGTGCTTGCAAATATCTGTAAATAAATTGTATTATAATGTAAATAGCACCAGTCTGCAAGAATCTTCAGTCTATTGAAGGAGGCAGACTTAATCAGAAGAAGAAGAATAAGGTTCGTAAATCCGATGGTTCTTTTTGCTGAACCCGCAAAACACGCAAATTTGATATGCCTTATGTAATGTGTTAATCCAAAATTGTATTAGGGCTCGTTAATACCATTTGTGGCATTATTCCGAAGGTTCGTAAATGTGAGAATGAATTACGTGCATGGTACGAAACTTATGTCATTTTTGGCTAAAAGAAAATTAAAAACGCCGAATCTTTTCCTGTGACGGGAATATATGGGTTTATTTCTGAACGTGACATCGTTTACTTCTTTGCACGATATTCATCATTCCGGGGAAAAAACAAAATATTCAGATGGTTCATTCATCCGAAAATGGAAAAAAAGGTGGGTCGTTTATCTGTAAAGAAATTATCATATTCGTGGTAAGAAACTTCGTTTTCGTATCAGCTATATCACGTCCGAAATTTCGAAACTTATATAAAAAAGAAAAGCGAACCTTCAGCATAATAACAAACTTTAGCGAATCGTAACAGTTTTTTTTTTAATCAATCGAGCAGTGTGGAATAACAAATCCGACATTTGTTTTAGCATGGTATTGAGCAGAATGTTACTGCTATTCACTTCCAAAAGTAAAAGCAATTATCTGACATTTATTCTGGCATCTTCTGGAGCCGAATGTGATTGCTATTTACTTTCGAAAGTAAAGCAAATATCCGACATTTATTTAATCACCATACGGAATTGAATATTACTCTGATTCATTTCCGAACGTCAAAGGAAACATTCGACATTTATTTTAGCATCTTCCGGAGCTGAATGTTATTGCTATTTACTTTCGAACATAAAAGCAAACATCAGAAATTTATTTTATCATCATACAGAGTTGAATATCATTATTATTCATTTCTGAACGTCAAAGCAAACATTCGACAATTATTTCACCATCTTCCGGAGCGGAATGTTATCCTTATTCATTTCCGAAGGCAAAATCAATTATCTGACATTAATTTAAGCACCGTACGGAGCTGACTCTTACCGTTATTAATTTCCCAAAGTATAAGCAAACATCCGACATTTATTTTAGTATCATACGGAGTCGAATATTACCGTTATTCATTTCCAAAATTAAGAGTAAACATCTGACATCTATTTTAGCATCTTACGGAGCCGATTGTTACCGCTGTTCATTTTCGAAAGTAAAGGCAAACATCCGACTTTTTTGGTGGCCCGATCGTACCAAAATCTTCATTTCTGAAATTTCGGTGGCCCGACGCGCGTTTTTGGTGGCCCCGTAAGTGTCGAGCCTTGACTAATGTCATCGAAAAGTAAACCAGAATGCAACTTCTCGCTTGTGAATTATTGCTTGTGAATAATCGCAAAACTTTGGCAAAACTTTTGGAATACCAATCCTGTTCATGACGCTTGGAAACTGCGAGTCGTGAGAATTTTGCGAACTCGTGCAATGTTACTCCGTAGCGTATGCGAGCATGTGGAGTCGCAATCGTTTAACTGTCTGAAGTGCGCGATTTCTCTCACTCGTTTTTGCCACGCGATTTATTTTAACTTGCAAGAACGATGTGGAATTCTGGCGTCCACCGTGAATTGTGCACTTGCCGGCGCAAATTGTTCTTTTCAAAGGTGAAGCCGTGCGCGGAAAGCACGTGGTTGGGATAATCCTTGCGTTCCTAAAGCGGAGAGGAACGCCATGAATGCGACTTGTGAGCAAGCCCGTTCTGTTGCGTCCAAGGAACGCCCTCATTAGGCTGATGAATAGAGGGATTAAACCCCCCATTCTGCACGCAGGAGGAATAGGGGCGTCCCCTAACAAAAGGAGGAACGCGAGCATTCCCCACGCGGCCGAACGCTCGCTATATTAAATCTGTCACGCCTAATAAACAACAAATAATTAACAAAACATGAGCCCAAATTCTTCCATACCATCTCATTTCAATTATTTGAAAGATATTGTTTCATCTGCATGATGACAATTCACCGAAACCATACTGCAGGTTCATATTCTTTGATAGTTAAAGCCACTTTTGCATAATAATTATACAGGACAGCTTTCAAAATATGTGACAGTTGGCAGACGTACATAAATACACACTTGTACATGACAAATGCAACATGACAATACAAACACCATGATAAGAAAAAAAAAACATATAGAGGAGAGTGACATGTTTGTGGATCTTTTGGGAAATGTGACACTGATGTTTAAAAAAAAAAAAAACCCACACACAACAAACACACTACTGCAATTCAAATGTACATGCTACCTCTAATTCCAAGTGAGCACTCTTTAATGGAGCCATGTGACTATGCAAACTATTAGGGTTGAGGAAATACAGTGTGTCATGAGGTGGGAAATCACTTGTATAAATAAGTATTTTCTGAATCTCTTTTAGGCAGCATTTTCCAAATTTGGAAATCAATACATTCAAGAGCCTCCATACCCTGTATTTGGCCAACTTCAGAGAACCAGTCAACTGCTTTAATTCTTGTCTTGCTAAACTCACTGTACTGAACATCACTACGGCTTTGAATATATATGTGTGATGTAAGCGGTGGTTGTTACCGGTAGTAAAGGGTCATAAAGTGACTAAAGGCAAACACATATTTCAATCAAAGCTTGCAAATTCAGTATAAAACAACAGGGTCTACTATATCAATTGTATATGCCGTACCAGCCACCGCCAACTGAGATTTCTTACTGCTGCTGTCATTCATTAATCAGATTCAAATAAAATGATCTTCCTTCCTCTATTTCCTTAAAAAAAAATATATATCATCATTTTTCTTCTCTCTTTTTTTATTTTTTTATTTTTTTTTTGGGGGGGGGGTGGGGGGAGAGGATATTAATAACAAGGTTGTAAATCGGCAAATGCCAAATACAGCTGTATTTCCTTACCACTGTAAATGTCCCATGTGGTACATCCATATCCATTACCAACTGAACTAATGGCTATTTCATTTAATAGTGCAGCTTTGACGCCTGAAAAGTGCGATGACTGTATCTGCATGGATCCTCATGGCAGCATTTCACGATCGATAAAATTTTAGTTTGCAATGACAGCATTGAACTTGTGTGCTTCTCCGGCATGATCTACAATGTACCATGAATGCGTATGGGCGTGATTTGATATGATAGTTGGTAAACACGAGACACTTGATTCTTAAAGATATAACAGATGAAAGATACCACGTATGTATGTAAATATATGGGGATCTGTCTACGTGGTACTTTTTAGAGAGAGTCAAACCATATAAAACATCTGCATGTCTATGTTTTTGTTGTTGCTGTTGTTGTTGGGGAGGGGGATGGGGGCAGAAATGAGGACAACCATAAGAATACAGATGGAGCTGTTTGCTACAGCTTTATACAAGGACAATGAGGAAGGAATGCACACAAAGACAGACAGACAGACAGACAGAGAAATAATACAGGTACAAATGGCACCATCAGGTTGACAGAGTGACGGGAAAAGCAGACACAACATCAAAATAACCATAACTGTAAATCACTGTAATAGTAATACATGGATAAAACCGTCATTTGAAACCTACTTGAGAATTACAAAAATGAAATTGGCTTTTGAGACTAAAAAAGTTGATCAGACAAATAACATGAAATATATTTCTATGGAATCTACCTTGCAAATTAACGAAGTGCAAACATAAATATATATATTATTATACATGTACATATATTTGTTAATTCACTCTTTAGTTTCAACACAAAGTATCTATGCATACCAGAGGAAATATTGCTGCCATGAAATCTTGAAAGTACCTATGCTGCACATACACTACTTCAAACTTTTGTTCTTCTCACATCTAATTTCATAGTAAATACAGCTGTGAAGTTTGCATTTTGTTTGAATGAATGAGACTGAATGTGCGCAGTGTTTTCTATTCACCATTTACTACACACAGATTTTAGCAGGGACTTTTGATTGTAAACAAGGAAAAAATTAACCATGAAAACTCTACAATCAAATTTGTTCTACATTTGATTTGACTTGATTTACTTCTGCATTCATTTGAATTTTTTATTGATGAAGCATATATATTAAAAAAAAAATTCACTTTCTTTTTCACCAAGAAGAGCTCACAGAAGTGATTATGCTTCATACATGAGCATGGTATGCTAGTCACACAGAATAAAAACTAATGTCGTAAGCACACTGTACACAACAAACCAGAGCAGAAACATCAGTCTCATTCCCAGAACAGAGTTCTGTTCTTTTTTCCTCTCCCTCTGCAAGTGTCCACATGGTATCAAGTTTTATTGCATCATTTTAACCTTCTTCTGACAACTACAAGTCTAATATCATTCTAGAAGGTTTGGTGAATCAACCCTGTTGGGAGTGCAGATGGCTCTGCTAAGCTACACAGTAAATACTATTAAAGGGAAACAAACTCGGAACTCGAGAGGGCGCTGTTGCATTGACCTAAGCTTGCACATCTTCCCTGTTTCGAATGTCCAAATAAAGCTGATTCAAATGATGAGTATCACAAAACCAATTGACATAGCGTCAATTGCAGCTCATCTTTTTGTTCGGTTGTTATTCTTGGCTAGTTCTGCCTTCTTCATATGGATTCTACAAAGAGAAAGTTTGTGTGCTTTAATACTCGCCAAAGAAACTTACCTGTAAAAATGTTTAACAGGTATGCAGTATTCAACTGATATTGCTGTTGAAGTGTAAGCCTACAGTAGATCTGAATCTTCATTTATAAGAATAATATGATTGGTTCAGTCGAAAATGCATGTACAAAATATGCTGTGCACAGAAAATCAGGACAACTATTGAACCTGTACAATCGAGAGTGCATGCAATATGTACCTGTGGCCCTCTTTGATTAACATATTTACTATCTTTACATAGCTGATCTTGGTATGAAAGGCGATGGCAACAGTCGTCACATCATCTAACAGCGCCCTCTCGAGTCCTAGGTCTGTATCCCTTTAAGCCACACAAACCTACATGTGCACTGCAGAAACAAGTCCATGGGAATGTTCAACTTTACATGCAAAGTGAGTTTTTGAAACACACATCAACACATAATTTCTAGCAAAGCATTCACTTAATATAAGGGACATAATTTTTTACTGTGATGTCACTCCAAAATCTCTATGTCTAGTCAATCTACTTTATAAGGTGTATAAAGGATTAAATTCTTTCTACTCTGAAAAATGACAGATGATGGACACATGTTACATAGATCAGTTGCAGCAATCTTCAAGCAGAATTGCACTGTATAGTATTTTTAGTGCTGAGTGTATATTTGATAACTCCATTTAAAGGAGTGAAATTTGCAAATTTATGTCATGGCAAAGAGTCAAGGTTAAGATGAAAAATGAAAGGATTCAGGTTAAGGGTTTGTGTAAGTAACATTAAGATGGAAATTAAAGTAAGTTACTAGTAAGAGTAGTGAGGGGTCAGGACATGATTGCATATGGATGTGAACTCCTAATCAACTTAAAGCTCTAAAGACATAGGAAGTTAATTACATACATTTCCACATCATGTTCAATTTGGCTTTGATAAGGGGAATGTTTATTTGAAACTTATTCTTCAAATTCCAGCCTTTCTAACCAAAATAACATCAAAACTGGAGTCTTTACTGTCTTTAAAAGCTCATTTTATTGTCTTATAAGGGCTCATTTCATTGACTTTACCTGGATAAGATATTTAGATTTATGACTTGTCTCACCAACATTATAGCTCTTTAAAAACAAAAAACAAACACAAGAACAAAGAAACAGAACATTTTCAAAATCAACACAAAAATTCCAGTAACAATTTTGATTTTTGACTTAGTAGAGATTTTTTATTCATGTTTCGTTTTTTGCAAATAAATCTGAGTGCATAGATCACTAGATTTCCAGTTGGCAATGATGGAGCATCCGTTGCGAGAAAATATGCTATGCCAAATACAATTTATTTTTCTAATAAAACATATGGCATAGCTGGTAGAGGTTCACATGAACATTTTCGTTGGTTTTTTTTTTTTAATAATCAAAATTCAATTGTGTGTGGTGGCCATTTAAGCATCCATAATAATCTATGATCGCTATTTAAAATTGTATCATGGAAATATAACTGGCTGAAAAGTACCTCCAGCACGAGAAAAAAAAAATGTCACAAATTCAACCCCAAAATAAGAAAAATACATGAAACAGGCAAACCAAAGACAAATACAAAAGCAAAGCGAAAACAGTCAAGAGTAAATGCAAAAAAATGCCAAACTTTTACCAGTGTTTGGCTAACAGCTACAATACACAGGAAATTGAATAAAGAGATACATGCTAAAGCAGAATTAGAAACAGTGCACACCCCAAAACAACAGTGATAATGATAGTGATGACACCACAAAAATCATCCTATCACTCTATATCAAAACAACAAAAGAAAAGTTGCGAGATTGTATAAGATGTTGTAATGTTACCTCTTCTTTTTGAGGTTGAAGTTCCCGGGTAACCGTTGACTACAGGTTGGAATGTTGATGATGTAGTCATTGGTATGAGCGAGATGGATGAGTGAAAGCATGAAATTAACAATCAAGGAATGGGTTAAACAAATCAATATCGATGTGAACTGAGGCCAAGAAGGGAAAGAAAATAAAAATGAGGCGATGAGAGACAGAGACGACAAGATATGGGGAGAAATATATGGGGGAGAAAGGTATGGGGAGAATAAAAATCAG
The DNA here is from genome assembly GCF_040938485.1 of Diadema antillarum. Classification (NCBI taxonomy): domain Eukaryota; kingdom Metazoa; phylum Echinodermata; class Echinoidea; order Diadematoida; family Diadematidae; genus Diadema; species Diadema antillarum. The sequence continues at coordinate 2,286,039 of NW_027271462.1, forward strand.
TTATCTTGTCTGAAGGATGGAAATAGGTATGGGGGGATACTATACCCCCAAACAAACAAATGAATAGCTACAGTTTGGGCATGGTTGCCATGGGAAACTGGCAGGCGGAATCCTTCAAAAAGATAAAGTTACATCTCTTGCGTCTTGTTTTCACATTCCACTTTCTCTATGGACTGAACATTGTTTAAAAGTCAGGTTGTGCATTGTTGTAGATCATAGAGCTACAATGCATGGGTAGGTCAAACCCCCTCAATGATCACATAGAATCTACCCTCCATAACATATTTTGTCAAAAGTTTGATAAAATATACTTCGCAATGCCTCACGTAAGTTTTTATGAACACATGAAAGTACTACCCTTAATTAATACAGGTGCATTTAATTATAGAGCAATCTGTATACTGCCATCAGATATCTTGTTTAATATGTCAGCTATAAGTAAGTTTATTTCATTTGCAATTTCCATTTTGTTGATCCTGTTTGTTCTCTGAAAACACAATAATTTCATTAGTTGTGATTCAGTACTACTTTTCTGATGTCCAGCATCTTCATACGATATGTGCAACGATGAAAGTGTTTTGTGAAAACATTGAATTATTGACAGATATCTGAGTTTGATAGGAAAGTTCAACAGACTGATACACTGGAATGACACTTTGAAAACAATGCTCTCATTTTGCCTGAAATACATATACCAACACTTCACACTTAACCCGTTGAGGACGAGTCCCGAGTATACTTAGGCAGGTGTCTATGGGAAATGCATGTTGTAGCAAAATCAAACTGTCCTCAACGGGTTAAAGCTACAACATAGTTCTCAGAAGGGCTCAAAATCCATCTTCCACCATTTTGAATTTGCTTGCAATATATCAAAAGGGTCTATCGAGAAACTTGTCTGAACCCACCTTAAATCATGCTATCAAAGTGATATCTCGCACATCATGCATATTATATGTCTCCATTTTGGAGTAAAATTCAACAGTTTCTGCAGGCATATGAGAACTATGTTTTGTCTTTATATATCCGCATGAAGAAGGTCTTATGTACTGAAGCAAAAGTAATAAAGAAGTATTCTTAATAGTGTTTTTTTGTTTTTGTTTTTTTTGTCATGCTGGGCCTCGACAGTAAAACATCATAAGATTAAAGGGCCCTTGAATTACTGAAGAAATTGGTTATCCCTTTGAAGAAAAGCAGAAATGTATTGTCACACAGTTATCATATATCTGGATTTGTGCACAAAAATCACAGTAATATGCCAGAGTAAACTCAGCAAACTAAGTTTGAACGGTGTTTAAATGCTCATAGAGTAAAGGTTATTTGGTGTCAGCAACATCTGAATTAAATGTGATGCACAGTAAGCTTGCAAAATATAAGAAGTGGCATAATTGCTCAGATTTTCAGGCCACACACACATTTACAAATAAACAGCAAGAATCTTGTTATGATATTCTTTATCAATCCATCAAACTATGTTTTTGAAGGTCAAAATAAAATATAAATGGCAACAAACTCTGCTATTAACTGATGTTTCCAGACAAGAGATGCGTGCTTCTAGTAGCACTGCAACCAAAATGACAACATGCTTTTTCAACTCATAATCTGTATATTTTCTGCAAAGTTCATTTCAAGCTGTGAAGAGATCAAACAAATTAAAAAACAAACAAACACTTTGAACAGAAATGTCAAATGCTAGAAAACATCTGCCATTAAACATTTGTGATGGAAGAAGATTTGATTTTTCATCGACGATAAGACCAGTTTCTGGAGGTCCTTGTACTTATATAGTTAGACTTGGTTTATCTTTCTTTGTTAATGTTCTGCATATCTCTTAAATTATTCTAATTCTTAAATCATGTTGATAACCAATACAGTGTTTCGAATTCTGCAATAAAAAATCCAAAGCAATGCCCCTAAATCCAATTTTCCGGCAGCTGACAAATTTGTCGCTATGTGCCTGTAAGAATGATTTTTTTTAAATCATTTTAATGGATGGTCAACTGACATGTGTTTAAAATGATGTCACATTGCCCGTTGCAGGTGGACAGTATTTCTACAGTCTTTGATCAAACAGCCTGGCCACCAAATGATGATATGCCAACCTCTAAAGAAAGCACAATGTTCATTTTATAAAATAAATGTGAATGAGTGTGTTTGTCTTTCAAAATTCCTATTTCTCAACTTTTTCTCAAAATCTTCCAAGAGTTATTTTTGTACAGTGAAAGGCCTGGAAAAAAATAACAATGCTAGAGCCTGAAAAAAGGCTAGAGCTCGTCAACTGGCATTCCTGCAATCTAAATAAACTTCAATTTCAAACACACACACAGAGTTAGAGATGAAACTCTTCATGTATGAATTAATTTGCAGAAAGCTTGTTATAAAACCAGGCTATGGGGGTATAAACATGTACAGGTATACAATGGTCAAATCATGGATCAGTCTTGTAATTCTTGATCCTGTATGAATGCACACTGTCCTGGAGCACAACAAGAATTTTACAGGTTTGGGATTGGAGTTTATGATTATAGGGAAGCGCCTAAAATTGGGGTTGCAATTTATAATTTTGACTTGACCTTATTAAAGATATCTATGGCCGAGAAAATGTATGTTTTATGAATTATTCTTTACAATGATATGGCAGGGGGAGGGGAGGTTATATCTGGCAGGTTCTGACCAAATGGTAATGAACATCACTTTTAGAATATAATTTGGATAATTTTCTTTTTTTTTCTGGTAGTTGCTGGAGTTTTTGTAGGTTATATGATGAGGACTACATCTAGATTTGAAATGACTTGGATCTTACATATTGAGTTGTGGTTTGCTTTGTAAATGTAGTGAATCTTTTCAGACTGACACATGTATATTAGCAAGGACTGCAGGATTATGTAAAACCACAACCATTTAGCTCATTCTTTAACAGTGACTCTTGCTGCAACGTCAAAACACTCATTTGATATGCACTACAGTGGATGAATGGCATTTCGGAAATGTGTTATCTTTAAAAAATCAATGAAATTCTGGCAGTTTCGTCTAGCTGCACATGTACATGTATATCCTCTATTTCACAGATGAACATAATTATATGTGTTTTCAAGCAGATCACAGATTACATGAAGGTACATCTGACAATGAGAGCTATTCTGAATGGCCAATCTTCTCAAATACGGTGTAGCTAAATGTTTTAATAAATTGATACCTGAAAGAAAATCATAGCTGAAAATGAAAACAACAACAACGAAATTGAGTGAAATGCTCAAAAACTGACCACAAATCAGACCCTGCGTATGTATACAGTATACCAAGAATATCTCAATGAAGGTGGGGTAAAAAAATGCAGTCTTGACAGGCAAATGTAACTCCACAGCATAACGGAATGAAATGTACCATAGCATGTTGGCTCAAGAAGGGTTTGGATACCGCATGGAAAGGACAGCACATCAATGGGAGTACAGAAGAAAGAAAGGAAAGAAAAAAAAAAGACACACAGAGAATGTTGTTTTGAAGAAATATTTGTAGCCCATGCGCCACGACCTGGACATAAAAACATGACCCTACTCATCAGGTTTTACCTTTGGCAGGTTTGGAGCTGAAGAAGCCACTAACGGGTTGATAGGCGGACTGAGAGTCCGTCATTGAGGGAGGGGGTGGGGACGGTACCTCGGTACCGGGGAAAGAGGCTGGACGAGGAGTGGAGGGTGCCTTGGAAGAAGGGGGCGGGGGAGGGGCTACAGGGGGTGGGGTGAAAATAAAAAGAGGGGCAATAACAGCATTAGTCAAAAATTAATTGATATAGAGTGAGAGAAGCTGGTGCTGTGTTATTAGACAAAAATATTCACCTAAGAAATGACATGAGGAAAGAGTTCATCAGTTAGTACAGTTTGACAGCTCAGCTTTTAGGGGAAGAAAATTAGACAGCATTAAAATAATGAATGGTTAGTGCGAAGCTTTCATTACGGGAATACCACTGTTATTAAAGCAAGATCACCACGAATGTGATGATAGCTTGAGGGTGATGCAAGCATATGTCATATTCAACTGTTGACTTCAAGGTACTTAGAGCAACAACAAAAAAAATCACATATAAGCTATCCAGATTGAAACATTATTTTGAATGATGTTCAAAGATATGAGACTCTAAAATCAAACGACTTCCTTAAATGATAACACTGGCTGCTTTCCTTTAAAGAGACATGGAATACATAAGAAAAAGAACTGTAGAAAGCTGAAGTCTCTTGTGCACATGTGAATACTGGAAGCAATTTAAAGTTACAAAAAAGAAAAATGCTCTTCATCCTAAATGTTACATTGTCTGGATGAAATTCACCTCATGTTGTTTTTTTTTCACACATTTCGTTTGTTCAAATAAATAACATAAAAGGACAGAACTATAATACATACCAACACTACGTACAACTATTGTGTACTGTCTACACAATATAACTGATTTTGGTTTTGAATGAGATTAATGTAGCAATGTAATAAAGTAAACTGTAGTATCACAAAAACTGGAATAATTTGTCATAATATGAATAAAATGTACCCTGACTGAAGTTAGATTTTTTTTTCCAGTTTATAAATTGGGTCAAACATTATAGATCATTGTATAAAAAAACGTAGCATGGTGACCCTGGCATGTCATTGTGTATCATATACTGTAAAAGTGGAAATTTTCGCGGTGTTCAAATTTTCGCGCATTTCGCGCAACCAGAAACTAGCGCGAAAATGAAAGCACGCGAATATTTTTGCTTGCCATATGTGCCTGTGCGTGATGTCTTGATTCCGCGGAATTAAAAACATGCGAAACTCTTCCGACCCAGCCAAGCGCGAAAAATTAGTCACGCGAAAATATCCACTTTTACAGTACAAGGAAACCATTTGCAGCCCACATTAAAGGCAAGAACAACAAAGGTTTGCATGGGTAAATGGGTGGTGGAAGTGGGAGCAAGTGATGATGGTATCGAATTCACAACTGCCTGAGCAGCAAGCATCCGATTTCTCCATGACAAGAATAAGGGGAGGTGGATACCGTTGCTTGCACTTGAGAAATTAAACATTGTGCTTCTCAGTATCATCATGGTCTCTGTTGGGGAGAGAGAAGGGAAGGACAGAGGGGGAGCCTTGCTTGTGTTGGGCTGACTGGAGAAAAGAACGGGAGAGGAGAAGGTGAGAACGAGTGAAGAAAAGATTTACAAGGAAGAGAGGAAACGAAGGAAAACAAGAAAGAAAATGGAAAGGAAAAGGGAGAGGAAGAGGACAAAAAGATAGAAGGGAAAGGAAAAGAGGGAGAGAAGAGAAGAGAAGAGAAGGAATAGAAAGAAAGAGGAAGAAAGGAAAAAGGAAAAGAGAGGGAAAATATGACGAAAATGGAGAGAGAGAAAGAAAAGAAGGAAAGGTAAAAGAGACAAGAAGATGTTTAAAAAAAATGAACGAATAACACATTTAAGAAGGATGAGGAGAAAGGCCAAGACAAAGAGGTAAAGGGAAAGCGACAGGAAAAAGAGGAGTAGAAGTTGAGGAGAAGGAAGAGGAAGATACAGGAGACGAGGCTATGGGAGAAGAAGAGGAAAAGCGACAGGAGGAGGAAGAGAAGGAAGAGGAAATGGTACTGCATCCTTACACCTGCATGTCTGTTTAATCAAGGAGGATGTTGCAGTGACAATGGATTGCCAGCTACATTCATTGCAGTCATGACTTTTAGTATTACTGCATGACGCTATGCCTTTACACTTCCTGGCTGACAGAGGATTTCCTACTTATAATCATTCTGCCAGTCACACCGGGTGAATGAAAAGTACAATGATGGGGTAGAAACACAACCAAAGCAGCCCATTAGTCCATCAGAGAGAGTGAAATTGCTGAACACCATCCTTTGATGCAAAAGTTTTAGCAAATACTGTACATCCAATATATGCTCAAGCACAATTTATCCCATTATTTTCCAGGCCCTACTTAGCATAATTTTTGTATCTATCAAAACAGACAGATATCTGTTTAGAGAGAAAGATTAGATATGTGGCAGATATAGACAGATATAGATATATAGACGGATAGATGGATGGAAATTAAGATACCATTGCATTGTCTTTGTTTGGAAGTTGAGGTGCAGGCACTCAACTCGTCAGCATGGCCATAAATGTAGGCCTTATCTTATTCATGTTGATCTACATGCAGTAATCCAGGACGGTGTTAAAGACGGATTTCTAACATTCCTCCGTTGACATGTTCTGTGGATTCCTGCCAGAACTGACATGTACTACTTTTAAATACACTGCAATTTCATGGTACCCTATTCGTCTGCTTTTAACTCCTTGCTTGGGGCACTAAAGAGGAAAACCTCACATGGTAGCATGCCTTTTGTGCATACAGAGCCAGTGGTCTGGCATGAGCATCCCTAACAAATCATTTGGAATACTAGTACTTTGTATGTCGTATCTTTCTCAAGATCTGTCTGAAGGCACGCTTGTTTAATCTTACTTCCGTGTAGATTCGTATCCCCTCTGCCGCTTTCATCTATTTTTATATATATTATTTATTTTCATTGATTTTATGTTATTTTTATTGATTTTATTTTATTTTATGTTTTATTCTATTTATTTTTTGGGGGGTGCTGTGCATAATTCATTTCTGGCTGGGTATGAGCATCTCCCAAGGTGGAGTTGGCACAAACTACTCTGTCAAGATATTACCACACCACTTCAGAGACTATCTGACTTACACTCATATTTACCTAGTTTGCTAAGAATTATGATACCAAATATAAGCTATTCAAATCAGTATATCTACACTTCAAACCTGCCATTCAAACACACCCTGTCCTTGCGAGAAGTTTGTAGAACTTTGGGACATCTATCAATGCAATTTTTCTTTCACTCAATTTTTCAAAACCAAGTCCCCCTTCATTATGCCACCTTTGGCTACTAGAATAACTACCACTCATGCAGACATTGAACTTTACAGGCTAGTTTTCCCTTGCAACGTCACCAAGGACTGAAATATCATTTGAATAATCAGTGATGTGAATAAAAGCCATAATATAAGCAAATGAGAGAGCGCTTAATCTGCAACAATTAGAAAAGAATAAGATTCTGTACTTTTCTTTTTTCCATGACATGCTCAAGCTTTTTGTTGCCAGTGAGAATACAGTGACACAAAGTTGAAAATTAGTCATTTCCCATTAACTCTGCACAAAGGCTTCACAGCAATATAGTTCCACTCTTCCATTTTTTAAGAGGCCCTTGAAGATGTTCCCAGAAAAGAGAAATTTTCGTCGCTAAATGCCATTTGTCACCAGTCTCTCCCTCTCTGTACCACTGATTAGTTGCTCATCTAACGTTGACATTTGAAAACAAGGCAAAATATGTTTCCTTTCTTGCTGTCATACAAATAAACTGACATTAGACATGGATCAGAACGAATTACCCCATCTTCGGAGTCAGCATTCACTTGATGATGGGAAGTTGTCAAAATAGTTGTCAAAAGAGCACAAATTGTCAGAAATGAGGAGAGGTGCACAAGTTCTTGCATCAATTAGTTTAGTTTGGCATGTTGTGAACAAATCATACATTTGTAATTACTACCCCCCACTGTGTGTGCACACAATGTCAATGGCAAATTTGTAATGTCGGTCTTGAGAAGTTTGAACAACCATACAAGCTCTTGAAACTGCAATCAGTATTTACGCACAACATAAATTTCAGGCAAAGGTAGGTTACACTGTAGGCTGATCAAGTTTCAAATGTCATAACTCTAGTTGGTTAGACAACGTGGTTCTACATGTTCCTCTTGTCTGAGCCTTGGGGTGACGTCACCTATACAAAATGTCAAGATGTTGACGTCAGAACATGGCTCATTTTGAAAAATATGACCAAACAACCTTTTATCGTGATGCAACAGTAGCTGATAAAATCTGTTTTCTTCACATTATGCTTTTTCCCTGCACATATTCAGGAATGTAAGTGCATTTTTGTGCAGGACTGTGATGCCACTGGGATCATTGACAGCAACTTGGTTTTAACAAAACAAAAAAAAACACAATAATAATAATAAAAACTGTATCAAAAAGAGATACTATAACCGATATTTACTTATTTAATTTTCAAACACATAATCAAGCATTTTCCTCTCTTAGAGAAGAGCCATAAAAATGTTGGCATGCAGGAAAAAATATTTATGTACAATATGAAGATTTTTGCTATAAGGGAAAAAAAAAAGGAATTATGGCAAGATTACTCGTACACAAAAAAAAAAGGTTATCTGTAAAGTGAGTTGAAATAGAAAGAACAAAGAACACAACACACTTTCTCTTGAAGATGTGCCCTGTGAATTAGCAAAATTCAAAGTTTAGCTAGGGTGGTGTACTCACCATGTGTAGGGGGCTGGGCCACATTGTGGGGGGCGGGCGGGGGACCACCTGGTGTCTGGGGGGCTGGTCTTCTCTTCTCTGTAGAGGAACAAAAAAAGAAACAAGATGGGGGGGGGGGAGAGAATTGACAAGAGTGAGGATTTGTGTCAAATAAGAGCATTTTGAAGAAAAACAGAATATTCAAACATTGCATTAAATGAATGATATCTTGTTGATAGCTACTGCTGGCACCTACAATGCTGTCACTATCTAGAAATTGATATTGTAAAGACACTATGAAAAATGACAATAACATGTATCTAAAAGTGCCTGTCACTAAATACTGAATGTGGATGCACAAAATATTCCAATGACAGGTGACTGTTTGTACTGAAACATTCATCATTCATCATGTTTGTACATGCTATTAAGTGTTAAGTAGCTTGTTAGTCTAGCAATTATCTGATACAGGTGCATGTGTGTTTTCTGCAATGTAAACACTTCCCGTCCAGGGTGAAACTTTGCAGCGAACGAGACGGAAATCCCGCGGTATATCAAGCCGACCCATCTGCCTTGATTCCAGACGGCCTGCCTCTCGCTTGTGACCCATCACACTTCACACGTCATGTGTGCCCTGAGACAGATTAGCACGTCTACTGTCATTCGATACACATCAGGATGTAACTTGCACATGCCTAATTAACGTTTTTTCTCTACCAGCGGTGAAGGACCATATTCTGTCTACCACTCAGTGCATGACACCTCACTTTAAAACTGCTGGGTGTAATGTTAGTTTAAGTTCATATATCAACAAAGAAATCCATGTAAAGCATGTACACTTGCAACTTAACATTTGACTGAAGTGAAGCTGGCACATAATGCAACATCATTGCTATTATCATCATGACTTTAAAATGAAAAATATCAATATATAAAGTAAGCAAATAGCAGAATTAAAAGTAGCCAAGAAGTAGCATCACTCCAACTACTCCAAAGTACTTGTACATTGTACAAGGTGTGTGAATGAGTGTCTCATGGGAAATCAAGCCATTACAAGCTCTTTTAAGGTCAGAACAGGATATATCACAATAAATCTATTCATGAATGCTAATCTGAATGACAAACAATACCAGATTGCAACTAATGAAAAAAGACCAAAAATAACTATTTACACAATCTACTGAGGAACCAGTCAAGTGTAAAAACAGAGTTCAAGTGCCCTGAATGTTGAAGTACTACCTTATTCTAAATCTTTTTTTTTTCATGTTATGTACACAGAACAAAGTGTTAAAAAATCCTCATTTGCAGTGAAAATTTGGGAAATACTGGCAGAAAGACAGGCTTTCACTTCAAAGCATTTCATTTCTTCCTTAAAGGTGACCATCAGCTCACCCCCAAAACTATTTTTGAATTGAAAGAGAAATTGTCAAAACGATATGGAACTCACATGCATACAATACAACTCTTTCCATGGATAATTTGTGGAAACTTTTCATGAATAGTTAAAACATACTACAAATCTACTATACAATTGCACTTTCTGCCTACAGAAAGCAATTAGCAACACTGCAAACATGTAAATATGCCTTGCCCATCAGGTATTTCAGAGTATGACAGGTATTTCTAGATTTCTTAATTAAAAATAATGTACATTTTGCTACAGACATTGTAACTTGAGTATTGTCAGGATAAAAAAGAAAATTGATGCACAATGTGGTAACTGTATGAACTAGAGCAATTCATGCGTCCTTATTTTATATCTCCACACAAGTTACGTCACTTTCACTTCAGCCACTTAAACCACTAGCCCTGCCTCTTACAAGAGGATTAGCCTCGCTCAATGCTTACGTCTAATGGGACTGACCCGCATTAGTGTGTGAGACAAGTGATTAATTTAAGTAAACCTGCTCTTCCTTCATCTGTCTTGCATCTGACAGTGGAATCCAGTCAGCTGATATGTCAGTGTATATTATTTATGTGTTATATAGTTTTTTCCCTGAATGATAAATAATGCAGAAAACAGGATTATAAGGGCAAGAGGAATATGAATGGATTTAAAAACATTAATTCAATTAAAAACATAATTATTACTGATTATTATTATTATTATTATCATTATTATTATTATTACTACGTGTATCAATAATTATGAACGATAATAGTTTCATTTATTTACATATTTATCATTCTATTATATAATTATAAATGAACACATTTTCATGAAAATGAAGGCTACTAATCCACTCAGAATATGAAGGGCAAAATGTATTGTGTAATCACTTTCCTTTCCATCATATGAAAACTATAATCTATTCACTTGATCATCAAAAAGAAACCAAGGGTATCATAGTTTACAGTACATCATATTACCATACAGTGAAACAGTGAAAAACTACACATAAATGAACATTGTACAAAGTGGCAAACTCATGAATCTGAATTTAATAGACACATTGTTTGCTACAAACATAACTATTTCGTGGCTAAATTCTCATGACTACTGTTTGCAAATTGTCCATAAGTATACGAAATTCTATATGTATGGAGGATAACACTTTGAAACATATCTGTACTACATTTCAGACATGTACATTGTATGGGTGAGGGAATATTGAAACAAATGAGTCTTATTGGGAATGAGTCATTTCTGGATACACTCTGCTGCATGGGGGGGGGGAGCAAGTAGGTCTGACACAGCAGTGTTGTGAATCACACTCTTTTTTTTCTTTTTTTCTTTTATTACACAAGTTTATGTTTATGTACTGTACAAGGCACTGTAGGGTGTTTTACAATGTATATCTGAAGTTTACAAAATTTGAGCCGCATGGTCCTACAGTACCCACATACTATAGACCAGAGTCTCGAATAATGCATAAATACAAGTGCATGAAGCTGGGAAGAAAAATGGGTTGATATTATATTTTTTTGAAGAGAACTGTGAATGGCCAGATTAACAATACTCAAATCTTCCATAGACAGCAGTGTTAGATAGTATGGTGATATTTGTTTTAAAAAAAGCTGTAGATCTCTTGATATTGCTGGCAAGATTTATCAAATTTTTGTACTCAGGGATATTTTCTGTACATTTCATCACAATCCTACAGCATGTGAGGAAAGTCAGACAATATTGTAATTGAGTCACACACAATGTCAGGCAATGTCCTTTTAAATACTTATCACCAACAAACCACAAAGATTCCTGCTAGCACTAAACACACTTCAAATATTTTATGATTATAAATATTTCAAGATAAAAGAAGTGATCTTAATACAACTTTTAATAATGTCGAAAATGCATTCCGTTACTTTTCCCTCCCCCCCCCCCCCCCCCTCAAAAAAAAAAAAAAAATCCTTGTGGCAGATACTCAATTAAGGCTTCTAAATGACTGATCACAGATCATCCAGCCTGGATCATCTGGCCTGGCACACACAGGATGTACGGACAGTGCAGTCAAAACTAACACCAGCTATAGAATATATGACAGGAGCTCCTAACAGTAGGTCAACAGCATATTTAAATCAATATGACCCAACACACTGATGACCTTGGACATAGGATGTAGGCTGAATTACTCTGCTGGAATAACATGCCATTCTAAATAATACTAATAATAATGAATTGATAAATTCAAAAAATAATAATAATAATATATTTGATAATAATAAAAATATCCTTGTAGAGCCTGCATAGTGACAAGCTTGATTATTCTCTATGGAAAAACTGACTGATTTGCAAGCTTGCTCAGTCACATGTAAAGTACATCTTTGTAGAGTTCTTCCCTGCATCTAAGGTACATACATGTACATTGTCTATACTCACAATGCAGACTAAATGTTGTAAAAGGAATATGTAAAGGTGAATGTACTAGCAGTTACAAGTTTTTGTGCCTTTCATGCATCATGTGGCTACCCCCCCCCCCAAAAAAAAAACCCAACAAAACAAAACAAAACAAAACAAAAAAATCACTATAACACATGATAACGTTACGTCCCATTCATGTGGTGCAGAACAAGAATGCTGCTGGTTTGCACTAATTACTCATATCGGCCCTTTTTTACTACACAATTACAATATATACATATAAGACATGTATTAATATCTACTCTTAAAGTGTACAACATCTGTGTATAACATATGTCTCATTATGTCCTAATTCTACTTCTTTGTATTTAATAGCTTATATCCTGCAAGAAACTTATTTTGGCTATCTATGCATCTAAAAATATCTTCTTCTTCTTTTTTTTCAGCCTAGCCAAACTAAAATGAAAGCATACTCATACAAGTGTCCACTTGTGTATTAGTCAAACCATTCACTATTACACATCCCACTGGGTCAACGCAAGGTCATCTCACCTCATTATGTGTCACTGAAAAAAAAAAAATCAACAACAACTACTGAACACAGTGGAACTCGGACACTCCATATGTACACCCTCCTGTCAAAACCTCAAGTCCGTAGCTGGTGTTGTCAATTAAAAGACGGTGGAGATTTTACATCTTGATGACTGGCAAGAAATCGCCGGCATCCACTCAGCCTACACCTAACCGACGTTTGGTACAGAAGGGGGCCGATGCGTATGACTTTGACTCACAAGTGTTGGTAACACGCACATGGTGCATATTCTATTCTAGTCGGTGGGCAGCACGGTACCTTTCCTGTCTTGGGCTAGTCACACACAAGTCTGTCTTTGCCGCAAGGGGGAAGCAACTAACTTTAGCCAGATTTCCTGGTTGGTCAGAGAGCTCTTCCATCTTCTTATAAACTCTGATGATTTTTTTCTTTCTTAAGCATAAACAAGATGAGACATTTACGGTATATGACATGATCAACTGATTGGTAGCAACAGATGAAGAACTTCACTGGCAAAAAGGTATATCAAAGATGACCAAGTTTCCCATGACCCCCCTCCCCTTCCCCCCCCCCCCAAAAAAAAGAGATAAATTCATTACCCTCTCTAGTCCATTTATGCTTTAATGCTATCATCATCACGGATACTACTAAAAACACGAATCAATTCAGTGCTTATCTACATCCGATGTAAAAGGCAATTTGTCAATCAGTCGCAATAAAGAACTGATGCAAGCATTTCATCAATTTGAATTACTCATAAAGTTGCAGCAGCATTCATTTAGCCACCAAACAGAGGCTCAATATGGACCAGACCTTCAAGAGGAAATGAACTTTGGGGAATATCTTCTTGACAGAGCTAAGGTTTTAGAGTTTTCCAAACTGTTGTCAATAGACTCCGAGATCACATCAAACTTACACTTGAATTATAACAATGCAATCCCCCCTCATTGGCCTGAATTCATGAAGGTGGTTTAAACTTTAACTATGGTTCAAATTTATACCATCGTCTAAATGTGACCCACTACAACAAAAGGATCCGAAAGTCGGTGGAGGACAATTTTCTGAAAACTGCATGAATTTATTTCTTTACTCTTCTACTATAATTTCATATATAGCACAACTCATAAAAGTACTCGGTTACTGAGATATCGATGATTTTATTAGCGCATGTCAAGTGGTTGTGAAAATCAGTGTTTCGAGAAAAATGCCTTCAAAGTTATCCTTCCGACGATATCATGATCAAGGGGAGGCGAGACAATTTTCACTGCTTGACAATAGAAGGTAGGCTCCTAGCAACCTCCGCTATGTTCATTCAAGCTTAGCGCCAGCGGTCTACGCATGACCAATCAGTAATCAGGATGCCACGCACTGACCAATGAGATCACTCCCTCGTTGATAGGGGCGGAGCCTAGTTGCGGCGCTAAATCCAAATCTTCAGACAGGTTTCTGTTACGTTGAAAGTCGGAAAATCATGGCCCAGAAAAACGCCGCTTTCTTACCTTTCCTTTGATCATTTAGCTTCGAAATTTCGGCAGATAATAGACAAAACATTAGGGTACAGAATTATGCCAAAAACAAAAATCCCATTGTTTTGACCAATTTTGATGATGTGACTTCAAACTCAATTTTCTCAGCTCAGCCGTCAGCGACTTTAGGATCCTTTTGTTGCAGCGGGTCACAAATGCATGCATGCATGTATCAACACGCATTGGCTACTGGAAGTCTGTTGGCGTATGCAATCTGTCAATCGTATTTACACAAGAAGAAATTTGCATAAATCATGGTCTAAATTTAAACCACCTTTGTGAATTTGGGCCATTGACTCTGATCAATTTGTCAGGATACACATGCGGTGTGCCTGGGTGTTTACAGAATGTGTGTGTGATTGCGTGTATACCTTTGAGTGCATACATATATGGTGTATGTTTGTGTTTGTGTGAGTTACCACTGATTTGCGTAAGCATCAACCACTTCTGACACAGTATCGTGTTTTGGCATTCACCCCGCCACTATTGAGGCATACTAACTTAACATCATTAACTGTTCTTCGAAATAAAAAAAACATCTCCATAAAGTATTTACCTTGCCATAAGTGGTGTAACTATGGGATATTTTCTAAGGAATAAATCTCTTATAATGTATTTTATGTTATACAGTATCATTAAAATAATTCCACACTAATATTTTCCTGAGATATGAAAACATGTTATAGACATACTGTTGTCCGCGAAATCATGAACAAGTGAAGTTGTTGAAATTGGCTTGGTACTAAAAAAAAATCATGCAAAAGTTTCCCCATTAAGAAACTGCATTTGCAATTAATATTACAGCAATCAATTAGACTAGTCCTGGAAAGGAACTGAAATCTCCTTACAAGTACCACTACCCTAACCGACACTGCTTATGGCAAGCTGGTGTGTTACTGTATACACCATATATATCTAGCCAGTGTAATTTCTTGCAAATTGGGCTTAAATTTGCCATCAGGAAATACAGCAATGAACAGAAAAATGTATGCGTGTTTGTTGCATAATGTCTGCAGAGTTGATATTTTTCGCGGGTTGTTAAATTCGCGAATAGCACTCGACGCACAAAATTTGTGAAAATAAAAACCTTGCAAAATATATGGCGTATACAGTATGTATCAGCCTCACAGAAAATTCCAACATCCAGTAGGCAATAAGTTAATAGAAGTAAAACACTCGGTATTAATACAATTCAAGTGGCATCTTCAGTGTACTCACCCTGTCTCCTTTGCTGTCTACGCTGAATCTTGTCATTGATCACCTGCTTAAATCCATTAGCCTCCACCTCACTGGCAAAATTCAACCCGGCCCAACAATTCTGGAGCAGAAAAGGGGGGTGGGTGGAGAAAAAGAAACAGAAAAATGTAACACTTAAAAATCACATGTTTCTTAGAAGAATTGTACCTAAACCCTGACAGAAACATGCACCTGATAAAACTGATACCCATACGTATACATCGTCATGCACCTATGGAAAGCACAAAATTCTCCAAATAAAGTAGCATTTTCTCACCTCCCCCAAAAATTGCTATGGTTTTAGAACAAAGAAACCATGCCAATGATCAATACCCAGAAAAAGACAATACATGTACTTTGAACGAATGAAAGAAGCACGCACGGCTGAAAATGTTGTTGGTTTTACGCGTGTTTTCTTCACCAGCAGCGAATCAAAGTCATTTCGCTTGTAGTTGTACGCCCGAAATGAGAAAGGGTCCTCCCACGTACACTTGGAGGCGTCTATCATTTCAAAGGAAAACATGGTGGCTATTACAAGACGGCGCAGTCCCTGCCCGCTCCGGCGGCCCGCTCATCCACCAAATGAGAAGGGCTCGGTGCGTGCCCTGTCACAGCTCCACCACCGCCACAGAGGGAGAAAAGGGGCTTTGGGTGACTCAGACCGCCATGGTTGCACATGATGTTTGTCGTCGACACTGAGCCCTGACATTTCACCTCAGGGCTATTCATTAAAGAGAGACAACCCCCCCCCCCTTTTCCCCCTTCTCATTTCCCTTTAACCCCCCATTCCGGAATAATCTGCCAATTTCCTGATTATGCCCCCAATCTACTGTGCTTCCCCCTCCCCCCTCTCTCAACAGATAGTCTAGAAATGATTTACACATTTTTCCCCTCTTTGTTGTCTAATTGCCCAGAGCGAGAAGAGAAATGCCAAGCTGAGCCAAAAATCATCAAAGCAGCAACCCTTCCTTTGTCATTCGGCAGTAATGAATGCCCCTCGCGAGGACACGAGACTCGGACAGCACATGGAGAGGTATGTGGATGGGGGATATGCTGCCAACGAAGCTGAGGAGCTTCCTGCTCCTACAAACCTGATTTAGCTTTAAAAGTGCCCCTCTCGACATGTCCTGTGCTGTATTACTCCACAAATGCGTCCTCTCCAATTTCCAGACTGAACCTTTTCTGTTAACACGTTTGTCTATCAGGATATCAAGTGCAGACCAAAGATACTTTGTGCATTCTATGCCAATTAAAGGCAGCCACATTTGTTCACCCTTTTCCTCTGTCATCTGCATGCAACATCCAACATCCCAATACCGTACTTCAATAATCTTAGCAATATTCCACATCATTATTATTTCTTTGTTCCTTTGTACACATCTTCATCTCTTTATCAGTGATTTATCATCACATAATACGTAGTATCTACGTAGTTGCTGACTGATAAACCAGTAATCATGTCAGCATGTAAGCTATCTAGTACAGCCTATTCAGTCATTGGTAACCGAGTCTTTAAACTTTGTTAATCGAATAAACACAGACTTGGCCTCTCTTTTCCTTTTATGCATGATACTAGAAAGCCTGACAGACGGAAATTGCATCAACAATTGCTACTAGCGGATGTTGGAACTTTTTTTTTTCCCGTCTTTCTACCATCATATCTTGACCATTTCCACTTGCCATCAGATAACTATGATTGAAACATACCATATGGATATGACTTCAATTCCTGATGGTAGCTGATTACAATGTAATCTATTCTAATGAGAGCTGGCCAGGCAATAACAGGATCCTGGTACAAACCTCTGCCCTTGTGTGAAAAGTACTGATGTACACTCTATCATTGTTCAAGAGTAATAGTACATGTTCATGCCACCGGACATTGCTTTACAAAACATAATGACAAAAGAAATGAAAAAGAGTTGACGGGTTTTCGAAAATCCTTACCAGTAGTGCTATACTCAGCACACGCGACTCCCATTATTTTCAGATTTTTAATGAAGTTCTTGGAATTGGCTGTTTTCATTCTTTATATTGAAATTTCCCTATAGCCGAAAAATACAGTATTAGTTACATGTACATGCATTTTACATAAAGACAAATAGACAATAATTTTGAGACCTGAATTTTTTTACTTCATTGTAACAAGAATTTTGTTGTAACTACATTCGCTATAAAAGGAGTGTACTTGTATACAAAATACAATTTGTACATTAATAACGCTCTATTTTACTGAGTGTGCTGTCTTGATAAACTTGGCACGAATACATACGTAGGTTTGTTTGTTTTTTTAAATACTGAAAACGCAATAACACTCCACTTAAGATCCCATCCTTCCTGTGACTGCACCATTCATAACCTGACATCTGGATACAGCATGTGTGTCTAGTTATTAATTTTGCTTCATTTGTTTTCATTGTATTCTTGCATGGCTGGCACTTAATTACAATCTTGCACACAATGCCACACGAGTTCAAGGTTTGTATGCCCTATATGTAACAGCATCTCTAAATATCCCAATAATAGAGGACATTGCCTAATACACAACAAAATATGACCTAATACCAATAGACAAGCGTCCTAAAATATAAAAATGTATTTGTATACATTTTAGGGGGTAAATTTATAATTTCTGTTCCAACTTTGTTGAGTCTTTACATACTAACAAATAAAGGTCCAATTAAACTGATTTGTAGTGAAGAAACGAGAACTTTAATAAATTTCCTCAAAGTTCTAGTTCCACACTTGAATCGACAATTGACACTTGCAGAGTTGTAGATCAAATCATTGAAGGGGAGTTACAAATGTACAATGTATTGTACAAGTTATAGTGGAAATAATTCGAACACATATGACCTCGGTTACTAAACACTTCAAACATTTTTTCTGCAACGTATTTGATGGCATTGCATGGAATATTATTAAAAGCGAATTCATAATTTATATAGTTATTGAACTTTTTGCTCAGAGAGCATTTTGCATTTCTAACGAGAACCATTTCCAAGTACAGGTATCTATTTTTTCTCCCATACATGGAGTCAAGTTTCTACACTATCTCAAGTCAATGACCTTTATATTCTCTTTGCTGTGTAGTTGTCTCTGAAATATCTGGCAATGCCCAATTAATACACAAGGTACTCATATGTAACAGACAAACTGCGAATAGACGGGGCCCATTGGTTTATTGGAGGCCTATATTTCCTGTCTTATGACCTCTGCTATGCTGAAGTGTACCTCCCCATCTTTAATATCTAACTGCCTACCACTCTGTTAACAGAGATAAGAGCAGGCAAATCAAGTCTGAGGTATGCGCCTCTTGGACACCATGAAATGCGGTCACCCAGAGGTGTAAATTTAGCAAACATGACGACCACAGGTGGGAGGAAAAATGACTAGTGAATGATATTTCTCGCTTATCGCTAGTGTAAGTGACGAATTGTCCTGATTTTATCAGTTTGAAACAGCCACGTTTTTAAATTGCAGAGTGAATGTGGTTGGTTGCACAGACTTTAGCAGTTTTTATCTTCACAAACTTACAAACAGTAGCTGCAGTGCATCAAATTTTCTTAGTTCAGTAACTGACTGGAGCACACATTATTGACTTCAAACATGTTCACACACACACACACACACACACATACAATCGGAAACATTTGTTTCCTGAATAGTGCTTTTCATGGGCAAACCTGAATATATTCCTTTCAAACACACTAGCAGCTGCAACTTGAAGCATCATCATGTCAAAGAAGTCTTTTCCATTTTTGTATCTTTAACTTAATTGTGTTCTTCATGAAGGGCTGTAATTTGCACATATATTATGTATTTCTGATAAAAGAGGGCATTCTGTCTCTTGTAATTTTTATTCTCTCAGTCATTTTCTTTAACAAAATAATTTTGTCCATTAATTGATACATGTAGGACTTTTATCTCAAGTGCAACAGGGGGGTCTCTGTGCAAAGTCTTGGCCATTAACCTTTTCTGCAAGAAATATATTCACCTATGAATACTTGGCTACAAATTCCCTTATATGGTACTAACCCTAGACGTAAACACCAGCCAAGTTTCCACAGAATTTTCTCTATGGGCACCAAATGCATCAGGTTATTGTGTGACAAACTTCAGGATAACAATTCCTCAGGGTTTGGCAGCGTGCCTGATGACTGGCATTGGAAGAATTTCCTTTTCCTAAGATAGTCTGAGGAAAACTCCTACACATCTAGGGAGAAAAGTGTCTGAAGTCACATGATAACATTATCCTAAATACATTGCATATAAACCACTGTGAAAGAGTTCTCCAAAGTCATCATATTTAGCCAGTATTAGCAATAAGTCATTAGTGTGTGTGTGTGTGTGTGTGTGCAATATCTCCCATGGTGTGTGTTCCTGGATAGCTAAATGCACATCATTACTATGCATCCTTGTAACCTTTGGGACGAAATGCCCACATCCTTTGGAAGATGTGGGATGAATATGATAATGTATTCAGGGTGAGTGAAGTAACTGATGAGATTAATGAATAAAACCATGGCCTCGATCCTTCTTTATTAAAGGGACACAGTCCTCATGAAATTTAAAAAAATATGTTGTTGTTGGTACCTCCAATGAACTACTTTCATCAAAAACAAACTTTCAAATCACCAAATAAGCTCGTACATTTCGGTTAAAAAAGTGTGACTCTGTAAATGAGCAAGTCTTGGCGGAGAGTCATACGTCATCGATGCACAACTCTTTCCAGCGGTGTTCTGCTCGTCATCCCTAGTTATTTATAAATACATGTTTACTATTTATCTTTATATTAATTGTATATATAAATAAGTTTGAAATATTTTGTTTGAAATAATAAAACCACATATTGTCACATTTTATGAAAAAATCAGATATGATCATTTTGAACACTTAAATTGGTTTTCTGAGGCACGGCTAACAACTTGAGAGTAGGGCATCAATGACGTTGCACCTTTTGGCAGGCTCTTACACGATCGCTTGCAGGAATTATTTTTTAAAAATCGCGTACGGAGACAATTTTTGATGTCCACGCGTATAAATTGGTGAAAGGTTATATTTTTTACTCTTCTTAATTATCAGTACAGTGAAAATCTCAGGACTGCTTCCCTTTAAGTGTTTTAAATGACAAGAAAGGGGAAGACACAGGGCAACCTTTGAAGAGAACCTCTGAAGCTGAAACCTACATAATGTATGCTTAACCCTTAGCATCCTGAGGTTTCATGTACATGTAATGTCAACATCCACCACATGATGGAAGCAATTTTTAAAATTCTACAAAATTTTGTGTGGGTTTAGAAAAGTAATTGGGCATTTGTGGGGATTGAACTGCAGAATAAGCTAGATCTTACATGGATGATTATGAACCTGGCAAAGAATATGCATAATTTTTGAGAGGGACAGCTACGGGCAATTCAGGGGCTATAGGTTTAACAGGCAGAATTAAGATGTTTCAAGTACAGTGCACAGAAAGTCCTGAACAATATGGTTCCTCGGGTAGGGCCTGCCATGTACACAAGATATGGTACATTTTGAGAACTTGCCAACTATTCCAAAAATACCAGAGTTTGTTGATGTTGAAAACTGGACAGGGCATCATAAATGTAAACCCAGACTTTACAGGTAGATAAAGTTACTTGGCAAGACATTTCCTTCAAAACCCTCAAGTGAAACTAATAATGTGCCTGTCTGGTATCCTCCAGACAATGAGCCTTGTCTTCTTCACAGCAACATACATATAGGTAGGCTTGAGAATCTGGTTAACATCTGACCTAATGAGAATTAACACATGCTCACAACTATGACTTTTTAAAAATCTATCATCACTATTTCATCAGCAAAATTCACGGACAATACAGTCCTGTTATAACAGATATGGCTATAATGAAATTATCGTCACAACAAAATAAAAATTCAGGTCCCCAAATTACTGCCTAATGATTTTTATATATTATTAGGCATTAACAAAATTTCAATATAACGCAAAAAAGGAAGGTTCTGAGGCTTTCTTTATGACGGGAGTCACCGATACGTACTCTTTTCAAAGGAAATGTAATTTCTTTGTAATAAATGAAGAAAGAAGAAGATCATAATGCTCCCATATAACTGTGAATGTCGTGTCATATAAAAGTATACAAGGAAATGTTAAAGTGATAGTACACATTAAAAAAAAAAATCATGACAAGTGGTCATAAGAAATTAATTCTCTTATTTCATGGAAATTCATCTAGATGAATACACTGTAGCCTGTAAAAGTTGTAATCATTTTTTTTCTCTCTCTCTCTCTTTCTCTTCCATCTACACTCTTCCTGTTTCCTAGAGATCTGTTATCAACTTTCACTTAAAAGAAAAGAAAAGAAAAGGAACACTTCTCTCTTTGGTCCTACTCTCCCACTCAACTCAAGGATGCACAGGATGAGATACTCACATCAGAAGCAAACATGTGGAAGAAGTTCTCCGGTGTGTCATACTTGAACTGGTTGTACAGCTCCTGCTCCCATAACAAGCGCTCATTCTGCAAAAAGGAGGAGATTCCGGGGCAAGAGAATTGCAAGAATTAAACATATGACATGAAATACAGCATTTCATGCTGGTCCTTGACAAGAGTTTACTCAGGGAACATCAAAAAGTGTTTGCTTCAATATAGTTAAAAGGAAAAGATAATCAAACCAAACTTGCCATCTGAAAATGACAACCCACTCTTGAACCTACCCCAACAAGGTTTTCAAATTTATGCATTATGATACTAATATATGACTTGTCTGCCAGAGAAAGATTCGGTTCATCTACAGAGCAGTGTGTTTTAGCTTTCTGGATATACAGCTTGTATATATCTTCTTCATTAAGTGGCTGCAGACAGGCTTAGGGATAAAAAGGATTTCATGCAATAAAAATGTTATTGTCTGTAGTGCGTGTATACATCATTCAGTAATTCATATGAAGGGCCCATGGACCCCAGCTACAAGGAACATCACACTTTGCGCTCGTGATGCACATACTACTGTGCACATGTTCATGCAAATCAGAGTCTCTAGTTTGCCCGGGGGTCCAGGCGGAAGAATCTCAAGTTTAAGGAGATCATGCTTGATGTTGGAGTCTCTGCCACATGTACCGTGGTATGATATTCTGAAGAAGCTCCTACATTTCAGGAAAGAAAGTTGTATTTCACTTTAAGGGACGCCCTGCAGGACACTGAACACTAACTAACCTGTAGGTCATACACCCTGATGAAGTAGGACCGCTTCTCGTTGTCCTTCACAAAGCACACCACACCGCAATACTTCTTGCACCAATTATTGGACTCCACCAAGTAGATTTGAGCCACTGCTGTTGCCACGCTCTGCAGAATTTAGACACAAATATATATAATATCAAAATCAAAATAAATCAAGTTTAATACAGCAATATACTACGAGCTACAGCAAATCAGCAAATGATACCGAGAGGATTACGACTCCTTTAATTTTCCTTTAGAATGCCTACTGTAATACACAGGGTGTAGCTACTGTAGGCTGACAGTGGTCCTTTAAATTTTTACGTGGATACAGAAAATAATGTAGAATCTAAAACACAGCATTTTGCTACTGCTGATGTAACAGAAACACTCACTCAAAACACAGTGTAAGGTCCTTGTTTTACAGTCAACACCACGTGCATTCCACTGAGTATGGGTAGCAATGTTTTATAGTCTCATAGTCACTAGATGTAGGACAGTGTCAAATACAGGTGGTGAGTCACAACCCCTCAATTAAAATGCAAAAAATAAAAACACCTCAACACTATTTTAATACATGTACATCACACCAAGTGAGGCCAACTGTGGGGGAAAACACTAGAAACTCTGTCCATCATCCAGTTTTCCCCCATACAAGTTATCTGCTGTCACTGCGACTGATTGACACAAACACCACACCCTTGCAAAACTGCGTTCACACACGTGCAGCTTTCACGAATGTGCACACTCTGTCACTCTGTCATCACTATCCTCTTGATGGATATGATAGTGATTTCCTCTGGGTGAATGACCAAGTGGCTAGAAAGTAGGAGAATGTAGATATTTCATACAATATATAAACCACACGACACGAGACTTTAGCAGTGAATGAGATGTTCGAAAATTGAAACACTGACAACTCTGTGACCATTCATTGCACTACAAAGTCAATTTTAACTACAATATATATATTATTTCCTTGGAGTAGCCATGAACATTGGCCAAATTTGAATGCATAATTGTTCTGTTTACTCCAATTGAAAATTCATTCCAGCGTCGTTCAATAGGGAATTGTAACTCTTCATGCCAACTTTCAATGAACCATTCTGAGCAATGACACAATGCTATTAAAAACAAAATTGAATATTTAAAATTTATCAATACACTATAATAGTAATTTCCATCAATGGGATGATGTCACATTCTCCAAATGCAATTTGCACTTTTTATTTATACATGGCAAATGCTTGCTACTGTATTCAATGTCCTATGCTCATTTTTACAAGTGTCACATACACTGTACTGTTCTTTCTACCACTTCTCAAATTTCACAAATACACACACAAAACAATATTGTCCTTTTTCTATTAAGTATAATCAATAATGTCTTACAAATCCCAAGACATGTACTAGTATTACACTGTATGAAGGATCAAAGACACTTAGTAATTTTTCTTCTTTTTTTGTTTTACACATGCTCTTGCCAAACTTACAGTGTATAAACATACACTGTAGTTTGACCCATCAATTGGCACAAACCTTCAACAAGAGCTACATGTACACTTGTAGGCACACTGCCCAAGTAGTTCAAGGGGTGGGTATAGTACTGACACCATGCATTCTCAACGGACACAAACAGCACTGTATTTACAGCAGCGTCTCACTGAATGATTTACAAAGTTTACATGAAGAATCAGCATGTTCTTTGGTGACAAATTTTCCTTTAAAAATTACCCATTTAAACAGAATGTAATTCCAGGCGATTTTAATAATTTCACATCATGTACTACCTGTACATGTAAATCATCAGCTCCATGCATAGACTAGTGGAATTTATCGTGGTTCTTGAGAAGAGAAACAATACTCTGAAATCCTTAAACAAATTACACTGAACAAGGATGATGAAATAGAGCCTCACATATTTCAGAAATGTAGTGCAGTGTAATTCCATTACAATACTGCTTGCTTGCGAGTTCACCTGTGTATAATCTATGCATGCCTTCTTCTTTTGTTCTGCTTCCTTGAGCCCGACTCATGCATTCTTATGGTGACCCTGCCATGCCATCATCCTTGTTCATAGCAATTTGTTATAAATTTTGAAAATATTCTAATTCTTCATCCCAGTTATCATAAAATCTGAAACTCTGTCATCAGTATAACCAATTTATAGTTGTTCAAATGTAAAAATCTGAAAATCATCCGGAGATCTCTTTTAACCATCAGTTCTTATAATATGAGTTTCCAGTTCACTAGATTCAGTTTGCATTGTCAGATATTAAGAGCAGTGGACTATTAATACAGTGTATCTTTATCCTTATACATGTATCTAAAAATGAAAGAAGACTTAGAAGTGCATTTGATGTCATGTATACTCACCCATGAATATAATTGTATAAAGGATGTCAATTTCATCACACCCACTGTGTATAAATTGGCTGTAAGCCTACGGAGGTGAATAGTTTTCTGTGTCATTGAATCCTCATTGTATAGTAACTATGACTACTGCTAATCCTCAAACCATTGTACTGTGTACTGAGATCTATCTCTCCAGTGCTCTACAATACTGCATCTACTGAATGAATTAACTGCTTGCTCACCACTCCAGCAATACATTTGTCATTACAAGGACTAGTCAAGTTTCTTTTCTCAACAACAGCAAATTTAAAAGAAAACAAATTACACAAGTACATATTAAAGGAATGAGAAAAAGAAACAAGAAATGGTTTGAAGATAGAGATGGTCATGTCTGTGCCTTCATATCCCATGTATACATGTCGAAACAATTCTCCTTTCAACAAGTTATTGAGAGGCAATAGTCTAATATTTATGACATCTTAGAGATGGTTGCCCACAACTGCGATGAGTTGTGGCATAAAATAAAGCCCCATCATGTCCAGGAAGTGAGTGTACTCTACACTTGGTGGAATACATCTGCCTAGTCATGTGTGCTATTCTGGTCTCAAGAAAAGAAGCACAGTGGACACAAGGAGAATGATTTCATCAAGTTATTTATGGCCCTACTACAATCAAGTCATCGAATAGTATACAAAGGACTGATATTGACCTTTATACACACCCCATATTTCACTGTTATTATATTTTTTCAAAAAATGTCAAGACTTCACAGAAAAAAAAAAAATGTGTAAGTTACAAGCGAAGCCAAAATACCAGTTGTACTCCATCCCATAACACAAATGCAATGTACAGTCTGTAGGCCCTAGTGTACATTGTACAATTTGTATCATCTTCATGATGGAATAAACACAAGTGTGCTTCTTTTAAAATTAGACATTGTACGTAATTATTTCTAATATCATCAACAGGAATTTAGCCACATGAATTCAGCATACTAGTCCTAATATAATGCAAAATATCATGCTTGCAATGTACGATGCAGACAGTTTGCTATGAATTATTTTGTAACAGTTTTATCTTTACAGAGAAGATAACAAATGGCCAGATTCATTCTATGAGTAGGGCATTGATATCAATTAACAACAGGCATGAAATCAGGTCAAATGTAGGAGTCTGTTAGAAGCTTGAAGGCCCACGGAACTGGACCCCCTCCCCCCCCCCCCCCCACCCCATGTATGGTGTGCATAACGTCTGACATTTGTCCAAGTTGCCATTAATCCCATAGCAGGAAGCTAACTTTGGTAAGGAAATCACCGACTCTGGACATCGCCGACTCTGGACGTCACTGGACACACCGAGTGCACGTACTGGCCACAGCTCAATACTATGGGGAGAGGAATCCCAGAGAATCCAGGCTGAACAAGGAACTAATAACAACCTCGTCAATTGATGTCTTTAGTCTGTGATATTGTACACACAGGCTAAAGTGTGTGCATAATTCTGAATACAATTGCAATGTAACTGGAGAAGTCTGCTTAATTCTGTCAAGTAGTGTAGTATGGAAAATGAGGAATACAGCAAATTTTGTTAACTACAACATACAGTAACAACAATCAAAATGTTTTCAAATCAAACAAATCAGCATGTCTGATTTTGAATGGTTTTTCATTCACACAGAGTCAGTTCTTGCCATTCTAATTTTTCTTCCCATAGTTATAATAATCCCTATAGAACAATTGACTCTATCTTCTACGAAACAGCCTATGAAAGTAAATGCATTTCATGCTAACATCAATAGCCTCACTGACCAGTCCAAAACAGACCTGACACAGACAGAGCACAATCATTTCCTGTAACCGCCATGGCTAGAAAACATTACCACATTTCTGCGAAATCATACAATGCCTTCAGATCGACACAAATTCAAACCTGTATATCATTGTGGAAATTAAACACCCCACGCCCCCGGTCCAAAGGAGGAAAATGAATACTAGTTGCATACAACCTTCTGAATGCATAAAACAAAATTCACGATGATGCAAAATTTACTTTGGGCTCACATTTTCCATTATTTAAAACTCAAGAGAAGCTGTCTACAAACTCTGAAAGAGAAGATTATTTCATAATATTGGGGGCACTGATATCCAAAGCATCCTTGTTACAATGGGTGCTGAGACTAAGCAGGATTTCACTTTGAGCAGACAATGTTTTAAAGACAGGCTGAAGGTTACCAAGGTAACAGTTTCTTTTTAAAAAAACCAATGCATCACAAAAAACAAGGAAAGAGGAAGGATTCACAATGAATGGATACCTTGCGGGCTTTACAAAGACATTTCTTCACCTTGCCCAGATGGGCAATAAGATAATAGGAGATCATCACCATGAAATCACTAACTCCCCATGAATATGATACATTTGTAGTTCATCTCAGTGCAGCTTCTTGGAGATGCAAAGAGGGATTACCTCATCACGTGCAGTACACTGTATGTGCATCAAGCAAGAATACCACCCTAGTATTAACAGGAAAGCGTGTATCCAATAGCTACAACAATGTTTTGCAAATGATTAGGCCTACTTCAGAGAAAATCATAAATACTGTAACCCACTTGAAATGCTCGGGCCCTTTTGATCAACTCTAGACATGCCACAATTTATATTTCATCATCTGAATCAAAAGTTCACGCCTACAATGTAATTTAAGGATACAGACAGAAATCAGTACAATGTAAAATTTCCATAGAAAGAAAGTTTCTTTTTTTTCATACCACCTTGTATTCACATTAAAACATGAAACAACTTGAACACCTTCTGACACTACATTGTATCTCCCATAATTAACGTACAGTAAGCGCATCAAAACAGACTGACCACATTGTATCAATCATCAACCTTGTCATATTTACCAATTTAGAAGCGGTTTGAATCAAGCTTAAGAAGCAGGCCTTTGCCTTGTGTATTATGGGGAGAAGGTTGGAGTCACTGTATTTTCAGTCCAAGGACACAGAGATCAAACCCAAATGAGATGGGCTTACCATATTGTAAAATGGCAACTCAAGTGATTAATGTATACCTGTATGACTCTTTGCTACGATACAGTGATACATTGATAGACATATGATACATTTTTTTAGGTGACAATAAGGCACTGAGCATTCAAAGGAAAAACAACACTGAAAGGAAATTAAGGAAAAAAACAACAACAAAAAATTCACTTGTAAAAACATACGTAGCACTGTGTTTTTTCTGAATTTGTGACAGTGCCGCACCCAAATGACATTTGGTACACATGTGGAGGGGGGTCTTGCAAATGGAAATTGTTATTATACAATTGGTACATATATGTATAATGATAGGTGTTTTTCATCATTCACCTTTCGTATAGTTACTACCATATATTTAAGATAATTGAATGAATCAGAAAGTACCACTTCCACTGTCATTTCTATCCCATTATTATCATACATGGACACCAAATGAAATATCACTATTAAACCGAACTCGTTTAACAGTCCATGATATAATCTCTTCTCTGAAAAAGTGTGTATTACTACAACTGTACATGAATGAATGATATGACAAAATGTTTGAGAATGCATCATACAACACACTTCAAGACTTTGAATTAAGTTAAATTAATTAAAACCCAATCAGAGGGCAGCAATCAAATTAAGCAGTCCATAAAAGAGTATGACAGACATATATTGTACACATTGTATTACACATCCACATGTCCATTTGGTATTTCCTTCACATGTCTAAAATTAGAAACTGTTCTTGGCCAGCTGCATATTGTGAGGAGACACTGCTTGCCTCACTCATTGCTCTACATCTCTGGAGTTGGCAACATGTTAGAGACAACTGTTGGAATGCATGTATACTGACTTGGACACAAATACCTGCAATATTATATGAATGACATTGTGCTTTTTTTTTTCTTTTTAATTGCAATGTCTTTCAGATGACCTGTTTTTTGTTGCTTGCTTCATCTAATGCAAGTGAATTTAGCCCTGAAACAATAAACTCTCAGAAAAGGAATTAACCTACTTTATAGAAATGATGCCATGATCCATTTTAACGGTAAACTGGGTCAGAGGAAAAGGGGTGATGTTTTCAAATTGAAACTCGAGCAAAATGCATTATTGAAAAAGATCCCTGAGAGATCCACATGAATGCGCTGAGAGCAAAATTCATCGGGCAGGTACCACCCAATACAGGAGGTTATTAGTCACAATTTTATTTATCTGTCCATGACTTAAAATCAATTGTGATTCATTAAAGAAAGGGTATAAAATGATTTTGGAATGAATCTGCCATCACAGATATACACATACATTGCATTTTCAGAAAGAATATATATTGTTCATTTGACAGGTTTCTGAAAAAATTCATAGATCTATGTACAATGAAACATGAATAGCTCAAGGACTATAAAATGTGACATATAATGTCCTACTCAGCATTAAAGTAAAATACCTTACAAAATAAACTGTCAATGACATTAGATGGCTCTTGAAATTTAGTTATTATTGTCACTGAATACTACTTTTTAGTTCTTGTTTATTCTGATACAAACATGAAAATTATCATTTGTGGTGATTGTAAAAAATGACTACTACAAGATTAAAAAAATACAAATTCTGAAATCTCCTGGGGTAAAAGAAAGCGTCTTCACTATGGTCTTGGGTCTTGTTATAATGGTCTTGTGCAGAGTCTAGGTCAATCCTGAGAGGAGGATTTGCATAATAGCAAGGTCTCTTCCATGACACAAGGACAATACCAAAACCATGTATAACACTAACAAAAACAATGAAAAAAGAGAAGAAACTTATTTTTCCCTTACTGATATCAAACTGACTTCAAAAATTTAAGCATACAATAAAGCAAACTAGCAAACTGAAAGAAAATAAAGGTGTTGTCTTGAATAACTTTGGCACATTCAGTTTTGTCTATTGTTCTCTGTGAAGTAGACCATTCCACAGCCCCATGAGCTACAGCAATGTATACTGTACGAGCTGAAATTTTTGCCGTGGTTTTATTTTCGTGAATTTCGCGAATCGCCTTTGAACCGCAAAAATAACAACACGCGAAAATAACAACGCACGAAAACAACGCAGGGAAATGAAAATCAAGCTATGCCATGTGCTGCAGGATCGCGCCAAAATTATAGTGCCGTACAGTACACTACTAGTAATGTATCCTGTCCTGCGCTGCGCCTAGCTAGCCTTCAACTTGTCGACTGTGCACGCACGTCGCACAGTACAGCTAGCTATAGCTGTTTAAAGTGCATTCAGTCTACTCTTGCAGCTGCATTCTTGGTGTTCGCCTGTCGATGTCCGGCACGAATTTCAAAAGTCCTTGTAAAGTATTTCTTTTTGATATTTGTTTTACTCTGTAGCCTGTGAAGAAATACATGTACTTTCTGTTCCCATCCATCCCACCCCTCCTTGGAATCTAGTCAGCCCGCTTCTTCTTTCTGTTATACCAATAGGAAGGAGACGAGCATTTCTTTTTGATATTTGTTTTACTTTCAAATTGAGAAAGTACTAGTACTTACACGTGTAAGGTACTTTTAGTTTGGACAATTATAGTTTTTTCGTGAGAGTTCAAGTACAACTGTATGTTTAGTTAGACCCTCGCAACCGCGAAATTCACAACACGCGAAAATGTCCTCAAGTAGCAATTCGCGAAAATATCTGTACGCGAAAATTTCAGCTCTTACAGTACATGGTGTGGGGATATTGTGGCACTTCGGTGCAGCAGCATAAGTAGTACAACTCCTGAATGTCTTATGCTGTTAAAAGAAACTTAACAAGTTCTTTTCAAAGCACGACCATCTTCAGAAGACTTGCCAAAATCGCATTCATTCCACTAATCACTATACTGCACTGCAGAATTCTAGACTAGTGGACTTCAAATTTCAAAATGTTTTACAGATCATTGAATCATTTTATATCATCAGCATTTTGCATCATGGACATATTTTTGGTGTGCCAGTTTGCATAGATGTGTGCGTGTAAAGATACTATGTGTACATGGTTGTATTGTACGTGAGCCATTACTACCAACACCTGACAGTTCTAATACAAATACACTGCAGGTCACTGAACATCGATTTCCAAGTTTGGGCATTTTTTATTTCTCTAGACTCCCAGCTTTCCATTGTCTTAGTATAAAGGCCTATGACAGCACTGGCAAAAAAAAAAAAAAAATTACCAAATTAACGCAATTTTCAGAAAACTTTGCTCTAATTTTTGGACAAGCACTTCCAAGTGCCCACAGGATAACACATTTAAATACAACGGACCAATCAAAAACTTCATTGTAACATTTTTATACTTCATATAATCTGAAGTTTCTCACTCCAAACCATTCATTTACATTTTATATTTGACCCAGAAAGCATCATTGAAGATTTGTTTTTCTCTTTAAATGTGCATCAAAGTTACCTTCAGTGCAGTTTTCCGGGTTTCTGATGCTTTTAGTGATTCACATCCCAGCGGTTGCATACTGAACATTACTGTATCATCTACAATTTCTTCATCCTTGACAGCTTGATGCATTGTCACACTTAAACAAGTACTGCAACATTTTCACTATTTTCCTGGCCGCCATGGCAGCCCCATTTGCCCGAAACGTAGAGCACTACTGTAGATAGATGAGATATTCTGTTTTTTCCCCTTTGTATTCTAGTGTTGTTCGTTCCAGTCCTCGCTCCTATGAAACGCTGTTCTTACGGCATCTGATCAGGCTAGACTGCACAATATTTTCCATCTCACCCTAGTACGGACCGCCTCCAAGTTTTGTAACGGCCTATTACATGCTGTCACATTTGTTGCGTTCACCGCATTTTACCACCGCCTACAGGGTGTCTCATTTGCCCAGAGGACAGTCGTGGCAGTTTTTTTAGTTTAAAAATCACACACAGCATCCACAGCAATCATAGCCTGTCACATTTGCTCATGCCGTGCCCCTGCACTGTCTCATGTCCATTCCGTTTTGTCCACGGTGGCCTGAGACGTGCCAGCCATGGCCACCGGGAACATGGTGGAAATGCAGCATAACTGACTTAAATTTATGTGTCCTGGGTTTTATAGGTCCTATATCCCTCTTGCAAACTTCACAAAATTTTGCCTGATTTAAGAATGTCTCCAAAAATCATGAATGAAATCTACAGCAGACCAGTCCAATTAACAATAACATCAGTTTTTTATAAAAGAAATGAAAAACCAACTCATTGTCACTCAAAAATACACTACTCTTTTGTATTGAGATAAGAATAACAGTTCGACCTTTTTCTGGGTCTGAACAAATTCACTGGAGATCGAGATGTTCAACCACAATGCTGTCCAATATCTGACCACCAGCTACATAGTATTAGTACATACTTGTAGAAACCTAGACTCTATATGCTTTTGCGCATGAACCTTGGCATGGGAGGTCGAACCTTGGTGCGGACGCTGTACATAGCATAGGAAGCTGCTGTTACCATCCTCCCGTATGTGAAGCATACATCCAGACCCCTGAGAGAGGACACTGAACGCTTCATTCCGCTGCAATGCAGAACAAAAGCATACCTAAACAGCTTCCTCCCAAACACTATTAAGGACTGGAATTATTTAACCCCTGAAATTAAAAAGGTAAATTCTTCATCGGCCTTCAAAAACCAAACTGAAAAGCATTTTCAACTCCAGTAAAACAATACGCTGCGCAGCAGCCGCAACCAACTCTGGACGCTAGTGCTGTCATCGGCGATGTCCGGATTCCGATTCAGAGATTCAGAGATTCAGAGATAGCATTGTTTCCCCTTTCAACATCAGACATAAACATAAAGAAGTGTGTACTTTTATCACTCTGAGAAAAGTTGAGGAGCTATTTTATAATTAATCTAATTTCACTTCTATGATTATACTCTTTAAGTCTAATGTTACCACTTATTGACTAAGCTTATTTAGTACCAGCTTATGAAAGCAATCTAATTTTCAAGGTTGCAAAAGAAATACACAAACTTTAAGGCTAACGTTAGACTTCTACTATGCTATGTTTCGGCCTATGTTTCTATGCTATGTAGGACCCCGTTTACAGTGCGGGGCCGAGGCCGGCCTCAATTGCGCGGCCGAGCCCCGCAATTTTGTCCGTTTACACTGCTGGGCCCGGCCGCGCTTTTAATTCAAACCTTTCAATATTTAGTCGTAGTGGCGCTCTACTTGTAAACAAACGCAATTTGGTACTGTCTGGTTTTCAGACCCTTTGCCAACTGAATTCCGTGGCGACAAAGTCGCCGTTCAGGCAAAGGTCTTTGCCGAAGGAAAAAATCCTTTGCAGGACAAAACCACCTTAAACTATACTAGTTTTCGACGTTGAGGGGATTAATATCATGAATAGCGAAAGATACAGGCAGAGGGTTTGGAAGCCAGACTAAACTTGGCCGCGCATTTGGCCCAGTTTGCGTTTACACTGAGAAAAGACCACCTCCAGAGCGAGGCCAAATGCGAGGCCAATTTTTGGCCTCGCATTTGGCCTTTTGAGCGTTTACACTGAAATGAAGGTAGACTCAGCCGCGGCCGAGCCGCGGCCGAGCCTCGCACTGTAAACGGGGTCTAAGCCTATGGGTGTATATTATAATGATTCTTTCTGATGTATATTAATGCTTTCCAGAGAATGTCTGCTTGCCTGAAGTACAATAAATATGATACAATGACCATTTGATGACCCGTTCCTGCGTTTCGAAGTTATTTGTAAAATTATGTAGGGGCCTACTAGGTCAGAACTCCGGAGTAGCAGCCACACACATTTCACCAGGGTCATGACTGCTGAGTAAATAGTAAAAGCTTCGGTCTGATGCGGTTATGATGGCCAATGTATATATTTCGATCGAGGTTATAGCCGCAGCATGCAGCATAGCAGTCGATGCAATACCTACTACGGCTAGGCGTGTTGTGGTATATGGGTAAAACATTGTCTACGTCTTCACATCACAGTCCCATACACAACCCGGAAGCTACAATCACGATCGGGACACCCGCGCATCATCACATAAAACATGGGCATTTATATAACCAGAAATGCATCATTTTACTACTAAGTGCAATACTTACAATACTCCTGTGTCCAACCATAGAAAACACCGTGTCGTTTTCTTTGGGTGAAAGAAGTTTTGATGCAACATTTTTCGGAGGGGGCCTTTTCGTACTCGCCATGGTTGTCGAGATAAACCGTCAATGCGAGAAATAGAATATGAGTCGAGTGTGGTTTGTGTGTGTCGTGTGTACGTACAAATACGTGTTTGCATTTTGGGATTCGGGATAGATAGCATTGCCAATTTGACGTAACAGTGCTAGAATCGTACACGTACCTATTCAATGTAGCAGATTATCATTATGCTCTTCATTACTGTATGCACATGCACCGCGAAATGTTGGACCATCGTGTTTATATCTCTAAGGTTTTATCCCATCAATACACGTCGAGAGGCTATAATTATATACCGCTGAGGCTTGCAAGTTTCTTCTGTTCTGTTTTTTCTTTCTTTTCTCCTGTTCTCACGTTTGCATAGCACAAATTAATTGATATGCAGTCACCGCTGAATGAGAAGACTACTACAGTTTGCGATGATGTCATGCATGGACAACAATACATAAAAGATAAAATATAAACAAAATTCAACATTCAGTTGTGTTTTCATATTTTCAACAAAATGAGAGCTTGACTTAAATCTTCTAGAAAACAGAGGGAACAATATCATACCTTTTACATATATCTCGGTAACAAATGGAGGGAATATGCACTTGTCATTAAATATATATATATATATATTCTGTGGAATTCTTTTTATATTTTCTCAATATCGTTGACATCACAAACTAAATGCTCATCCAGCAATGGCTGCATAGAAACTGTAAAAAATTATTACTTTTGAACTGATTGTCCGATTTTCCTCAAACCTTCGATACATGTGTTCCACTAATATATTTCTGCATTCACCCAATCCACACATAAAGGCCTATATTCGAGTGAACTTGTCCGTTTCAAACAATAGATCAGCGCTTCGATGATAAAAGCTATATGATTGAATAAAACAATGCAATGCCCCTGATGTGGAAAATAGACAAACAAAGTTAGCAAAAATGATTAATGTGACAGTGTGTGAGACTGTAAACCTACTCTTGGGAGATTTGGTCATTCCTGTCGTGTTTATATACATTGCTATGGATTCCTTTATATCACAGTAACTATAGTCATGGCCGGCGCCACGTTTTCAAAAAGGGGGGGGGGGGGGCACTTCAGACTTCTGGTGCTACTTCCGGGTTTCACCAGCTGAAAAAGGGTCTTCAGCGCAAAAACAAAGGTCTTACCTCGCTCACACTTCAAGGTTTCTGTTTCTTTCTAGTGCAACTTAGACACTTTAGAGGTTTAAAAAAAAAGTGGGGCCCAAAGTGGTGACACCTTATGTATTCCTTTGTATGGTGCAAAAAAAGTGGGGGGCCTCATTTCATTTTCGGATCAACGAGCCTCCGAAACTAATTGAATCTAATTTCATCTTTGGATTAGAATAAGTGAACCTTCGGCAAAACGAACTGTAACGCTATGTACTATTAGTGTACAGGGCCAGGTCAAAGGAATCCAGAACGGGTCTTCACGAACGAAGAGTGCATGTTGTAAACTTATATAAAGGGCAAACCATGTTCGTCTGTAAGAAACGGAAATCCCTTGCATATTATAGTCCACGTGAAATATAAAGGGATGATTTTGCTGAGCACGCGAACAATTTGCGAAGGACGCGAGTGTCGAAAATATGGCGAAGTCGAACATTCGGAAAAGTTTTTCTTCGAATGTTTTCCGACAATGGAGAAACCATTGTTGCGCAGTTTTGTGCGTATACTATAATACGTATAGTTCTCACGACGTATCAATTGCGAATGTAAATAATCTACCCCTTCCCGTCCAGACGCTATACGTTCATTGCCCCTTTTCAAGAAACACTGTCGACCATGTAATATACTGCATATTATATACCTTATGATCTAAGTTTGCCAAGCACGATTAGAAAATAATGTTTTTGGTTTATCTCACTCTGTATTGAGTTGACTTGTGTAAAAAGATATACTGATACACATTTTGTACCCATCCATGAACTCATCCAGTTTTATCAGTTTTGCAATTATGTAGTTAAAAGTATGATTTGTAAATACTGTATATACTGTTGGTTTTTTTATTTCTGTTTGTTTGATTGTTTGTTTTGTATAATTTGTTTTAAACTGAAAGTTTGTGTACGTGTATACAGGACTTCCTTAGAAAAGCAGGTCTGCTTGATATCAGCAGAACTGAAAGGAATGTTCCTGTTAAAAGATGTGAATATGTCGTAGGCCCTGTATACCATTGCTAAACTTATATACGGCCAGTTATCACGAACAACACGCGATTTAAATGCGAACAAATTTTTCAATAATCATGATAATCACGGAAAAAAATTTTCCAAGGAGAGTTGATAGCCGTCTTGAGTTGAAGTCTAACTTGTTCTCTTTTCTTTCTCCTCTCTCCTTTCTCAACTATCCTATCTCTATGTAAAAGTCATCCCTCCCTCCTATTCTCCTTCCGATGTATATTATAATGTTATGTATGTACGGGGGCTGCACGCAAATCATTATAAGCCATGCTTATGCTGTAGCCCCGCTGCATTATTCATTGTTGTATGTTTGTCGTACATTTTGCTGTACATTGCTGTGCAAAGGCAATGAAGGAAAAAATATTCTGTGAACAACTTATATTTATGCTTGTACATGAATGTGCATGTGCAATGATGATACAGAAACCAATAAATCAAATCAAATCAAATCAAATCAAATCTCCCTTTCATTTCTCTCTGTTGTTTGCTTTTCATGCATGCATATAGGTGGTGTATGTGTGTACGTGTTTGAGTGTGTACCGACTTCTTTTCTGAGGACCTATATACTCCCACAAGAAATTAATTTTCTGTAGGTCATGCCACACATTATCATTTAAAATTTTCAGATATAATTTTGGAGTACTCTAGTGCAATTTTATTGTACTCTTCTACCTTGGTCAAACATTTCGTTCTCTATACGGGTTTTTAGAATTTTTGTTCCTATAGGACCTGATGTGTAGATGTATGTTACGATTTTAATTTGCAGGAAACCTACTACAGTATATGAAATAGAATGACATGAAGCCATTATAAGGTCAGACACCTCGGCTACGAGCTTTATAAGAGGTCAGATTTCAAGGGGTGAGGATTTGCCCCCCCCCCCCTCCCCAAACATGAGCCAAATGTTTATGAGAATGTCTTTAAATGTATATGGTGTACGTAAATCATTATCGTCATTGCAGGTGTATTTTTATTCTTATCATTACAATAATTCGTAGTATAAAGAAATATTACTGTAAAAGTAGTATCAGCACTATACAAAATTCAGAAAATATCGCTCGACATTGCAACGGCATGTTAATCCATCGTTGCATCACCACACTCTACACTGTCTTACTTAGTTTTTGCATACAAAATTGAAGTTGATGATGTTCTCTGCTGTATGTAATAAACGAAAGTAAACGCTTCAACATAATAACATTATAAAAGACATTACATAGCCAAACAGAAATCTCGCATTTTTATGTTGCATAGGAAGATTATTAATATACCATATTCTCATCTCATGATCTTTGCTAAGAAGCATGATTCAAAGAAACTGGGAACTCAAGGGGTTCATTTTCTCATAAAATTACAAATGATACCCCGAATATCAGGCCTTTATACACACTAACATCCTGACGTACATTGTGATGCATGCAATGCTCATTTGGTGAACCAACTCACAGACTTCGATGACTTGAAATAAAACTCAAACTCACAAAAGTTCCGGTTTGCGGATTGATTGTCTTGTGTAGTTACGACAAAGTTTGTTGATGTTTTGTACGTCATTTACTATCCTGCCTCACGGATCTCCATCGAGTTTACTGCTGCGCAGAAAATTCCTGGCATTGTTCACAACAGCGTTAAAAATACTTGAACTTCCCTTCGCTTGAGAAAACGCCAAGCGCCCGCTATCGAGACATATTCTTGCCAATCTGACACTGTCGTAATGAGCCCCGTGGTGAAGGTCCACTGTACAGCAATAGTTCCTGCGGCAACTCTAGTATTGCTTCGGTCTTATTTTCTCCGAGGACTGAGGGTTAGGGTTGTGATATTAATCGGGTAATAGGTTTCGCTTGATGTGAGGATTGGGGGTAGGGCTATAGTTGCTTCTTTTTTTTTTAATCATGACTTTATTAAAGTTCAATGCAGTATTAGAATAATATTATGTTTGTGGGTAGAATTTATGTTTGGGTTATGGCGTGCATATATTTCACTCCTAAAAATATGACATGGGGCCTCTTTAGCCAAACCCTTGGCATTGGATATGCAAAGATTAACGTTTGTATCCGTTCGATTCACACAAGACCAAACTTCGTCAACCTGCTGGCTCAGGAAAAGTGGGCGCACTGTGGTCATAATGAGACAGCAGAGGGCGCCCTTGATTATTACCAAGACTGGTTATGACTGTCTACCCGTACCCTAGTACCTGCAACAATTTATTGCTCCCGGGTCTTATTTTCTCCCAGGACTTAGCGTTTTTAGGGTTAGAGTTGTTGTAGGGTTTTAAGTTTAGTTTGATGTGAGCACAAGGATGAAGTTAGAGTTATGTTTGTGGGTAGAATTTATGTTTGGCTTAGCGTGCAGATAGGCCCCTATTCCATGGGAGCAAATTATTGTCGCAGGGGCAAATGTCGTGGAATCCTATGTAATACTGTCCAGGTTGGTCTTCAAACGGAGTATGATATGCGTGTAAACATAATTTCCTTAACAGTAGCATGAAAACCATCTTGATTCGCGAACTTAAATCTCCTCGCTGCACATATTATTATAAGGGCCAGCTGAACAAAGATTGTCTCTTCGCATGATCCTTAAATGCTTTATGGTACAGAAAACAATTATTAAAAGCCATTCAACAGACTCACAAATAATGATTTGATTAGTTCGCCGTTGAGTCTAGTCTGATTTTGGTACTTGAACTACTATGAGCATCTGGCAGATACTCATAATATAGTAAGAATATCACAGTCGAAAACAATTGAAAGACATAGAATTACAACGATAACGTTCATCTTGGTGCTCAAAATCAAGTTGATTAACTCCACTTATAAAGCCAGGCAACGTTTTCTCCGAACCGAACATCCAGCTTACCTGTAGAGGCAAGCAGCACAGAGACGGAAGAATCATTTCTGTTCTCGGTCAGTTCCTGTGGTAGACTGATTTTTTATTCTACCCACTGGGTTCTTCCACATAAGGGTGATCATCACAAGATACAAAAAAAAAAACACCACACAAACAAACAATCAAGGCGCCTTAAGGAAAAGAGTTTGACCTTAAGTCACAGGGAGGAACCAATAAAAAGTAAAGGTAAAGTGATCATGAGGTGAATTTGAATATGAATAAAAACAAAACAAAAAGGATTATGAGGCGTGGAGGTGAGTGGAGAGTAGAGGGGGTACTGTAAGGGTATAAGGTAAAAACATAGAAGAGGAAAGAAATGAAGTTATATGGAAGGGAATTAATCAGAGACATGTAGGAAAGTAACTTAATGTGGAAAACTAAGGAGAGCTGACTTTATACTATAATAATTTCCGAGATAAATTAACACTAAAATAGTAATCATAATCACCAATCACGTTCCATTTCAATATATCTTTTGATGAAATAAACGGATCCAATACATCGCACTGTAAATTTTGCCAAAATAAGCATTCTTGATGATATTTTGTGCCTTTTTTATTCATCTATTTATTCATTCATTATTACTATTATTCTTTTTGTTTTCTTTTTTTTTTTTTTGGTCTCTCAGTCAACCCGAATATTTCTGTACAGTAGTTCGCTGTCGAGAATCGTCGTAGATGGGGTACTGCTAAGCGAAGTACCAGAGAAGGCTCTGCGAAGTATACGTCGTTGTTGAGCAGCAGTTGAGTGAGCCGAGCGGTTTACGGAAAATGGTTTACCATATACATTGTCGAAATAACATGTCACTTTATATGGAAATACGATCTACTTTGATTTTTATTTGTACTGTCAAGCATAAGTCAGAAAATATCCCCGTCCCCACCCCATCACGTGTTTTGGTTTGGTGTTAGCTTAAAATTGGAATAATCACCAAGGGGGTATGCAATATGTGCATGGTACTCTCGTACACTTTTTTTTTTAATTACCTACTTGTTGTTTTTACGGTGTGTTTTTGGGTGCAATGGAATGTGTCTGTGTGTGTTTGTTTTCTCTTTTGTTTTTGCTTTGTTTGTTGTTGTTATTGCATTGTTCTGTGTTTATTTATTTCTTTGTCACTGGGAGACTGTGATTTCCTTCGTTTTCAAATCGATTTTCCCCCCACATTCGTCGAGTAGAGGAATAACAAATTCAAATGGATTCAAATTCAAACTCAAATGAATTTATTGAGAATTTTCTGCATCGAATACATGTTACAAATGAAATACATTGTACAGTCATTTCTTTTTTTTTTCAAGACAATAGAACATACGGCGTTTATCACAGTCAGCAGACCGTGATAAACGCTTCAAAGAATCATCACAACCATAAACTGCTTGCCTGACACAAATCTAAATCATTTCGCTTTTTTTTTACATTGCATTTATTCATTTTCCAAAAGACATTTCATAACATCAAAATTTCCATTTACACCCATTACCAGGGAAAAAATACACAACAACAAAATCTTCTTAGAAGATTTTACTTGTACATGATAAAACTACAGACGTATTGAAGATTTGAATACAATAACACGATAGTTAAAGTTTGTGTGTGTGATATTTTTAAGTTCTTCGTGACTACAGATATACTGACCTACATTCGTATTCCGGGAGGAAAGCTTAGGACGATCTTCTGCACACGTAATTAAAATAGGCAAGTTGATATATCCTCTATGATTTGCGAAAGTAGATGCCTTCTTCAATTTACACAATAGCCAAAAAGAAACCGTGCATAGGTATACCGAGTAAGCGTTCTCTGCATTCTACAAGTGAGGTTTTAAACATTTACATCTCTCTTTGTAAATTTCCTTCTCATGCACATCAAAATGTCAACACTGACAAACAAACTTGAACTAGAAAGACGAGTATGTTTTGTGAAAAGAATTCTCGAACCTGACGGATTAGTTTCACAGCAATCAATCACAACGACACCACACTTCTCTTCCAATGAACTTTGCTAAGAAGCATGATTCGAAGAAACCGGGAACCCTGGGTTTATTTTCTCATATAAATGACAAATGACCAAATACTCCGAATTATACACCCCGCCTTCCTCCTTGACGCAATTGCGGTGCTTGCAATGCTTGTTGTGGACCAACTCACATACATTGTATTTTGATGACTTGAAATAAATGATATTTTCACAGCAGTTCCTGGTCTAGGAAATGATTGTGGCTTACTTTAGGCAAACTTTATGGATATTTTCTTCGTCATTTACGATTCTGCCTCACGGATCTTCATCGAGTTTACTGTAGTGCAGAAAATTCCTGGAATGATTCATAATGGCGGTAAAAATACTTGAACTTCCCTTCGCTTGGCAAAACGCCAAGCGCCCGCTATCGAGGCTTATTTGTACATACTCATGCCATCACTGCATGCCATGCAATAACTGGCATGTCGCGCTGAATCAGTAATAAGTAGTCTGTTGTAATGCAGCTATATTCTTGAGCCAAACCCTTGGTATTTCGCATTTACAAATAAAAAAAAAGTATGATGATTTTCTACATTTGTAAGAGTTGTGAAACTGATTGTTGTATTGTTGGTCAATTTTAACCATTTAAACAGTATCAAAATAATTACGATTTGAAATTTAACATACCAGTATGATGAATGGCAAATTGTTTTATACCTTGTAAATGAGATCATTATTACGATTACGATGAACATTTAAAACTGATAATCTGATATCGAACAAAAGGAGAAAGTATATATAGAAAAGCTAAACGGTGCTAAGACATGGATGCACCTCTTAAATCATTCGTGCACTGTTCCGATGTACGTCATCAATGTTGTGATGACACGATGACACTGAGGCGGTTGCTTCGTTGTTTGTTGGTATAACTTGTCTATTTATCATCAATGCAAACAATATGTGAGTGAATCTACAACATAATTATTTTCCAGATCCTCTTACAGTAGTAAATTCCATAAGTCAGCAGTGTGTGATGAAAATGCATGTTTATTTGTTTTCTTTGTTGAATTTATTTGTTGGTCGATGGAAAGCGCGTCATCAACGAGGAAACGCGGAACAAAGTTTCAAGTGGAAGACCCGGGGAACAGCTCTTTTTGTCGAGAGGCTCTGCGAGAACTTATTTTCCATTAAATTACTTACTTTTTTTTCTGGGGGGGGGGGGATTATGATCAATCTCCGGGATCATGATTTTGTCGACGTTATGCTAGAAGCAGAAAAGGTTTTCTGAAAGCCATTTCGCAGAAAGGGGAAAGTGTGTGTGATGCTTCCGCACACATTATCGTCACCAGTATCGTCATCATCACCTTTTCCTTTCTCTTCAAGTGACTGTGAATCCATAAACTTAAAGGTATAATTTACCATTTGCAGATGAAACAAAAACCAAGCATTAGTGCCTCAAAATAGTCCAAAAATGTGAGTTAGGTATAGAAACAAGCAATGTAAAATTTGAACCAATATAATCGATGTTTATTATTGTTAAATGTACAAAATGTGAACAATAGTTATAATAAAAATGTTTCCAGACTAAACCGTCTACAGATATGGTTTAATGAGAAAACTATAGTGATATCTCCCTATATTTAAGGTTTCATTGCAAAAATATTGTTATGGTAGGATGTTTTGTGACACAACTGACCTATACATATGCATCAAAAGTGATATATCTTGAACATTTTTGGTCACACAGCAAAACGTAGACATGACGTAAAATCTACTTTTGAATTAACAGATCTCTTTTTGAGTCTTCAACATGATAAAAAGCCATACATAATTACAAGTCTTCACAATGAGCACAGTCATTTAGTTTATGAAAATTAGTTCATCTATACACTACTCAAAACTTGTGCTCTGTGAGCCCTTAGAAATTCCTTTCTTATCCTCATTTATAGGGTAGGGTGGGGGCAGGGAGAAATGGTAGAAACAGTCATTTGCTGATTAAAGTTTACAAGTAAAAGTTGAGGTAAATGGTCCTTTTGACTGTGCACAAGCTCTACAAAAGCCACAATACACATCTGTAACAGAGCTCCACAAGTAAAACAAATGCTCTTAAGAGTGTTGTAGAGAGAGTTTTTTTTTTGGATAAAACAAATCCTTAAGAGACAATAACTACGAGTATCCCCTTGTAAGTAACAGAAAACAGGGAAAATGTGATAGAAGCATGCATGATCTGGTCAGGTTGTCACATATGCAATGACAA
Organism: Diadema antillarum; assembly: GCF_040938485.1. Lineage (NCBI taxonomy): Eukaryota > Metazoa > Echinodermata > Echinoidea > Diadematoida > Diadematidae > Diadema > Diadema antillarum. The sequence continues at coordinate 2,329,535 of NW_027271462.1, forward strand.
AATACAGTACCACGACTAATAATCATAATTTCTCGCTTAAGTGGACACAAAGGAAGCAATAGATGCTTGTTAGCTATAGCAGCTGCGGGACCAACAGCTTGACATCTCTTCCAAAAGGACTATATGAAATAAGGCTGAAGTGCCTGTCCAGGGGGTAAAAATCATTGCAGCCAAGGAGCACGAACCAGGGACCGTAAGACTGATGGTCTGTGGTTCTAACCACTGAGCTACAAAAAGCTCCTCATTATGATAATACTATTATTACCATACCAAATACCTGTAGAGACACAGTACATCTTAAAGTGATTCGACTGGGGCTGTTTGTAATTTCAATCAGGATTTGGGTTCTATCATTGTAGCATCAAAGTATGATGTCAAAGTGCACTGACCCTCTCAAAGCAAGCAAAAACGGAAAGAACAGAAACATAAACACACACACACATACACACACACATATAAACAAAACAGGCTACTATGCTTGGTCATTGGTGGTGGCAAGACGAAATCAGTCAAACAATATTGTGATCACGTGCAGGTTCTTGTGCTCCTTTCACCGCCGGCGCCACGTTTCCAAAAGTGGGGGGGGGGGGGGCACTTCCGGGTTTCATGAGCTAACGCTCATCTTTCTCATTCCACTTCCGGGTTAATTTCTTCAGCTGACAAGCAAAAAAAAAAAAAAAAAAAAAAAAGGTCTTCATTCTAATGCCACTTAAGTACTTCTGGGGAAAAAAGTGGGGGGGGGGGGGGCAAAGAGGTGACACCTTATGCAGGGCTCGACACTAACTTTTTTTTTTTTGTCATAGTAAGAATTGGAAGTTGGACATACATCTACTCATAAATAAACCTCAACAAACTCGCAACACTCACTCTCAGGCACTCATTCAGTCCTTTTCATCCATCCTTTAAACAAATATAACTGCTAATTTCCGGCGCAAAAAGTTACGAATTAATTGACGTACTTTTCAAAAAATTTTTGTGGCCCGAGGCGGGCCACCAAATTTGCCCTTTTTTAAAATTTGGTGGCCCGACTTTCAATTTTGGTGGCCCCGGGCCACCGGGCCACCGTTAGTGTCGAGCCCTGCCTTATGTATTCCTTTGTATGGTGTAACCCCCCCCCCCCCCCCCCCCCCCGGATCCGCCGGCCCTGCCTTTTCTCGTTGATCCATGGGAGGAACTGCGTCACCTCGGCGCATCGACGGCGGGAGCATTGGGCTAGGCGCATCCATAGCTCCATCAACAGCTTGTCACACCAACCATCTTCCAGTGCGTCCTTCTCGCACTCCAGCGGGCCGCTGCTGTCCCCGTCACAGGAGTAAACGCCGTCGTGCAGGAAACCCGAACGAATCGCCTGCATGGAGGAAGATATCGTGGAAATGTTCTGATAGTATATACGTATATACATATATATATATATTCTTCTTTTTTAATACCATGCACTGCAGCTAGTCTTGGTTTGTCTATTGGTTTGTACCATCCGTTTTCCTGGTATTGTAACCCTTTATGTCCCAGTTGGCACTTATACCTTTGACGTACCATGTTTTTTTTTTTGTTTGTTTTTTTCAGATAATGATTCCAAACTTGACTTAACTATTAGGTAACCATCATACTTGGGCATAACGATGTGCTTTGAACCAACAGGAAGTCACCATAGTAAGTTCACTACAGTACAATGATAACTTGGTGTGAAAAATAGAAGTATTTTATGACAAACTAAAGCAACTCGACTGTTGCGCATATTCGACTGATATAACAGTGTTTCTCACACAATCACTATAGGCCCTATCTGCCGTAAGAATGTGGCACTTCAGTCACATTTTAAAATTAATTGATCTCAAACACTGACCAGAGGATTGACTTACTTCCCTCTCTGCATTCAGTAAATATTTTCAAATTTTAGTATATTTTCAAATATTGGATATAAACCATATGACAATTTTGTCCAGAAATTTGTTTTTAACTACATTTTGGTGGCCTTTCACTGAGACCTTTCATCAATTATTCCGGCTATTAATTGTTCTTTAATTTCTCTCCTTCTAAACAGATAATATTGCCATGGACATTCTGAGCTGAAGTAATGGCTAAAAAATGACATTTTTAAACCAAAGCAGAATGACCTTTGACATGGAATGCTGACCTTTCACCACTACTTTATCAATGTATTAAGTAATTAACAATCTATTTTTATACTGTCTACCAACTTTCATCATCACTGCAAATTCTATGCTCAAGCAATTACTGGTACTGACCTTTGAACTTTAAACATACATTGCTGTCACTTCACAGAAAAAAAAAGTCTCTTTATTTCTACACTCTGATACACCACATTCTATTACCCCTAGACATTTCTAATAGGTGTTACATGACCTCAAAATTAGTTCCATATATGCATATATTCTTTGCAACTGATTGACAAATTGCCCTTCATCGACGTAAATAAGCACTGAATTGATCAGTGTTTTAGTAGTAGCCATGATAACAAATCATGGGCGTACATACTCGAGCAGGATATTTTTTTTTATTACATTGTACGTGTTGTTTTTTCGAATCTGTATCGATAACAAGCATGTGTTATTGGAAATGAAATTTTATTTGGATTGAATTGAATTGAAAAACTAAGTATTTCTACAAGCAATACGAAACACGAATAGTACCAAGGACTGCTAGCTTAATCTAGAGAATAGAAAAACAGCATAAAGGCAGTAAAAATGCAACAGATGTAAAGAGATAACACAGACCCTTAGCCTATCAGAGGTCAAACATTTTATGGACTGCATCTTATCAATTCACATCATAAAAATTATGTATCAACTCATAACTTAAAAGATTTAATATCGTAGTAGTTTCCCCTCCCAAATACTCCTGATGGAGATTTAGCTGGATCAGCATGAACATGTAGGCATACAGAAAAGGGCGTAACCGGGCAATTACCCCCAATAAAGGGCAATATTATCCCCCCGGCTAAATACTGGTTAGTGGCAAGGTTAGAGTAAAGATTAGGGTTAGGGTTAGATTTAGGGTTAGGAGTTTGGGTTAGGGTTAGGATTTATGGGTTCAGGGCCCTGTCTTATAAAACTTGTGATAGAAATCAATCGATCACAAATCTCTTGAAAGCTGCAATCAATCGCAACCTGTGATTGATTGATTGCAGTTCTCCGTCTTAATTTCAATCATAACTTTTTTATAAGATGGATTTGCATTCAATCGTAAAGTTGTGATTGATTTGAATCAATCACAAGTCTTTATAAGACGGGGCCCAGGATAATGATTTGGATAAGGGCCAGGGTATGGGTCCGGGGTAATTACCCATTTGGGGTAATTGCCCTAGACCCAGAAAAGAGAAAAAGACAGGCATGTAATCCATTCACTAGTAAAAATTACTTAATCCATTCTCTTTAAAATAAAGTCATAATTTTCTTTCCAACACAAAAGAGATGTATTTGTCCTCTTATGATAACATATCACATTCGCATTTCGTTTCATGTTGAAACTCGACCTCCCCTTTTCTCTAAAATAATTCAAATACATCCAAATATGTTTTACGCATCTTTATACTGGAAAGACACCCACCCCACACACACACACACACACACACACACACACACACACACACACACACACACACACACACACACACACACACACACAAGATGCCAGATGCTCTTCTGATTGAAATACCACTACAAAGTATAATAATATCAATCTGTGTCGGATGAAGACAATCGAAAAAGTACAATGTCTGTGTACGCATGCCCGGCATTGATCCAGCTACTAATGAGCGTAATGCTATAGAGCTCACACCTGTAACTAAAATGGAATGTCCCTGACCGCTTCACAAAATCGTACCAAAGATACCAAAATAAATGAAGAAAAAAATTGAATAAAATCAGAAATGCAGTTTGGCAAAAAAACTGAATAGCTGTAGATATTGAGTATGAATTCCTCTGCAAACTGCATTTTGGTTGGAAGATGAAAGCTTTTCTCATGGAATTTGAAGGGACTATAATTTCAACGGGTGCATGCAAAGAAAATAGGTGCTTTTTTGAGTGAAAGGAACTCGTATAGTCTGGCTTTGCGGACCCCTGGACAGAGTTTGAGCAGCAGAAACCGCCTTGGAAATTTGATGGATGAAAGCGTATATCTCACTTAACCAGATTAGTGAAGATGAAAGACTTCATTTCTCCCAGCTATTTTACAGAATTTTTGAATTTTTGAATTTTAACACACGTCTCCCCGATATGAGGAAAAAATCCCGTGTGGGCCCTATAGTAGAGTGTGTGCTGACCATAGAGCTGTATTTACATACAGCTCTATGTGCTGATAGAGCAGGGAATAATGACCGTACTTTCGTATTGCCAAGCGCCCTCTATTGCCTTCTCGTTACACACCCTCAAATCTCTTCCGCTCCCTCCCAGCCCCTCTCTTTCTTTATTTCTTCATCTCTCTTGACATCATCACTACATGTATCGTATCATATTTGTAATCGTGATTATTTTCATTATATATTTTCACTAAGTATCATAGAACATGATTATATTTCATGACATTACTCTGATCTGCAAGTTAGAGTGTGACATAGGCCTTCTCTTATGCGCCTGTGTGCGTGTGTATATTGTAAGATGGGCATGCAGCAGGGTACTGATGGTACATCACTTCAGCACTGTTTTAAAGACATACAAAATTGTACTTGTTGGTTGCATTCCCAAACAAGGTCATGATTCGGCAATTCTCCTCCATGTTATAATTGAGATGGCATAAGTGTGCGAGCAGTCGTTTTTACTATTATAATTACAAACTTATATACAAAGATTCAAATAGTGATGTGTGTGTGTGTGTGTGCGTGTGATTGATTTTACTTCACGTTTGTAAACATGGTATGATTAAAGGAAAAAGTGTGATTCATCAGCACAAGTGAGAAGAAAGCAGCTGCTTAGTTTTGTTCTTACTAATTTCATTGTGAAAATGAGCCTGATATTGAATTGAATTCATATAAAGAATATCATTAAAAAAAAGTGTATGTGTGCGTGTGTGTTGCGTGCGTGCGTGTGTGCGTGCATGACAAATCAACAGAGAGAGGGGAACGGTTCCCGTATATAGGTAATGGTAGACTTAACCGAATGCATAATTATATCAATCAGATGTCTCGTACCATATTAACTTAATGAGGGTTATATCATTATGTATGAGATGATTGGTAATATACCGGTACATGTGATTGGTTGTTTTCTTCTTTCTCTTGCTGTTGTTTAGTCGCTAAAATTGTCTTTTTTATTCGTCATCTTGTCAATGTTATCTACGTCCCTGCATGCCGGCAGCTTGCTAGTTCACACGAACAATTAAATGAATGAATAAATAAGTGAAATGACTGCACGTTCAAGATTACTTTGATAAATAATGCAAAACAAAGAATAAAACAAAAACAAACAAACAAACAACTCCAAAAACACGAAACCAGAACAATGAAAGTGATATGCAACGGGGACCAAAAGTATGAAAGAATTTTTTAATGAGCTTCACATAAAGATGCAAAAAAACAAATTGACATGGATTGAAATCTTACACGCAGGCGATGATGTCATCATCTCCTCACATATCTCCTCCGGGTCTCGACAAAAATCTCCACTGAATTGCCTCACTTAAAACCACTCAAAGGCACAAAAGGAAGACAGAGGATCGTTCACAACAAACTCTTGTCGTGATTTATAACTGGCTTTTGAATGGGTATATTGTGTTATGGTAACTGTTGTAAAATCATTGACAAAGAGCATCTTATCTTTATCTACGTTGTGTACAAACCAGTAAGAAAATTAGAGGGCAAATACATCATCACTTCATTTAGATTGCGTATGGTGCTTGTACACACGGACATTATCTATTAGTTAAAAATTTAGTTACTTTGTCTTCGACGAATTCGAATGACGTTCTCACTGCTCTGCTTGTTTGACCTTTTACTTTGTTTCAAGTTATATTAATATAAAGTGGAGTCCAGCATTCACTGATCTACTAGGATACATCTCCCCCCGCCCCCCGCAATTCTTGAACCATTGACTCCACTCGTGTGAAGTGTGTCGGCGTAAGGAATCGCCTTTATGCCATCAGCTTTGTAGAAAAAAAAAGGAAATACTCGTCACTCATGAACTCTTTATGTTTCATTTCTTTATTTTATTTTCTTGTTTTTTATCTCTTAATTTCTTATCCGGTTATTCTCCAAATCACTATTGATTTGCTCGTGTGATATTCCTTCTTATACTGGACCATGCACTTAAAGCGTTGTATTGCTATTTCAAACTTGATTAAGTTTAGTGTTTGTTGTGAAAATTTGTATTGATGAATATGATATACCACCCTCTTCGATTTGGATGTATTCATTTATATTGGTCCCTATAAGGAAGTGCGATTATTTATGATTCCAGCTACTAACTACGAGGTGTACAATTTACATTGTGTTGTTTGTGTTCTATTTTTTAAAGATATGAAAAACACCTACTTTTCTGGTTATTGCAATGGATCAATTGCAATAAATGTAATCCTCCTGATGCTTCTATGGGAAACGTGTTGAACAACCATCGTTTTTTACAGATCATAAACCACAGCTCATCTCTGCAGTCTTTAGACACCTGCATTTATTACTTCCTCGTCTCTTTATCGGGCAATAATTACATCGGTTGGCCTGAACTATAGAGAACAAAGCCCGTCTTTAAAGAGACTTTTATCATTTACTATGGAGATCAAATCAACTTAATAATAACATTCCGAGATCCTCACGTGACCATGTGAACCAGATTTTATATGACACTGATGTGGATAAACGGGACGGAAAGTGGGTTGGGTTTGGACGAAACGAACTGCTAATCAAATGATTTCGTCTTCTGGGAGTTAATTACCATCACTTCCCACCATCCCCTTCTCCCATCACTGCCTATAGAGACGTGATGAAAAGGGGTCGAGGCGAGGCTCTTGGCTGGGAATCCTCGGGGGGAAATGATCTGTGAACCGTTCACCTTTATTCCCCCAGTCGGCCAAATTTCCTCTCCCGATCTCTTATACCGAGCAAAGTCAATGATGAATCAGGGGGAAGCACAGACGTTACAGCTTGCAAAACCGTGTCAATCTCAAGCAACAAGCAAAACGTTGCAAAACCGTTACGCTTTTGTTGCTGTTTTTTTTGTTTTCTGTTTGTTTGTTTGTTTGTTTGTTTGTTTGTTTTTTTACTATCGGCTACTTATGTTATGCGGTGAATATTCCGGGTTTCTGTTCAAGATAAAATCATTACGCTGTATACACTTACAAGTTATCAAGAACCAGTTGATGTCAACATCACATTTTGATCATTGTTCTTCTTCCATACCACTGGCAGCAATTTTGGCTGTGCTTGTTCAAATCTGTATATTTTTTTTCCTGCTCTTGGGCAACAATAGCAATCATATTGTGCTTCAGCTAGAATATATTTAGACTGTCTTTCTCAAAATAATGTATATATGTGATATATGTATATATATCATATATATATATATATATATATATATATATATATATGTGTGTGTGTGTGTGTGTGTGTGTGTGTGCGTTTGTGTGTGTGTGTGTAACTTGCATGTTTGCATGTTGAAATAATATGATTAACAAAAGATATTGCTGGGAAACTTGCCAGTTATGCTTCGTTTTTAGGGGAAGGTAGATTCCACTGTCTTTGTTAATCAACAGTGTTCAACTCACTGATAGATCCACCCTGTGAAAACAAGCCTAATAAATAAACAATAAATAATAGATAAAAATAAATCAATAAATCATTGAAAATAAATAGATAAATGAATCATATTAGTTATGAAGGCATGTTTGACAGATAATGCCACTGGCAGAATATTGGTTTGGAAGTTTGTTTGTTTGCTTTTTTGGGGGGGGGGGTGGGTGAGTGTATCCAAGTAATCTGAAGAAAAATAGTAGAAAAATCATTATGAAATATATGGCACAAATTCAGACATTCATTCGGCCAAGTAAGTGATGTTGAGGGCATCATGATTAACATAAGTTAAAATGCATTTGCATTCTATAGTTCCTAGATCTATGCAGCTGCCATCAAGGAATATATGATTGGTATATTTCAATGAATGAAACAACCAAAAAAAAAAAGTAGAAGGAACGGGGATGTAAGAGACCGATTGATGTATGTGTTACAGTAGAGATTCAAGAAAATGGTAGCAAGAAATCAAACAGTAGGTAAGATAGGGAAGCTGATAGAAAATAAAGCTTGTAGCCATGAAGTGAAAGAATGAAGTAAGGGTTAATTTGAAGAGAAGACAATAGTTGGACAAAGAGCATAGAATAAGGTGCATTGAAAAGTTTATCTGCAACTATATTTTTACAAATGATTTCCACCAGTCAGAAAAATGTATTCTTCGATATTAATTAGCTTATGATAAAATAATATTGATACATGAGATATCACTTCACCATGCACTGCCACATGGAAGTATGGTTGGGTATGATGTGTTCTATCGATTTCTGGTAGCACTTTGCAAATGAATTGACTGTCAAAACTTTTGTCAAGTCACTTCGAAGTTTTCTTTTTCTCATGTGCTGATTGGCTGTTCAAGTGATAAAGGCGGAGCCTATCTGGTGGCCACGCCCCTCCAGGGATCGCACTTGTGGCCCGTGTTCAGATACTAGTAGGCCGGTGATAGCATGTTCGTGAATACGTGCTCCCTGTTAGCTTATGTGTAACCAAGTACTCAGGTTGTACCCGGCGAAATTCGGGCATGCATGTATTGTCGTGTATGGGTACACGTACTGATGAGCAAGTCGTCCGTGCATGGTGGGTGCATTTTCGTCGGAATACCTTCCCCTGGACCAGAAGCGGCAGCATGGTACCACACCGGTGTGACTAGCTAGCGATCAGTAGGGTCAGGGTGCTAGTTGTGCACGACGGTAATAGTAATTGTGAACCAGGCAGGGCCCTTTTGGCAGATTGTTTATGAATGGGCGAATTTGTAGTGTAGTATGCAGTGCGGAAAACAATTGGTGTAATCATGAAAGGAATACAGTTTACGTGGTGTTGGATTATTTTTTGCTGTGGATACGTTCTTTTTCTACATGTATCGGAATCAAGCGGTAAATTTGATGGTAAGTTTGACATAGGAATCGCTATTTTGATTTGTATACTTGTACTAGGTCAAGCAAACATTCTTGGTGATTTTGCGTGCAACTGTGTCATTCCTACTAATCCTAGGACTAGGAGTAGGATCCCATTTCTTGTCAACTAATGAACTAGACTAGGGATTGTGTATTGCCAATAATGGGTGACATTAAAAACAGTAATATCCATGAACATACCTTGTGGTCGATCTGGATTTGGTAAGTTTACATTGACTGCCATGTAAAATTAACAATTGTATTTTAACAGTCATTTTTTTTAAAATTAATTTGCTAGAATTATTATTTTTTCTGCATGAATCTTTAGACAGCATCCCCCCCCCCCCATTCAGTGACTGTTATTGAGTATTAATTAATGAATGTCAAATAGATGAAAGATTATTGAAAGCCTATTTCTTCTCATGTTTTACAGTACCAAAGGTACTGGAATGCACCAGCGTAACTTGTCAAAATGCATTTCTCACGATTCCTCTAATACACTAATCTCATAATGCTTTGTTGATAACAGAGTTCAATAGCTCTCATAGTGATTATTTGCTTTGTCAATAGTGCTGGCATTGTCAATATTAACATTAACTTCAATCCCTACCCCCATTTTTATGCTCTAGATAGTGATGCATATTTTGATGAGAGAGGATTTCATACTTTGTCACTACAACTGACATTAATAGGAGAGGTGGTGGTAAATGTGAGTGCTTCGATATTTACATTTACATTTTATTTTGTCAATTTGTTGTTAAGAGTGTTATGAAGGAAAGGTCTTCAGATTTGAATAGGATGCTTGAATATTCACTGAATGACTTTTAAAAGGTATCAGCATATTTCTTGCAAAGGGTGTCATGGTCTCTAGCTCAAAGCTGTTTATAAATGTTAATAGGCAAGCATTGTCCAGTAAATTACGATTGTCTTCTTTGCATAACGACAGGTTTACATAGGCCAGAATGGACATCGTACGAAGTGGTCTCACCTGTGCTGTTGGAGAGGGGCAACGTGCATAGAGGACAACACCATTTTCAGAAGAGAAGCCTGTCATTTTCTGAGCGGGAAGACAGCAGAAAGCCCCACTCGCCCCAGTACCTTGTGGAGGCCTTCGGGGAGAAATTCTATCTAAGTCTGGATCGGGATGCATCCTTTATAGCGCCATCGTTCAATCTCCACGTGTCCGGGACGGGAGACGGGATGGATATTCATGATGTGGATAGTAGCACTCATTGTTTTTACGCTGGAAATGTGAATGGACATCCGGAATCGAATGTGGTAGTCAGCTTGTGTGGTGGAATGGTGAGTGCATGATACATACGATTCATCCACACCACATGTAATTAAGATAGTGGTGTTTCAGTACAACTCCCGCAAAAACACAAAAAGAAAGAAGAGAAGAAAAACAAACAGAGCAACGAGAATAATCAGATTTGCAAAAATGAATTGATTTGCACATCACTGTCACCAGGCTTTTAGTAATTTTGTGTATGATTTTGTCTTGTTATTAAGATGATATGGTGGTTAGCTTGAAGTGAAGTTTGTACTTGTAATATCATCGCTATTTATACCCTCTTTAATAGTACCCACGTTGTTGTCTCCATACTGGGAAAGATATTGAATTTGATCATCTTCCCAAACAGAGACCCTACCAAAGTTGCCAGAGTTGGTCGAGACTGCGATTTCTGGATAGTGGGACATCAGTTTACTTTATTGCAGTTCTACCGGCAGTGCCCTGGAACACACCTTGGATAGTTCATAGTCTTATTTTAGACCCCCTGTCATCAGATACTACAGGCCTACATCAAATGCGATACTGTTAGATCTCAAAAGTGTAGTCAACTAACCAAAGCAAACAACACCTCCCTGCTTTTGCAGGGAGTTACATTTGTTTACATTTGTTTACAGCTGTAATAGGCATGAGTGTCTGGTGAATGCTGACATCTTTACTCAGTCAGTTGAGACATTAAAGTGCAACGGTTCTTCGTATTGTAACGAGTTACAAAGACAGGTCTGGGCTGCACATCGTATAGATGCTAGGCATCAGTGGTATACAATACCAGACTAGGCACGATGCGTTGACATACCTCCATGCACAGTTCAAATAGATGTTAAAAGCACCCTACAGGTAAGCTGGCTTCCCCATTGACCAGCGAGGGGAGCTTCTCCCATTCTCTCTCTCCTTTTCCCCTTCTTTTCTTACCCCCCCCCCCCCCCCCCCCCCCGTATTTTTTTTTTTTTCCTCGGTTAGTAGAATTGATTCAACCTGCCTACTTCCTGTCAGAAAGGACTTGTATGAATGCCCACAGTGTGAGGGAATCACTGGAACAGCGGGAGTGAGGGAGAGAGAGAGAGAGGGCGAGAGATCCAGGGCTGTATAGCCAGCAAGTATTGTAATCCACTCAGTGCTGTACATTGCTAGGATTTTTTTTCCAATGTAGCTCATTATTTCAATTAATTATACTCTCTTTAAAAGGCACAACATTGAATGAAACATTCCAGTGTTTGTGATGCACATACCAATAGTAAAATGTTCAAGATTTATAATTGCAAATTATGCAGCACTTGTTAACCCATTGAGGACAAGTCCCGAGTATACCCGGACAAGTGTCTATGGGAAATGTAGAGGAACTTGTATATATGTTATAGTGTTACTTTTCTGTTGTTTATATACCTTCTGCAGATTGTCAACATTGCTGACGTATGAGTCGAGCAATTAGAACCGCGACTCGAATGAGCAAAGAGTCAAAGACTAATATAAAATGTGTGTTGTAACAAAATCAGCAGGTCCTCAACAGGTAAATTTACCGGGTAATACACTGTAGAAATGCACCTCATCAAGGGTTTTGTCACACTTCACCTGTTAACACTGACTTTTGTATGTACCCTGCACGTGTGTGTGTAAGTAACATGGAATTTTTCATATTCACACTTTTAATAGAATATATTTAACAAGGGATTTATCCAACTCCATGATTTTCCAACCTCCCGTTGAGTGAAAACTCTAGTCCTTTCAAAGGTGTAATTTGAATTCTATGCATATATTGATGACTGCTCAGTCAGGATAGCTGTCTTTTCTGGTTATATTGGTGGTGATATTAAAACCTTCTGAAGAGAATGTGGTTCTGAAGCATGAATTGCTCATTTGTATGAATTACCCATTATACACTGTGAACTTATACTGAAAAGACATTTATTCTAAAATAAGCACCATGCCTCATAAAAAGTTTTGAGATTGTGGAGATTATGCTAATCTGGAATATTCTTTGAAATACAACACGAAGTTCTGGTAGGATGGAGAAATTTAGGCAGTGAATGAACACAATGAGAATAGGACAACCACAAACTGGTTCACAAAAGGACACCCTCCCCAGCTGACTCATCCTTAGTGGTGTAATCGTGAGACTGTCATGGTAGAAGTTAGCAAGTGGTGTCCAGATGTGACCTACGGACTGCCTCCATCCAATCCCAGTGGCCACTGCATACTCAAACTGGATGGACTATTTTTCACCTCTGGCCCTCACACTGAAGGACTAATTCTGATGACTGTTTTCTTCCCTTGCGTTGCAAGGAAAGAACCTCATACCATACATGCTCTACATGAAGACTGATGTAGATTTCTTTGCTTCAGTCAGGTGGGGTATTGGTTTGTAATACTCTCTTGTGTGTGTGTGTGTGTGTGTGTGTGTGTGTGTAGATAGATATTGAGTACCATAATATCTTGTTAGGTTGAACTATAATATGACAGTGCAGAATATCACCTTGCAATGCCATGTGGGAATTCCTCCAATTTCAGAACAAATTTCAGTTGCTGTGTATAGTTTATATTTTTTTCCTGCCACCAAACTTGATATCAGGACTTTACTCAAGCATAATGAAAAGTTCTCCTGACCTGCCATGACTGTTAATCCCTGTAGCAGCCATGTACTTCAAGGGTGTATTCCACGAACAACACCTTTTCATTGATTGCAGATTACATTGCACATTTTCCCATGAACCACTCTTATGCGAGATTAGTAACTACAAACAAAAAGAAGGTGACAATTGATGACCCCCAATGATTTTCCAACACCTTTGGTGAAAAGCTTTTCTGCAAAAATCTGCCAATCTATCTCTCCAGGGGGAAATAGCCTTTGTTTTGGAATTACCGAGATACTCCATGAAGGATTTCGCCCGAGCGTGACCCAAGATGAGGTCTTTGGGAGTCGGACGGAAGCCAAACGTCTTCCAGGAGCTGGTACTAGTATGACGCAGGGAATTATTGAATGGAGATTGATGTGTGGGGGTGGATGGTTGGGGGTGTGTTACATCATGGGTTGGGGGGGAGATGCATTTCATGTAGAGACAATGTCGCTTGATCTGTTTATTTTTCATGCTAATCATTGTGCGTCACCCTTATGGCTTCTGTTTTCCTTGTTTGTTTCGAGCATGCATGTATCCTTTTTTTTTTTTTGGTGATTGTTACTTACTCATGCAAAACATTGCATATTATAAAAAATAGACAAAAACAACAACCACAAATCCAGTTAGAAGGCAAATATGTGGGAAGATCGTTCTTGAGGGAGTTAGTACAGAGCTGGGGCTTTCTAAACAATCAAATACTTCGAGGTATTATTTTGCTGATCTGTATGTTGAATCTGTACCACACTGGAAATGATGTTTCCTGGAAGATTTGGCATTCAGATTGGAAGTAGCATTGTTATCAAGGTGAAACTTTTTGATGTAGCTGGCCCTATGGTGAAGTCAGTTTTGGAAGTTCTGACTTTTAATATTTAGAATGATTGACCCCTTCAGGGAAATTAATCACCCTTAAAGAAGAGGTTGGTTTGAATGCAAAATTTTGGGAGTGCAACAAATCAGCAACTGTGTGTTCCAGCAAAGTAATTTATAACAATTCTAGACACAGTTTTTTCAACATTGAACTAATTTTACTGCAACAACAGATCTTTATATTGATCGATAAACATTGTAGTCTATCGTCTAATATCAAGGGCACATGTTATGTGTCATAAATGTGGAATAATACTCAGTGTAGACACTTTTGTGGAATCTGCACCCCATTAAAGTTTCAACTGCTGCAGACATAAAAAAGTAGGTATCGATCAACCCATTTGACAAATGCTCTCATCTGCAAAATTATAAACAAACAAAGGTCTGTGCAATTGGCCCAGCACAAGGGGAAAAAACAGAAAGTATTCAAATAACATGGCAGTTTTGTTTTATGGCAAGAGGAATAAGAAAAACCTAATCTCATTTCATTTCATTTCATTTCCAAAAGCACTGTACCAAATTTACTCCATTCAAGACTTCAGCAAGAGTTAGTTCCACTCTTGCTGAAGTCTTGAGTGAATGATTTGGTACAGCTAGAGTTAGTTCCATGCATACATGTGGTGAAAACACTTTGAAGGCCTGGGAGAAAGGCCAGCAAGAAGTGAAGCGAGGAGTCCTTGATGGTGAGCCCAGTCTTGGAGCTTAGAGGTCAGATTATTGGTGATGTCTAGGCACCAAGTGTTGGGGGGCAAACCCCAGGGTTCCTTGCTCCTCTGGAGTCAGGGGTCAAATGTTGGGTTGGGGTCAAAGTATGATACAAGGTGTGAGTCATGCCTGGGAGATGGTGTGACATCGTGGAGCCTGAGAAGGTGGTAGAAGCAGGAGGAGAGTCTCTTTCCTATATCTCCATGGTAGAAGCAACGAGATGAGTGGGGGTTGGAAAGGGGGATGGATTGTCTTTGGCAGGTGGAACATAAAGTCGGAGAGATGGATAGAAGATTTGTAGAATGTGAGACTGTGACACTATGGTGCTGATATAATTGTTTTAATACTATATCAAGGAAAGTCTGATACAACTTTACAATCAAGAAATAAACAATGTACCAAAGGTACATGTGAATCAATAGATTTATTTACATGACTACAATGCAAAAAAAATAAAAAATCATGAAAATGGCTGACTATAGGAGTGTGCATTTAACATATAGGCCTAGAGCAGTAGGGGTAAAAGTATGGACACAGAGGCAGATAAGTACATGTAGGCTCATAGATTAATCAAATACTACAAAACATATAATTCAAATGATACAGTCGTGTAGATGAAAAAAGGAAAGATAGTTATTTTAACTTTTCATTCACAGGAACTAAGTTTTGCATACAAGTTCATCCTTTGTAGACATCACATAATTTTAGTGACAGATTGGGTAAGACACTGAGGGAGAGAAAAAAAGGGGGCATGAACCAACGGAAACAAGCAGGAGGAATTTGTTTCTAAAGGCAAAGAAAGAGTGAAGTGAAAAAATAATTCAGAAATATCAATACCCTGAAGATTAACTTTGTTACTACTTGTTGAGAGCTTCATGCTCACATTTTGTCAGAAAACATTATTAGAACAGTGCTTCTTCCATGCCGCAAAGTTGACTTTCAAGGTAGTGATACACTTTGAAGATGAAAATGAGACTCAAAGGTGCGTGTGGTCCCAGTCAGACTGCAATGGAAGGAAGTGAGAAGTACACTGTCGGATGTCAATTGCTGTCATATTTGACTTTGGCTACAGAGTACTTCCTGACAGGGTCAGCTGCTTGCATTTAAAATACCTTCTTTATAGGCTTCTAGCCCTTTCTATGTCACCCGCTTTATCTGTGAATAACTGTTCATTACATACAAAAAAAAAGCCCATAACAAACAAACATTTAAAATTGAACAAAGAGAAGTCCTTGTGACTCAGAATATTGACAAAAATAACTCAAGCACTGCCCAGGCACTGCATGTTTGCGAAATCAGTCACGTCAGAAATATTTGTATTTACACTGTGAAATAAACATGGAATTTGTTGAATGAAAATGTTTGTTTGTGGGAGGGACAATGAAAGGAAGGTTGAATGAGGGCGTGACAAAGAATTGTGGAGGAGAGAGAAGGAAGGGAAGAAAAGGAATGTAAACAACAACAAGAACAAAGAGGGATTCCCCTTATACCACTGACAAGCCTGTGTGTAAGGAATACTAAATAGATCCCAAACAAACATTGAAAATGACGTTAAGTTCTTCTTTGATGGAAGATTATACTATTCACCATAATTGATTGTCATAGAATGACTGGGAAGGTAGAAATCGAGATTTTGCAGTCTTTGGGGATTGCCATCTGTACAATATGTTTAGCTGAGAAATGTACAGCTGTATTAGCCTACGGGTGTATATATACACTTGTATATACATCTAGCTCAACAATTCATAGGCTCCCAAAGTTTCTCCACGACTGATGTATGTAACATAATATGCTGTTCAGTGTAAGAGCCAAAGGGCATTAGATATCATGGAGTATTTATGCTATTATGGTTCTCAACCAGGAAGATGAACTCCATTGCACTCAAATATGTTATCACAGATACTAATGTTGAGATGTGTGATGAGAAGGAGACTTGCTGAAACTTGCTAAGGCATCTTGTGTAGGATAAGGTTAGAAGGCAACTTCCAACAAGTCACCTTCTTCACCTTGCCTTCTTTACCTCGCCTTCTTTGTTCCAGGCAAGGTGCCTCAGGTAGTTTGACAAGTTGCCTTCTTGTCCTAAACAAGGCACCTCAGAGGCAAGTTTCAAGAAGTTGCTTGATCTCTCAACACAGTGGCTTGTGCACAGTGAATGCCCTTTTGGTTCTCACTCAGTCAGGAATGGTTGAAATCCTCTGTGATAGGAACATGCTCCTTTTTGGCTCTCTTCCCAGAAACCTGTATTTAGCCTCCTGTTGAGTAGGAGTGGGTCAGCTGCAGCCAGAGCTAGGAGCTTTGGGCATATTACCTTTCCTTCTTTCTCAGGCAAGGGATTAAACCTTCAGCAAGAGTTACTAGGCTGCACAGATTGCTGGCTTAGAGGAGGACTCTGTCTTCTGATTTAAATCCAGAGAAAATTGTCCTTATTTGGACAGGCTCATGGCCAAAGACTGGTTATTGTGGGCTTCTTTCTGCCAACATCTGTTCAGGAAGCCCAGTTTGATGCAACCTCAGTCACAGGGCGGGGCATTCGGCAATCATCCCCTCCCCTTGGAATGACATCTTCCTTGACTGTTAGATCAGTCGTTTTTGAATAATTCAACAAAATGTTACTTTTGGCATGTATCAAGTCAGTACATACAATGAAAGAAGTTTTTCTTTTACATTTGCTGCTGCAATCATCCAGGTATTGTAAAAGCATCTGCATACCTCATGAATGACTTTTCATAATTTTTGTCATAATGGCATTGAAACCAAACATGTGTTTTTTACCTGTCTGTTTGCCACCGATAGCAGCCATCATTTTCTGTCCTGCGTTATTGCAATATGTCTTTCCACTTTGAATATTTGATTTGATTTGATTTATTTATTCTGTGTATGGCATGTCATTTTCCATTCCTTTTTCCCTTAGCAATATCATTGAACATACATAGGCCCTATATGGTACTACACACATAATTTTTTCATTCATACAACCCAGTGAAAACCAAAAAGAATCGTCTATCCCAGTATGGATTATTTACTTTATCCTCAGATGTGATATTGAAAAAAAAATGTGTCGGCTTTTACCACTACCAGGGATGTCAAACAATTCTGATTGTAATGATTTTGAGGTCTCTATGAACCATTTTCGATATGTTACATGATAGCTATGCTTCATGCTCTGTCATGATATTTAATTTATTGTTGTTTTTTTCACATTGTTATAACAAAGGTTAGACCTACAACGTACATTCTATCCCATTGAGGGTAACATTTGATTTGTATGCTTGACATATGGATTCTCTTTCCATGATCATCAATGTATAAAAAGATTAATATTCCAGAGGATTTCTCAACAATACATGCCTTGTTTTCAAGACTTTTTTTCTCTGTCTTTAAACTTTAATATTTCTGAACGGTGACTTGGAAAAACCCATTCTGTAGGGGTGCAGACAGGTTGTCTACATGCTAGTCTTGTATATATACTTTGGAGGAATGAAGACAGTGACAGGAAGAGAATCTTTTAGGATAACTTTCAATGCAGGTCAAAGGTCAGGTATGATGGAGGCTGGGTGGCACAGCTCAGGTTTCCTCCCTTTTCGAATCTTTATAGTTTGGGGCTCGGGCTGACTGTGGTGCTACCATGCACTCCACTGCCCTGGTACACATTGTATCTCTGAACTGGCCAACTAATAAAACACAGGTGCAACAATTTGTTGTTGAAAAATTGCCCAAAGTTTGCCCCCCCCCCCCCTTTACTTTTGATTCTGTTTTGAAGATGCTGTGAAAATTATCATTAGGAGACCGGGGCAGGTGTTACAGGTAGCCTCTGGGCCTGGTTCACATTTTGATGAACCCAGGAGTGTTAAGGTATGTCAGAAGTTGAATTCTTATCTGAAAAAAAAGAGCTCATTGCTATATGACCAAACTATACATGACCAGATGTTGTTGACAAATTGTCTTGTGTGTAAAATGCAGTCTGAGTGTACAAGTTGAAAGTCTGGAGATATTTCCACTGACGCATGCTGTGTTCTCCGGCTTCTCAGCGCTGTACAATAGGAGCGTTGTTTATGGACCCTCGAGCAACATTGATGATGTGCGATATGTGATACCATTGTATGGCAGCGGTATGATCGTAGCAAATTGGCAGGAATCAGGGTGGCAGGAGTTCGGCTCCAGCACACTTGGCTGGCCACTTGTGAATCGTGCCATCGAATCGCAACCTGCGGTGTGAACGAAGCCGAATCCTGCCTTTGTTTGAACACAGCTATTCTTGAGAGAGATCCATTTCCAACTCTTGGGTTTCCGCATGGCGGGTATTGGTGTGAAGAGTTCACGATGGTGATGGAACTCCAAAGTTTGGAGAGGATTTTGACGGCTATGTTTTGATGAGCATGACTTGGCGCACTGAAAAACAAATGAGGGAGGTGGGAGTGCGGTTATTATGACTAACCTGTGCAAACCCTCTTTAAGTGTCAGTAAATTACATTTGTAGATAAATCTGTTCACATCAGACTGGTGTTATGTCAATTTTAAGTTGATACTTTTCTAATGATTGACTGACAGCAAAATGACATCTATTCTAATTCCTTTTATATATCTTAGAAGCTGTGTGTCAAAGTACTTTTTGATAGCGTTTGTAAAATGAAGTATTTGGCATCTTGGTTACGATGCAAACACATCGATCATATCAGAATATGATTATTGTATCTTTGATTCTATTATAATTTGTTAGATGAGTGTATATTTGCAGATGCAACAATGGCGTACTAAACAGTTAAAAAATGTATCATGATCTTCAATTCAAGGCATTGCATATTTTGATTTTACAACGTTCCTCTTTTTTGTCTCTTTTCCCACATAGTTTGGTTTGTTCCACACACACAATGGCACACAGTTCTACATTGAACCCCAGGGGGGCACGAATAGTCATGGGGTGGATACGGACACTAAACCCCATGTCATCTACACAAGTGCGCCCCCATCAGACACCCATCTACGCAACACAACAGGTGGATGCGGCGTGTCAGGTAGGTGTTTTTATTTTTTTCCTGTTTTCTCTATGCAAGCACAGTCCAAATGTCTCACATTTGGTCAAAAGGAAGATCGGCTTTACTAAAAAAATCTGTCTACAAATCATGAGGATGTATGATGTGTTTGACGAGTGTTCAGGTTTGTCTGCTTTGTGTATGAGGTAATGGATACGAATGGGAATCATGATTGTACAATGTGGAAGTTCCCCTGTAGTGATACAATATATATATTGTGTGTGTATGCTGAAGGAGAACAGGTTTAGAAGCTCATGAATGTTGACAGAGAGATTCTTGTGACTGTCAGTTGTGTCCTATTTCATCAGATGTGTGAGAAGGAGATGCCCTCCTGTACACTTTCCTGTTAAAAAACCAGTAGCATGAGTTCATGGATGCGATTCATTTGCTACCCATCACGCTACATTCAGAAACCACATCAATATCACTGGTCAGTGAATATGTGCATCGAAATGTCATATCTTTCTTATTTCTTAGCCGTTTTTTTTTTTGTGGTCATTTTTGTATTGTTTTGTTGGGAATATTTTTGTCTTTCTTTTGAAGTTTATTTTTGGGGTGCATTTCCTCTTTATTAAGCAAAGGCTTCAAGCATGCTTCTGAGTTTGTGATTTTTGCTGTTGAAGAGATGTTTGCTTTTGATGTTTACAACATATTTTGGCTCTGCTGTTAGTTTTATAGTTTAATCCCACTGGCCTTAAATATTCCGTGCCATGATTGAGCAATATTTCAACGCTTAAAACCTGATCTTAGATATATATATGCATATTTAATCCCCCTCCCCCCAGCACATTGTAATTTTGAGGTGCCACCAAACCCATACATTTTATGGTCTTGGGAAACCAGCGATGTTGTCCTTACATGATCTAAGCTTAAACCAGATTGGAAAAAGAAAGAAAAAAAAAAGTAGTGGATAGTGTTTCCTCTGACCAGTGACAACCAGTGACAGACCTGTAGTAGAAAACTGGCCCCCAAAACATGAGCCAAATGAGTGCCTCCCCTGTTGTCTCTGCGCAAGTCAACTGTGTAGAGAGGACATATTCTGTCGCCTGTCACTTACTCCCCTTTCACACCTCATGAGTCATCAAGTGAAGTCTGAATGAGTTGGGATCATCTTGAGATCTCATCGCCTTGAGGATAAATTTAGTCCCCATTCTTTCACCGAAGACTGGGGATAATCTCCCCTGTGTCTCTGTGAGGTGGCTTTTGGTGGCTTGCTGGATTCTGGCGAATCTTTCCCCTGCGCCAAACAAAAAGGCTGACTGCTATCTGTGGTGGGGGGAAACGAGAGAAGAAAGACAATAATATGAGAAAGAAGAAAAAAAAAGCCTCTGTAATGCAGGCAGTTTATATTTCGTATCAGGGAGTATAAACTCTGGTAGAGAAACATGAAGGGCTTCGCAGAGACCTTCTGTAGACGGTTAGTGACTCTCAAGATCCGATGAATGAGAGCGGATGAGTCGAGTATTGTTGTTATTGTTTCTTTGCTTTTTTTTGCAGAAGAATAACTATAGAGCTTGTAGCACATAGACAGGCTTGAGCTAGTCTCTGTATGGCAAGAAGTATGGCTGTCGCTATGTGTTAGGGGTGGGGTGGGTACTTGCTGGATGGATCGGCCATGCTCAGTGTCTCATTTCAGTAAAGCTCATTAAAATATTGTCAAAGGCAGACTTAGTTGTAAATCCGTTTACTGGCTAGGATTCACGTACTGCTGTCGAGCGCTTTATAAATGGATCCTGATACAATGTATATGTGTAAAAAAAAGAAGTTTGGCTCAGCTCCACCTTTTGCCCAACTCCTTTAGACTTACGGTTCATTTGGCTCATTGAAACGGCAAGAGAAATACCCATGTGTGTTTGTGTGTCGTGGTGTGCGACAAATGAGATTGGAAAAGACAAAATCTGACAGTCTTCTTTGGCTTGTAATATAAAAACTTAGTAAGCTGGTTGACTTGTCGGGTCGTAATGTTTGCATTTTTTGTTTGTTTGGAGAAACCATGCTGCGACCAGAGTGGCAGCAGACTGCATCGGGTTTTTTTTGCATCGCCATGGTTGCAGGAGGAGTCTAATCGCATTAATACCATTCATGAAATGGATTGTGATGATGAGCAAACCGCTCCAACAAAGCTGTTATTATGCCGTAGAGTGAGTGGATACAAATGTTACTCAATCAAGCCAATCAGCCAAAGATTGAAACTAAATCCTACCTATCATGATGATTATCCTTCCTTTTGTTTAGTTTCCAGTTTTATCTCTCCTATGTACATGTACCTGCATCCTAGTAAATGATATGTTCAAAACTACATTGGTCAGTCCTGCTATGCTATGAATATCAAATTATAAAAAAAATCCAGCTCTTTACAATAGCATCATTATAAATGATCTTAGTAGGAAAAACAGATGTTTTAGTTTTCAAACATGCTGAATTCAGCATTTTATGGTATCCAAAACTCATCAGTTTATGAATCCATTTGCTCTGTCGTCAGAAATTATGCCTAGTGCCTTTTGCACCCTGTGGAGAGACCCTTGGAAAGGCATTTTTTCTATAAATCCTGTGAATTTGAAGAAAATCTCTATGCCCTTGACATGGCGAACAGACAAGGTCTAGCGATGAAATTGTGGGCATATGTTTGGTGGTGTACCAGGAGTACGAGTCAACTTTGCTCTGAAATCAAGGGTCCTCGTGGAGGAGATGTTGAATTGAGGAGGGGGAGAAAGTTTAAAGTGCAAAATATCATCAGGAGGTGGATGTCAGGATGGGTGTATGTCAAGGCATTTACAACAAGTTGAACAATCTTTGCTGAATAACTTCTACTCCCCCCCCCCCAAAAAAAAAAGAAGAAGAAGAAATACCGCACACACATACATATATTAAAAAAAAGACTCTTAATGCCCAAAAGCTGAACAAGTGGCTTGAGATGAGTCAATACCATTGATTTGCTGAGGTACTGAGAATGGAGAGTGGGCCCTTGTTGTGATAGGCTGATCTCTTGCTCAATTGCAGCGAATTGAATACATCTATAGGTGAAGTTGACCCAACAA
This sequence comes from Diadema antillarum, assembly GCF_040938485.1. NCBI lineage: Eukaryota > Metazoa > Echinodermata > Echinoidea > Diadematoida > Diadematidae > Diadema > Diadema antillarum. Next base: position 2,352,201 of record NW_027271462.1, read on the forward strand.
ATTGTCCGCGGCCGAGAGACACCGCGCAGCATTGATTAGCAAGAGGAGCTCCTTTGAGGGTCCGAGGGGGGGAAGGTCCTTTGATTGGGGGGTGCAGGTACGTCATTCTCTTCCCCTAGACCCTGCACTGGCGTCGCGGGTGAGTCAAAGGAGTCGAGACTAAGGGGAGATAATTACTGACAAAATGCCGACTTGATATTTGTGACAACATTTAAGTTGGATCAATAGCAATTTGACAATGAAATACCCTCAGAAGTGAGCGATCCAGGATATTCGTCTCTGATGAAGGACCTTGCCTCCGAGCACTAATTATGTTGTTGGCAATTGTTTGCTGAATGCCAAGCTCCAAGGCAGAAGATTCTCACATGTCAGCCTGGCAGGACACTGTAACCACCCACGTTGATTGCGCTTTTCAAATGTTATGGCTGTTTGCATTTCAATAAACTTTCCCATGGGTTTTTCGAAATAGCCCATGCAATGATTTTATTTGCTGTCACTGGTGTAGGGGACTGTGCATTTGTTTGTAAATAGATTGTGACTACGCTGACATTGATTCCAAGGACACATTTTTCTTCCATATGAGTCCTCCTGATGAAGATGAGTAAAAACATTTTTGTCTCACACACTGCATCTTGGGATGAATTCATGGGGAATCATTTCTTCGGCCATTATGTGCATGACGCAAACAGTACTGCAAAAAAGCCACATACTAGGGTACCTATGTTTCTTTCTTTTTTTGTTGAATAAATGTAACGTAAGGGTCATGTTCTGTATTGTGCTTGATTTTTTTTTTTTTTGGATATAAATTAATCAAATTCTGGTCAGGTTTTCACTGCTTTGGTGCTTCTGTCCAATAGCTTTCATAAAAACAACAACGACATCAACAAAAAAAGAAAAAAAAAGAAAAAAAAAAGGAGTGATCGGCGAGATAAAGTCTCTTTCGAATCATAAATCATTCGATGCAATCTTTGAGGTTTGGTTTGGTTTCAAGTCTTTGGTGATGATGGATGATGACGTACCCCTGATTGTGGTTTTCGTGATTTTTGCTATTATGCCGTAATTACGTGAAATTAGTTAGTACAGCATTGGCAAATAAGTAGTCTTCTATTGGGAGAGCCATTTTGTCAGGGTATAATGGGAAGAGGAAAGATCGGTATTGTTGTAGGCTGGCAACACTTTATTTACCGTCTTCCTTCTCTTCAGTGTCTTTTAAAGGAGAGATTAAGGATGGAAAGATAAATGGAGTTTGTGCAGGAAGGGTAGAACTAATTACTGGGGGAGGGGGGGGGGGGTGGAGGGGAGGGGAAGGGGGCTATGGATCCGTGGTTTATGAGGGCTTCAAAGTTCCTTTGTTAGTGATAGAATAGCTTTACAAACAGCCTTTCACACAGGACAGGAAATGCTCCTCATTTCCCTCTCCCACACAATTGCAAAGTGATGCGCTTCTGAAATAACCCCATGGCTGTATCATTAAAATCCCCTTCCCCCTCTAGATATAAAAACCAATGCACCATATCCTGCGGTATACTTGCTTAAAGGCTTGAGGAAGGTGCTTTTTTCCCATGGAACTCACCCATATATGTAATGATATCCTATCCTGCTCAGATGTCGAGACCACAGATCTTGGAAATATGGGCTATATATCCCCGCCCTTTACCCCAGGCCAGAAAAATTGTACCCCTGTGGTGGGAGCCTCGTACAACCGGCAGCATTGTCATGCAGTTCGTGAGGCTTACAAAGCAAGCTCAACACTTCCACAATAGCAGAACTGAGAGGAAACAAGAAATGCATCCGCTTTGATGGCTGGTCTCCATTCAGGCAAAGGAAAGAAAGGGGGACGGGGGGAAGGGAGAAGCAAAATACAAGTAACTTGACAGTTGTAAACTCTTTGAGCAAACCACCGGTATAACACCTTGGGGTAAAGGCAGTGTATGTTCTAGACTTCCTCCCCGTGTTCCCCATTCCTTTCTAGCAGTGAGTTGAGGCATTATCATGTACATGAACTGTAAATTTGCAGCCAGAATACACATTCACATGCACTGTCTTGATTGAGCTTTATGTACATAAAAAGGGACCCCTTGCTACCAGGGAAGTGGAAACCTCTTCCCTGAATACTGCTACTTCTGTTAGTCCACATTCACACAGACTGTCCAATATTGTGTCATCAGAAATATTGAGTGAAAGTGCTGGTAAAAACTAGTGATTTTTCTCAAAATGGATAACATTGTGCTTTGCCACTGCAGTGTGAATGGGAGGGTCAAGAATCATGATTGTTGCAGTACTTCTGTATGTTATAAGATTGGATGTATGGAGAGTTTTATGCCATGGGAAAGCTGATTGGGGTGAGTTGAAGAGGGTCATGGTAAAGTGGATACCGTTTATCTCCTTAACTTCTTCCTCTCAACGTAATTCTACAGAGACGAAAGGCCCGTCTGGCCACAGGGAAGAAAGAAAGCTGAAATGAACCATGAAATTAAGAAATGCTTGCAAGAAGGGTGATGAGTTGTATTGAGGCTACAGCATGGGAACAAGAGCGGTGTTCAGAGGGAACGGCATACCCTCGTGTGCAGAAGTAGACTGAATCAGGCAGCCTTGTCAGATAAGAGTGTATTGTAGGCTCCTTGGATACAAAAAGCTCAGATATTGGGTTACATATCACCAAGATTGATATGAATTTTTTGAATTTTTTAAATAAAAATTATAGAAAATACCATGTTTTTATCAATCCAAAGATAAAAGTGCTTGTTCTCCATCCTAAATCAGGACTTCCAACCAAATACAGAACACTGTCAAACATCTGATGACAATCATACTTAATGTGAAAGCAAGTCAATAGAATTGCTAATGCTTTTCAGATGTTGGTCTCAATGCACAATGCTTCAAAAAGGCCATGACCATTAATGACAATGTTTTCGTGGCAAATTTCTTTGTGTGCAGACCAAACCGGAATCGAGCACAACAGGAACTTTTTCTTTTCTTTTCCCCCTGTTTTGGAGCCATTTCTTTTCTTGTTCTTGTTCTTTTTTTGTAAAGGTCTGTGATTATAATCATACAGGGATTCATGTACCTTGAGGGAATTTCTACTGGATCAGCTCTTTCAAGGCATGATATGAAAACTTTTGATGGAGCACAGACTTTCATCTCTCTAGAATCCTGCCATTTCCACTATCAATATTGCTCATGAATCTGGGATTGATGCCATATAGATATTTTTGCTCCACCCTGTGGTAGGTATTTTGAGAACATGGCATTACATCCCCAGAAAGCTAAAGAAAGCACTCATTTTATTAGGAGCAGACACTACTGGGCTAAGAGACGAGATGAAACTCGGAAAGAAAACATAAGCGCTTCCTCTGGAAGCCGGCTAAGGAGGAGATGTCATCACTACAGTTCTCTGCTTGCAAGGCCCGGCCCACTCTGGGTTCAAGTTGGTATTTAGCCTATGCCTTCTTTTCCCGTCAAAACGTTTGGCAAAAAAACTGGGGCTAGGTTACTCATCTGTCATGACGGAGATGGGATTTCACCATCAAAGGCCTATTTGTTGACATCAAGCCATACAATCCATTTTTTCCCCTCTCTTCTTTCTACCTACTATGAAAATATAACTCACAATCTCTATATTGGAGCCCTTCCATGTACCCCAGAACTTGCAGAAGAATATAGACATTGGGGTGTATGCTTTCCCCATACTAGTCCCATTTTAGTCTTTGTACTCTTGAAAAGTTGTTGCTTACTGTAGATATTTTTAGTTCTCCCCTTGGATATGCTGGTGGATTGTTATGACTGAGGAATGTCACAATATCCTGATGAAATTGTATTGGGTACATCATCAGTGCCAGGTTTTTTTTTAATTCAGATTTACTCCTCTTCCTGATGATACAGTCCTGTCTTGATCCTAATAGGCACCAAATCATCGGACATGTTGTGGGGGGGGGGGGGGGGCATGGCAACTCTGGTTTCATGGCAGTGGTGGTAGCTTTGCTAGAGGATGTTCATGTTGTCATGACAACCCAATGAAAGAAACCTAGGATGATGATATTGGTGGAATTTAAAAGGGTGGAGCTCATGAATATTGCATGCTTACTGTATAAGCTGTTATTTTTGCGAGGGTTTAATTTTCGCGAATTTGGCGAATCACAGTTTCATCGCGAAAATGTCTCCTTACGCTCTGGTAATAGTGCATTTACGTTACCATCGGCATGAATTTATGAAAACAGCATCTCATGAAAATATCTATGACCTCCTCATTCGCGAAAATATCTGTAATATATCTGAAAATAACAGCATGTACAGTAGCTGTGAGAATGTTTAGATTTTAGATTGAGTTCTCATACATAGAGTTCAGCCGAGACTGAGAGGAGAAGGGAGGTTTTATCTGTAGAACTCTGTTGTATTATGGTAGAGAAAAAGTGTGTGTGTTTGTGTGTTTGTGTGTGTGTGTGTGTGTGTGTGTGTGAGAACAAGGTGTTTTTGTGTGCTCATGCAGATATGAAAGAGAGAGAGAGAAAGAGAGTGGGGGGGGGGGGGTGGAGAGATATGGAGGCATGACACTGACTGGCTTTAGGTCAAGGTTGCTATATCACCAGAGACTGGTCAGCAGATTTTCAGAATTACAGCATGGACCAGGGATTCCTCTCTGACTAGCTTTGCAAACTGAATGTATGGATGGATTGTTGTTGTTGTTGTTTTCTCAGCCTAATTTTACCAGACCAAATAGAAAGCAGGGTAGTAATTAGGGTGCATTTATGCTTCCATTTTGGGGGCCAAAATCAGGCTTTTGAAACGTGATTAGTGCAAAACGCCGTTGCGTTCATGCTCATTTCGATAGAAACGCTGATTCAAAATGCCGATCCAAAACGCACAAAAAGTTGCATTTACGATCAGCGTTTCTGACTAATCACATTTGGCGGGGAAGCATAAATGCAACAGCGTTTCTATACGCATTTAGAGTGACGTCATCTAAACGCCTTTCCATTTCATGTGAAAAAGCGCGCGCCCGGCAAGCCAGCTACCATGGCCTGTGCAATTTTCCCACGTACTGTGCATACGCATGTCTTTCCCAGCTGCTCTCCCAGGCCAGGCCACTGATCGCAGCGCGCGCCCCAATTTGACCTGCCTCTGCTGAGGTCAGCGAAGCAATCGCAAACGCTCTTTCCATTTCCAAGGCTCGAAGAAAGTGAGCATAAACAGTGCTCCCGTGGACGGCGTTTTGAATCAGCGTTTCAAAACGCTGATTCTGCCTTCGCAAATTGAGCATAAACACACCCTTAGTCTTCCTAATGTTTTGTACTACTAAAAAGTTATCTCTAAATTCCTTTATGTTTTTGCTGAAGTGATCAAATGTACTTAATCTCTTATTCAAAGAATCTTGTCCTCCAGAAACTTGAAAAAAGAAATGATCACAAGATAACAAAGTTTGCTTAAGTTGAATAGAGGTAACACTGTATATATTGCACTTCGCATACGGAGTAAGCTTCCCCTCTTTTTTTGAAAAGTAAAATACACTTTCTGGTTTTGTGAGGACCTACTCTTCTCATCTTAAGATTTGGGGTGAATGGTTTGGTCACATTGTATTAATGGCTTCAATTTCAATCTGTAAATCAATGAGTTTTTACAATATATCAGAGTCTCATTGTTCAAACTCTTGAAAAGTGCTGCATTTATATTGGCACTCCTGCATTTTGCTTCAGCCTCAAATGAGTAGGCCTTCTGGTATGCTGTCTCCACTGTGAATGAACTCAGTAAATATTTGATCCACATATTTCTGCCTGAAAATTGGGCATATTTTCAATTTTGACTCATCGCATCACCAGTTGGATAGCTGTGGCAAACACAGAATAAAGATTGTGTAGAGCCCTGAAGAGCCTCAGACCTGGGTAATGGAAAGGAGTTTTGTTGGGGTAGTTGTATCTACCAGTGACCCAAATCTGACCACAGGAACTCATCAGGCAGTTCATTCAACTCCTCATCCTCCTCTTCCACCTCAGAGTTAATCTTGAGAAGATGTCATTCTTGTGACTTACAATGCCCTGTGCCCATGTAGTGTTGGTCATTTCATATTTCCAAGAAAGTTCAAGATAGGGTACTTGAGGGGTTCAAGTGTGTGATTGTAGAATTCAGAGTCATTTAACCGTTTGTTCCTGGGGACTGCATCTTTTCATTTTAGGATAGGTACCCACGGGAGAAAGATTCCTCTCATGTAGTAAATGTTATGTCCCATTAATAAATGTCGATAGACATATTTGTAAGGTCTTTTTAATAAAAATGGATTGACTTATATTGTGGAAAGGGTGGGAATGACAGAATATGGTCCACCTTTGTAAAGTACAAACAGTGTCCAGGGTGTGTACCAGTGCATTTCAGAGTTAAGTGTAATCACCTCCACATGCAGGGTCCTTGATTCATATTCAGGAAGTGCTAAGTAGGGGTGCAAAGGCCAGGTTATTAGGACGTAGCAGTCCACTAAAGCAATTTCAAACAAATCGTGTGTGCATTAGTACTTGCCACCTCAATCCTCCTACCCCCCCCCCCCACATGTCTTTATTTTGATGTTGTTGTTGCCTTTGCTGGTCAGTTTCCAAGATTTATCTCCTGTGGTCACTGTTTCCTACCAGGCACTTCCACATATTATGTTGACAAACAGAGTTTGGCCATATAAAGACAAGAGACTTCACACCTGCATCTGTATTCTGTGCATTACACAGGTGCACAGGTGGATTTGTAGAGATGTGTGCAGTGTAAGGCCCCCCCCCCCCTTCCCTCCCTTCAGTACCAGGTATCTATCTTATTGCCTCAGATGTGAGATAACTGAATTGAGGCAGGAAAACCGCAGGCTCATCAGTTTGATCAAGGAGCGTAATCCCAGCAATAAATGGCATCAATAGCTAATTTTGCCAATTACCGGTATATTAAGAGTCACCACATCCCAGGTGTTCATCTTGGTATCTTACTCATGCTCTGGAATGGAATTCAAAATATCATTAAGATAAGCTGCTGAGTTTGTACAGTTTTTGTTTTAGTGACTTTCTGTTACTGCTATATGTAGTATTTCATTCATGTAGTGTTTTCATTCGTCAATTCCTTAGTTTTAGTTAGTTTGGTGTGTGCAAACTCACAGATGTGAATGCAATACTCCTGTGAGATTATCCTGTATCTCAACCTTGTTCCTGTGTTGTGTAAGAAGCATGGCCCTTCTGTAGGACAAAATTAACCATTTTCAAAAAACTGATTTTTGCAATGTGATGATAACAAATAATGAAAACAGATAATCCTTGTGTGTGGATGCACACACACACACACAAATCACTCATTATTGTGTTCATTGCAATGCAAAAACCTGTCCAGCTTAATTTCATGTACAAATGTACCTATAGGAGACCCCTAAAATCAATAATTTACCTTTCTCATTGTGCATGAATGGCACACATATGCACATTTTTGTATTTTTGTATTTTGTGTGTGTTTTTTTTTTTCGTCCTGTGATGCAACTTGCCCCACAAGGTCCAGGATGAGGCTATCTGGGGCTACGCTCTTGTCATTGTTTAGGAATGCACTCTTTAGAGATTTTAAAGTGCTATACCTGTACCTGAATGAGCATTATTGCAGAGACTCCAACCACAAGCACCTTCTGATCTGGAGATTCTCCCGCCTGAAACCCCCAGCAAACGGGAGACTCCAACTTGATGTGCGCGAAGCGCACATCACGAGCGCAAAGTCCCTTGCGGTCTAGGGTTCTAGATGCTCTCTCGTGCTATTTAAGGCTTATTTTTCAACATACAATGAAATTAAGTAAGAAATCATTTCAAGCGGGAGAAATTAAATCTCAAGTGGGAGAACGGGAGATTTTGAAAAAATGGGCTTTCGGCGGGAGATCTCCTGTCGAAAACAGGAGAGTTGGAGTCTCTGTTATTGTTGTATTATTTTTCTTTTTAGTATGTGTGACTAATGGGGAAAAAAAGAGTATTGAATTCTGCAATGTGATCTGAATACTAATAAATCTTTGAATGGGTTTGATATCTGACATGTATTATATAAAAATGTACACAGACACAATAATGTAGTCCATGTCAAGCAAACTTGCTTGCACACTAATGTTACGGCTGTACACGTCTGTTTGTGCACAAATTGTGTGTTAGACATTTTGATGCTTCATATCTAGCTAGATTTGACCGATAAGGGAACTGCTTCAGTAGTTTCAATAAACCCTGCAAGGTGCTCCTGCCTAGAACCTCTGTTTGATTGGCAAACCAATTAGTCTCCCTGCCCACTGTACATAGCTTGGGCGGGAATTGTTGCCGAAAATGAATTCAAGACAAATTGCAGCGTTTACCGGACAAGTGACAGAATTTCAGGCCAACACAATGGCTAAATTAGTCACAGTGGGCCCTCCATGGTTTCCGGTGCACCCCTCACAATGCTCTCAAAGGGTGGGCTAGGGCGCCTGAATGCGGCCACTCAGGCCTGGAATTCTGTGGCAGCTCGCAAGAGAGAGAAGAAGGAAATAGAGACTTTCAACAACAACAACGCAAACAACAAACTAAGCAAAGCTGGTCAGAAGGGGTCACTGGGGCATATAATCGACCGTCACACAGTCAGTAGCAATGGAGAGTGGGTTGCTTTACTGTGCCGGATTATTTTTCAGCTCTGAAGTGATATGCCAAGTACAGCCAGTAGTTCATGTCTCTGGGAGGTGCACTTCACATTGAGTGGGCAGCGCACCTTCACAGCACTTTATCTACCAGCCAATGGCATGTTGACTGGACAAATGTTGACTGTTTGACAGAACCAAGTTTTCAATGCACCTGAGATTAAGGCAAAGTATATATTGTGTTGGAAGCCAGCTTCATCCACAGGGTTTTGTGTGATAATAGTACCTTGAAGTTTCTTTACAAAACAGTTTTTCCTGTTTTAAAAAAAAAGAAGAAGTACTGATTGCTTGAACTTCCACTTTACAAGTTGGGGGGGGGGGATTCTTAAATGCTTCCTGGTGAGGTGATATAGATGTAATGTCCATGTTTATGAAAGAGGGCAAATTATGTATATTTACAAGGTGAAGCAAAGAACCAAGGCACTTCACTGCTTTTGACATTCCCTTTCCAAATTCCATCATCCGCCTCTACCGCTCCCCCATTCAGATACCTCTCTCATGCAATTGCCAAAACTGTTGAGCAATCGTTAATGGCTGCAGTAAATGAATGTCGTTGAAATGGAAGGTGCTCCATGCTCGGGTTCCACTGTGATCAGGCATACCAATCTTTGGCTGCCATGTACTTCTGGTAGCCAGAGTGGATGTTTGATGTGCACTGTGGAAGGGGGTTGAAGGCGCTGTTTACGGAAGTTGTTCTCAGGGCTTACTCTGCTTGGAATTGTTTGCTTCCATGTTTTCACGGAGGGAAGAAATGACAGGAAAATCCCAACCCCACTGTGACTAGTAAAGTTTAACTCTATCCTGACTATTATTGACTGCATTCTGTACTAAGTCAATGACATGAAATGGGTGTGGCCCTGAGAGGATATGAATGGATATGAAGAGTCAATGTCAGGTGGAGGCTTATCCAGTACAGCATAGGTGAGGGTGTTACTCCATCCATATAGTTTAGTTTAGTGCCTCATATTTTACATAAGAAACTGGTACTGGTATCATTCATTTGCAGAATTGACATTTTGATATGGTGCCCTTTCAGTTTCAATTAGGCCTACGGTTGAAGTGACCATTACTGACCATGAAAGAATTTATTTCCGAATGTCCAATCAGTTCAGTGTGATTGTGAAAGTCTTTGCTCAGTATTTCCAGTAAACTCTACACATATGAATTCAGTGGATGAGCGGCCGGATGCCGGTGGAGATTGTCCAGTGGGAAGGGTCTGCTCCTGATAACATTCCCATCCTATCTCACTAGCCATTATCATCCAGGGTCTCTGTTTACCTCTGCCCCATTATCTCCATGACAACAGGGTGGTAGCATCAGTAAGGAGGAGGAGGAGGAGGAATGGGAGGAAGGGGGACTTATAGACCCAGGAATAATTTACTAGGAAGAGATGCATGTGTATGGTAACTGATACAACTATTGTGTCAACATTTGTGAGAGCAGCAATGAAGATTCTTTGACATGCATCCACGAAGCGTGTTCTGTCTGTCAGCTGTTGTTCAGTTTACTTCCACTTTGTGTACATGCATATTTAAATATTGTGGCACAGCTGTTGCATGGTTTCCCCACTGATGTCTTAGAGTAAAAGCAATAGCAATTAAATGATTGAATGAAAATCTTATCAAAAATGGACAAATAGTGAAAGTTGTGGCCATTGTAATGTCAACGGCTAAAATTCCTTGCAGAGTTTGATGTGGGTCTAGCTGTAGTAGCACAAATAGGTGTATGGTGCATACACCATAAATGTCAGAAGGCCCCTGGACCTGGGATTTTAAGCTGTGACTATAAACTTCAGCCAAGTAGCTTTTTTTACATTCATACATGTGTTGAAGGTGCAGCAGACATTTTTACATGGAAATAGAACTTCATACGCTTCTTGGAATTAACCCTGAAGCATCACAGAGAGACTCTTTTACGATTTCAATTCAATGAAACGTTTTGTACACCCAAGTTTTGCCATGTAGATGTGACAGGTTATACTCTAGCATCATTTCTGGAGATAGCCACACAGATTACTGGCCATTCCCATATCTAACAGTGGGACAAGAAAAGTAGCCTCGTCTTCCCAAGCCTCATACTTTTAGCAAAGACCGTTGGGGTGGGAATTTGGAATATAGGAGTGGTAGGGTCTCTACTCCCAGACCCTTCCTTGTACTTGTAGTTGAAAAGAATGCAATCCTTGAGCGGTTTTTCGGGTTCGAGAGGTCTTTATGGTCATCCTCAGACCACCATGATGTTCTCTGGAGAGGACCCCATCAGAGGAAGCCTCAGAAGGGAGGGATGGAACTCTTATTAAGGTCTAAGCGGCTTTGCTGTGATGCGGTCATAGCTGGGAGGCACTTGACTTCCAAGTGGCATCCTTCTCCTTCTTGCTTCAGACCTGTTCTTTGGCGGATGAACAAAAGGGGCTGATGCTGGGCCCCGTCCAGCCCCACTTTGAGTGCTTCTGTCCGGACGGACTCCACGTGATTGTGTGCAGTCTTACAACTTGTTGCAAACTCTGCGCTAAGTAGATTGGAAATAAATTGCTGAAATCCTCTCAAACATGGATTTGCAATTGCAGAGAGCAATGGGGATTGTTAGGCATTAACTTTGTGGATGTACATTGATTTGCTTTCAGGCTCCTCTTCCATTTGTTTCTTGAAGAGGTGAAATAGATGTCATACAGAACAGATGCTGATCTTATGGCTTGAAATAAACTATTTTGGCAGCAGTGAGCACTGCCTTGTTGTGATTTCTATATAGCTTTATACTCTGGCAAAGATCCAGAACAAATCAATTGGATATTCACAAGTTAATGAAGCTCTTGATGCACTGCATGTGCTTCTTAATCTTGGCTAAAATCTATTGTGATATCATCATAGTCTTATGAGACCAGCAGAATCTCTGAAGGAATATTCTGTCTCTGTTCACATACCTCATCAAGAAGTGCCGGTAGTGGATAAGTCCAAGTGACATGAAATTTGTGCGATCTCGATGTTATGCTTTGTATTTTGAATGTTTTGCGAAGTGGTGGCAGTTCTCTCCCATGTCCCTAGCCCCTCTCACTCTCTCTCCTTCCTCCCCACTACCATTCCCTAAAAGGTACCTAAAGATATGATTTGAATTGCATTTATATGCCAGATCTTACCTAGAACTATCCTCAGATTGTACTGGAATGATTCAAGCATCTCTTTAAATTTTGTCACATCGTCTGTGAAGGGTTAAAGCAACTGTGTGCAATAGGATCAAAGGTCAAAAGACACAATCGGAATGCTGTATATGACCACATATTTGATATCAAGATATATACATGTATTGTATGGAATTGGTTTTTAAAATAAACCGCTTTCAAACTAGCTCATTTTGTTTCTGTTTGAGATCCTTGCAATGATTTACCAAAGAAGGCATTTTAAAAAGATGTCAATGAGTATTACATTAGAAAAGAAGAGAAAAACAAAGAAAATCATATTTCAACCAACAGAGCGATACAATAGATCATGGTGTCCATTTAGATATACATATAAGACAGTGTTACAGAGGTTTAAACCAACTTTGACCGATAATCCTTCACTAACTTCCTTTTGCTATGGAGTGTACCTGTTGCAGAAGCAGATATCATCAACCTGTGGCTAATTTTAAGACAAGGAGTGTCTAGTGGTAGCATTGCCAGCTATCACATGCTCTTTAGTGTGCTTTCACAGGTTGAATGAACTAGCAATTGTCCCATGGTCAATGTAGGGGATTAATCAATTTGTACAGAAGTTCAGTGGAGGGGGTAGGGAAGTGATAAGCCTTGCCTGGCTGCAAGCACTGCACGTAGGCAATCCTAGGCTTACTCCCAAGGATAAGACGGCCAATACGAGCATTAGTGGGACCTTTAATCTGTGTCATGGTGACTTAAATCCTCTCTGATCGTCCAGTGCTCTGGGCAGAGGATTATTAGGGGAGTGCAGGTATCCTGGGACTGAGGTTGCTCTCATTAGAAGAGGTCATTGCCCAGGTGCTGATAACTACTCCTGGTGTTTAGGTCGCAAGGCAGTGATGGTGCATAAATCTCAGATGTGACCCCAAGTTTTTAGAGCAGTGTGATAAGTCACTCTATCATAGGCTTGGCATTATACTGACTCTCTCATTGTATGCTGTAAGTTAGGCATGGGTGTTATCCCTTTGTCAGGAATGTCATTTTAAGACAAACATTTATAGGGTGTGTAAATATACACCATGAACAACCTCAGGCATCAGCCTTTGTTGGGTGGGGGGGGGGGGAGAGTTATTAGCTATCTTTATCACTTGGTTTGCCACATGAGATGTTATCCTATTTTCTCTGCAAGGAAAACATCCATGCTGAACGCTGACTGCCTCATGATGTAACCTTCAGTGTTGAGATGTGTCATACAAAGCAAGGGAGCTAATGCAGCACTTTTCCACTTAATTCTCAATAAGTAATGAGAGGATTATGTGGTGTTGTGTTGATGGGATACTTGCCAATCATCATGATTGATACCCTTCAGGTGTACTCATTGTATCAACTTGAGACACTCAACGCCACACTGGTGACAATTTCATTTGAGAGACAAGGCTGTGGGAATGTCATCATCTCTGAAACCATTCAGGGGGACTTTGGTGACCAATCACGTGTAGATAGGAAACAGTTTAAACTGTCAGGGGTGAGACGAGGGTCACAATTGATACGGATTTGATTAGGACCAGTCACACCTGAGCTGAGACCAATTGCAGACCTTCCCGCAATCACTGGTCGGTAGTTGATTGTCAGGAGAGGTGGTGAAATTTTCCCCAGATTTTGTATAAGTCTTTCTTAGTGTGTGGGTGTGTATGTGTGTGTTAAGTGAGGAGTTGTTCATGCATTCAGGTCTGTTAGATGTAGAGGTTTTTCCTGCACTGCTTGAAAAAAAAACAACTTTACTGGTATTGATATTTTACAGGAGAAGTTCTTTCCTCAAAGATATGCAGATATTGATGTTTGCAAGGTTGGTCACATATTGCCAACTGCTTTTTTTTCCCCCATCAGCTTTCAGTGGTTAGGGAGTGTATTCACTCATATTTTTCAAGATTTTCAGCAGGTGATTGGCAGTTGGTGTGCAGATTGTTTGATCTTCCACTTTCATTGCCTGCATCCAATTTTTCATTTTGAATGAAGGTATAATAAAAGAAAATGTTGCTGCTATACACCTGACAATGTTGGTCATATCAAGGAATGCATTAAGAGGATTTTATTATGATGTGACATATTATGTGTTTACTGATATTTTGTTAAACAGATGTATTCCATGAGAAACAAATCAATTTCTTCATGAGTTGCCAGAATTAGGTTCTGCCATTCTCTTGACCAGGTCCTGTTAACATTTGTATATTTTTTTTCTTTAAATCCCAGGTAGGTAGACAGAGATGCTAGGTTCTCTGTTCGTGTACCCGTGTAAAGGTAAACTTTTCAGGCAGACTTCCTCACAGGCATTTATCTGTAGGAGACAGCTTGGCCATCTCCTGCCCTGAGCTCTGGGATTAATCCTACGTCACTGCCAAGGTGCTACAGAGGCAAAATACGCCCTAGCTGTTCGCAGTGGTCACGCCACCGGTGAAGTGAAACATAACTGAATCTTGAGGGGACGGCAGTGTGTGGTGTGTGTGTATATTTAGGGCGAGAGTTCAAGAGTTGAGACTCACCGCGGTGTTGACTGAGTGAGGTGGTTGTCGGAATTTCCCCCTGGATTTGTGTGTAGACGGTTTGCCAAGGTACACCAGGGCCTCCCCTCCAATAACCTGACAATGAAGATCAAATAAACGCACACATGCCCATTTCAAAACTTCCTCTCTCACCTGCAATGAATGGCATGGCTTTGAATGCCACAGAAGTCCCAAGGGTTTGTTCTCGACTTGGCTTTGTTTCGTTGGCTGCATATGCAGAGAAAAGCGTTGTGTGTTGTGGCCGACGGGGCGTGCTTGTTTCTTCCGTTGGGCATTTTGTTCAGGGAGAAGTAACCATGAAACGGTTGAAAGATATTGATTGATTGACTGATTGACAGATTGGTAAATGTCAAGCTATGATCATTCTGGGAAATATTATGATCACTAATGACTCAGATTATGAACTGAGACATCCAGCCATCTCTACAAAATTGCAATAGAAGAGATATCATGTCATATCACACACATTCAATGCATGTTCTGCCTACTGAAGTTTGTACTGTTTTTTATTAGGCCTCTTGATAGATACAAATTTGAATAAATGTAGCACTAGCAGGTGATGTATATAATACTGTCATGCCCTGAGAAATCAAAGAATTCTCAAACATTATTTCAGTTTGTTGGCTGGGCTAAAAAAAAAGAAATCTAAGAGACAGAGTTATATATATATATGCTGATGATACCACTATGCTCAATTTTCTGCACCCATTTATATTTTCTGATTCTTATTTCCCCAAATTTTGTCTGGCTTGGGAGAGCAGTGAAGTCGTTTTCAACTCCAATTTCGCACAAACAACATATTTCTCTGCTGTCTCATCATTCTCATCCCTCTTGTCAGTCTAGCCTCCAATTATTTGCTCAAGATGCAGGAAATGTAAAACGTGGCACATAAACAGCTCAATTTCTTGCTTGAGCAGAAAGACCACTGACAAGCCTTTTTTCCCCCTCCATCCTTTTCATGTGTTCACAATGAGTTTGGGTCTGTTATGATGGGAGTTTTGGGGCAAATCCTTTCACACCCGCACTACGAATTTTCGTGTTTATCAGCCGCGTGAATAGGTCATATATCTCATGCTTGTTACAATCTGGTAGTAATCTGGGAATTCTTGTGTGGTGTTGTCACTAGGGACCAATACTGGGGCTCTCTTTTGTACCTGGAGTGAAAGTTTTCAATCCACTTTTAACTAATGGAATCTGAGATTCTCTTTGTATGTGCTGTTTTCCTGGTAGTGAAAACATTTTTTGTTCATGAGTAGGGAAGTTTTGGGCAAGGAATAGAGGGTTTCAAGAAGCTTGTCACTTTTATTTGCACCCCTGTATTGGGCTAACTTTATTTCAATATAACTGCAGACTGACAGAGGACAGGAAACTATATAATAATGCCAACAAAGAAACCAATCTCATACTCATTGAAATGTGTTCTCATTGGGGTGTCCCAGGGGTAATAAACAAGACTTAATTCTATTATGTCCAGACCCCTGTAGAGAGTGGTATTTGGCATACCAGGGGTGTTAAAGGAAAAAAAAAAAGATGTACAGAGTACATCACTTCCATCCCAATTATCACCTGCTTAGAGACAGGCTCTGGACTAAATTGTGGACGGGACTTTGGTAGACTACGGTGGTAGGGGAATCAGTGGTGGTCGTGGTGACAACGTCATCTTATGCTGAAATGGCAACTAGTGGACATCTCTCTATACTCGCTTCACCAAGTCAGCCTACAATAGTTTATTTCTCTGACAGGAAAGGGTTAATTAAGATGCAAAACTTTATCCTCACAAGCACCTGCAGGCTAGTGTGGTCATAATATATGCAGTCTCAGTGAACTTGATTGTGACCATGCGATGTAATTCACTTGTCATCCCATCAAAGTGGTGTGACTGGAGATCAACTTCTATACTTAGAGAGAGAGGTGCATTCTTCACTATGGCAATGCTGTTGGCATGAAGAGGAAGGCTGCCTTCTGCAATATCATGCATTTTCCTATGCAATGTGTCATCACATTCATGCCTAAGTGATAGATTAAGCCCATTGAGGCCCATAATATGCCACTAAGGATCTCTGATCATCAGTGAATGGCAGGGTCGTCGGGTAATTTGGAAAGATATGCTGAGGGGTTACAGTTCCGTCTCATTCAGGCATACATCTCCCTGCATAATAGCTGGGGGGGGGGGGGGGGAGCTCAGATGAGCAACATTGCCCTCTACATTCCTGGTGAGATTATGTTTATTCCTGATCTACCACGTTTCTCCCCTGTCCGACCATCAATCTTGACTATAGCTTCACAGTGCCCCATCTTTTATGGTCCAATTTTTCATCTTTTGTGCAAGCGGTATTTCTCCTACATTCCCGTCCAAAAGAGAGCATGCGGTATAGAAGTAGGGCCTAGCCCTCTGGGCTTGTTTGCCTTGCGAAAGAGATGCCATTGTGTGTTCCATTTGTTGGGATGAATTCTAAAAGTTCATGTACATGAAAAATCCTGCTAGAAATGTTTTGACACCGGCTTGTTGTGTGATATGAAGCCGAAAATGCAAGAATCAAATGCCATTCTTTGGTTCCTCTGCGTACCTGCATTTTTGGTTATGAATTGTGTGAAAAAGGTATTTGTCAGGTATAAAAATGTTGAAAATTTGTTCGATTGAAAACTCACCTGTTGTGCTTTTGACAGGAGCATTGGGTAGTCTTGGGCGTACAGACTAATGCATGAAAACCAACGAAAAATAATTATCTTTTTAACAAATGCATTTGTCACCCTGGAGTATTTGACGAGGAGAAGGTCATATTCACTGCCCTGCTGTAATGTTTGGCTGCATTTTGCTGCAGCCCTCATCTTGAACTTTCATGGCATTTCGATATACTTTATGACATCCTTAGAATTGCAGCTGAGTGATGACCAAATTTACATTTCTCGTAACAACACATGCCCTTGCATGATTTTGTGGTCTTGATCACTTTCAAATTCTAATGGTTTGATAACCTGACATTTCTTTCTCCCATGCACACATCACTGTTGCATCTGAGGAAAATGTGCTTTGGTGCTACCTTAACCATCCTTATGTTCCCTATGCACATGACCTATGTTATGGTACCTCACTCACGTACAATTCTACCTTACCTACCTAGCTTACCTGTCCTGATGTATTTGTTGCAGTGGCCATTTCTAGGGTTCAAACAACCCTGGTGACATACAGTCAATCAATCCCTTTGAGTAGGACAGGTGAGACCCGCCTACACCATGCGCTTTAGAGTGAGATGAGTACCAGTAGGTTTTTCACTTAAAGCCAGTCGATGAATGCATCAAGCATCGTAGGAGATGGCCGTGTCTCCGTGGAGGAAGATGCGCACATTCTTTAACTGGTCGCTTCCAGCATATGGTATCGGAAGGGCCATCTCTCTGCCATAGTGCCAACTGTTTATTGCTTTAAGTTGTTTACAGTTTGCAACTGTTTGGGTGTTTCACAGAGATTGCTATTTCATTCCTGCACCCAGGTTTAGTCAGAGTTCATCTGGATTCTTTCCATCACTGTTTTCCCTTTGAGGTTAGGCACACATGCCTTATAGATCTGCTAAAAGTCTTTGCATGCCTTCCACCAACCAGATCAAGATGTTCTCATGGTATTTCTACTTGGGAGAAGGAAACATTCCTTTCAAATTTAGTTACTCAGTCATGTGGTCTCCTCACAGACCAATCATTGTTTGTCGAAACATGGCTGTCCTGCAGATTATCTGATGTGTGAACAGTCTGTTCTGTAAATTAAGTATGTGTTCAAGTTATGTTTGTCCTGTGTCAGAGCAATGTATGATAATGGGTAATGAGGAAAAATATCAGCCAATAAAAGTCCGATAGACTTTAAAACAATTTCCAGGTTGACAGCTGTGTTGACGTATTTGATATATTACAGTTTTATAGGGCAATGATCCTGAATGTGAATGTGAAAAGTTATCAAACATGTTTATAATAGATGGCTAAAAAGCAGAAGCAGATATGGTGTGATATATATTCTGCAGTGTGGAAAATTTGGTAAACCATCCATTTTTATCACTTCATGTGCTGTGACCATGGGGAAACAACAAACAAGCGGCAGAGACTATGCATCTTGATATGATGAAAAGTGGGCATTTAAAAACTACAAAATGAAGAAAGAAACCTGAGGCATTGGCCTAAAGATAGTTCCTCGAGCTGACGACTCTGAACGTAATGTGTAGTTGTGCCTTGCCAGCACTATTTGAGAAAGGTGAGTGTTTGTCTCGCCACTTGATCTTGTTTGCTTCTGATCAGCGTGATTCTTGTCTTCTCCCATTCCTGCCCCAGCAGTCTTCCCAGTGATGGGTGTGGCACTCCTTACCGCCCCACCCCCATTCATACTGGTCCTATCTTTTCTGCTCAATGGCACTGTGTAACAGCATTCCCAGTTTTAGAAATCTGAGCCCTGTTGTGTTGTGATACGTGTAGGCCTACATGCTAACAGAGTCTGCAATGTTGTGTAAATATAGAACTATGATAAAGATAGGATTTGAAATAAGAGCTGAATACTTCTAAAATAGGAAAACTCTATGAGTGATCAAATATACCACACTCAGTATTTCCCATGGACAGCAGTGCTAGAATAAACTCATTAGAAAACAGTTTGTTAGCACAGTTATATTTGTTATAGATCTCTTGACACTGACAGCAATTTTCAAAACTGTTGTATGCTGGAGTGTTTTTTATGTCATTTATGTGAAAATCAACGTATAGCTCAGTCAGGAAATGTTGAAAATTTCTGAAGTTGAGCTGCCTTAATATTAAACCAGTGTCTTTTTAAAGCTTTATGGTACATTGAAGAATCATCCTCACTCCTTATCTATACTAGCATGCCCTGTAAGTCAGTCAGCACAGGTACTTTCCCAAATGATCTGTCAATGAATAAAAATCATTCACTAGTGAATAAAGATTATTCACTTGTAATAGTCCGTAGTGTATCACAATATGATTTGGGACTGTCATATTGATACACATGTGATTTTGGGAGGTAATTAATGTCTCAAGAATATTGTGTGTTTGTTTGTTTGTTTGTTAGTAAGGTTTCTTTTGTAAGATGGAGGGGTAGAGAAGAAGGCAGTGAGAATTTACATGCATGCCTCTGAAAGAGCTTGGCAAATTAATGTCAAGTTTCTGGGTGGCTACAAACAATCCTATACACAAAGATGATCATCTGAAATATAGTACCATTTTTGTTGAGGGTATGGATGCTGAGGAGATGACCTTGATGATGACCTCTGATGAATGACGAAGGTATCTTTGAAATAGGTAAAAATCAAAACTTTTAGTGCAAAATTTATATTGTCAGCATAGGCCTAATTGACAAAAAGATTGATACAGAAAGAAAAATTGACCATGGAAGATTCTTGATTTATGCCAGTATTGACAGGTTAAAATAAAAGGTTTAGCTGCATTTGAGATAAACCCTATGAAGAAGATTACTTAGAACTTTTAATTTGCATTGGCTCTGGGATTTATTTATTGTTAGAGGCTTGTGTAGTGTGCTACCCAATGCAAAACGTACATGATGTGTAACATTCAGTTGTATATGACACTGAAATCTAGTTCTGAGGCTTCATCGTGTGTGGTTGATTCATTCCATCCAGATTGAATTTCCAATAGTTTTTGAAAGTAAAATACTTTTTTTTTGTTAGATGCATTTTGTGCAGCAGGAAGAGGTAGACAAAGAGGGTGAACCACCCTGAAACCCCCCAAAACAACACAAAAGGACACAAAACAACAAACAGATGGCATGATTGAGAAACTGAGCCAAAATTTTTAATTCCACCAGAGCATTTGCGTGAATGAGATATTCCAGAGGTAAAAGCCGGGTAGGTTAACTGTTCCCCTAAATATTAACCAGCAGTTTGCTTGTTTAAAGCGATTCTGTTTGCAAGTTATTAAATGTGTGTGTGTGGGGTTTTTTTTTTTTCTTCATTGGCACACAGCATAACCACCTGCGAGCCCTTATGTGGCCGCCACAAACGCTTATTTGTCCAGCAAACTTTAAAAAGATTCAGGGTCATTGACCCAGTATTATGGTTGTGATGAAGCATTTATTACCTCTCGTAGGAGCTCTTTTTGTCTCCAGAGGTTTCATTCTCTTTAGGCATAAAGTTTGTCTGATTTTTTTTTTCAAAACATTTTTGTAGGGTTTGTCTTAACAACTGTAACAAGAACCACCGTAAATTTTTGTCTTGATGCGCATAGATAGGATTACTGAATACAGTTGGTCATGCTCATAATAATCAAATTCTACCATATGTTTGAGTAGGTTTGTGAAAATATTTGAATGCTACTGATTTTTTTTTTTATATCTAGTGTGCAAATGAGAATTATGTTAATTGTTTGTTTGTGTGATGTCTGTGTGTGTGTGGGTTTATGGGGGGGGGTCCACATGAATTATGATATATTGGACTTGGTGTAAAGTTTTACTTGAAACAAAATTATGCAGATTTTTATCACTATATGAGCACAGGGGCTTTTAACAACTCTTCTGTTTTACTTCATGTAAGAAATGTGCTGCTTGGTAAAAAAACAAATATCTAATCTATACTAGAAAACTACGGTACGTAAGGTAAGCCAAGAATAAAAACTGAATTTCACATTACATTGATGTATTAAAAAGTGGTGATCTAAAAGTTAAAAAGATGTGCAGTCTGAAAATCATCTGAGGATTGATGTAGCACAGCAAAATTTTGTTCCGTTGTACCTACAGGTCATTACAGACTCTGACAACACACATCAGTATGGATATGCTAAAGAGAAATTTAGTGAACAGTTCCCAGTAGTGATAAGAGTGGATTCTCCCGAGCTGACAGCTCAGAGGGGCTCTGTATCAGTGGCAGCTCGGGGAGCGAGAGTTTAGCTAACCTTCCTGGCGGGGGTCAGGTTTGGTCGTTCTGACCGCTTTTAGGGTCATCTTGCCATCCTGGGAGGGCTCTAATGGACCTGGAATGTCAGGTGAAAGTCTGGCAGGACAGTGAGGGTAATCATTGTGCCAGAGAAGGAGGAGAAGAGATGGGGGGGGGGGGGTAATATGCTGCCTCAGATTGTCAATAGGGAACTTTCGCTACACGACAAGAGGACGCGGAAGCAATCAGCTGTGATGATACCCGCGCTCACACTCCCGTCCCCAGGCATTTCTAGGCAGTTTTGCTTTTCTGTGGGGACGGAGCCGTAGCGACAAGATCGCTGACTGGCTGGCTGCTCAATCGTGCACACTATCGCGACCGGATGCTATTTTGGCCGAGAACTGTTGTCGTTTTCCCCAGGACGCGAGGTTTTCTTTTTAAATTTTCCCCCTCATTTGTGCACAGATGTCTCACAGAAATTTTGTTATTGGTTAATAATTTATGAACTGTAGCTATTTTTCTTTCCAAGTCAGTGTAGATAGATTAGTGCAGCACAACTACAATGCATCATTTTTTTTCTGTTTGTTTTCATTTCCCCCCCAAAAGAAATTTTTTAAAGGTTTGTGGTTATTAGGCCATCAGTACCTCATTTACTTTGCGTATGTACTCACTTCTTCCAGTTTGTGAAGACTTGAAACTTTGATTTGGCGAGCTTCTGTTCGGTGCCATATTAGTGAATTCCTTTTTATCTCCTTTTTTTAAAGGCTACCTTTAACATGATTGTTGACTTACACTTTAAATGTGAGATGACAATGTCAGACCATCAAAATAGTAAAAAGGTAACTTTTAATGCATATGGACCTTCACTTCCCTCACATCGTACTAGTGAAGTTTCAGTTTTATTTTCACAAAGATGCAAAGTGTATCATATAGGGGGCAGTGATCTGATTTTACCTGTGGCAAACCTTGCGTATTCAACTTGCCATGACATTCGGGGTGGGGGAAGGGGGATATCCTGTGGAGGTGGGGTAGGAAGAGATATCTATTCATTTATTTGAAATATACCATATCTGGTATACAAGGCTAACATCCAGCTTTGAATTGATACTGTTGAAGCCGCATTGCATTGACTCAACTCTCAGATACTAGCTAGCTCAAGGCAGGCGGAGGAGGAGGACTGACTATAAGACCATCAGAGGCTCAATTCTCCTGGGCAATCAGGCCAAGTTGCAATTCTTGTGCAGGCTTAGAAAAAAAAAAAAGGAAAGGCTTCTCCTCTCTCTCTCTCTTCCAGAGAAAGCAGTGTACACTGGCTGTTAACAAGCACAGGCGATGAAAAGTGTGCTTTGTTGCTTGGGCTGGGTCAAGTTTGGTGGTAATAGCTTGTCCCCTGTCAACACCAATGATATGATTTATGCCACCTGCACACACCCATTTCAGTCCGATTCTCTGGTCCCTTCAAACTAGCCATACATCACTGTAGACAAGGCATGGTAGTCTGGCTTCAGACTTTTCATTTTTTTTTTATTCTTCTCTATGAAGGCAACCGGAGTTCTTGTTTTCCCTACTATTAAGGAGATGACTGCATTATTAATCATTATTATCCCATGTGATTTTGGTAGGTTAATGTTGCACGCCATTCATCACATAATAATAATTTTCCCCAATAATAACCACTTCATATCGCTTTTACCTTAAAGATGAACCAAAAATTGTAAAGTTTATTTTACTTATTCTCATGTTGGTTCATGAAGAGAAGTATTTGCAGAGAAATTGAGAGACTCACTTGGCACAACATCAAGTTTTCAAATAACCATTATTAGTATTCTACAGGCAGGGATGTATTCACAAACTTTATTTGAACATTTGTGTGGAGACATAAAGTAAAGGGCATAGATTACTGTTGATTCATCAGGTTTGAGTGTCTGTGAACCGGGGGGGGGGGGGGGGGGGGGGGGGGGGGGGGGCTGTCATACTATTCAAAGACACATGGAGGATGTTATCTTTCATCTCAGTGATAAAAAGTGCACAAAGTGTAGCAGCAAATGTATACATGAGTTTAAAGTAGTGTACAGGTTTTCTGAGTAAAGTGATTCAGCCACTTCTTCATAAATATGTGACTGCTTTTTTGTTTGTTATGATATTGATTGTTACAGTTGCCTGAATTTACCAGTTCCATTTACTTGAAATGACTGTCAAAGATGAAAATGAATTAATGAGTAATTCTGTGTGGTATGTGGTAATACATCAAGCTCAGTTTAATATTTGGCATGAATCACTCCCATGAAGACAGGCAAAAAGCTACTTTTAGTCGTTGTTAATCACAGAAAATGTATCATTTTAGTATATATTTGCTTTTGGATCCAACAAGATTCACATTTTACCTTAATAAGCAATTCTGGTACATACAGGCTGATAGGATGGACAGATAGCCAGACATATTGTAGGAGGCAAGGAACGATAGACAATGATGGAACAAAAGGGATGAAACCAGAGCGAAACATTGGCGTCACAAAGTGAGAGTGAATAGGAAGAAGGAGAAAAGTGGCCGGCTCAATCCGCTGTAACCCCAATTGTGTGCCTGGAGGGTTTCCCCCCATCCAGGGTAAAGAATGGGACTTTGTGTGGATGTAGACATGGATAGAGGAAAAGATGCAGAAGCCTAGATATGGGTTTAATCCACTGTGACCATGAGAGGCAGAGTAGCTGGAGATGTGTAGGAACTCTGTGTGAGAGAAAAAAGAAGAAGAATAAGAATTGATAGGAAGATAAAGATATAGAGACAGACAGACAGACAGACATGCAGACAGACAGATAGATAATTGCAAGCATATCTTTCTGTCACCCTCTGAATGGAAAAGAGAAATGTTAAAGAAAAATGGATAATTTGGGATATGATATGTGTGTGTGCTATGAAATGACAATGTAGAGGTGACTGCTGCACGAATATGTAGACACAAGACACGTATACGGCGCCAAAGTGTACTCCCAGAAACGCCCACCATAGACACCCAGCACTCAACAGCTTTTTAGCCATGTCCATGTTTTCACATTACATCCTGTCACAGAGGGATATCAAATGCATGATTTACTTTACCGTTCCTCCAGGAACAAGGGACTCGTCTGTGAATGGATAGTAGTGACATGGGCTGTGATGAGAGACGACCGTTCCCCACAGCCGGTCTCGTG
Organism: Diadema antillarum; assembly: GCF_040938485.1. Lineage (NCBI taxonomy): Eukaryota > Metazoa > Echinodermata > Echinoidea > Diadematoida > Diadematidae > Diadema > Diadema antillarum. Next base: position 2,376,597 of record NW_027271462.1, read on the forward strand.
GTTTGATGCGCTCTGTAAATTGATTCTGAATGCAGTCTCAGAGATCTGGAATAGACATGTAAGTAGGTGTGCATACAAGTGATAGATTAATGCTTGACAGACAGAGAGATAAATACACATAAGCAGACTTTCAGGCTACACATGGAGGAGTGAGCCAACAGAGTGGACATTGAGGAGTGGATGACACATATACTACCACTGACAGAAAATGAGGCAAGAAGAAATATAGTGTAGGAACCACCACAATGATACAGAGGCTGGATGACAGAATTACGATACAAAACATAGCTTTGACATTTGAGAGAAATGAAGAAAACACACACACACACACACACACACACACACACACACACACACAAAATAATAAAACAATGTTGAAGAAAGGTTTTAATATCATAGAGTATCAGGTGAGAGGAGAGATGGAAATAGATTAAAATGCATACGGTGAGGTATGTAAAGGGAAGGATAATACAGATACCTGTAAGTACACCTTTAAAGATTCCAGAAACTAGGAGTTTGAGAATGTAAAATACAAAAGAGGTAACTGCTTGCAGACAAGAAGGATGAAGATACATTGTTAGATTGTACGTCTGCCTTCCTTTCACACACATAGAACATACCACTCTATGGGACAGATTGATAGAGTACACTAGAATGAACAGGATCAGATTGCCATGTAGGTATGGTACCAAGAGAACTATGATCAGAGAGTGCAAGATTCTCATCAACAGGTCTTGTGATACCCTAACACGGTATAATGACTGTGATCATTTGAAAAGGACACCTCCACCAGATTTGAGTCTCGAAATTATTTCAAACTCTGAAGCAGATGCTGGATTTGCTGCTTGATCGGTGGAGCGGCTTCCTGATCAACGTTGTGTGCTATTTTGAAAGGGCCTGGTGTGTAATAATCGGGACAAAAATGGTGAGGATTTCGCATCAAATTAGCAGCATCTTTAATCTCCGGTATTGGTTGAGAATGGTCACCAACCCCCCCCCCCCCCCTGGAGATATAGCCATTTCTTTCTTCTTCTTCATTTCTTTTTTGATTGATTGAGACAGGATGATCCTTCAGAGCTTTGGTACCATATGACTGCAGCAGTTCATGCATTCCTTGTTGGTGTGAGAAGATCTGAGGAAAATCTTGAATTTTTGTGGCCGATGTAAGAAGTGCCCTGTCAAGAAGTCCAATGAAAGAGTTGTGTGACTGAAAGTGCACCGATACTCTTTTACTCAGCCTGAGAGATACTCTGTCTGTTATCAGGTCTGGCTGCCATGTACTGTAACAATAGCCACTAATGTTGATGTATGTATATCCTGCTCTCCAATAGCCTTTATTTATGTAAACATACGACCAACACATAGGTAAAAGATTCACATCTTTGTCGAGAGAATCTGCAAGGATACATTGAATGTGTGCGGAAGTTGAAACTTTGTCCAAGCGAGGACAGTGGGATAAGACAGCTTTAGAGGTGTCTATACTGCTTCTCTTGACTCAATGTTCCGCTGCTCGGCTGAAAATACATAGTGTTAAGGTCCTAAGACAGCCATGTGATTAGGTCAGAGAGGAGAGGGGCTGTACAGTTCCTTTGGTCCAGGGTTGGATAAAACCCTTGAAAGGATCCCCAGTGAGGGAGAAGAACAATGATTTGAGATGAGTGAAGAGGGTACGGGAGCATTGTAGGTAGGGGTATTATAGGAGGAAGACCACACGTGAGATAACACCCTAGTGAAAGGAGGTGAGAGGACTTTGATGCAAGGCCTGGCCCGGCTCAGTCAAAGGTGGACCGAGAAGGGGGGAGTTCCTTTGATTGAGTGTGCAATTGATAATCAGCTTAGACTACTTGAGGCCGTCTGCGTCATCATCGTCACCTCCGATGAATGGTCCCTGCCGTAAAACAAGGGGGGGGGGCTACTGAGTCATGGATTTTGGTGATGGACCATTTTCGATGATTGTATTATTCTCTTACACTTAAGTCTGCACTGATGTTGGCTGCAGCTGTGCTCATCTTGAATGATGTTGAAAACAACAATAGTCATGGTGTTGATAAACTAGATTATAGGACAGTGCTTTAAGAGCTATGACCCTCCCTCCCCTTTAATGGATGCGATTAAAATGAGGATGTCATTCTGAGGGCAAGGGTATATATGAGATGAAAGGTCACCAATGCCGTGCCTCGCCCTTTATGTGTGAAGAAATGTTCTCTCCACCCGTGATTCAAGAACGGAAACTTTCTCATCCCTCATCAGATCTGGAGAGATAGCCTTGCTTGGTGCCAAAGGGCAGCATGTGGGTAGATGATGCTCTTGATGATAGCGTTCATGAGAATGTGAAATTGTTGAAAATGACAGAGATTGCAAGACATGAGACAAAGACCTGAAACTCTAATTTTCATTTTCTTTTTCATTTTCATTTTGAGGGGGAGGAAGTTTTGTTGTTAGTTGGTTATGAGGCTATAATTCCATCCCTGATACAATAGAAATAGATATATTGTATTAATGAGAGTATTCAACAATGAAATCATAAACTTTTGTATACAATGTACATGTAGGAAGTTGTTAAGTTGTTGTCCCTAGCCATTGGGGTTATACAGTCTGTAGGCCCTACATCCTATTTGTAGATTTATGGCTGTATCGAAAGCTGTTGAGTGGCTCTGCGAAGAATGAACTCTTTGGGCTGCCCCAAGGCCCAGCCCTGTTAAGAGGGTGTGAACTTTTAAGGTGAATTAAAACCTGCTCGATAAAAATGTCCCGGTGCCTCTCCAAAGTTAGCTCCTAGGCGCCTGACTAGTCAGTGATCTAATTACCTCTAACTCCCAAAACCATTACCAAGGACGCAAACAAGTTCATTAAATGCCGACGAAGCCGCTCGATGAGTAGGCGTCAGGACTGTTACAGACGCCAGTTTAGCTAATTTTATTGTGTTTGCGTGATTTTGTTGTTCTTTTCTGTCACTCCTTTTCTTTTGTTGTAAATACAGAAACCTGTTCACATTGATTCTTATTGAGTTTAGAGATTTGATAAAGATTGACCTTGTAAGCTCATCTAGAGAATGTATGTTTGTGTTTCAGTTTATGGTAAAGCATGACACACAATGACAGACATTTCTGACTAGTTCATTGAAAAAAAGAACAAGTCTTCATCTGTGTGTCTGTGTTCTTTTTTTCATTCATGGATGTGATATAATGGTGTCATTGTTGTATCAACAAAAGAAGAAAGACTCGTTTTATCTGTGTTACATTGAGATATGATATCATGGTCACAGAATTGAATGTAGTGCTGTATTTTGATAACATGTCATTGTGAAAGTGCAGTGAACAGTGTTCCCACATGAGAATCCCTTTGAGACTTTGCATGAGTTTGACTTGAGGTCAAAGTTTTATGACACATGGATTTGAACTGGCCTCAGCTCTATTTATAGTTCTGATTGGACTATTCCCTTTTTTGCCCCCACTTGTAAGCCTTGCTTTTTAGTTGACTTGCTTTACACCTGGGACCACTGGTTGGTAGAGATGGCCGGGACTGAGAAAGAACAGAATTTGTGCCAGTGATCAGTTGAATGTACAGGTGTACAGGTGACAGGAGCCTGTGTTGGAATGTAACCAACCCTGTCACTGCTGGTGCTGTATGGCAGCGGTGCTACTGGTGTTCATTGATGATCGTGAGGTGTAGGATGTCAGTGAGCCAGAGGGACCTGTTCTGATCTCTGTTTGCCAAGGCCATGATGGGGTCATGTTCAACCAATCAACCCCTCCACAATGGGACAGTGGGAGGGGAAGTATAGCTAGCACTGGACATGCTTAGGTCATGGATAATTGGTGAAAAGCCATGGAAGGAGGTTGGGGGGGGGGGGGGAGGGGTGGATGACTATTGGAGGGGGTTGCCAGTTGATATTGTTCGGGCGGGAAGTACAATATTGTTAATCTAGGGATGGATGACTAAACAGATGAGTGACTGAAAGAACAATTGTATTGAATGAATGAATGAATGAATGAATCTAAGGGGGTGGGGTGGGATGGGATGAGAGTGAGCCAATGGATGGATGACCAGCCAACCTGCACGTCACCTGCCAAGGGAGGGCAGGGGAGCCGAGAATGAAGGTGAAGGGAAGTTTACCTCACAAGACCAGTCCTCACAAGACTAGTGTGAGCACTGGGATCTCATTAGCTCCCCTTTCTCAGAAAGACCTGTGCAACATCGTTGTCAAGGAGAGTAACAATGGAAGGCATCCAAGCACTCAGATGGGACCAGTAGGAGGAAGTTGGCCATCAGGGTCACATAAGCCACACTAATTGCTTAGTTGGGTTATAATCTTCAGCAGAGTTCATATTGGTCTGGAACCCAGGGAGATGAATCAATGCGATCTCTTTGTAGTTCATGTCTTTGTTATGTAGCAGAGGAAGGTGATGTTCATGCAAAGACTGGGCTAAGAGGATAAGATTAATCCTAGGTTCAAAAGCTAATCCTGATCTCTGTTTACCAATAATCCATTACTAAGGACAGGGTCACAAATAATGAGAGTTTCAATGTCATTTTGGAATTACCATTGACCCGAGCTGACTGCTGGTCTAATCAGATTATGTACCATGAGCTATGTGAAGACTATCAAGTAATTTTAAGGAGCACTGTTCATTAAGACTGCAGACTTGCTGAGAACTCTTGTTCAAGGGAGCGGCGTGTGAGTCCAATTAGATGGATCAATTTCACGGAAGCCTTTGGAACAATTTTCGTGCGGGCAGCACAAAGCTGTCAGACACAAGAGGTTGACTCAGGTAGAAAGATATTGAAATAGCCCCCATTCAGTCAGGCGAAACTGTGGGACTGTGTTGCAAACTTGATGTGATGAAGACCCACTATTCACTAAAGAAGGGGCAGATCAAGACCAGCCCAGTAAAAGGTAGCAACAGATCCACAGAGTTTGGGGGACTCAACTTTTGCTTCAGGTGGTGGCTTTTTTGTTTTTGTGTATGAGTGTATGTGTGTTTCTGTGTGTGTGTGTGTGTGTGTGTGTTGGGGGGGGGGGGTATTTCAGAACCAATGTGAACACTCATCCCCCTCCATTCATTTTACCAAATGTAGTGGCAGTGTTGGAAACATTGTGTGCTCCATTACACTGAATACTCCAGGTGAGGTCATTGACCTTCTGGTGTGTAGCCTGAACTCATTGCATGAACTCTGCTCACTACTCCAGGATTATCTTTCACTGTGACTGTGCATGCAACAAATGCATTCTTGGGATGGAGTTCCTGAGAATCTTCTCAGTTCCTTCTGTTCAGATCAGACAAATGCCGTACTCTTGTAAATTCAGTTTTTCTCTCTGTCAAACTTAATTTTTCTATTGTACCATCCTGTTGTTGGAAAAAACCATTAACAAAGATACATCACTAGAGAATAAAATTTGTGTTTGTTTTCACAAAAATGGATGTGTAATGAAGAGGAAATATTTGAATTAAGATCAGTGCACAAGATGCAGATATTGCTTCTGATTTTTTTTTTAATGTGTGCATTAACTGACCATATGACCTATATGTACGAAGCAAAATATACAAAAATATGAAGAAAAAAAAACCAACAACAGCAAAAACAAGATCAATGCATAAGATACAGGTACACAAATATATGATTTTGGATACTTTTGTTGTAGGCCTATATCTGGATACTTCATTATGATATTATCATACCCTTGGAGATAGTGCATCCAAGTGAAGTTTTGATTCCAGTGATATCAAGAAACATGGTGAGTAGCTGTGATACCTTGTAAAAGGAGTTTTTGATAAAAACAGAAAATGGTTCAGCAGAAGGATCAATGGATCAATAAAAATATGAGCAAGATTATAAAAATATCTATGATAATTGGAACACCTAATGTCTGCAGATCACTTGATGTGGCATCCTATCGAGCCTCTGAGAAGGCTTAAAAGTGACTTCTTTGAATGTGCCAAATAGAACGTTTGTTAGATCTAGTAATAACTTTGCATTTGACATTCCCTGATGTGCTTGATAAAGAATGCATAGGACCTATATCATCATTCATACAACGTAAGGCACACTGTAGGCTATCTTCTCTAGAAACTCCACTGTCTTTTATTACGTGGTTGTTTTGTTTATGTATGTATGGATGGATATGTTTGTGTTTATATATATATGTGTGTGTGTGTGTGTGTGAGTGTTTATTTATGTGTGTAAGCATGCATGTGCCATTAACTTACTTGGAAAGGTGTGGCTATTTCAATGAGAATGCATAAATGAGTATATTGTATTTTAAAATGAAGCCTCAAGTTTCATTTGTGGTGCACATCAGTTGTTACATGCTATTTAGCTCAAAAGGCTCAACTTTATTGTGTCTCTCTCCCACAGATTGTAGAAAGCTATTTCTCTCTCCAGACCAAGGTTTTAATCATTGTGGTTAACTGTGTATACTCATCTACCCATTCATTACCCAACAATGCCTTTTCTCTTCGAAGGTCATCATGACAAAACCTAACACAGGATTTTTTTTTCTTATACCTTTTTTCCTGGCAAACTGCCTTAATCCACTTAGCTTAAATGTAGGATGCAACCTTTGAGGTGATAGTATCTGTCAATAGAATATCAATGGAACCGGAAAAAATGTCTCTACTCTCTGTCTTAATGGGCTGTGAAAACATTCAAGGGGTGAATGATTTAAGAGTGGTAGGAGAAAAGTTGGCCCAAGACAAGAAAGTTCTTCTTCAGAGACAACAATATGCTATAGGCCTACAATGTTTATCCCCAGCTTCAGGAGTCTGGATGCTAGGGCATCCCCCCTCCCCTCCGGACATAATCCACACCAAGGATGGATGGGTCACAGCATCTTTTACCAACATTGGAAGGGATTCCTCCCCCCCCCCCCCCCCCAACACCATATCTCCCTCTTCCAGGAGCGATTAGGTGCTAAGTCTTCCATAACGCGGAAGCTCTAAAAGGGATGCCTCTTCTTATAGTGCGCATTAATGTGCAGCTCACCCTCATCTCACCCTCATTGTGGTCAGCTGTAGCTGCATTAATCGAGCTGTTCTCTTCTTGTCTCTTTGGATGTAGTTGTTTTTTCATCTCCACATCTTCCTATACCTCCCATGGCATTATTTCTCTCTCGTCTTCCAGCAGTGGATGTCTCTAGCATTGCTTCAACCCCTCCAAATGTTTCTCTGACATTCTGCTTCCACGCAAATATGGAAACAAATTGTTGTGCCCTCCATTTATCCATATCAGCATCCCTAATCAATATCTTCAATATCTGAATAGTTTCTCCTTTATCACTGCCCTTCACTCTAACTTTGCTGTACAAATGAATTCACCATGTAGATATCTACAGCTTCAAACATTTAAGTACAAAACTTGGATATTTCAGTTATGCAACATGTAAAATTCTTCTCGTCCATGAAGTGTTTTACTTATTAACTGCCTCTGGTCAGTTGATTCATGTCTTTACTGGTAGACTTTTTTTTATGTTGGTTGTTCTTTGTTTTCTTTCTGAAGATAACTGTTCTGTGTTTGGTTTGGAGTATTTTTGATATAAAAGATGACTGTTCTGTGTTTGGTTTGAATGTTTTGGTCATTAAAGATGACTTTTCTGTGTTTGGTTTTGAGCATTTCCTCTACCTTTCATCAGAGGGTCGCTCCTTCCCTCCACATCCCTCATCCGCTGGTTAGCTCCGCTGCTGCCGTCATCCAAACCTCTCCCATCCCCATTCTCCCCGTCTGAGAGCTGATCCACCTTCACCTCCAGCTGACCCACCGCTCACCTCTACAGGTCAGGGGTGTTTGGCAGTCTGCCATGTTCCATGTTTCCCACCCAGCTAACACCGGCTTCACTTTCACCTGACATTTTTCACATTTGTGGGGTAATTTTTCTCAATTCTTGGGCACCGAATGGGGAATGAGAGATCGAGGGATGGCGGGAGTCACACTAAAAATGCCACAGGAGTTTGAGGAACAGGGCAAGTTCTTTGGAAAGGTGGACCAGACATTGTTAGCAAATGAAATTATTTTTGTAAAACTGGGAATGTTGGTTGCCAAGACTTTTATGTGTACCTGCTGTATGGCAGTTTTACTTGGGGAATCATAACCTGACAATGCCAAAGCAATGTTGTATGCAACAGTGCCAGATAGAAAAGTGAATATGGCAAAAAAGGTTTGAACAGTAATTGGTACTGATGATTGGCATCACTGTCTGTGACATGACATCTTTTTGTGATAATCTGGCTCATCTTCAGGACCTTTGTAGGATGTATGTGAGGATGACACACTAACAAGACTTTGGGAAACTTGTCTTCTCTCATACCCCCAACCTCCCCTCCCCCCTCAAAAAAAGAAAAAAAGAAAAAAAGAAGAGGCAAAAATTGTCAGAGGAAAGTGTGATGTTCTTCGAGTTCTGCACATATGCAACCCACTGTCGAGAATTGTGGTGCATTCATTTGTCAGATTTCAAAGTTGTATGCATACATTGATCACCTTCTACATAATCATGTGATGAATCCTGCCAGATTTTTTTCCCTCGGTGGTTTTGTTGTATTATTTATAGAGATTGCAGATATCAAAATACATAGGCCTACATTCAGTGGAGAGTGATGAACAAGAGGCTCGAACTGAAAGAAAGTTCAGCCGCCAGAACATACGCACAAAGAGATTTATGAAGTGCTGATAATCCATTAAGCTGTTTAACCTAATGTCCATAAGTAGGAATAGAGATGTCCGGCTAATCTACACCGGACGCCTTGCTTTGAATGGTCTCTAACCGCCAAGACGGAATCCCGGAGGCGTCAGTTCCTCGGATGTACTGGTGGGCCTGAGCTGATTAGGGTCTCTGAATGTCCTCATGATGTCTCAAGGATTCCGTCCTGTCATTCATATGTCTCAGCATTGCCCTGCACAGGTCCCCTCTGTGTATGTCTTAAACCTTTCTTTCGAGCTGCTGGATTTAATCTGCCCTGTGTCAGCAAGGAAGCAAGCAAAGATACACAGTCTGGAAAGATATTACCCTGCAAAGATATTACCCTGCATAAATCGGAAAGAAAATATGAAGTAGGCCTACGCTTGTACTGTGAAACAACTAAGTGCTGCAGATGTGTGCTATGATGTTCTGTGGTAAAAGCTGCAAATCTTGGAAAGACAAAATGTTTGTCTTTGAGCTAGGATTTTAGATAGTTCATATGGCATAACATTTGTCCTTGTATATCTTGGACTTCCAAAGTCACTTATGGTGTGAATGATGCTAAACTTGCACTTCATGGTGGTACAATTCCTGATTTCTTTGAAAGGGATTATTCAAGAGCATTGAGTGGTTTGTGTAAGAAACACTGAATCAGTAGGATCTCACAACACTTGTATTGTCAAAAGCTTGCGTGAGTGGAACAGGGTTGAATCAATCCCCTCTCTATAGGCCTATTAGTATTTTTTTTTTGTTCTTTAAATCAAGTAAATTTTTGATTACATTTTCCTACTATCTGTTGTACTTATTCTTGCTGACCTATGTTGAGATGTAGGAAGCTGAGATATACTCAGACCGGGTGCCAAGGTACATGATTATGCTTCTTTGAGTGCTCAAAGTAATGAGAATGCTAATGACTGTACAGTTTATGATGGGGAGAATATCTTAATCATGGCTCACTGTCACAGCTTCTTACAGCAACCCATAATAGGAGAGCTATCTAGTTGTACTGAACTTTTTACCTCCTGGTAATGTGTTGCAATTATCCCAGGTATACTGTACAGTTTTCAGTCTTTCATCTATCCAACTAGGTTTTTATACGCTCTTCTTCCTTCTTGTTTTTGTTGCTATGGCAACCTCCATGCCTCTATTTGGGATAGCAGCTACCTTGGCTGTGTCAGTGGAGGTAAATAGCAAATATTGCCTTCCTTCTCCGTTGCCATTCCTAATGTACTGTACATGTGGTGCGATACGACATCCAAACGATACTGCTCAGTGGACCACTTTGCCCTCTTCAACCCCCCCCCCCCCCCCCCAACCCATCTCTCACTTTTCTAGCAGTGAGCAGTCTACGGTCTGTGGGGCGAGGTGAGCCAGCCAGCCTGGTCTTTAGGGCAGTGTGAGCCAGCCAGCCAAGCCAAGCCGCAGCCAAACATGTTGCTTGATGAGGGATGGGCAGGGGAGTGACACCGCAGCATTTGGTATGGGCATTCACCCTCCTGAAGCTGGGGAGAGAAGATTGATTGTTGTGGGCTAATGAACAGACAAACTCATGAACTCGTGACATGATGGGGCCAGCGGAATTCCGCGACGCTCTTTCTCTTTGCGCCGGTCTCTGTCATAAACCATGGGAAGAGAATCACTCTGCATGTGCATCTTCCAGAAAGAAAATAAAGATGAAATAAAATGGAGGGGGGGGGGGAAGGATATGGAGGATTCTTGCCAAAGTATAGTAAATTGTGATATGCCTGGTCAGCAGACATGATGTGAACTTACAGAGTACAGTAATATAGTATGAATTCTTGACCATTTCTCTGTGTTGAATGCTACATCTCTTTGGCCTGAATTCACGAAGGTGGTACAAATGAAACCATGGTTTAAACCATGGACAAAAAGCATGGAGCGCCAAGTGTCGCACGGACTATTTCGTTACGAAATTGGTAATTTCGTCGACAAGATGACCGTTTCGTTAACCAAATTATCATTTCGTGGACGAAATGTTCATTTAGTTACAAAATGCTGTCATTTCGTTACAAAATAATAATTTCATCGACGAAATGACTGCTTTCGTAACGAAATATTCCATGCAACACTTGGCGCTCCATGGTTTTTGTCCATGGTTTAAACCATGGTTTCATTTGTACCACCTTCGTGAATTCGGGCCTTTATGTCTAGCCTGCTGTATGTAATGGAACATAAGAGATCCACGTGATAACACACCTATAATGGCTGTAGTACTTGTTTTCTACATTTTCACTGTCACTACAGCTGCCTGAACTGTACAGATGATATCATGACAGACCTGTGTAGTCATGATAAGGCCTACTTATTGTAAAGCAAGATATTTTCGTGACATGAAATTTTCACAAATTGGAACCGACAGCCTTTTTCGCAGCATGAAATTTTCACGAATTGTCACCAGCAGTCAACACATAGGGCCTATAGTGTAGATGCAAACTTTTGTGAATCTTGGCTATTGTGAAATTCGCGAAATTAAAATGCACGCAAACATTCCTCGTTTTACAGTACTGTTGTAATACTGTACATACGCCATATATTTAGCGAGTGTAATTTTTCGTGAAAAGGGGACTTCTCGACAATTTCTCGAGTGGTTAAATGTCACAATTGTGGAGTACAGTACTGAACGGAGAAATATTTGGTGTGCACATCACATTTTTTCATATCGGGATGAGAATCAATATCTTCATGTGTTTTTAAATTAGCGAAAAGCACCTGACACACGAAATTGAAAACCTCGTGAAATATTCTATTCTATTTTCATAAAACTCTAATTGTGAGTGGCTCATACCTGAAATTTGACAGTATCACCTGATTTTATGACATGTCAGTTTTTATTTTCCCTTTCAATATGGAATCTGTATTGTCCATAAAAGAGTGACCTGTTTGTACTACTGATGAGCATATGCTTGTATTATTCTGAAATGAACCGGTATGCTTAGTAATACAGCTTTTTTAGAATGTGAATTTGTAATCTGTGCGAGAAAGGAATCGGGCGTTGCGAGGGTTTTTTTGGCTCCAGTGCTGTGAGCCAGCCAGCAGTGTGTATGACCCTTCATCTCATGTAGTCCGGTGGGCCCTGAACTCAGCAATAAATTCCATATGGGTGCACTTACTGACCCCGCAAGGGAAAGGGAGAGAGAGAGAGAGGGATAAATAAGGAAGAGAAGGAGATTGAGAAGAAAGCTGGCCTCATGCGTGGCATTCTGATGAAACATGGGTAATTATGTGTGTGAAACTACATTGGTCGCCAGGGAGATTGCTCATGTTACTGGGCTGGCTTCGCCTTTCTCCTCAGAATCTTTGGGAAAGAGGACTGTAGCCCCTTGCACGGTGTGTGCTTTCTCTTGGCCCGATCGAGTTTGATACTGGGGAAAGTGAAGAAAGAAGAGAGGCAAGACATTTAGAAGGATTTACATTTCTTTCGCCTCTTTTTCCCTCTCTTTTCTGTCTTGATTTTCCAAGATTGCAGTGAATGTTACACCCGATAGCCCACACCAATTATGTCGAAAGAGTGACAAGTCACATCTGAATAAGTCCATTTATGGTAGAAGAAAAAGAGAGCAGCACGAAAGTGTGAAGAGATTTTTCGCTGGGGAATCCTGTTCACTGAGCGCCTCTTCTCTCTCTCTCGTTCTGTCCTTCCGAAATCTGGGCCTCATTGTGCGGTTTATACATCGCTGGCTCTCGCCTTCCATTAGCTCTGAGTAGTCCGTCTTGAGCTTTGGCAGAAGGTTTCCCCATTTTGGTGTGGTAAGAGTGCCAAACTCACAATCTGACAAACGTTGAGACCAGTCCTGCAGCAGGGATCATGTGGCGGATCGAATATTGTCCTCTGGTCAAAAGAAATGGGAGAAGAGTTGGTCAGGTGGAGAGAGAGGGAAAATTTTCCCTTTGCCTGATGAGTGGCTTTAATACTACCATCAACACAGAGTGTGTGTCAAATATCAGATCGTGACCACTCACACCCCTCTGTAGTTGCTGCAAATTTTGGTGCAGTCTTCGTCATTTTTGGAGCAGTCATTGCTTTGTAAGTTCATGGATTAAAAGTGGAACTTCTAGTGACCTCTAATCAGCAATCAGTAACTACTTTGTAAATCAGTATTCACTACCTCCTAACATTTCTGTGCGCAACAACTCAATTGGATAGCAAATCACGGAGTTACATGTACAATGTAGCTCCATGAGTAGACAGACCCAACACGCCCTGTACAAGAGGTCAACCTGTTCAAACTTTCGAAATAACTATTTTTCCTTTGCCTGTTGACAGTGTGTTCAAAGTTTAGGGATGAAATTGAGCCACTTTAACTGACATCTTGCTGAAAAAAAAAAGATGTTCAGCTAAGGTTTGCTCGGGTAATGTTTGACGAACATATTGAGCCAATGTTTAATTTCCAACTTTGCCTCTTACCGCCTTGCTGAACAGGTTTCTGAGCTCTTCTTTTGTACTTCAGAAGTTAAAGGAGGAACGAGAGGTCTTCTAGTGGCTAGTTTAGCGTGAAGCTTCATGTGTGCATAGCCTCTTGTTGTGAGCCTGCTTCTTGTATGTGTCAATCAGCATAAAGATAGATTTAATATGCAAAGTGAGCTTGGTGAGCTTTATGCCTCAACATACCGATGCCGTGTTATGAGTCGTTTGTCTTAATGCAATTTTCACAAACGGGGTGGTAAGAAACATCTCATGGTACAGTATTTTCACTCAAACATCAAGTGTTCAGGAGGAAAAGTAGTGACATAGTTCTGGCTGTGCCTACATCCAGCCTGAATAATGTGATTATACTAGGCGTGAGGATGTTGACACATTTTAGTCTAGCAATTTGATACATCACACAGCTGATTCAGTTTCTGGCAGATCGCAAGTGATGATGCTGCTACCATGCAGTTATCATTGCAGTTAACGAAAGTTAGTGAAAGATAGTCTTATCTGTCGTTTTAACAAAACTGGGAAACCTATCCGTAATCCAATGCCCTTTCCACTTTTCATTACACGTTGATCAATAGACTTCCTGTATCGCAGAAATACTAGTTGAGACTGAATTGACAAGGAGCATTTGATCAATGTAATCTTTCCATTTGTAGCAACTGTAAGATCATGGGTTTGCCTGTAAGGTTTGAAGGGAAGCTGATGTCACTATGTGGACAAGATGGCGTTAAATGACCGCTTTGTTACAAACAGAGAAGAAAGAGAGAGATGTGGGGGGGAGGGGGAGGAGAAGTGGCTCCACAGGTGGGTTGACTCTGCCCATGTTAACACTTATTGTAAACATTTGATTGGTTGTGTAAAGTTTACCCAGCCAGGACAGGAATCACTGTGTCAGAAAGTTCACCTCCAAGTCAGCTCAGCCCCAGCAGTGGGCCAGATCCTAGCAAGGTCTGATAGGCAAAGGGACAAAAAGATGGGTGGATAGGGACGTAGTTAAAGAGGTAACTATCTATTCAGGAAAGAAAAAAAAAATGAAGTGTCATTTTGGTGTCAAGAGGTTTTCAAAGTAAACTATCGCAAGATTGTTAGTAGAAAGAGAATAGAATAGGAAAGGGGAAGAGAAGGGTTCACAGATTTTTTTTTTTCATCTCCTGCTGAAGAGTCCTGCTCCACTTCCATTGTGGCAGGAAGAGATATAACAAATATTGATACAGGCTGTCATGGGGGCCTTATGCTCCAGAAAGCGCCCATGCCTTGGTAGTTAGCAGGCGGTGTGGTTACCGTGGGTTTCACAGGTACTTGAGAAGGTTACATGACTTGCTTGCTTGAGTAACCAAACATGCTGAATGGAGAGGTAAAAGAGTGAGAACGTAAAGTTGCGGACTTTTTGCGGTGCCCCACTTGCAGCTTCTCTCCTTCCCCCGGCAGAGAATTCAGCCAGAGTTTTTCCTTTGTGCCCTGTGTGACTGGTTGGCTTATCTCTGCCTTGGCGAGTCAATTCTTTTTGGTGACTGCTGGAGGGCACGACGGAAATGCAAAAAAAATCCACCAATTTAGGTGTCATTGTTGCCAGTTTTGCTTGCCAAAATGCAAGCCGAATCGTAACAAATTATTACTTTTTGATGCTTTTCAAGTATGTCCATTCTCTCAAAATGGTAAATCGATGAGGACAAATATTTCAAAAGAAAACCCCGACCGCAGAGCTTTCATATTGCCGTCATGTTGGAGGTCACTTTATATCTGGAGCAGATATAAAAGTAGTGCGAGTAAACAAGACTATTAAGTTGGCAATAATCCAAACTGCATGGATACTGTCACTGAACTGCAATTAAATTCCTCATAAAAGTGTGATATCTAAATCTCTTTGGGGTTGAAATGGGCTTTTTTTTTTGGTCAGGCTTAAAATGTAATATAGCAAGTGTACGTGCTTGTGTTGGGATGATGCTTGAATTAGGTGGTTGATAGATGGGCTGTTATGTGGACATTTTTAGGACTGAAAATCTGAAAATTTCGATCACTTTCATGGTTCATGCTAGTGGGAAATGTATTCTTGCAAATCTCCATCTGTGAGGGGAATATACTGCAATGCATATTTAATTCCACTTCAGTGGATCAACAGTACCAGCTTGTATATTGTATGTAGGCCTATATCTCAGGATTTATTTTCTGGCGGATGAAATAATTTTGAAAGAAGTGGTTTATATCCCTCTCCCCCAATAAAAAGCAATAGAACCACAAAAGAAAGTAAACAAACAAATACCAGTAGTGATCATCTCCTCTTTTTTTTTCCTGTGCCTTAAAAAGGGTTGTTGGAAGCATTATTATTGCTACAATAGCCGATTTGCTGGTTTGAAAACCAAAGAAGCCTATCTATGAGGATTACATCTGTAATCTGATGATCCTCTCTAATTATCAGTTAAACTGTACTCAATCCCCCAAATTTTCAATTTAAAGAAAGTCATTATGTGTATTGTAGTCCCCAAAAAGGTGTGATATTGATATAAAGATGTTAAAATCAGTGCAGGGTTACTTGGTAACTACAAACTGGGTGGAGGGAAAGTTGGAGGTCACAGAGGGTTGTGCATGACGGAAGCACCTCTCAGTGCTTGTAAAGACCAGAATACCTCCACTGTTCATCTTGAATTGAATGGAGGAGGAGGGATGTATTAATTATGAATGATGGTTTGTGGTTTTGGCTTCAAGTCTGCATCTGTGAACCCTGAGGGTTCTTAACATCTCCCTCCCCCCTCCCCTCCCCCTTCCTCTTCTCTGTGTGGCTGAATCTACTACTGTGTAGCTACCCTCTAAAAATGATAGCTGCAGAGACACTGGAAAGGTCAATGTTTTCACTGGAGGGTTCATAAATTTGGAAATATGAGGCAACATTTTTGTTTGATTTCTTTCACCTTGTTTTCCCACTAGTCCGAGACTTGAACTCCTGCGCAGCTGCTGGGGTAACGAAGGAGACAGGCAGGAACGTGGCTGCTTCTGTCTTTGAGGGATTTCAGTCACAAACAGAAAGGCCATGAATGCAAAGTAGGGCTCCTAACCTAGAGAAATGCAGCCATGAGCCCTGTCGATCCCTATGCCAATTCATACTCCTCCAAAAAAAGTTAATTTGTAAAATACATCAGTCGATGGGGGCTGGAAAAAGTCCTACTTTCTTTCAGGCACATGAAACGTCACCTCAATCATTTTTTCACCATGTCCCCGGCCCCTGTGCTCCCACAATTGCTAAAGTACAAGTGTAATCCAATGCGGGCCAATGTGGCAGACGTAAAATACCAAGTGGAAAGGAGAAAGTGAGGGAGAGAGAGAGATGGAGTAAAGTTGAGAGGGAGGAGCATGAGAGAAAGCTGTCAAGTCTTGTTGGACCCAATTGAGTTTGACTGTATTACACACTTCACTTTTCCTCAGCGACTTGCCCTCTGAGAGTGGTGCAGACAGTCTAAAATGAACAGAAATTACCCAGAAAAAAAAAGTGGAGCAACCCTCTCCATAGTCCCTCACCATCCCACCCCCCCATTAAAAAAAAAATGCCCCTGTGCTGTTACAAGGGGAACATTGTATAATTTCAGAGCATAACGCCTTGACATCATAATAAGGAATTAAGAGTGTAAGTGAGTGACTAATAGGGTAGAAAATTATCGGCAAGAGAACCTGTTCATGGCCAAATCGCTGGAGGAAGTTGACTCTGTCACCTTGTGACATCGCCTTATTTTGTGTCAGGATTAATCAGGCTAAGCGAATTATTTGAATTACACGGCTCACTGTTCCATTTTGGCCGAAATGCGGTTACAATCTCGTAATAGTGGTGAGCGAAAGACCAGAAATATGACGATTGCTCTTGGCAGTGGACAGGGTTAGGACTTAGATATTAAATGGAAAAAGAGAGAGATAGAGATAGATAGAGAGAGATAGATAGATAGAGAGAGAGAGAGACATGAGAAGGGGAGTAGTGTTGCTAGTAAAGTCAATAATGCTTTTCACTCTTTCAGACCAGTCAGGCATCAGCAGCATGTTAATATACAAAGATAAAAGAATTTTAGTTTAGTTGCCCTGTGAAGGTTAGGCCTAAAGCAAATACAATCAAAGTATACATAGAAAGAGTTAAGCATTAGAAAAAAAAAAAGAATCCCATGAATGCTGTAAAAAGAGAGACAAAGGTCCACTGAAATGCAAATAATGTGAGTCTGAGTCTTAATGTGGGGAAAAAACATTCATACAACAAATATACCATAGACGAAGGGAAAGCCTCCTTTCTTCTAGTCACGTTGAGCATGTTCCTTACATTATGTCCACAAAGGCAAACTTGGTTATGATTGTGTTCTTTCTGCAGAAATACAAGCAAAGACTGGCAGGATCCGCCAGCACACCTTTCAATGTCCAAGCATGCACAGATTTTTCTCAGACGTGTGAACATTTGATTTGACACCCCCTGGTGCTTCACTTATTTTGATATTATGGATGAGTGGGTGAATTTATGAAATGTTCCATTTGAAGAAGAATCATCTGTAACTCACTGCTACTGCTGTGATGACTAAGGCCGTGTTTATGGTTCCCTTTTTCGGGCCAGAATCAGCGTTTTGAAATGTGATTAGTGCAAAACGCCGTTGTGTTCATGCTCACTTCGATAGAAACGATGATTCAAAATGCCGATCAAAAACGCACAAAAAGGTGCATTTACGATTGGCATTTCTGACTAATCACGTTTGACGGGGAAGCATAAACGCAACAGCGTTTCTAAACGCGTTTGGAGTGACGTCATCTAAACGCCAGCCAGCTACCCTTGCCTGTGCAGTTTTCCCATGTACTGTGCATACGCATGTCTTTCCCAGCTGCTCTCCCAGGCCGGCCACCGATTGCAGCGTGCGCCCCAATTTGACCTGCCTCTGCTGAGGTCAGCAAAGCAATCGCAAATGCTCTTTACAAGGCTCGAAGAAAGTGAGCATAAACAGTGCTCCCGTGAACAGCGTTTTGAATCAGCGTTTTGAATCAGCATTTCAAAACGCTGATTCTGCCTTCGTAAATTGAGCATAAACACACCCTAACACATGGGTTCAAATGGGTGTCTGACCCACTGATTTGCAAAACTACCTGCTTGCCATCTCTGTTTTGTACTGGAAATAGGTAGGCCTATGCACTGTGAGAAAAGCAGAAATCAAATATAATTCTAACTGAATAACTTGGTTGTTTTTTTTCCAGTTTTTATAAACTTAACAGATCTTGTTGCATTATTTTCAGACCAGCTTCAGAATTGCAGTCAAAGAGCATTTTGATTTTTTATAGCTCTTGCATGGGACTAGTTTTAGAAGGTTCTGCAATGTGTTCTTTCAGACTTGTGTGAAGTTACAGAAAACTTTCAGTTTGTTTGCTTGGTGATTTCTGTTTCATCATTTTGGGCTCAAGATTTGCCATTATAGATTATCAGTCAATGGTAGTGTGGATCCTATGAAAGGATAAAAATAGGAAACATATGTGTGAATGACTCAATGAGTTTTATCACACATTTTGTAAAATGAAACCAAACAAGTTGTAGCTCTTGATAAACAAGGATGGGGTATGAGTGGGCCAGAGCAAGTCATTGTGATAGATACATCCCGACATATAAGCAGTAAAACCATGCAGACCCCGTCTAGGTGTGACCCATGTACATGATGATGGCAAACACATGAACGGCAGGTCAGGTTCAGCAACCAGTACCAGTCGCGTTGTATCTCGTCACCATGCAGTAGCTCTTAGCCTAGAGATCCACACCGGTGTGATAGCAAAGAGTCCAGGATGTTATATTTCCATATAATTCCCACCACCTGACACGTGCTTCATCACAGGGTAGCTCTCCTACCAGGATTGAAGCATGGCATGGGCTGTGAGTTAAAGACCCAGCAGCATGGCGATTCATAGGTGGCGCGATTCATTCGCTGCTGGCTGGGGCACATTCGAAAGCCATGAATCGCACCGGTGAGTGAATTTATGAATGGAAACATACGCTCATTAGTAAAAGTCCCAATGTTCCCCAATGCTAGTGGGTCTAACATGGGGATACCAGAGAGTGGGAATGCTGGCCAGGCTCAGATACATTCGGGAATCCCTGTAATGAATTGTGTATAGCTTTATCACTGATCTCTAAAGTACACCTACAGCCAACAAAGAATTGTGACTGGAGTCAACCGTTGCCCCAGTGAGTGTACGCTTTGATGTGCATATTCGCTGATGGGTGCTACTTGTGGTTTTCAAGTGTACTCCGGTGGGCAGCGAATGAAGAGCGATTCAATCCTCCACCAGTGAATCCTCGCACTATTGGGTCTTTAATGTGCAAGTCGACAGGTGCAGCTTGCAGTGAGTCAGGGATAGTCAAGGTCTGCAGAATGGGAATGAAAGACTAGCAGAGGAGATGTGATGTAGAAATAATCTTACCTGTGACCTGGAGGGATTATACCTTACAGGTGTTTGGACCAGCTTGCCTCCAACCAACAGGGAATGCCAGGATAGTGGAGTCGATGAAAAGCTGGATGAGGACAGTGACTCATCGCAGCAGCGGCTGCCTGTTACAAATGCACAACCAGATGGGCTTTAATCTTTTTCGTGTTTTCACCCTTGCAGTCTGTCTTGATTGGCATGCGCAAAACATTACACTGATTGATACTTTACAGTGTTGGGAAGTCTGATTTTCAAGCATTGTTTAAACCAAAGAACGCTTCCTAGTTTTGGGGAAATTTACTGCTAGATCCCACAGTTGGTAACCTTTTCCTATTTAAATGATTTCTTTGAGGGAATTTGTATCACTTGCAGGAAAAATTGTCTTGCTGGAATATGGTCCAGAAGAGGAAGATGTCACAAATTGTAAGGACCTTATAACTTACAAGGCTTTGATTGTGCTTTATCATATATTTAGTATTACCCAAGAGGTACTCCTGAATCACAGACTCATGAAAATCATTTTTTTGTTGTTGCTTTTTTTATTAACCTCACAGAAATTTAGCAGTTAGGGCCTTATGTTTTTCTGAATCTCATTTCACTGTGGTATTATGCAGCACACAGTGAATACTCCTGTATAGTGATGAGGCTAGTTGAGTAACTTTGAAGATAGCTTTTATACTGCACCCTCCTCCAAAAAAAGAAAAAAAAATATGCAAGATCATGTGACAGTCTTGAAGGTGAAATGGGAGGTTAGAGCAAGGTCGCTGCAATTTGCAACCTGCAGTGGCCCTGGGTTGCTCCAAAAGAGGACCAAGGAAAGTTTAGCAAGTCTTTGGCCCATAGGAGCAAGGAGGGGGGCTTGGAGCCAACAACCTCACCTCCTCTCTCGGCATGCCTTTATGGAACCGCAGGAGAATTCTGGACTGTGAAGGTTTTGTGTTTTATCCTAAGATGCTGTTTAAGAGCTTGTTTGGTCCAAAGTGCAGCCAGTGGATTTTTGTGGTCTTGAAACAGGAGCAGCCTGACAGGCAAGGTATAGCAACCTGAGAGATTCCCCTGGCCCAGGTTTTATGCTTGTCCCCAGGACCATAAAACCTTGCCCTCTTCTTGCCAGCAGCAGCCCCAGAGAGAACGTTTGGTATGTGACGAGGAGATTTTTGAAGGGAGACATCTGCCGTGCATACTTGTGGTGCAGGTAATGGAAGAAGTAGAAGAAAATGTGTGTAGCATTTCATGACCCACTTCTACCTGATCTTGTCTGATGGAAGTTAATGGCCAACTTGCAGATTTTGCAGTGGTCTTTGAATCCACTAGGGAAACCAAGATATTTCTTAACATGATGACAGGCGAATCGAAGACCTGTCGCCTAGTGTCGGTGACTGACTGGTACCAGGAGGATGCTTGGTTACTGTAAAGAGCAGCTATCAGTCATGGCTCGTAAAGCTTGTATTCGTACCACATTCAAAATCACGTATGGTTTTGATGTAATGATGTGCTGGGATGTATTACTGAAAGATAACATACTAGCAGAATATGTCACCTAAATCTGTACTTTGGTTTCTATCAAATATCTCTCTGTTTAATGATGATGTCTGTTGCAAGTGTTGCAATGACTGTCTGCCTTTCCCCGGATGAGATGGTCAGGAACAAGAGCAGTTGTGTGTTATTAACTCATCATCGGGCAGTCAGCATTTTTTTTTCCAGTAGAGTTAGAGGACAAGTTCACCTTCATAGACATGAGGGTTAAGTGAATGCAGCAATATTAGTAGAACGCGTCAGTGAGAGTTTGAGGAAAATCGGACAATCCGTTCAAATGTTACGATTTTTAAAAGTTTCTGCTCAGTCACGGCTGGATGAGAAGACTACCATAGCTTGTGATGTCACATGTGTACAACGATATAAAGAAAGTATAAAGAAAAATTCAACATATTTTAACTTTTCTCGCATAACAAAAGGTCATTTGACTTTCTCTTTTAGAAGGCAGGGGTAATAGTATTAACCTTAATATACGTCAGTAACAAGTTGAAGAAATGTGCACTTTCTTCAAAAAGTAAAGTTTTGTGAAATTCTCTTTTTATTTTCCTTATATCGTTGTACGCATCTGACATCATATGCTGTACTAGTCTTCTCATCCAGCAGTGATTGCGCAGACACTTTAAAAATTCATAACTTTTGAACAGATTGTTGGATTTTTCCCAAACTTTCACTGATGTGTTCTACTAATATTGCTGCATTCACTCAACCCTCATGTCTATGAAGGCGAACTTGTCCTTTGATGAAAGAAAGAACTTTAAAGAGGCTGGACCATTGTCAAATGGATGGCAATGATGATGATGATGCGGGGTTTTTCTTTCTTTTTAAACATTCTTTTTTTCTGGTATCCGTTATTTTTTCTCACTGAGGAACAAGAGCAAACTTGTGCTGGACAATCTCTTGATGAGTCACTGTCCTCACCACCAAGGAAACACTTCCGAGGTCACATCCCAAAGAAATTTCGCTGTTAAGACCTCTCCCCTCCCTTAATGCCTGCCTGCCTTTGCCAATCAAATTGCAATTACAGGCAAGGCCATGCAAATTAGCTTGGTAGTCTTTGTTCCTGACCTTCGATTAATTGTATTCCGAAATCGGAACTAGCAGGGAGTGATATGGCTTCCCATGTGAAAGAAAAAACAGCTTTACTAGTTGGTGCTGAATCAGAAGACTTGCTGTCAATCATTGAGTATATTCAGTCTGTCTGAAAATTGGGATTTGGATGAGATGAACAAAAGTGTCTGGGGAACTCAAGACTACTGAGGTGAAAAGTTCCAACAGAAGTTCTGAATGATATGATGTGCATTGATGAGCTCAGATATTTCAACAAGCTGTTACTAACTAAAACCATTCATGGCAGTTGGATTAGATACCAGATACCTATCCTGCTAGAAGAGTCCATGTTCTTGTAGGTTTTAAGCCTGTAACATTGGTTAACCCATTGAGGATGGTTTGATTTTGCTACAACACACATTTCCCATAGATGCTTGCCTGAATATGCTCGGGACTCGTCCTCAACGGGTTAAGCATCCAATCACATCTTAATTTTAACTTGTTGCCACGTGCATTGGGACATTCATCTATGTATGGATATCATTCCTGAGGGGAGACTGTGTGTACAACTTCAGTGCAACTTACTTTTGTTTTGTTTTGTAAAACTAATTGTGGTCGATAGAAGAACAGAATCATTTAAGATGTGTTTTGACCTCAAGATGTCTAAAGTCCTAATTCATGTAAGTGTTGAAGAACCAATTGATATTGTGCATTTTAAACCTTTTGTTTACACACTGTGAGGGGCCTGTAGTCTAGCCACGCTTCTCTGAGTGACGAGTAAATTGTGACCAGTTCCTGACCCTCGGTGATCAGCCAATCATTCAGTTGGAACGGGAGAGCTTCTGGTGCGCGACTGTGTCAATTCCAGTGCGTGGTTTGCATTGATCCATTCATGCACTATTACCACACAGCCACACTTTATTTATACACACATTGTGATTGTCCCAGTAGTGAGAGTCAAGAGTCTGTGGTGTCCATCAAGCAACAAAATCTAATGCCATGAATAAAATCTTTTTTTTTTTAATGTTTACTATTTCCACGTGAATATCCCACAACCCCTTGTCACCTGTTCAATCATCCTTCCCTCTCTTTGTTTGAAGACCTCTCTTTTAGTATCCTTCCTGTTACTGAGGAAAATCAGAATGTGGTTCTGATTTTTAGCACCTTGCTTCCTTTCTGCAGTTCTGTTGATCTAACTTGGTCCTGTAAACTTGCCTGTCACTGTTCTTTAATCATTCAGCCTACATGAACCAGGGAGATCCCTGCATGTGCCCATAAATTCAGGAAACTTCTCAAAGTTTGCCTCTATTAGCTATAATGAATATTCTTGTCAATGTTTGAAGAAAAAATATGTTTGCACCGCCCATGTCACAAGAAGAATATAGATAAAACCCAGTAGTATTCCTCCTTATCATTTTCCTTACCAATTATTTCGGTTATTGTATCACTCATTTTTGTGCAGGATTTTTTTTGGTGTGTGTGTGTGTGTGTATGCACATTGGGTCATTATCTGTATAATGAAATATGTGTGTAATTTGTCCTTTTGAGACATTTTCATTTCCAGATATATAAGTGTTGTAGCTTATGATTGATGATTCCCTGATCAGTCTGGATAAACGATTATTTGTTTGGTTTCGGTTGGATCTAACTTTGATAGGTCTGATTTAGGTTTTGATACAACGTACAGGTGTGCAGACTGACCTGTAGTAAAGTCCATGGTCGCATACCATTATTTCTGTGGAAGTGAACTTTCTATCTGGGTTTAGCTTTGAAATCTCCAATTATTCTCTCAGCTCGGCTCTGATCTAGGGTAGCTGACCAAATGCTAGTCTAGGTTCCAGGCTTCTTTGCCCTACATTTTATAGTTCATTCTACTCAGTAGGAGCAGATGCATATAAGCATTACATGTTTTATCTCTTCTCCTTTTCAAAGGGATGGGACAAGGGAAAGCTGCAGATTACTTATTGCTTTGTGCATGCTAGGGCCCTGTTTCATAATATTATTTTAACTTTGCAATAGATGGTAACTCCATAATCATTGGTAACTACCACAGCAGCACTATTCTGTAGTCAGTCAAAACCAAGAAATCACTGATGGTTACCATTGATTGCAGGGTCACCATCAATTGTGAAGTTATCATAGTTTTATGCAAAGGGGCCCAGATATGGCATTTTCAGTAGAGAAAATTACAGCAAGATATTAGCGGAGGCAAGAGAGTCTGTGAAGGATGTACTGGCATGGATGCAGCGTAAACATAGCATCAAGAGTAATAAAAAGACATAATATTGTGATCAGTTTCATGCCTTTACCAGAAGGAATTTATAACAACTTGTGGGTGCTAATAAGCGTTGGACTTGGGGTAGGGATGGGCTGAGAGGGAGGGGAGGGGGAGGGGGGAGGATGGGAAAGGGAACTATTACATGGCAACTGAACAAACAAGGTTGGTCAAACACTGTGCTCTGGATTGTTTCAAACTTTTCTATTTCTTTTAAACCAAAAAAAAAAAAAAAGCAAATGAAGTGATGAGCAAGAAGGATGCACTAATGAAGAGTCATCAGACGTTTGTTGCTAGTAACAGGTGGAGACGAGCATCTGTGATGGCTCGCTTCCACCCTCAGGGTCAGAATGGTGCGAGTATCATTGGGCAGAAATTGAAGGGTAGCGCTAGTTCCAGCTTCCTTAAACCCGTAGATGACGAGCTGGTTTTGCTATGTATAACACACATTTCCCATAGGTACTTGCTCGAGTACTAGTGTACTTGGGGACTAGTCCTCAATGGATTAACATGCTCTGCCTCATACATCTGATGCCTGTTAGGTTATTTGGCACAAGGATTAATATGCCTATACACAAAGTTCGACTTGAATTATCACTAAGCAGCTACCCAAACTGGGAATATGTTCATATTTGCTTTGATTGTGCAAGGCTCTGGCAAAAGTCTAAGCTTGTAGGTGTATATGATTCTGCATTGTATATTCTGACTGTGGATCTGATATTAGATTTTGTTCAAGTATCTCGTAGAGTTGTCCTTTAGATCCTCTTTTCCTTGCTTGACACCTCCTTTGATAATTGCAAATTAGGGGCTGCTAGTATTGAGAGGAAGTTCCACTCACCAATGAAGGAAACTGTGTTTAAATCACACCTGTGGGACAAATGAGTTTCTCACTACACCCTGTGCCGACACTCACATTGAGGTACTTACGTTTGTGTTCAGATGCAACCAGGATAGATTAACCCATTGAGGACAGGCTGATTTTGCTATAACACGCGTTTCCCATAGACACCTGCCCGAGTATACTTGGGACTCATCTTCGATGGGTTAATGATCTAGAGATAATAAAGGAAAATCCAGAGAAAATTCCCACCTGAGCCTGTTGGGCTCAAACAAAGTAAGGTCAGGTTTACCTTGCAGGTTCTACTCTCATTTTGTTGTATGGGATGAAATGGATCAACCTCAAAATAAAAAACTGCTAACTAAAATTATAGTTTACTGAGTACCGGTATGAAGTTAGATTTCTTCCATCTGTTTGCTATGTTTGAGGTTTGTGTGCAATCCTGCGGGGTATCATTCTTGTCTTCTGCTCCCAGTCAATAAGATTTTTGTTTTGAAACCAACTCTTGCAAGTTTCAGGAATGATACTAGCAGTGATTTCAGTATGTGTGTGCATGGGCTGGTAGTTTATTGTTGCTGAGTTGCTGTTGTGGTAGCAGTTGCTGCAACACCTGTAAAAAAGTTTCATTGCTGATTGGTTGTAGGTGAGATGATGAAATAATGTAGCTGTTGTGTGTATTGTACAATAATACAAGTTGTCGCGGTTATTGTAAGTTATTTTTTTTAAACATAACATAAAACCAAATGAGATATGATAGATTAAGATGATTGAAATGTGATTAATGATATTATGTATAACTGGTGATAGTTTCTAAGTGTGTATTTGTTGAATTCTGGGGCAAGTCCATGGACTAGACTGTTACGATACCTGTACAGACCAGCTTGCTACATACTTGCCTGCAGATTAGAGCTGTAAATTAATATTTCCAATATCATTTTGTTTCTCTCTCACAATGCAGATAAAGATACGGAAGAAAGTAATTCATCTGTTCCGAAGTCAGGGGGTCTAGTAAACCAAATCTATGGTCTTGTTCAAAGTGTTCAAAATAGGTAAGTCATGATCGCAAATTTTCCTTTTCACATCCCATCCATGTGAGAAAAATGTTTCCTCTTCATGTCACCTCCTTGCCTCCAGCCATCATTGATACTGTTAATTTATTTCCGATCAGATATATACCCAAAGAACGAAATTAGACACCGTCTCATAAAGTTTGAGGAGTTGTGTTTAATTGAGTTCGGCACTTGGGAGGCCATACAATATATTCAAAGTGTTGTTGTGTGTATGTCGATGATCAGTGACACATTTTCACATCTACACAAATTAGTCTTTGATTTAAACTCCCACATAGCATAGTACTCCTATAAAAAAACAAACATTTCTTTCATTTTGCTGTTTTCAGTTAGTTCCTATTTTGGACATTACTGTTGAAATCTTGTTAATATCATGGAATTCCATTTAAGCATTCTTTGTAGATACATCTATCATGAAACAGACTTCCTAAACTTCAATTTTTTTTTTGTCTATTGATGATCATGATAACTATTCGTATGTTCAGAGGATGTGTCAGATTATAATTGAATGTCAGATTCAGGCTTCTGTTATGCCTTGTTCCAATTTGAGACTTGAACCACAAACTGTTTGCAATTTTTGCAATCTTGCGATCATATCGCTGATAGGATCGCTTGTTCTCCATCACTGAAATGGAGAAATGTGCTTTGCTCTCTCACTCTCTTCCGCTTTCTTCCTCTTTCTCTTACTGTCATTTTCTTTTCATTTTTTTTTTCTCTTTCTACTTTTCATCAACTTGAAATCAGGCTCTCCCCTGGC
Source organism: Diadema antillarum (assembly GCF_040938485.1). Classification (NCBI taxonomy): domain Eukaryota; kingdom Metazoa; phylum Echinodermata; class Echinoidea; order Diadematoida; family Diadematidae; genus Diadema; species Diadema antillarum. The sequence goes on from NW_027271462.1 coordinate 2,403,649, forward strand.
ACATGGAGAATATTTTGACATGTCGTTAATGTTCCTTCCAGTATAGTTTCTGTGGCTAGGGATCACCGGGGCTTGGAATAACATTATGAATGGCTGGTAGAGATGGCAAAGTACACACTTCGGGTGGACCAGTCTAAATAGTTCTTGCCAAGGTCACGTGGCTGTCTGTTTGTTACAAAGGGAACCTCCAGGGGCAGATCAGACAAATCAAAATAAAGAAAGCATGAGGTGATGACTGTGTTATGACTTTTGACGAGGCAGAAACCCTCCTGGTAGTTCTCCAACCGAAAAAGAAATGGAAAAAAAATCTGCGATGTAACGATCACAGAATGATTGAATGGTCGCTGGCCGATGTTAGAATAACTTTGTGGGGTGAAATAATACAATTTTGTGGCTTGCATGATGAATGCAATTTTGATAGATAAAGGACGTTTTTGTTTCGTCTGTCGCACCCTTGTATTTGACTCTTGGAAATGGTGTGGCGGAGGTGAGAAAATGAATTCTTTGGATGTAGCAGACAAAAATACATCAAAATGAAATGCAGTGCATACAGACTGTTTGAAGAGTGAAGAAAAAGAGGAACATACTCACTAAATTACATTTTATAGTAAAATTTGCGAGCGTTACAGTCCTCTCACAAAATTGTCTTTTATTGTTTCATGGAACAAAAAGAAACATTATTTGGATGATGTATCATGAAATGTGATGAGGTGTGTTGAGTTTCAATGTATGAAATTTGAATCCTCAACCCTGAATAAAAAACTCTCAATTCTTGTGACTTTGGATTGTTCATTGTAAAATTAGAAGATTATGTACCAACAAAATGTATGTGGCACCACAAAAAAAAAGATATTTTTGACCCTAATTTAAAGATTCAAGTCATATTCCTAGTGTAGTATAAACTTACACCACAAACACTGTCAAATTCCTGGCTAATTTTTCAGCGTATAATCATTCCAAACAAATTTCATCTAGCCACCAGATATAGATTGATTAAACATTTCCTATAGTACCACCTCATGCAATGTAAGATTCAAATCATTACATGTGTTCTACGCCCTGAGGGGTTTAAATACATGCAGCTGTACCCGCCCATTACACAATGATGAGAAAGTGTATATTAACCTATTAAATATGGGAGCCTGGTGGTCTCTGGTCAGTAAAGTATTTGGGTTTTCAGAATCTAGTACCAATCAGCTGAGTGAAAACTTACTTGTGCCTTTTATTATACATTGCGTTGGCTCCTATGTAAACTTGTGATGTTGACCAAGGACGCAAGCTAGCAGTCCAGGGATTTTTTGATCTCAACGGGAGGTCGTCTTTCATCTCTTATGCTTGATTGCCCTTGCGATTTTGGTGTAATGCAAGAAAGTTGAATATAGCATTGAGTTTTTTTAGTTTTTCTTTGTCATACCCTTCTCATTTAACCACTCCCATTATGTTTCACTCTCCATACAGTGGCGCTGGATGGATATAATATATAACTTTTTGTTTTTCTGTTTGATAGCCCAGCAAACAGACATTATGACATTACCAGGGAGGGTTTGTTTTGACTGCACACTCGAGAGTTCCTGGGCAGTCGTCAGTGGTTGTGAGGCAGTGGAAGGTGTCATCCCCGAGCAGGAATGTTTTGGCAACAAAACTCCAATATTTGATTTTTGCACCTCCTGAAGCAAAAAGTGACAACTGCCTCTGGAACCATTCAAAATTCCACCATAAGGGGGAGCTGCCTCTTTCACCTTTTCGGTGGTGGCAGATATTTTCTTTCCTAAATATTTGCATTCAGCTGAAATATGTGGTCCCTATTGTGGTCCATTTTATGAGGCCTGTAATATTTGTTGGCGTGCAATAGAGTCAGCTAGTCTAACCTTTGATATGCCGCTGATAATTATACGGAAAGGTAGCTCTCTATGAAAATTGGGGTTTGAATGCATTCAGGAATGAAATGAATTTGTATTTTTCAGTCACAATAAGTTGGAGACTGTATTTATGAGAAGAAGGTGTCCACTCCATAAATGCATTACTGTGCTGATATTGAGGAAACAAATATATTCAGCATTTAAATATATATCGTTGTGTGCATGGCAGATTGTCGTTAATGCGCTTCCCTGTGCATGGCAGATTGTCGCTAGGCTGTGGGAGTTTGATTGGGTTAAGAACATTCTGCCATGCGCATGACAATTATATATTGCCTGTCTATCTTGTTTACATATATTATATGTGGATAGGGAGAGAGAGAGAGAGCATTATGTCATATTTTCATAAATTTAAGTTCATTGTGTGAAGTGTCATCCATGTTCTTTGTTCTCCTTGCAGTCTAAAGGCCAAGGAGGAGTCCTATGATGAGGAAGACTCCAGCAGGAGGCACCATCGAGGGAAGAGGTTTATATCTTACGAGCGCTTCCTCGAGCTCATGATTGTGGCAGACCACAAGATGGTGGAGAAACATGGAGCCGAAGTCAGCCATTACGTCTTGACACTGGTTGCCGTGGTAAGTCCATTGCCCCACCCCTTCGTTAAAGAGGGGGTATTTACATAGACAAAAGGAGGGTTCAAACAAAGGTTGCCACTGTGGCTAGCCCTTGCGGGATCGGTGGCTTGCACGCATTTTGCATCAAGAGTGCTCTACTGGGTTGGTGTTTTCTTTTGCTTGTTTTAACTGAGTCACAAACACAAATGTGGAAGTGGGAAGCTCTCTTAGCTCATTGTGGTAGATACAGAGTAAAGATTGGGACAGTTATATCCATCCATGGGTCAATGGCCTTTATTGTGTATAGTCTGGATAACACTTGATAAAGTTCTTAACCTTAATGACTTGGTCATCTATGAAGTCATCAAAACAGGAGGTTGCTTTTAGAAATGCTTTGTATCACAGATATTTGAGAGCATTGCCCCTTTGCCAAACAATTTAGGACAACAAGGAATGATTAAACACCAAGGGTTTTGTGGTGGGGGTAGGGAAAACCATTATTTGTACACCTATCTGGGTGCAGCACAAAAATCTGGCTCTGATTTTTGTGAATCGTGTATGGTGGCAAGAACATAGACCCCAGGGTCAAGAATAGATCTGAATTTCAAGGTTTGCCTAGAGATGCTTCAAGTGGGGTCAAGGGGGGGGGGGGGGGGGCTGTAGGACCCTTCCTTGTCCCTCTGTTGAGAAAGAATCTTTCTGTTGGCATGGGGTGTGGGGGGGGGGTGAGTCAAAGGGTCTCTCAAAGGGTCTCTCAAAAGAGACAAATTTGGATGTCTTCGTAGCCTCTTTGCACAACTTTGCACAACTCATCGATTAACACTGCAGCTTGCCACTCACTTCAAGCAGTTGCACACTGGATTGATTTTGCAGACATGCTCCCCTGCATTTTGATTGTCGACACACATGCAGGACAGGCAATTAACAATGCTTTCAGAGATGATGATGGGAAATACAATTGTGATCGTCAGGTGGATTGGCATACACCTCGCGAGGGCATGACCGATGATGTATGACCTGCTTGTTATGATAGGTGTAATGCATTGTCAGAGTGTGCTAACAATGGTTCAGTCTTGAAGTCTGCATTTGTGTGCCCAAGCTACTAGATAGGGCCCAGTGGTTTTGAAAGTGGAACCAGCTAGATCTGCTGCCATTTGAAACACTTACAGGCTGGGAATTGATTGTGATGAGATGTGCCAGAACTTGAGATGACCTCCCAGGCACACCTGGCATGTAGAACAAATTTAGGGATTTGATGATCTGCTGTGTGCCGCAGCAAATCTGGTCGGCTTGCCTCGTTATCTCTGCAGTGCTTCATCCAGCCATAAGGGTAGTGTCACACATTATTGAGATGTAGGAAAACAGGGGATGACATAGTTTGTGTGTAACCTCACATCTTTGGCTTGCCACACATGGAGCTTTCATGACCCAGAAACCAAATCACACCTAAGTGGAACCATTCCTACCACTCCTCCTCCTCCTCCTTTTTCTCCTGCCCTCCTTACCTAAACTTCCAATTGTCTGTGGCAGATTTCTCCCATTACATGCCGGAGTATCCATAACTTGCCCTCCTGTGCGGGCACGGGGCACCCCTGGTACATACAACCAGAAGCAGTCACAGGTGCATTATAGTGGGTGAAAACATTTCTGTGTTTTTTTTTTCTTGGTGACTGTAGACAAGGCTGACGATTCAGTTTTTTTTTTTTTTTTTTTTTTTTTTTTGGGGGGGGGGGGGGGCGTTGTGAACATTTGAAGCTTAGTATCTCCTAGTCCCAGACTTTTTTTTTCTTAGGAGACAGGTATCAAGTCTGCTGTGAATGGAAACAAGAATATATATATATACATATATATATATTTTAAAATCTATTACTCTAGATCTTCTGGAACAAATGATACATACAATTTGATGAGTGTGTAGTATATCTGTACCATGTAGGCCTACAAATGTGTCCTTCTCCCCTAGTATAAGTGTAGTGATGTAATTAAGAGGATTCAGTGAGAACAGTTTCAATACAGGAAGTAGTAGTACTAGGGTTGATTGAGAAATGTCATTGCCCAAGGTAAAATTCATAGCAATTTCCCACATTTCATAATTATGTGCTCAGGATTTTAGGAGAGGAAACTGAAGGTCATTGTAGAATGAGTTGAACAGGCAGCCACTTTGGCTTAATCAAAATGTGCCAAAATTGGACTAACCGAAGGAAACTTCAATTAAAGGCTCCGTTTATGGCATTGATGTTATACTTTGAGGCTCATTGACTTCTTAGTGAAAATGGGGATGTACTCTCTAAAATAATTCACTTATGAACAACATAAGATTTTGTTGGGAAACTCTCATTTGATATAAGTATTGTGTCCTTGTTGCTTAGAGTTTTTCAATCAAAGCTCAGTTGAATGTATAAGCCTATATTATTTTTTTTTTTAAGTGGACCTAATTGTAATGTAGTGTACTCTCATAAATCATTGGATTTTATTTTTAAAAAATGTTGGATTATGATCAGCATAAAACATTTTTGAAGAACTCTCCATTCATACCTTGTTGTTGGATTTTTTTGTGTGTGTACAAGAATAAGGATGGTACAGGTTCTGTGTCTTGCATATACAGACTTTCCATATGTTCTTATTAACGGGAGCTCCAATCAATATGATGGCCTCGTACAGAAAGTCTATGCTAGGGCAGAATTCCTCCTGTTTACTATACCTACCTTATGGTAATTACATACTGTACTAACGTGCTGTGATGTCATACTGGTTCACAGGAATATTTTGTTATGTACTGTACTCATGCATACTGTGATGTCATATGGTTCACAGGAATAAGTCACTTAAGCTCTCTGTTTTATGTTATTCTCTTTTCTGATCTTGTATATATTTTTAAAAATATGTATGTATATACATACATATATATATATATATATATATATATATATATATATATATATATATATATACATACATATGTTTATTTATTTTTTTATTTTTTTAAAGTACTCTTGAATTTTCCCACCATGAGCAGAAACTACTCAACAATTTATCCATTGAAAGAATTAAATCCAAAACACGGGTGAATGAAGTCAGCGAAGTTAGGAAGCGTTCTGGCAAATAATCCACGCTGGCAGGCGTGAAGATAATGGATCTGGGTGAACAAGTGTTGTCATTGTCATCCGTCATTTGTTGTCTCGCATGGCCAGTTTGAGTTCAAATGAACCTCGGTCATGCTATCTCCAGTATCCTGTCTCACTTATTAAATGCCATCAATGAAAAGACATTAGATTTGAACATTCCTCCCTCTCTTGTTTCTTCCTCTTATGTTTTACATGACATACCATCCCTGGTGTCCACATAACAGTTGTACTTCCATTCCAATCAACGGCATACATTCGTCCTCAAAGTTAGTACTGTCTAAGAAGTTGATATCATCTTCAACTATCTTTTTTTTTTTTCCTTGCTGTAATCGGCTTTAACTCTCCCCATGCCACACATGTTGTTACGTACTTCTGCCATATGCTTGCAGCAACATTGCAGTACTGTTACTGTCAAGGAGTTAGTGGATGTTTTCACCTTCCTTAGGGATGCCAAGGATATGGATGTAAATTTTTATTAATGTTTTTAGTTATTTTTGATGAGGTACATGAAATGCACCGTGTGATCTCTCATTTCTGTGTCTCTTTACAGGTGAATAGGATATTCCGGGATCCAAGTATTGGCAATGCAATCAACGTGACACTTGTGGAGCTGAAAGTATTGATGAATGAGTCGGTACGTATGGACTTCTCGCTATGTAATCACTAGGTCCATGATGATACTTATAGGCCTATACCTCCTTTTAAATCATTCTAGGCTGGTATCAAGTCTTACCTTGATGATATAATATTTTGCATTGCCTGACACGTATGTTCTTGTTGTATTCGTCAGTCCTAGTTGTATATTCTAATGAGTGTTGCTTCTTCTTGCATAAGGAGAAAGAGATAATGGTCTTTTGGATTAGGTAATGCTGGTCAGCTGGGGGTTCAACTACTCTTTGTCATTTGCCTTTTTTTTTAGGGCACTTGCCTAATCACATTACTATCTACATAAACTTATTGTATGTGGTGTGTTACTGACAATAAAGAAGAATTTTGACAGCCATTTTACATATCTCTAACACTTGGAAATGTATTCATTTGATAGCAGAAATATCTGGAAATAATTGACTTCTCTCTTGCAATTCTTTGTATTTCTCGTTTATGTAAAAAGAAAGGAACATTTCTTTTGGTGAGGGATTTGAACCTACAAACTGCAGACCTACCAGAATCCTTACAAGGGGCAGCAGCTATAAATACACGGTAGTCACACTTCCGAATGCCAAACACGGGTTGTCTGGTATGGTGATGTGCCGTCCATAGCTGTTGGTGAATGTGAATTGGAGTTAATGCAATTCTGTGCACGGAAGTGTAAAAAAGATGATCTGACGTGGGGGGAGGTGGTTGCATCACGGCGGTATCATTCAGGAAGTGACACAACTTTTGATAAGTGCGGGGGACACCCGCTCCTGAATTGGCCGACCAGCCAGACACAAGGAAGGTATTAATTGTCACATTTAGACATATCTGTCGTGGCGAGAATCAACCCAAAGGTCATGCACCGGCATGAAGGGAAGATGCAGAGGGGTGGTCAAGGGAAAATAAATATAAAAATAGAAATGCAGTTAGTCATCAGAATCAAGGAAAATAAAACATAAAGCCAGAGAACTGAGCACAAAGATTCAAGCCCCCTTGCCCCGGAGCTCCCCTTGCAAACATCGTCATTGCCAGCTACTCAACAGGTGCTAGACTACGGTGGCGACCAATTATTCCAAGTACCGTGGCAAAGTGCCAGTTTGTTTTGCACGAACGTCTGCAAATAGTCTGAGGTGACAGAAAGTGCACATTTTTGTTTGAACAGTGGGGACGGGGGAAAGCAGACGGAATGATACAAAATCTCTGTCTCCAATGTACACTCTGTATGTAGTGGATTAGAAAGAGGAGGATGGTGTTTAAGTTGTGCCAAAACCATTTTTATTCAATGAGAAAATATCCTAAAAAAAAGGATACATGAAAATGTGGAAGTAGGTTTCAAGTACTTCCTGTGGTATTTCCCAAAGGAAATGCTACCAACACAGTGTAGAACAAGACTATGCAACACAAATAAACCAAAGATATGTCTTCGTGATTTGCAATCTACAACAACAATAAGAACAACAAATCTTCATTCTTCGGGTTCTGTGGTTGTGTGAGAGAGTTACCGTATAATAATGTGTAAATCCCTCATGGTCTGAAGATGGATCTTACTAGCTACAATTTGGGATGAAACCATCACATCGAGAGATCTAACAGAGCAAATTTTAACAAACTCTTTTCTCATTATGAATGCCACTTGGGGAGTGTCAAGAAGCTACTATCTGAACTTCTCCTAAAGAAGGCCCATAAGTGAGTTTTAGCAAGGTGCATTTTTACAGATCCTCTCTATTCTTGCTCCTCACAGGATGGTCCTGAGATAACGTCCGACGCCCCCAGGACGCTGAGGAATTTCTGTATTTGGCAGCAGCAGCAAAACCAACCAGATGACAGGCACCCCCACCACTACGACACTGCCGTCCTCATAACAAGGTAGGTCCTTGGAAGAATACAAAGAACAGTAATGATTCCCTCCTTTGCAGCAAATAAGGAAACATTGAAAAAATTAGAACAAGCTCTGTGAGAGGAGGAAAAAAAAAAACAAAACAAAAGAAGAAGACTCCTCCCTAAGATAGTACAGTGTGGCATAGTCTTGGAATTTATTCCTCCTTTTATTTCTGACTGCTTGCTCTTGAATTCCAGGCTCATTTTGGATATTACTTTGATTTTCTTTGCCTTCATAATTAATGCTTAAAAATCTGTGTGCAGTGGATTTACACCTCTGCAGGTTCCTTGATCAGCAGGTTCAAAGGAGCTTTGTCATTTGTACAGACAAAAAAAAAATCTTGGCTAAAGTAATAAAACCATCGTGCTGTGTTTCCTGAAGCAAGTGCACTGCATTGTAGAAAGTGCATGTCATGGCGAGGTGACTGAGCTCACAATACAAACGTCTTCCACATCTGTCATAGTCTGCATTCTGTGACTGCTGTCCTTACCGTTTGGAAAATCAATCATCTAATTCCATAATGCCTCCTGATTTGAGGTTTCCTGTCAAGTGTAGTGTTGAGTGAATATTGTAACTAGTATTGCGTGCAAATAGGAGAATGTCTTTCTGTCCCTATTCAGGTGATTCAATAGGCCATCCATACTGACCAGTGAGCGGTGATCCTGGAGTTGTAGTGTAGATGAATCTACAGAGCAAAGACAGTTAGTTACTTGTGTAACTCTTGGCATTTTCGAGTCAAACAGTTTTCTGTTACTAGTGTCAGAGTATCCTTCCCATCTTTCACTAGATTTCAATTCCCCTTAGATGTACAAACCATGTTGTAGGTTTATTTTTGGACGGATGGAAGGCCGACTAGGTGCTGTGCAACAAGTAAAAATTGGCTTTGAGGTGGTTGAAGGTGAGCCAAAGAGGTGGCTTTGGCAGTGTGATTTGTATCATGATTATTAGCTGATCGATAGGGTTGTCTCCCGCCCCTTTAGCGCTACTCAAAGACCTTGAGAGGTTGCCAAGAAACCTGTTAGGGTGATGGCTGCACAAGCTGTGTGCCTGGGCGTGAGGTTGCTAGGGAAGGTTTGCACAAGGAGTTTGCTGAACAGGTGAGTCACATCGGCCTAATGTGCCGGGGAGCCTAGGGAGGGTGTCAGTGACAACACTAGGGTTGGTGCCACTTGTCACATTAGCACATTATCTATCCAGCCTGCATTGTCTACTAGGAGCACCTGGATTAATGACAGAGTTCTGCACCAGGCACACGTAATTGATCAATTGATCGAGTCTACCACATTCCAAGGTGATAAACCCCGTGAAGATTAAAGGAAAGAAAGAAAAAAAAAGGAAGAAAACTATGTTTATTTTTCACAGCATGGCTCAGAAGTGTGGTGATCATGTTTAAGCTGTGTTGAACAATCCACATGGGCATGAATCATCTCTCTGTACTCGTTGCGGCTGTTGAAAAAGCCTGTGATGAAGATTTTGTGACAGTTGTCTGCAATCTGCAACAGCTCTGGAGGCATGGTGGAGCCACAATAAATCGGGTCATGCTAAGGGGAAAAAGTGTGCCCTTGTAGAATGTTGCTTGTTAGACAGTCGCAACTTTGTTTCAGATAACGCTATTTTATTGTTGTTGTTGTTGTTGTTATTGTAATAAGATATTATACACTGTGTATTGTGTGCAAAAGATACATGTAGGACTGAATTTCTTGCTGCCTGATTGTCATAGTGCTCTTTCAATACACCATTCTTGCAAGTTTCCAAGTTGATATGTAAAGGAGTTCACCTCAAATGTATGATCGGTAAGTGATAGACCTGCAAATTTCAAACTTCTTGGGTTGTGTTACAACATGAGAATTCGTCACAGATGTGAATGTGAGTATCTTGTCCAGTGGATTCACTTGAACAACCAACACACCCTACTTTAAGTAAATACGCATATTAAAGAGTTGCCACCTCTACTCCAGCCATTCACGATGAATGAAGGTGTTGGAAGGTGTGTTGGTCCCTTTCTTATGGGTCAAAAGCCTCAGGCATGTTAAGCACTGAAAACCAAACAAACAAAAAACAGAATGCAGACAACAAGCAAACAACACAACAAAAATGTACGAAGAGAAAATTGATTGATGTTAAAGGAAACTTGCCATGACAAGTACAATTTGGGTGTGGCTCAGAAGCATGGTAAAAAAGAAGTAGGTTGAAACTTGGATATATATTAGGATGCACAAATGCCATTTTGTTATCCCTTTCAAAAAGAAAGGGAAAAAAAAAGATAGTTGTACTTGATTATGATAGGCCCAGAAGAATGAGCACTTAACGGTCCCATCTAATTCGCGTGAATCGCAGATCGTATGATGAGCCATGGATGGGCGTTATTGAATTTGACTGTCCTGACATGTCTGTGTGTTATGTTGTCATGTTTCATTCAGTTTCACCTGTCATGCAACGGGCGCATGTGACCAACTGACAAGTCATTAGACAGTGCCTCGAAAATGTATCATGGCGCATCGTCCAGGAGTCATAATTGCATTATCTTGTGAACAATGGCTCTCGAGTCAGCCCGGGTAACAGGACAGACTGTGACAAGCTTTGGATGGCTCTGATTGAGTTTCTCCGTCGATTCCCCCCCCCCCCCCCCCCCCCATCTCGTGAAGATTTGCCTGATGTCGTCTGCTCTTGCTGGTTTCTGTGTGTATCCCAGCCTTTGGAATGGGAGAGCGGTACTGCCTCTCACTCTGATGGAATCCCAGCCCTCCCCTCCAGTGGTCGGGAGATACCGGGCTTGATTAATGTGTTGGCTTTGGTGTGAATCAACAGATAATGCAGGACCGCACGGGAATTAATGGAGTGTGCACACAGATCTCACCGGATAGTGACAGATAAAACGGTGTAAATAGGGGGAGACACAGTGGAGTTCTAGTCCATTAATCATTGTGCATTATCGAGTTCCACAGTCACAGGAATGTCTTTTGATGGTTGATTAAACTGGATGCTTTTATATAGGCCTAAACCCAGACTGGAGATAGATTTGCCGATCACTATAGCATTGTCTTACACATGAGGTGATCTCTTTCCGATCCACAGTTCTTTCAAAACTCCATCTATGTCCAAAAAATACATATAGGAATGAACCATGGCAGCTTGAGAATATCATCTCGCAGTTTGAGAGTGTGGTGTTGGCGCCAGTAAGCATACACCCCACTTTTAAAACATTTTCCTCTTCACTGCCTTACTGGTCACCTACGTCTGGCACCCTGCCACTGACCCCTGACCCACATTTGCTGCTCAGTAATCTGCCCTGCGCAGAGATGCATGCTGGGAAGGACTCCTGTTACTTCCGAACCAGGAGAGGTTAATATTCATTCTCCAACCCCCCACACACTGGAAACTAGGACCCATCAAACTTGGCATGTCAGTCGTAAATTCAGGGAGTTAAGCTTGATTTTTTTTTTTTTTTCTGTGACCATGCCTTGTGAAGTTTTGTAACTGGGGTTCACATGCCATAGGGTTTCATGCATTAACTTGCTGAAGACGAGTCCTGAGTATATTTTGGCAGGTGTCTCTGGGAAATACATGTTGTAGCAAAATCAGCCCGTCCTCAACAGGTTATAGTGAGCTCTGCATGACATATCAGAACCCAGACATTTCATACGGGGTAGGCTTATAGTCAAGAGAATCTCTTCAGTGTGATCAGTATTTAGAGGACTCCATAGTGAGAAAGAAAATGTTTGCATTTAAAAAAAAATTTTGCCCGTGTGTTTTACCAATACTGTCTCCAGACTTGAAGGCAGTTTATATGTCAAGATGTGCGGTTTATGAAACTGCTCTCAACCTTGCATTCGGGAACATCTGAAAATATATCCAGCCTTCCTTTTCATGGCTTTGGCCTCCCATCTCCTTTTTCCAGCGGAAGATTTGTTTATGTCCGACGACGGTACCAGTCTCACCCCAAACTGGTGCTCCCAAATAACTCTTCCTCCCCGGGCTTTTGGCAGTATCCATGGCGACTGCACATCCTCCTTCCCTCCCTGCCTTCTGCCCCAAAACTCTGCAGTAAACAGGTTCGCCTACCCTGGCCACCTGACCGATGGCCTAGTTTGAGCACTGCATGATGTGTGTGTTGTGGATCACGAGTGCTACAGTGACGGGGAAAGGGATCACTGCCCCTAGGATGTAGGACACTGCTGTCCAGGAGAATTCCATGTTATTAGTGGGGGGGGGGGGAAGAGGGCTAATAAATGTCCTCCTGTTCTGTTTGATGTTATCATCCTCATTGTTAAAGTGGCAATATTGAGCAGAGAACAAAAAAAATCCCTTTTTCGCAAAAGAAAAAGAGAAAAACTAAAGGGATTGTTGTTTTCTTAAGACTCAGGGATAATGTAGACATCTTTTAAAGGTTTATCCACATGTAAAATGTTGATGTTCCAGGACTAGAACCATTCATTTCTAATAGATGTAGGGTAACCATTCCATTCTCGTCAGACTCTCTTGTAGATTGTAAAATGTTGAATATATTAATGGTTGAAATTTGACGTGTCTTTGCTCTGAAATTACTGAATATATATCTGACAGTTTTTCCTCCTGGCTGCTATGCTTTTTTAGCTGTAATATTCCTGCTTTATGAAAAATCACAGAGATAGTTTCAAAATCTTCACACAGAAATGGGGTTTTAGTGAAATGGGCATTGGTGAGTTACCCAGTGAACAAGGTCTTCTGTGCTTGTTAGAGGAATAGGCCTAAGCACTACTAGTATGTGTTTGAATTATTCTTGAAGTTGTCTAGTCCTTTAGTTGATCTTCTCTAGTGTGGAGGCATGAGACTCGAATCGATGACTGTTTGATGAACATAAAGGGAGTATTTTTCACTCGAAATGTTCTGGTGAATATCTCGGTGTCAGAAGTGCATAATTCATCACTGCCGCTTGAAGCCAGTCTGAAGCGTTCGCTCTTTACGCTTATTAATGCAAGTCTGTGATTGATCTTTGTAATTGTCCTCCCTTGTAGCAGGAAAAGGAGAAGAAAGATAAAAGATAACAGTGTGTTCTGGGTGCAGGACACAATGCGATTGTCGGGGGGGGGGGGTGTCCTCTGGGTTTTGTGATTGTTACAACTCTGGCAGAATGATCCTTTTCACTGGGGTCCTTACAGTTGCTGGTTTGCATTTTCGGGACACTTTATCTTGTGATGTCCCTGCATTGTGAGACTAAAGAACTACTGCACACAGAGGGTCTTTGTGGAGGGGTAGGGGAAAAGGGACGCACAGTGCATCTCGTGTGGATGAAATCGGGAGTGGCCGGGGGCATTACATTTAACCCCCTGAAGTTGTCAATGGTCCTTAAAATCCAAATGAGCGGAAAAGGGCAACGGTTCACTCACGCATTCCTCTTGTCTGCCAGAGTTCATGATCTATATAAGCTCTTTCTCTTTTGGGTGCAGGGAGGAGGAGGAGTACCAATGAAGGCGAGACCATGATGGGTGGGGTTAGGCAAGGTCATCAAGATGTAACATCTCCTTTTTGCTCCCCCCCCCCCCCCATTTTAAAGCTGTCTGTTGTGTGATATATCTGAAAATAATTGGCACTCATTACATCGGAAGGTCATAGGTCGCTCCTTGTGGTTGTAATCTTGTGAATGCCAGCTTCTGATGCATGAAAGGGAAAGGGTGTTGTTTGGTAATTTTCCAATCCATTGAGAATTGATTAACCAATCAATTACAGTTCCGTTGATAGATCAAAAGATGGAAATATTTATGTATTGTTAAAAGCTTTGCACAGTTCAAATTTGTTTTTGATTGGCTTGTACTCGTATATTTGGATATTTGTCTTTTAAAAGGTTCGTGCTTGAGAGGTGTGATTCCACATGACCCCCCCCCCCCCCCCATCTTGACCATGGTAGAAGAATTTGAAGGCTATTTGACAAGCTCAATTATCTGTCAGGCCATTTAACTGACATCAATGTCTCATAATTGTCTCCAAGCGTGTAGGTCAAATGTATCTCTCCCAGTCCCATTTAAAAAAAAAAAGAGTGCTCTCGGGAGCAAGGACATAAGAGTTAAATTGTCCCAAAGAACAAGACACAAAGCCAACACCTTGATGCGGTGCAGTTTGTTTTGGAGCGGAGGAGGGCACGGGGAGAGTGACAGAGAGTGAGGACGCCCATTTATGGCTTCAAAATTAGCGCCCCCGAACAGTCGTCCCTTTGATTTGGTGATTGACTCTCCTCACAAGGACCCGACCAGGGTGAGGTTATAGCCGTGCCCAGGAACCGTGTTCATTGGCCATGGAAGCCGCCCGCTTTGTCTGCCGTCACCCCTAGGATGTTTTCTCTGACAACACACAGAACATCTTGTACCTATTAACCAACCACGTAGTTTTTCTCTTCCCTCCCTTTTCTATGAAGACTGGGCCACCGGTTCTGTTAGACACGATGATATCCCCCCCCCCCCCCCCCTGTTTCAAAATGTCACCATCAGCTATCAAAATTGTCACTCTGGTTATGTAGCAGGTTGTTTTTTGCTCAAACATGGAGCGGAATCAATAATATTTTGAATGAAAATAGAGGCAAAACTTCAAACACATTCCCCTGTTTGATGTATGAAAGATAGAGAAATCAAGGTGTTTAGAATTGTGATTCAATTGCTTGTTTAGTCGAGTGGTATTTGAATTCCATATGTGTGCAGGTCTTAACGTAAAAATGGTGTCTCCCATTTTGATACTCTTCAGTTGAGTGTTTTCCAAATGTGTGTGTGATCCTATCTACAACTTTTATTTCTATTTCAAATATCTTGCAGTTGGTTTTTAATCCTTCAGATTTTCATGCATGTTCCCCAAATGGTACCAGAGCTGTTTCTCTTTCTTTCTTTTATTTTAATTGATTGATTAACTCCAGCAATTGAAAAATGGCAAGTTTACAGTTTTAAGCAGATAGAAAATGCTTTGACAAAACAGGGAGCAAAAAAGTTATAAAAGTGAGGATCAGAGTGAATACAATATATGTGGTAGAACTACTTTAAAACCCATGTCATGTTGTATGTTGAAACATCTACACACAAATCTGTGTTCAAATGTACCTTTGAACCTATACCTGAAGAATGGCAAATCAGGAGACATAGTCAAAATACTTTCCAGATAGGTAACAAGCAAAACTTTGGTCTTACTTTACTTTATGCTAATCCAGTCTGATGCCTTCTATGTACCTGTTTCTTTGAAGAATGCTCATCTTACAGAAAGAGTTTGTACAAACAAAAAAAGGGGGTTAAAAGAAAGCCTAACAACTGAGAATTGAAAGTGTGAGGGCATTCACCGTCAACATTTCACTTATAGTGAGGAAAAGGGGAAAGAGAGGGAGGGAGAGATAAAGAGAGGGAGATAGTATGTGGATATGTGTCAAGAGTAAAAGGATGTCATATATGGTCAATGAGCACAAAACAAGTGACAACTATTAAATGCCCATGAAAGTGCAAAGCTCTTGAGAACATTGCACTCTGAGTGGCCTGGACAAAGAAATTCACCACGAGGTGTCAACGTACCCCAAGTCCCGAACTATCCACCCCCTCATGTGAAGCTCCTGCCCAACATTACAGGAAGTGAAATGCAAACAAAAACTTACCTGTAATGACTTAATAGTGACTGATAATATGATAATGCCTTTTTTTAAAAGATCTTCCAATATACAACAGTTGAAAAATTGGACCAATTGCTTTAGGCAATGTAAGTGTACCACCACCTGACAAATATTGTTTGAATTTGCTTCTCATTATCCATTCTTTGGTCTCAGATGTCTTTGCCAAAATGGTCCTTGCATTTCATGAAGAATTGTGGATGATATTGATAATCTATTAACATGTCTTACCACAGTATTAAAGTACTTATAATATGATTAGAGTAAACTACATTGAAATGCTGTAATATTTGTTATTTCTTCAGTGCTAGCAAAAAAAGTGCGCAGATGAGTTCTTTCACCGAGACTATTTGTTCATGATTTTTAAGTGCACCAGATTTTTGCTGTTTGCTGTTGAAAGAGTCCGATTCTGTGGAGGGTTTGCCAGCGGTAGCGATAATCCCTGTTTATAGGTGACTTTGGACCAATGATCGGTTCCATTGATCCCCCTTTTAATACTATTAGGCTGCCAATGAAATGCCCCTAAGCAGAGTGATATGTCAATGGGCCATCAGGATTCAGCCATAGTCAACCTAAAGATGTAATGAGTAATCTCATCAGGGGGCAATAACCATCATTAGCCAAATTGGGGGGGGGGGGGGGGGGGGGGGGATAAATAAGCCTATTGATAGCCTGAATGAGACCCTTTTCATTGCAAACATATCAGAACTTTCCACGTAATGATCCTAATCTGTTGTTTACCTGAAAAAAGTGGCCTCTTTTTATTCGAGGACAGGAGTATATGCCCCCAAAAGACCTGAAGAATTCAGGTAGAAAAATCAACTAAATGCCCTCAGTCTAGCTGTGGTAAGTGTGCAGATGTTTGGAGCTGAAATTCAAAGAGACTGCACTTCACAAAAGATATTGTTGATATTAAGCAATGTTTTATTCTCTCACTATTTCTCTGTTTACTTAGATGGATAATAGGAATAGGAAAAGGAAAGATTCATTATATACAGTTGATTCAACTAACAGTCTCTTTGTGAAATAGATCCTAATTATCAATTCTTGTGTACTTGATTATTGTTCTATCATTTTTGTGACCAATGTTTCCCATTGTAATGGGGGGGGGGGGGGTACATCACCACCCAGACCGATTGTATGGGGTTGATTTTCTCCCCCCCCCCCCCCCCCCATTTTTTTTTTTTTTTTGTTTCAGTGTTAAAGAATTAAGATTTTTGGTTTGCAAGGGTTTTACGGATTTTCCCAGTAAGACCATTGTTCCTTTCTTGCTTGACCAGTTGCATACAAGTATTGGAAACTGTAGCAGGAGTTGAAGCAGAAATCCTGTGTGATAACCACTGATCCACATATAAGCAGAATGAGAAAGGGGCTGTACTAGCACAGTGTATTATTGTCTAATCTTGCATTCAAAGGCATTGAGTCGGAACAGTTACTCACACATTTAAAGTTTAGAATTATGAGTGTTAAGAAGAAATTTGGGTGGAAAGTGGTCCATTGACCTTCCCTCCTTTGTATTTAAATGAATTGTCATTCATGAGCACAGTTAATCATTATTCCCTGTGATTTTACAGAGACTAGGTCCTAGGAATTATTTTACTATCATGGGGAAGACTTTGTGGCTGTCTTCCAATAATGAAGACACTTTTCCAAGTATCAACCTTTGTACTTTCTAAAGAAAGGGAGTGAAAATTGACAAATATCCAGTGTGTTTCTCCTATTTCTCCTCTTATCTTATGTCAATGACCAAGTATTGCATGATTATCACTTTGAGAGCAGGCTGATTTAAAACCTTCATCTAGCAGGATAAGATCTAATAGAAAGCAAAGGGAACTCTTTCCAATTAGCAAAAATGCTTTGTTGTAAATTTATTTAGGAACAGGTTGCATGCTGAAATGGGTTATATTCACATTTTCACATGTTGGGTGGGGGGAGGGGGAGGTGATGGGATTTGCCAAATCAACAATGTTTGTGTGAAGAAAAAGTTGATAAGGCACAAGAAGGGAGGCTCATCTTCACCCCATGTTCATAGGAACAAGATGCCACATGTGCGGAATCTATGAGCAGTAACCACATCTCAGGAGGTGATGAGAATGTTAACCCATTGAGGACGAGTCCCGAGTATACTCGGGCAGGGGTGTAAGGGAAATGCGTGTTGTAGCAAAATCAGCCTGTCCTCAACGGGTTAATGGAGTGTTTTGGAGAGCCAACCCTTGGATGCGCACAGTAGCAGGAGACCAGGTGTGAAATGAACAGTAGCTTGATTGTGGCTGATGACAGTCTTGTGACTGCATTTCTGATGTTGTATGTGATCTATAAATGTAGCACATCTCTCACAGTTCGCTACCACTACATCTTTCAGCACCACTGGCACCTGTATCTCATTCAAATGCGCAACAAGTGTCATATCCCACTTTAGCTGGTCCACCCTGAATGTTGCGAGGAAAGCCAAAGGTAATGCACTTCCTGGGTTAAAGAAACATAGCATCGGATCCCACTAATATTTTGACAGATATTGGAGGTGTCAGCTGCATTTGTGCATGTATGTGTGCTGAAAATTGGGTTTTATACCCTCCCCCTTTTTTCTTTACACACACCATCTTCTGTCCACAACATGAGGGTACACACATGTCATTTAAACTCCACATTTTACTGTTCATATTCTGAACTCAGTGCATCTTTTTCATCATTTGTCTATTCCTTGTTGACTTTAATCCCTCTCTTTCTCATTTTCACACCCATCTTCTTTGTGTTCCAGTTTTCGATCTGCTCTTTGTTTGAGCTAATGTTGCTCTTCTAATTTCTCCCTGTTCTTCATATTTTCTGTCAAGTGAAGTTGCTATGAAGGTTTTAATGACAGATGATGAAATCACATTTGATTGTGATGTGCCCAGCAATTATAGATTGAATGTAAATATATAGAAAGGGTCTGTAGATCCACCCAACTCAATTTAATTTCCCCAACGAAATTAAGGGGGGGGGGATGGGGGTGAAGCCTCGTCAGCAAGGTGAATGTAATGGCTTGGGAAAGGAAGAAAGAGAAAACGTCACCATTGTCTGATGCTGAAAATATCTAGTATGATGTTGGACATTCCAAAGGTATTTCATCAAAGTTTGAATGAATGGGGGCTTATTTTGCGAATGGTGTCATGAGCTGTTTGCCATGGCAAAATAATTGCAAACATTATAACTTATCGTGAGTCATCGGCAAGCAGCAGATCGGCAAACAACTTTGGCCTCGTTGGAAAGATTGATTGACCGTTCATGCACTGGCATTAGCTGAGGAAGGTTTCGGGGATATTAAAAATAACACTTTTTCAATGGATAAATGTAGGTCAATAACAAAGTTCAATTCAGGGCCTTGTTGGTGTTGGAAATTGAGTTCTGCCCCGTCATTTGGTCAACATGCCCCTCAATGAGCTCTTATTTATTTCGAGTCATCAATGACAAAGAAGAAAGTCTGACCAGCAAGACTAGTGCTTAGATTGTCACTCTTTCTGTGCAGCAAGAGTCTAGGGGAGGGCTCCTTTTTTCTACTTCTTCTTCTTTTTTCAGAAGAGAAAATCAGTTTCTCAGGGATTTCTTCCCTCCTGAGTGACAGGAACAGACCTGTAAGTAGGAATTACTCCGTAAATGAGAGAAGGGCATTAACCCTCCTACTCCCGCTGATAATTGCAATGTGGAAAAACCCGAAACTGGAAGAGTTAAGCAGTGCCGAGATGATTGTGGCAAATCGAGAGTGAGCCCATAGACTAACCTAGAACTGGAGGGGAAAAAATACCATCAGAGGGCTATAAACCATCTGTGAAAGGTGACCTCAGTCATAAACTACCAGCCATTAATCCCATCAAACTACTAACAATTTATTCAAGCCCTTAAGAAAAAATGGAATGAAAAAAAAAAAAAAACCCTCAAGAATAACGAACCCGTTATTTCTTGTAGTTGTGTTAAAAGACTCACTGCAATCACAGCATATACCCACTCACCCTACCCAATTTGTTCACAGGAAACACGCTCTTTTCCCCTTCCCCTCTCCTCCTATTTGCTACCTCTCCCCCCTCCCCCCCCCCCCATCCTCTAATGAGCCTTTAGGCTGAGCCATGTTAATTATTAGGGCTAGTTGGCAAAGGTTGATACAGTTTACTAAGACGATTACATCTGTTCCATGAATTGCCCTGTTAGAATACATCATGCTGTGTAGTTACTTTGTACTTTATTGAAATGATTTAGGTATCTCAACCCTCTTTGAACAAAACTACTTTGGTTGCCATGGGAACAACGTAGTTTCAACATCATGGGAATGGGAAGGAAGTGTATTATCAATGTCTGGAAGCTCCTTTCCTTACTCGACCGACAAAGTGGCCTGGCTTTCTGAGTGAAGTAGTGAACTGCTTGAAAAGCCAGATGGGGCAATGGCACACATCATCATTGTTGGACAAACAAATTGAGTTCCACTGTAGTCCTCTGCCATTGCCATGGAAATAAAGATGTCTTCCTGTAAAAATCTCATGTTGGTACACATGCAATCTGCATCTCTCCATCTGTACTGTTTTGTGATCAAAGGAGAGTGATTGCAAAGCCCCTGGGATACGATCATTCCCAGGGTGGTGCAACAAAGCCATGTGGTACCACATCTTTGCATCTCATCATCTTTCCCGTAAGTCCTGCTCGGTAACATGTGCTGGCTGCCGTGCGAGTTTGCACAAAGTTCAAACATTGGTCAAGTATTTTCCATTCCGTTTTGGTCCTGCCGGGTGGATGTTTCAAACAAGTTTGCCACGTGTGAAATACACGGGTAGGAGCGGTGAGGTAGATTTGTATGGAATGAACAAGTGTGGTTTTGCATCGTCACTGCACGTCGGCATGGTGACGGGATGCCTCCATGGCGTCCTGAAATATTAACTTACATGAATTATGTTGAGAATGTTTCTATGATGATCGCCAGCAGCATTATACAGCAGAGAAGAAAACATGAGAAGTGAGAGCTTGCAGAGTCGATCAGTCTCGTAGTTCTAGTGTTATACATAGTGTATGCCCTGTCATGTTAGTGCATGTTTTATGCATCAGTCTCCCTGACATAATTGTACAGTTGAAAATGTTTGAACAAAGTATACAGGTAAACTGTGTATTGATTGTGATTGCACTCACATCCACGCACTCTAGCAGTGTAGCCTACCACTGTTTTCTATACCAATGTCATCCATTTCATTTCCCCCAAATTTGATTTACTTACATGGGGAGTAGAAGAGTGAACATAAATAGAATTATAGTATGCAGCTGATGAAACTCATTGGTGCATGCTCCAAGCTGAAACTTCACAGAGCAATTCCTGAACATTTTGGATGAGGTAGGGAATGGGCAGGCTAGAGCTCTTTGCTCATATTGACTATTCGTGGGATTCACACTGACTCAAGTTAGCATGATACAAATCGTGAAATTTACATCACAATCCAAATCTGGAGGTTTTTGCCTGTGTAGATGATAAAACTCGTAAACAGTGCCATCAGCATCGCAATTCAAATTCCAAGAAATCTTGCAATTATTTTGGAATGATCATAGTAATTTGAGAAATAGCACAATAATTTGCCATGGTGAGCGTTTGAACACTGGAGCATCGGAAAATTTCGCGATTTTTTTGTCCCGTCATTCAAAAATGCATATAAGGACAGTGCACAAATACAAGGGCAAAGGTTACCATTCTGGTAGATTTCGGGCATGCGCAGTTTGGTCAACAAATTATTGCGCATAGCAATTAGTGGGATACATGTAGGCCTACGATTTGTATTTGTGTTCGTCAAATGGGTGCAAAATATTTCAGTACCGATGGTATTTGGAACGTGATCGTTAACCCGCCGTTATGCCCGTGTAAATGCAACTAATAGTTATTGTGTGTGAAAGTGGCAGAGTGATAGGGGAGGGGGACGGGACTGCACCCCTTTACTTCCCAACGCTCAGGGTCAGGTCTTGGCCATTTTCTCTCTCTTTTTAAACAACATGACTGCCAGAATTACTACATCTGGCTGGCTGGTTGCCTGGTCACACACCAGTTTCCTCTGTCCAAAATCTGTCTGTGCTGCCCCCTGCTGACCAAGAGAAGGACCTGTGCCGTAGCCAGAAAAAGAAATACCCACTGTTTTTGTTGTTGTTCCTTGGATACATCCAGCAGATTGCAGCCACGTTTTGGATTAGTTTTGTTTGTGCCCCACTTATTTCTGTGGTTCAATCACTGCATTAATGACTAAAAGTAGCAATGCCTCTGTGCTCCAGTGGCGTGATCCAGTTTTACTTAGGCTCAAGCGACTGGAGTGAAGCAGCTATTCTGATTATAACCCACAAAAAAAGAGGAAAAGTATGCCTGACGCTTGTAGCAGGAAATCTGAGGGTTTGAATGAATGAATGAAACTGATAATAGATGAGTTTTGTTCTTTTTTTTTTTGCTGGGCGTACAACCATATTATAACCTTGACAGCTTGCGCCCCAAAGAGGCTTAGCCTTCAATTACAAACCCCTCACAATATTACAGGGATTAAAATAGGTGATATGATTTCATAGGTCCATTCATTGCATTTTCTCCCTCTTGTATTCAAAGCAATACTGCTCAAATATTTATGAATGGAATTAATCCCTTTGCCATATGCTGGTATAGAAATTTGATAAAAAGGCAAAATGAGGATAGTCTGTTGAAGGAAAACACAATTTGGGTCAGGTTTATATCATGAGGCTCTTTGTATTTGTGCCAAGCATGCCCAGGGGTTTTGTCTGTTTGATACCCATTCAGACACCAATATAAATGGCAGATTTTCCTCAAGGGAATGATTGTGGGGGGACAGAAAGAAATCTAATCATCATGCTTCAGGTTGTAAATATGGCATTGCCCTGCTGGTCTGTTCGTGAATAAGTCCTGTGATAAATGAACTCGTTGGGCCTGGTCCTCCTGGGGTATCAGGGGACCAATATTGTGACAGATTATGGCTAGACTGTCCTTCTAGGTATCCCAGAACTCAATGGCTGCAAGATGTTAGTTACTCGTGCAGAGGCATTTACACTTTTTCTTATGAAAAGATTTTGCACTCAAAGATAATCAATTTTTATTTGTTGTCAAAACGTAAATCTGCAGCAGGAGATTGCATGTTATCAACAGTCCCATGCTATTCACTTTCGTGTAGTAGTAGAAGTAATGATGGTGATGAGTGTTTGCAATGGTCTCACTAATGATGAGGCTGAATGATGAGGGGGTACCGATGGAGAAGAACATATCTCAAAGAGAGAAGAGCAGTGAAAAGGAAGTGACAAGTCAATTGGCTCTGGAGGAAAATCAGACTAAATCAAAATAAATAGATTGTTGACCTTCCAATGGATAATTCACATGTCATTATTTTCTTTAAAAGCAATTGCTAACAGATTGGCAAGGCAAATGTGAAGAGGCAGCACAGAGTGGGGACTTTTATGGAGATGAAAGTGATCGTGGTAGCTCAAAGCACAAAGAACTTCCAAGCATTCCGCAAGGTCTTTTCGTGATGTCCTGTGTGCCTCACCTGTAATGCCACATGAAGAAGTTGTGGATAGTTTTTCATAGTTCATCGCAACCTGTGCGAATGGAATGAAAAGTGTGTGTTGAATTTAAGTAGGTAAATGATCAGACTTGAGAGCTCACCACCCCCCCCCCCCCCAAAAAAAAAAAAAAATATCATTGCCAAATATAGTATGAGGTTGTGAGATAGATGATGTCGCTAGAGACGTTCTGGCTCCTGACCCTGTCAGTTGCTGAGAGCTGTGTTTGTCTGAACGCTTCCTTCCAGTGGCACAAGGGAACCCTGCATGGAGGTCAGTCCAGTTTCCTGCCCGTCTGCCCGCACCCCGTTTACATGGGGCAAGAATCAGTTTCTTGAACTACGTCTGAAGCCATTTTAAAATAGTCTTGTGCTCAGTATGATAATTATAAACTAGTATGTTGTGCCTGAATTTCCAATGGCCATAATTTTGAGCCTTGTGTTCCTAGTGCCAGTTAACATCATTTATGGCTCAGAATAAATGCAGAGCAGTGCAAGTAGGGGATGTGTAGGATCACACCATAAGAAGAAATATTAATGTCTTAACATATATATTGTGAATGCTGCACACAGGTAGATTTTGTTCAGGTAATGGAACGTGACTGCTTCATGCAGTTTCTCAGGGGTAAATTACAACAGTGAGAAAGGTGGATTCTTCAATGCACATGAAGGTAGTGTAAAAAAAAAAAAATCCAACAGTGACCTATTTTTTGCTGTGACTCTCTAAAAATGGATTAAAGTGGCTCAAATATCGGGCTGCTGGATGGAGTACCCGTCTTCCTCTCTCTCTCTGCCTAACTCTATAGATGGTAGGGCAGCAGCAGTGGAAAACTCTTATAAATTTGAAGTTGATGGTCAGAGCAAAGGTGGAATGGCTTCCAAAGCCTGACCTAAACTCATACATCAATCCTGTCCCCCTGAACACCCAAAGTTATTGTGAGCAATTTCTGGCGGGCGATTTTTATGGAGTTAATGGCCGTGTAATGACTGCCTGATGATCAAGTTACAGCCGAGTTTTGGGCACATTCATTTTCTCCCGATCCATCATGTATACAGGAGCAATGAGCCTCACTGGAGTAATAGAAGTTGAGCCTCACTTTATTATTTCCCACAAAGGTTTTTTTTTTCTAAATATAATTTACTCTTTATATCCCCACCCTTCACAGTATGATGATTGTATTAGCACGAAATAGAGATTTGTGTTCCTTTTTTTTTTAAATTTATGACAGTCAAGTTAAAATTGTGATAGATAGTTTCCATATGTTGAACAGGTAATCAAGAAGAAGCCAAGGTTCTTGTAGATTTTACACAAAAATTCTTGATATACAATTTTAGTTGTGATAATTGTCTAATGTCACACACACACACACACACACACACACATACACACACACACACAGGCGCACACACACAATATCTGCTGCCAAATTATTTCTAAAGGTTAATCCAGGTGTGATCAAATTGATTTCTGATAACATTTTTTTTTACTGTGTGATTGATGCTTGTAATCCTCTTAGGAATGTACCTGCTTGATGACTAAATGTTATTTTTCTCTTTTTCATCATAGCTCTTTTATTTGTGTCTGTGCACGGGGGTGGGCTGCTGGACTGGAGTGGAGTAATATTGAAGAGAACAGTATAGATGAATAGACCCTGTGGTTTTCAAGGCAATCCCCACTGGAGCATATAAATGGAAGCTCACCTACGCCAGTGGTGATTAAGAAGAGTTTTGGTCCTAGTATTTGACTTATAAACTGGGATAAGATATGATAAAGAAGCTTGTGGTTTAGTGTGTAAGGTAGAATATGGAATGAATCTAGCACCTTACATCTTGGTCTACAGTTGTCATTCATTGACCGATGACTCACCCATAGGAATGATGGTGCCCAGTCAGGCCATCAATAGGGTCTGTGTTTATGTTTACAGTCTGCCAGGCGTTTTTTTCTTTAACTTCTTTTTTCTTCCCTGATGCTGTGACGGAGCAACAAAGTGCTGAAATTCAAAGACGGCTCGAAATAACTCTCTTCCGCATTGGGGAGGGAGAGAGCCATGGTGGGCCAATAAAAGAGGGTGATAAGGAAGGAAGAGGAAAAAGTAAATAAATCAGAATCCTCCAGAGAGATTTTGTATTTTTTTTTTTAGGGGGGGGGGTTGGATGGGGGGTATTGTTCCTGTTGCATCGCAATGGCTCCGAAAAGTTACTCGAACTACGCGCTCTTTACCCTCACAACCACCAATTGTATGAATCTCATTTGCCCTTTTGCCCATTAAAGTCACATGCATGTTTGCCAAAAGCTTGTTAGCTTGCATCAGTCCTTCACTTATTATTGTAATTTTTTTTTTTGGGGGGGGGGGTGGGGGGGGGGGAGGGGGGATGGAGAAGGAGGAGGAGTGTAAGTGATATGGGCCCCAAACAAAGAGTCCAATCAGGCTTACTGCTACAGTCATACTCTGCTTCTCTTTTATACACAATCTCCCACTGCCACAAAGAAAGTAGGATTGTTCAACAGGGGACCCAACAGTCCTTACTCCCCCCCCCCCCCCCCCCTTAGAGATTCTGAAACGCAGAGTCGGCGGTGGAAAGAACGCTATTAGACCTCAAATTACATCTTTATTAGAAAGTTATTTTTTTCTCCTCTTAGAGTGCTTTCTAAAGTGGCATAGATTGAAATTACAAACTGGGAGGAAACATAAGATGTGACACACTGACCAGGCATGCAGGGTTTCCCAGATGCGTCTGTCTAGACGCTGGAATCTTGAAAGAGAAATTAGAGGAAAGAAGAAAAAGCAGAGAAAAATTGTGCTCAGTGAAAGGTTTAAACTTTTAGGGAGGAATTATACCATTTTGAGGATACTAGCGATACCTGTTTAGTGATGAAGTTCAAAATACAAACCATTTTAACCTGTTGAGGATGAGTCCTGAGTATACTCGGGCAGGTGTCTATGGGAAATGCGTGTTGTAGCGAAATCAGTCCATCCTCAATGGGTTAAACTGTTTGGTGGTCTCACTGATATCTTGATTCGAAGAAACATGACATAAACGTAGATCTGAGCACATCAAAGAAGCATTTAAATGGGATTTTGTTGTACATGTCCTGGTATTTAGTAATAGTATACTCAATGTGTAGGATGGATGGATTACTCATGCTCCACAAGATTTTTAAAATCCTATATACAAAACCCACTAGGGTCCCATGAGTGATAGGTTAGGTGTGATGCTACATTGCATACCTACTTCTTCCCTTGGAATTCCAAAATGGCTGCCTTGTTACATGCTGGCATCCCATCTGGGTGGAAGGTGTCAGCACTTCATGTATGGTTCAAGTCTCATCCTATGCATTTACATGAATCAGAGTGCACCTGTAGCCAACAAGTACCTGGCCCATTCTGGTAGCTAGTGTGACCAGAGGATGTGCCCAGTTTGAATTTCATTTCAACCGTCATCCAGTCAGGAATATGATTGTACAGGGCATCCCTTCTAGTATCAAAATTAAAGTCTGTGGGAGTCCTGATTTGTGGTTACAAATACAATCACAATATCTGATTATCTGAATATCAAGCATCAGGTGCCTCATAGTAAATGGAACAGTTCAAGGCTTATTTTGCTCCATGACTGAATACCAAGCCCAGGTTCCACACTGATGCAGCACCCCACACCAGTTCCCAGTCTTCCATGAGCCCCCCCCCCCCCTCCATTCTCCTCTCCCAACCAACCCCACCCAAATCCCTCCCTGTCCCCACCCATGCCATTCACTTGGCTTTAATTACTGCAGTCATAACATGCCCCCATGTTGAACCCATGACACAGGTCTTAACATAAGGTCTGGAGTCTCCACCAGCCAGCCACCAACTGGCACAGTGCCCTTGCCTCTCTTTAGGATCTCCTCCTCCTCCTCCTCTCTTTGACCCCTTGCTGCATCCATATCATCCTCCTCGCACTCATCCTCTCTTGAAGGAGCAAGAGGGGGCAGAAATGTGGCGATATGGCTAGGTAGTGACACCATTACAATGATCGGAATTTCTGGCACGCACTCTATGTGCTCCTCTAGCTTCTTCAGCTTCGCCAGCATCTGGTGTGACGACGACGACGACGTTTGGCGCAATTCCTGCGGTCAGGGGCCTCCGAGCCTCGGGCCATCGGTGCGTCTTATCTAATGAATGGGCAGTTTGAAGTAACTAGGAGCTCTTTTTATGCCTCCGCCACGAAGTGGTGCCGGAGGCATTATGTTTTCGGGTTGTCCGTCCGTCCGTCCGTCTTTCCGTCCGTCCGTCCGTCCTTCCGTCCGTCCGTCCGTCCTTCCGTCCGTCCGTCCGTCCTTCCGTCCGTCCGTAATGAATTTTGTGGACAGGGTAACTACCAAAACCTTTTGAGGTATCCTAATGAAACTTGGCATGTATGTGTATTAGGGGGTGAAGTTGTGCCTATCAACTTTTGGGTGCACATGCTCAAGGTCAAAGGTCAAAAGGTCAAGGTCAAATGCTTAAAATTTTACTATTTCCCCCATATCTATGCAATGCCTGAAGATATTTTCTTGAAACTTAGTGTATACATGTACTACCCAATTAAGATTCTCTGGTGAAAGTTTGGGGTCATGAGGTCAAAAGGTCAGAGGTCAAAAGGTCAAGCAAAATGTTAAAATTTCACTTTTTTCTCTGTATCTTGGAAATTGTTCAAGGTATCTTCATGGAACATAGTATATATGCATCTACTGACTGGCAGTGGTTATCTAGGGAATTTAGGGTTCATGGGGTCAAAGGTCAGGGGTCAAAGGTCAAGGGCAATACTTCAAAATTTTACTATTTTCCTTATATTTATGCAATGCCAGCAGGATTTTTTTTTTTAACTCAATGTATGCATGTATAACCCAATAGAGATTCTCTGGGATTTTTTTTTTTGCCAAGAACGTCAAAGGTCAAAAGGTCAAAGATCAAGTGAAAGTGCTGAACTTACTTCTTTCTCCATATCTCGGAAGTGGCTCAAGTTATCTTGAAACCTAGTACATGCTGAATTTATGTATGTTCTGCCTGACAGTGATTCTCTTATAAATCAAAGGCCAGATGAAAATGATAACAATTTACTGTTCAATACAGAAATTGCGCTTTTTCTCCATACCTTGAAAATTACTCAGTGCATAAACTTATGAAATGGTCAATGTAAAGTTAAAGTTCTTAAATCCCCAAATACATGCTCTCCTATTCATCCAATTAAACATAGGTCAAGGAAGGTAAACATTCAATACATTTGTGACAATCATGTCATTTTAATATTTTGCCAATTTTGTGAAAATGTAATCACACATTGTCCACATGTACTATAGACCTATTAGGAGAATCATGCATTATGGCGGAGGCATACCAGTCGCCATAGCGACATTTCTAGTTATATTAATAAATGCCCACCCCAAGATGCAGGGACTTCCAAGTCATAGAGTAAAAGAAAGCAGACTCGGACACGCTTCCACCTGAGTAACAGACAGAGAGACTAGGTGTTTTTCTCTCTGTTTTCTTCGCAATCCTGGCCATCTTCCAAATTGTCACATATGATAACATATGTTGTAACCATCAGTGATTAACCTTGTTATTTAGTCTTTTTTTTCTCACATGAAGATGTACCCATGAATACATTACATTTCACTTGCACGTAATATTTTTCATAGATATCTTCATATATATTTTTATGATCTGCACATTTTTCTTGAGTATTTGTTTCTTCAGCAGTATCCCAATCAGGTCTGTGCATTCGTCTGTGGTGGTTGTGTTTTGATTAGTTTGCTTTGTTGTAATCGCCTATGTTTTCTTTCTGTCCTTGCGTGTTGGCATGTAGTCCGTGGAGGGATGTCATTTATTTTCCTTGTTGATTTGAGATGTGTCATCGCAGAAGTTTTCCCTTATTCTGTCATGATTAATTCACATCCCAATCATCCCTCAGATAAAAAGAACATTTGCAGTGATACATAACTCTTGCATGACAGATGATTTCCATTGTTACCTCCACTTCCTGTTTATATAAATCTGTCCAAAGTATTCACAGAATATTCAAACAGTTGTTTGGGGGGATTCATGACCATCTTACCAATTAGCTGTGATTGTATTTCCTCATGCTTTTTGCTCTCCTTTGTGATATATGGATCCAATCTGTTTGCAATAGTGCATGGTCATGATTCATACTTAAATGCTGGCCTTGTTTGTAACCTGATAATCAGTAATTTCAAGCATTGTGAACTCACGGATTGTGTTCAGGGAGAAAGAACATAATGTGAACATGTGACAAAGTTTGGCAAGCTTCCTTGCAAACTTACTTTTTATTTTTGATTCAATATTAGATTCTTATTAGTCATCTTCTCCTGAAGTTGTTTAATGGGGATAATTCATGACAAAGGAGTGCATTTCCCATGAGTGAAGTTTGGCAGTTTTTGTGACAAACTGACTTTACATGTTGATTTAATTATTAGATTCTTATTAGTCATCTTCTGAAGTTGTTTAATGGTGATAATTCATGTTTTTATCCAGTAAAATTGGTGTGTTTGATTGGTCAGTTCGGAAGAAGATCTGACAGTAAAGCTCTTCAAAAAGGTACAGATGAGACCCAGATACATTTAAAAAGATCCAATTTAGGTTAATTATCCTTACCTTTGTAGATTTCCTTCATTTTCCTTTCTCTTTCCTGATAAATTGTGACTGAATGTCAGTAGGCATGTTATCTACTTATACAACTTATCCATGACATCAACACTTGTGGCAGCCAACTACTAATAACCCCTTTCTGTAAAGCCCCCCTCCCAAGGTGCAAAGCTTGAGGATCAAACTCTCTGTTTTGAGGGTGAGACCACCCCTCTATTCAGACACAAACTAGTTTGTACCAAAACTAGATAAAGAGATGACGTATAAATAATCATCGTATAGCTGACAGACTGCTCAGACGCATAACCTCAGCCTTTCTGGAAAAAATGTGGTACAGATGGGCAGTTTCCCACTTTGCATGTTGTTATGGTCTTGACATCACCACTAGCTCCAGCCTGGCCTTCTTTTAGCCACCTTTAGCATATGCTTACATAAAGCCGCGCCCCATTATACTGTTCTATGGTCGCCGTACGCTCAGACGCATATGGAATGGTGATTCGTTAACGAGTTCTGGTACGAAACGATGCTCTGACCATTGTTTCATTATATGTCATTTCGTTATAGGCCTGTGTTGTTTCGTTAGTGGTCAGGCATATAAATTCATCGTATAGTTATACCGTTTTGGTATAGTTATACCGTTTTGGTATAGTTATAATGTTTTGGAAATGATTTTTTTTTTTTTTTGCGTCTGAACACCCTGCATGTGACAATTGTTTCAACCAGTGTGTTTGTGATGGCAATGATTTGTGGCTCTTAAACACTGTGACAGAACTCTAAATGTATGAATATAGTATGTAACATCTATCTATCTATCTATCTATCTATCTATCTATCTATCTATCTATCTATCTATCTATCTATCTATCTATCTATCTATCTACCTGTCTGCCTTTCTGTCAGTTTGCTTATGAAAAAATACACACATATTTACATATTATGTCATGTGCTTGTAGGCCTGCAAGTAAATGTATCTACATTTCTCTTCTCCTTTTAACACTTATCATCTTACGATGAATATTATCATTAACCCTAGCTTCTTCTTTCTTCTTTACAGTCAGACACATGCCTTCTGTTTGATAGGGGGTGTAGATTGTGGTGACACAATATCAGCAGTGTGTATTAGGGAGCTCCATGTTTTCCTTCTTGGCTGGGAGCATGGAGCTAGTAGTAGTACATGTACATGTAGCACCATGCTCAGAGGTTAGTGACCAGGCCGACAGTCCTGTCTTTGTTTGGGGATGGAAGGGGGGGGGGGGGGAGGAGGAGGAGAGGGTAATTTTTGGATTTCAGCAGAATGTTGACAGAGCATAATATAACGATTTTAGGTCCTCTGGATATCAGGACAACTGAGCAGTAAAAGGGAATGAATTGACTTCGTAGTAACCCTGAAGGATGTTCAGCTCATTATACACCAGAGATATACAAATGTAACGAAGATAATCTCATTTTCAAGCATATCATTGTTGCGATGCTAGTTACATCTATAGTTTAGCCATTGGCTTCCTTACATGGACTCCATTCTAATCCCTGAGTGTAGACTACAAGTATAAGGGAAGCATTGAAAGTTTGTGAAAGGAAAGTGTAGCCCTAGAGATGATGACATGATAATCTTTGCAAGAATGGGATTTGGGTGCTCTTTTTTGTGCATTTTGCATTTTGTCAGCTATGATATCTACTGCAGATGGTTAATTCTTGTCCATATAGGCAGACTCACTGACCCTTGTCGTATGTGTGGCCCATATTGACCTATGAGGATAACAATGAAACACAAACTCAGCTTATAGTTGATTTCTATTCATCATTGCAATCATTCATGATATATCAATAGGCAAATTATATTGGTTTAAGTGGACAAGCACCACCGAACATCTGATTAAAAAAAAAATGTGATTGTGTCATATATCGTTGGAATGAGAACTTGAATTCTGTTGTTTGTTTTTTTTAAACTTCAGCATTGCTCTGTGCGTTGGAGGTATGCATACATACATGTATGGAAACTAGTGCATTTATTTGGGGTTTGGTAATCGATCACCAGGGTTTGTGTTACGGTCCTTATATAGTCTGAGTGCCATTATCCTGCGCTCCACTTTTCAGAAATCAGATGCCAATCGGAGGGTTTCACACGTTCATTCAAAGGGAAGAAAAAGCCCCGAAACTGGTGGAAATTTGTACAAAATTGTCATGTTCTCAAACTGCAGTTTCAGTTCACTTTTGGAACCATATGCAAGTCTCTTGAGATGAAAAAAAAAGGACAACCAAAAATGACAAAAAGACAGTTGATAGTGCACATTGAGGACTGTGGTCTTGGCAGTGTTTTGGCAGTCTAGAAATCATTAACATAATGCCTAACATAATGTAGCAGCAATTGAAGTGCACATACATTTACAAGAATATCTGACCACTTAAAAAAAACAAAAACCAATCAATCCCAAAGCAACCTTAATTCAAGCAAATGAAAAAAAGGACGATAAAATCTGAGAGTGCTGAACTAAATTTGTGTTTAATTTTTCAAATTTAATTTCTCAGATTTTATGGAATGCCATGTGTTCATTAAAGAAAGAGAAAATCCACATGTTAAACATTTCTTTTTCCCAGGATATCGTGAGATAGACTTCAGTAATGATCATCATGGGTACAGATCTGCTAATCTCTGGAGCCAAAGGGCTCATGAGCTTCTAAAGAGAGATTGTTGGATTAAGTTAATCTTTGAGTATTTGGTCAAAGAATCATGTTTCTGCAAGGAGACATGAAAGATTGAATACAGACTTCCAATTTTCCTTCTGAATGCTAGAATTCATCAAAATTTTAATCTTCATCGGATGTTATTTATTCTGCTGCGTAGCAAACATGATTTTCTCTTGTTCGAAGATCTATCGTGCTGGTTTTGAACAATTCATCCTATGGGTCTCAGTTTTGATTTCATGCAGTAACAGACATGACAGCACATGCTTTGCTCTTTCAGCATCTCAACAGCTTTCTTCACAAAGTCTCGCTTCTCATTTTTTTACCTGTATGCTGAACATACACTGTGTGCATTTACGTTTGATGGGCATCTTGAATATGATGAATTCATACAGCAGAGAGATAAGAAAAAGGAATTGATTTTTAAAAATCAGGGAGGAATGACATGGATATTGTATTTGTCACCCTCACAGCGTCCGGAGTGCTCCGTGCGGGGCCCGACGTGACTTCTCGACCGCATGCCTTTGTGAAGCCAAGGAAGAGAATAGACGTCATTTGGGAGAAGGCTAACCCCTTGTAAATCTGTCCCAAATCCAATGATCTTGTCACCAGCAATTTGCTATAGTATCATCATGGCTCTATAGAAGGGGGAGGGTGGGAGGGGGGGGGGGAGGGGATTCTGGAGGAGATTCTGGAGGAAAAAGACAAGATCGTCCATCTCAAATAGTGTGTTGAGTTGAGGGTCACATAGTCTTTATAGATAATTAGACAGCAAGGACCTACAAATAACTCTCATTGAGTGGGGTGTAAAACACCTTGCGCTCAGCTTACAGATTTCACACCACCAGCTCTTGCAAGATATCCATGCATGTAATGCACAATTTCCGATGAACCGAATGTGATCTTGAGGAGGAAATTTGGGTCATCGGCACTACTTCTATCTGGACACCTGGGCGTGGTGAAATTCTGCCGTCTAAATTGAGGTGTCATGACCAGAAGGTCTTTGTTACTTTCTGAAGAGGAATTGAAATGATTCAGGAATGATCATTTTCATGATTTTCATGATCATCATAAAGATTCATGATGCAAACAATGGGGATGTTTATAAACTGGGGGTGTTTATAAACTTGGTGAATGATTTGTTTCTGTAGTTTCTGTGTTTATGCTTAACCTTCCAAGGACCTCAGCTTGAAAATTCCATATCTCTTGCACGGTATGTTCCTAGTACCTTTGGCTGTGAGTGGGCTCATGTTATTTCATCGGTTTGAGCTGTGTATGAGTCACTCATTCATTTCACATATATGGCCTTCCAATGTCTTTAGAGAAACATAGCTGTAATTTGAGTGCACTTGAGGTCGTGACATCAGTTTGAGTTACAGGACCATTGTGAGTTAAGTGGAGAAAAGAACAATCTTGCAAAGCTAATGAACAGAAAGCATTGTAGTGTCAATATTGAATCACTTACCGTGTTGATAGTGGATAACTTGATTTAAGGGCATCAGTCAGGTGCAAAGACTAAAGGGAGAGACATCTATTAGGGAGTGCAGCTATGTCTCAATGTTATTGAAGCTTTTTGGTAGTAAGAGCCAATAATTGATGCCCATTTTGTGATACTAGAGTTGCATGTTACGATTCGAGACACTCGCAAAAAGTGATTGTTGTACTTAAACAGGGATTCAACCCATTGTTCAAGTTGTCTTTCAGAAAGAAAAAATAGAAATGCAAATAAAAATAAAACCCTCTCTTCCGATGTGGCAGATGACAATGAAAATATGGAACATTCTTCTGCTTGTTTTATCATACTTCATTGAAATTGATGTAAACTAGAACTGATTCACCTTAAATGCTGCCTCTGTCTTTTTTGCTCTCTCAACTCTGACGAGTGTGCACGAGAAGTCAGAAGGTGACTTGCAATAAGGGGGGTAGCCAGTGAGCTGCTATTAGAAGTTAGCTGCCCCAACTTGTTCATCACCAGTAAGTGGACTCCTTGTGGTAGCAGCAGAATGAGGAAAGTTGGGCTTACTTCAATCAGGGAGGTGCTCCCTGCTTCAATACATGGTGGGGAAGTGCAGGGAGATTGCCACCAGCCATTGGAGCTGTGCAATCACCCCCAGCTTTTACCAATTATCAAATCTTATTAGTCAGCTGGCTCATGAAATAGACTCTCTCCCTTACTCCCCCATCCCCCCCCCCCCAACTCTTTCTCTTTTGCTGCCGATCAACCAGGAGCAGTGCAGGGGAGGAAAAGTTTCCTGTTCGGGATCTGGTGTAATTGACAGCGCACAAACAGCGTGTAGATGGAAAAGAAACATGTTTGAATCACTTCTGCACTGTTACAGATGTGTGCTGCCAAATAAAAGGCCCAAATCCAACTAGATCCTTTCCAAGGTGCTGTAAGATGAAACTGAAAAAAAAAAGTTGAAAGAAATTGGGTGCTTTGGTGTATTTAGCTTTTCTGTAGTTTTTGTTTGTTGTTGTTGTTTTTCCAACTTGGATAAAGAGTTTGCTGAGCTGCGAAACTACTTCTTTCAGCAGTATTAATACACATTTGAGCTGAAATTAACACCATGACAGACAGAATAGCTGCTGAAGTTTCTCAGAATGTTACAGTTCACTTCAGCACTCTCTCTCTCATTGTTAAACTGTCGCACAAAAATTCACTGGGAATATCTTGTACAGCAAACATGCAAGAAGATTGTGTGTTAAAGTGATGAACTACTCTGATGTACAGAGAAGTGACTTAGGCTGACAAAAGTTTGTTCTATGACAAACTTTGGAACAAGTACGAGAAGAAGATCAACAACAACAACAACAAAAACGAGATGTCAGCCTGTAGTTGTGTACATGAGGGAATACAGAACAGATGACATGATGGATAGTATGGTGTATAAAGCCATGGAGTCTGAAGCTGTGGGAGCTAACAGAGAAATTGTCCCAAGTACAGGCAGATGGTGGGATGCCCAGTACAGACTTCATACCGGTTGGAATTCTGGTGTAGGATGTCAATCAATTAATTCCCCAGCTGATAGCTTTTGCAGGAGCCCCCCTTCCGATATATATTTTCGAAGTGCGGCAATTCTTAGTGCATTGCGAGGCGTAATGTGCGTGCTGCAATGCAAGATCCGTGGCTGCATCCCACGCAGTTTTACAAGTTCTTTATTTGTAGTCCCAGCATTTGGTCTGGTCTAAATCTGCTATCTCGTACAAGTTGCTATGGAGAAACATTTCACATGTTGCTCTTTTTTTTTTCAAAATTGAATATATAATGTATATCTGACTATCAGAAATATGATAATGGCTGAATTTGATGCTAAAGATATTTTAGGTTATGGTGATACCAAATTTCGACTCAAGGGTAGCTTGATCCTGTTTCAGCTAGAGCTTGATTGTGAGAGCCTAACATTCTTACAAAATAATGAGAGATAGAGGGAGTAAATGAGAAGCCAAAAATTATTGCTTTTTAACCTGAATAACATTGAATTGGATATTTCGTGTTTGTGGGATTCTGTAGAGCACAGAACTGCATTGATTGTGTGATATTTATTTGAATATAAGTGTAAAATACATATTATCAAGGTTTAATGGATATGTAGACACGCATATATTAGAAAAAGAAAAAAAGTAATATTATTTTTTGTTAAGACAGTGGATTTTTCTGCTTTAATTTAGTATTTGACTTTTCTCAGCAGACTTAATTTCTGATTTTATATGAGGTTGTTGCTAGGATAAACAATGGAAACAAGAGATAGAGTTTATACATTGCCCTCCACTGTATATTCTGGTACCATATACAGCTTCATCCATCGAGATAGATTTTATGTTGATGTGAATGTAACCAGCTCATTGAATGTCTTTCCCCAGTTGATGCAACATTTGATACACATGTTTAGGTGTAATATACATGATCCATCATGGGTCTACTTCAAAGGAAGGATTTAGACTGCAATTTGTGTGTCTGTCTGTGCATAGCAAGGCAGATAAGATGTCAATGCGGCCTCCTCGAGAGGTGTAATTTGTGACAAGGTCTCAATTATCCAGATGTGGCATCCGCCGAAGCCATCTTGGCGGCTGCCAGAGCTGGGGCTGCAACGTCTGGCCAATTAAAGTGACAGGCGTGAACTTTGATGAACCCACCTACATAAACAATTACACTCATTCTCGCATCATGGCACATGGTTGATACGCTTTAGTGCTGTAGGCATGAAGTCATTTTTCTTCTTTAATGAATTCATTTCTATTGCCCCTACAGGGTCTTAATAACAATATCCTGTTTATCATTCATCATATGGTGTGTGTACTGAAAGCTAAGCTTTCTGATTTGTGCGTAGGTATCAATACAAGTGAACTGTTAATCATAAATGATGTACCGGCACAATTGATATTTTGATATGTCCACAATGGCCATAATTTTCATTACTGTGAGTTTCATTCATGTATTGAAAGCCACATCAGGAATTCGAACATTCATGCTCTTGATGAAATGTTTGTGTGAAATTCTCTTTGATGGAAAGTATTTCCTAAATCCTTGTGAATTCTTCCATGGAAAGCTGGAGCATTATGGCAGTAAACCAGTTACTAAATTCTGTTTCATATGTAAAGAATCATGACTCTTTGTTGATGGCAGTGCTGGCACTGTGCAGGAGAAAGGTTGAATGATGGATAGCAATGCACTTGTCATGGCACATGCAACTTTCACAGCATGTAATTTGGCACCTCCTGAGGTCATGCTGACGATGACTACACTTTTGTATATCACCAACATGAGGAGCTATATGTGGGACTACATCACCCCTGCATTCCTGCAAGTTAAATTGTGTACAGCAGCTGGTAGGCTCTCAGCAGGATAGGTCTGTGACAGTGGTGCTGCCTTTTGCCACTGCTGAGTATATAAACTTCAACATTGCTGGCTCAGAGGAACTTATTAAATTTCTCATGTGAATGGGGGGAAGATTGCAAATCACATTTCCCCTGTGCAACTGGGCCGGGTCCATGTCATGAGTAATGAACACAGAGTGTGCAGGTATGGCACAAAATGTTATATGCATTATTGTCAATAAATGTTGCCATTGCATAGAGATAGAATGCAGATGTGTGTGTGAGAAAGAGAGAACAGTGTTAAGTATTACTTTCACTTTGAAGATATTCTGCTTTCGTATTCAGTCACACCACTTTCTTGTGTGTCTCTAGCCTCTTCTTTCCCATTCTCTTGTCTTTTGACAAGTAAAATGCAGAGTTTCCAGAGCACTGCCATGCTAAAAGGACAACTTTACCTATATCATAGGGTTATCTAGAAGAAATAGGATGAACTTGACATTGTTTGTAATTTCACAATCAATTTGGCATTTCTAAGGTGCCTCAAATTTAAGCAAGAGTATTTGATAGAGTGTGCGTAAAACTCATCAACATTAAGAGCAAAAGCATTTAAGCCTTATTGACTGCATTGTGGCTTCCTGCTGTGCACATTTGTGCTATTCCAGAATGAAAATTGTCCAGTGTTATGTATCATCCATTGCTTTTGTCCTATCACATATGTGATTTAAGAAAGTGTGATGTCCTTCTTATTCCACTGATGGCAGCCCAGCATAATCACAGGATGTGTTCAGATGCATGACTATCTTCATAAGATTGTGAAGAACTTTGGCTTGATCGATGGCCACTTGTAAAGCATGTTATAATGCATCCAGATGTGAAATAGAGACATTTTCTCACTCATGCCAGCAGTTCTGACTCATTGATTTTCTGGTGTAAGAAATGAAGTCGAGCGTCCAAATCTGTCCAAGATTACTGGCATCTAGGTAACTCGAACTCAACCCTTTCTTCTAGAGATGTTGTATCGGTGATGCCCTTTAAATACCTCGCAGATCGGACAAGCAAGCAAATCGTGCTACCACTGGTTTCTGCGTGACGTATGATTTAGGAGGCAAACAAAATAAACTTTGGGGGTCCCTTTGAATTCTGTCGGCCGTCGGGAGGAATGTGGCAGGATTTTAGCCCCACCGGTCTGACCCAGAAAGGCAGTAGTCATGTCACCACCGCAGATTTCGGAGCGCATCATCCGTGGCGGTGTTATCAGAGGGATGGTGGAGGGAGTTAGGAAGGTGGAAGGGAGGGAGACTGAGCAATTCCTTGGATTGTTCATTCAGCAGGTCTCATAAGACTTGCTATGAATCTTGACGGTGCCCTGAGATGCCGTACATAAATCACTACTGCGGTGTCGGCAGTAATTCATGTGCTATAGATGAATGAACGGAATGTTGGCTAGATGATGTCGTCGTGTATTTATTCACTCATACATATGTCTTACGGTCTCAGAGATGATATATGTTGTATTATTTTTAAAAAAATGCATTCTTCAACTTTGTTGAGTTTTAGAATACCCCATTTAAAGTATGCATTAAAAAAATATTTAACTTCAGCAACATTTTCTTTAACAACTTTGTTTGATTAATGATGCATAGAATTCAAGTTGCAAATGACATTTGAATTCACTGTGATACGAGGTGTAGTGTGTATGAAATCTCATTGAGATGCTCTCATGGTAGAAAGGACCAATATCAACTTGATTTAATGTGCCTTTGTCTCTTCTCTCTTCCCTCTTGTCTTCTTATCACTTGCAGGGAAGATATATGTCGGTCTGGCCCCGAATGTGACACTTTAGGTAAGATCTCGAGCTACTCATCCCTTTAAGAGAGAGAGGAAGGAGTGAATGAATGTGGAATATCTGGATGAGGATGGTTTTGAAAATGAGGAGGCCATTTTTTTTTCCATATATGCAACATGTGTGGAATCAATGCCTTTCTGACTCAGTAATATCAGTTTGATACTGTGTGTTGTGTAACTCATGCTCATAGCATGAGGCATGGGTGTGAAGCAAGTGGAATAATCAGGAGTGGTGTATGTACTGCGATTAGCCTATCTTGTATTCTTTTCAGTCATTAGAAAGGCGCCATGTGGCAGGCCTGTTATCTACAGTAGATGTAAACTTGTTCCATCCTTGATCTCTACTTAGGGGTGGGGGGGGGGGGGGGAAGAAGGTGTCAAAAAGCACTTTGCTCTTTAGACCAGGGGCCCGTTGCATGAAAGATACTATTATTGTAACTTTGCCATCCAATGGTAACTTCCATGGAATTCTTGATTTTGATTGGCTGTTGAGTATTGTTACTATGGTAGTTACCATTGGATGGCAAAGTTACCACAATAATAACTTTTATGCAACGGGGCCCTGGTTGTTAAGGGGAGAACGGGAAATGAGATCAAAGCATAATAATCATGTCCTTGAGTTTGAAATGGAGGCTACATTTGCTTGTGTATGCATTTACATTTCTTTTCTTTAGTAAAGTGGTTTAGAAGACTCTAAGGATGCAATGTACTACAGCTGAGAAGAGCCATAGTTTGACTTTGTCATGAAGTAAATAAAGTTTCTTTAAAGCTTCAATTTTATTTTAAACCCAACCATCAGAATATTTTTGGCAAAGTTCCACTTGTGCCGTATAATTGTGCAAAAGGGAACCAAAATGCATAAAGAGTGATTGTTTAAGCATTTGACAACAAAATGATGATTAAAACAGATACTTTGAGAATCCTATTCCAGTATACTTTTAGTTGTGTGTTCTGCACATCACATGCAGGTCTGTTTTTAGTACAAGTCTATGAAAAAAGTTGATTTTGCACAACTTTTTTTTTTGTAATGCAGAGATTTATTTTAGGCATTCCCTATTCTAGGAACTACCTCTGGAATAAGTTCTGTTTATGGGTTAGACTTTTTACACTAATAACTTTAATGCATCGATTTTCTTCAGATTCTCTGTGTTCACTCTTTTAATAGGATATCATGATGTAGAAATGTATGGTAAGAGTGATGAGGCCATACATGACATGATTATAACTAGATATGCACTACCGATGATATCTCATCAGTGGAGAGTGCTGAATGTCAGAACAAGGTCATGATTAGTAAGAAGACCAGGAGTTATGTTGTGTACATTTAACCATCGATGTCCCGTGGGCATCGCATTAGCCCGCCTCGGCTTGTTGATTAAAGGGTGTGTACAGTTCTGGTTGAGGTGAGGATTTAGCTTTTAACGTTTTGCGAGATATTCAGAAACTACTCTATGAGATGTGAAAGGGCATGCAATTCTAAGGGGTATCAAAAGTTTATTTGATGAGAATCGGTTTTGAAATGGCTGAGATATCCGAAAACAAGGTGAAACAAAGAGATCCTAATAAAAGACGTGGCTTGTCGCCTTTTAGTATTATCACTTTTTTTTTTGATATCTCAGCCATTTGAAGACCAATTATACGGTAGACATTGAATCCTTGCTCTTTCATATATCATAAGAGGTTTCTCATTATCTCACTTAGGAATGTTATAAACCTGAATCCTCACCTTAACCAGTACTGTACAGTCCCTTTAATAGCGATAAAGTTTTGGATGCTGTGCTGGAATGATAGGTCGCAAGCTGTCGCACATCTTCACACACGGCTGTCATCGGGGAAGGCGTGTCACGGCTCCGCGGGCCACTACTCACCAGCTTACGCTTCATGTATGACAAGTCTGAAGCAGCAAGCGTAGTAAGCATCGCCGGTCCGTTGCCAACTCTGTGGGGGGTCGCGTAACCTAATATGACAACTCCTGATGTTACTGTGTCACTAACATTCTCCTTGTGGCCATTGTTATCATTTACCCAGTGATCTTTACTCTCTTTCTCACCTATCAAACAGGCAATGTCATGAACAATTCTATAATATAAGAGATATCAAAAGAAAGTGGTGACATTTTTCAAGATGTTTGTGTGTGATCCTTGGTTAAAAAAAAAGAAAGAAAACAAGAAACAGGAAGCGAAACATGGTCCCTGCTATGCTTATACCATAATGTGCAATTTTCAGATGATGGATCCGTTGAGGTTTAAAAAAACTTGTGATGAAGCTTCATGTTGAGGTACAGCTGTAGTTTACACAGCGACACAACATGATATCAATATCACATACAATTTTCTTATGAAATAGTTTACTTATACATAGAATAATAATGTGCTTTTATACAAAATAAGAGTGTACAAATTAGTTAAGGGTAAGCCTTAAGATGTTTTGTTGTTAATGAGTCAGGCTTATGAGAATACGCAAGGAGGTAATCATGTGGTACTATACATTTTGTTTTTTTATGCAACCATGCTAAGGTCTGACCTACAAGTCAATGGATAGAAGCTTCTATCGTTATTTTTTCTATCCATCACTGATACAAATTGGCAAATATTTGCAGTAACACTGTATGGCAAGCCTTTATGTAGTTGAAGAGCTTTACTGTTCAGTTGATGACAAAATAAATCACTCTGATACTTTAGAATAACAGACAAGGACAGAATAGAAGCGTGATATTTGTTCTGTTACTTAACTGGAAGTCGTCATGATGAGATAAAGGGTAGGAAGTAGATAGACAGAAAGCTTCTTTACTCATTGTCATCCCTGATCACCAGTGGTGGATTTAACTATACACTGCCGTGTCGCTGTACAGAAATCATGACAGGGCTGTACCAGTTGAGACCTGAAAGATCA
Organism: Diadema antillarum; assembly: GCF_040938485.1. Classification (NCBI taxonomy): domain Eukaryota; kingdom Metazoa; phylum Echinodermata; class Echinoidea; order Diadematoida; family Diadematidae; genus Diadema; species Diadema antillarum. The sequence goes on from NW_027271462.1 coordinate 2,445,772, forward strand.
CCATACTCTGACCGACAATATAAATATTAAATTCATCACATCATGTTTGTTACTCAGACCTACAAATGCATATATTTACTATCTTGATCACTTTAGCTTTTGTGGGTGTTATTGATATTGACATACACAATTTGCAACTTACCGAAAACGAAGAATGAAATATTGTATGCACAGTGAATTCACACTTCTCTGCACGGTGTAGATGACATTTCTTCACACTGTTGTCGGTCAAGTCTCAGTTCAAAAAGGTTGCTTTAGTTGCAATCGGAATGATTGTCAAAAATGGCCGCCGTGCACACGATGATACAAGCACTTATCTGTATGGAACTGTACAAAGATTGTGAGACTCTTTTGAGAGCACATGCTGTGCTCGTTATATGGAGCACAGCACTTCCATTTAAGCAGTAAGTGTCTTTGGTCAAAGCCATTATGATGTATTTTGAATTAATGCAGTGATGATCAGGCTTCATTTGCTGTTAAAAATTGAAATTTTGCTCTATGTACGTGAAAATTTCATGCACATGAAAATCATGGTTTATTAATGCTGAAAGCCATAATGCAGGATACTTGTTTTGTCAGTCGCTTGATGCAGCAAGGGATACTGAGACAATACACAGTAGGCCCTGCTCAATTCTCATTGCAACTGTGAACAATCCAATGTTGAAGCTGATGTTTTTCCCTGGGCGACCCATACGACTTTTTGTTTTAATACAGAGTGCCCACACCGCAAACGTAGATGAATAAAGGATTTCAATATCACTTTGTACTTGACGTGAACTACCCCCAGACCTGAACAAGTCTACTCAATAGGCCTACGCTCTCACACTTACCTCCCCCTCATGTCACATTTCATCGCCGCTACCACAAAACTTGTCATCCGTACCGGAGCCTGGATGATGACAGAACCTGCACTACTCAGTGATACAGACAGACAGACAGACAGACAGACAGACAGATACACAAACAGGCGTGACGTGATCCCTTTATGTGCCGACACACACGCATTCTGTCCCCTTTAGAACCCCTGTGAGCAGTTGGCAGGGACTGGGAATAAATGTGTGTGGTGATAGGAGGTGACCCTCCTCTACATTGGTAGCTAGCTTCATGGTGATGCCCCTGCCTATACCAGGTCCTGCCTTGTCCCATTATGTTCTGCCAGAATTTTAAATGTCCAGCACCAAAGATGAAATGATAACCTTCATTTGCCCCCGTAGCTTTATGATGCACCTAGGATGTTGTCCTAGGACTACCCTCTTTATCATCAATGCCAATGTAGATATCATTCAGAGAATCAATCATACATCCAAGCTGATAGTCTTATAGTCTTAAGAGGAAAAATTCCTACAATTTATCTCTTAATTCAGTGTCTTCGAGAGGAAAGTCTTTTCTTTAACATATATTGATATGTTGACCTGGGGCCAGTTTCATAAAACTTGTCATCAGTGACAACTGTCACATTTCTATGACAAATTTGCTCTCAGCCAAATAGCTGAGATAATCCAAAAAGTGATAATAATAAAAGGCGACAGGCCACACTTTTATTAGGATCTCTTTGTTTCATTTTGTTTTTGGATATTTCAGCCATTTCAAAACCGATTTTCATCAAGTACACTTTTGCTACCCCTTAGAATTGCATGCTCTCTGACATCTCATAGACTGGTTTCTAAATATCTTGCAAAATGTTTAAGGCTAAATTTTCACCTCGACCGGAACTGTACACATCCTTTAACTGGAGGAACAGCTAGCCAACACCAAGACCAGGGAGTCCAAATTCTGGAGATGACAGTAAAGGGAAACTTAGTACCAATTACATTACCAATCCTCACAACAAACACGGCTAGCTCCCGAGTTGAAGAAATGCCACTGCAGGGTAGCGTAGATCCTGTCACAGAGGAGATTTGATTACAGTTGAATATTGTGAGTGATGTCACCTCTGCACGCTGCTGGCAACTCAGCCCTGGATCTTCAGGCCGACTTTCATACAGTTCAGTCGGTCCTAAAACCGCAAAGGTGCTGTCAGTTTGAGGCACCCGTGGACCAGACGTGATGCGATCGGGCTCCCAGTCCCCTCTAGTGTACAGAGCGGGAGAGTTATAGCTAAGGATGATGGCTTTGGATTGATAAATGAATGACATGAATGAGCTTGAGGAGGTCCTCTAGTAAGCCAGACCATAAAAAGTGAAACAACTTTTGCCCCTCCCGCTCGTTTGATCGTCCCGACCAATGCCTTTGAGTATTGATCACCAACTGAATGGAAGGCGACATTTTTGGACCAAGGGAGAGGGGGGGCTTCCAAGATCAGAGAACATGAATGTCCATTCCAACTCCCTTGCATTGGTCATAGTTGCATGTAACTTGATATTTCTTGGATACACTCCGCAATGTGCATGACTAGTAAGCTCCAAATAATATACCCCCTGTTGGCTCTCCTGTCATATACAAGTTTCCAAATATAGAGCCATTTTATGTGACATTTGATTGTGCTTTCGATATGTGATGGTATCGATTGCATAGATTGTCCTTCACATGTAACATTGTTCAAAAAACTGAAGGGGAAGTATTCATGTGGCATGCATTGATTTGTATTTAGGATATCAAATAAAAGTTGATTTGTCCAAGTCTGTTTATATCCATAACAGAAAAGGAAATACTGCCCAATTGAGGACTTGAGTATGCCCAGTGATTTTCTTATTTTTTCTCTGTTTTTGTTTAATATCATATTCATGCATGTAGCCCTGGATTGAATGAAATAAGCTGTAATTTCAAGCAAATTTCAAATTGTCTTTCAGGGTATGCATTAGGACCATTTACATCAGAGACTCCAACCCCAAGCACCTTCTGATCTGGAGATTCTCCCGCCTGAAACCCGTAGCAAGCAGGAGACTTCAACTTGATGTGCACGAAGCGCACATCACTAGCGCGAAGCGCGAATTTCCTTGCGGCCCGGGTCCAGGGTCCGCTTAAGGGCCCTGGAAGCTCTAGGGTTCTAGATGCTCTCTCATGCTATCTAAGGCTTATTTTTCAACATATGGTGGTAATAAGTCAGAAAGAATTTCAAGCGGGAGACACAGAGCCTGGGCGGGAGAAAAATGGGGTTTCGGCGGGAGATCTCCCGTCGAAAGCGGGAGAGTTGGAGTCTCTGTTACATGATAATGACAGATGTTTTCGCTCAAGTTTAAAAATATTGAATGCATTAAAGGGCAGCTGTAAGCTGACCTTAACTACAATTTTTATACACCAACATTACCGCGTTAGGTGTGGTGAACATGTATACATTATGTGGTTAGTTCTATGCAGAACATGAGGGACCATGATTGATATAAACCATATTAATTGATATGTGACGGTATAAACCTTGCTGTCTCCCAACCAGCTAGTCTCCCTTGAAAATGGCTAGGTCAACATCAACAAGAGGGGAGGGAGATTACATGCATTTTGTTTTTCTATCCTCTCCCACAACTCAATACTCTAAAACATTTATGTCCTGCCAATGAAACAAAGCAGAACATTGTTATCTGTGTGGGAGGAATGGGTGGTACAGACTACAGAATGATGTAGTTGCTTCCCTTCACATACCTGTGGTTTTCTGGTTCTCAGACTGTTTGGTTTCGGTTGGGTAGCACAGCACTCTAAAGTGAGGTAGCAGAGTCAACTCAGAAGGAGACAAACAAAGTAGCACATGTGTGTAAGTTTTAAAGTTGCACACCTGCTTTGCAAACTTGTACATTTGCCGCATGCTGTTATTTTAAAGATGGCATATGTGTTATGAATATCATGACTTCAGATTTGAGTAGTACCTCCTGCCAGATAAACGTTTGCATTTCAAATAAAATTCTCTCCATGGTTCAAGCATCACCCAGTCACCATAACATTTAAATGCTGAATTTCCAGGTGAAGATGAAGCAATGACTATGATTTCGTGGTATTCGATTGGCATTGGAAATTTTAATTCTATGCTTTGTGAGGAAGCATATTGGGATGATGATTGTGAACAAACGATACAATATCTAGTTTTTCTCATTCATAGAATCTTAGATCTTCGTGATGTAGACTTGTTTGGGATCATTCAAATGATGCCTTAAAGTTGATAATAGACTTCATACGAAGATCAAAGTGGTTGAGCCTGTGAAATCATATGCCTGCCAGTAATGCTGCTTGGCAAAAAAAGAAAAAAAAATCTGTTCTTGTATGAATGAGTACACAGTCATACGTGATTAATTCAACTAAGAATGGAATGTTAATTCATTTTTTTTTACTGTTATCCACTGTAAACAAACAAAATAAGAATAGGATTCTCTCTAAAATTATATGGTCTTGTTATTTAAAACCAGGGATGCATGAAACTTCGTGGAATATCAGTATGACAGATATTTATTTTGGTCTAAGATGTTAATGGCTCATTTTAGCTTCAACCAACAGCTCATATTGTTCACATACCGAAACAACATAACTGACTGTAAAGTCAAGGTTATCGTAGGGCTTGAAGTGTGTAAATAGGGAAGATGTCTTAATGTGGGAAGAAATTTAGATGAAAAACAAATTAATTTTCACAAAAAGGTCTTGTGACTCTGAAGTTGCCAAAATAAGTTAGATTAACCTTTTCACTTGTCTCCAACTAGTGATTGAGTACAATAACATCACATTGTCTGTTTTCCACACTACATATTTTTAGGACACCATGTGGAAAGTAACAGCACATTGGAAGGATTGCCATTCCTTTAACTTTGCGATCCATTTGGAGTAAATATATGTGCTTTGGTGGACACCTTTCAGATTGCCGACGTGACAATGCGAAAGAGAGAAAATCACTTTGCGCATTTTTATTGCCAGCATTCCAACTCTGCGATTTTCTAAACATTTGTCAAGTGGTCACTCACTTGAACTTTGGTTCGAGATTTGAATCTGGACAAAGACAGGGCATCTTATCATGACCACCAAGATTCCCTGGTGAGGTTTTTATGTCATTTCGAGGAAGCCCCCATGTGGTTAGCAGTGAATAAAATTTGTCTTTGTATGGAGGTCTCTTTTCAAGAGAAAGATAAGGATTGTGTGCAGGAATATTCAAATTGCAGGTGTTTCTTTTTTTTCTGTGTGTGTGAATTGTTACAATGAACAACCATGATCATACACAGTGGATTCATTTAATCTAACTTAGTCTCGAAGAAATGCTTATTGTGAAACTTCTGTTCAAAAACATAAAATGTTCTTTATGGAAGTATATTGTTTTGGATGTCAGTATAAGTTGACACAGAAACACACCAGAAAACATTCCTACATGTATACACTCATACACACTCACTTGCACATACACAATGTAGTGTCAGAATGTTGTTGCGCTCCAGTTGGCCAACTGTTTCATGACTCATAGTGACTGTTCAGAGATTTTTTTTTTCCCTTTTTAACTGAGAAAGGATTGTAACCCCCCCCCCCCCTTTTTTTTTTAAGGAGGAACAGAGAGTGGGAAGTTTCACTTGGTAGCTTTGTATGCAAATGGTCCCACCCACCCCCTCCCCCCCCCCCAAAAAAAAAAGCACAATTGGAGTGTCACAGCTTATGTATCTCTATGGTAATGTAAAACCAGGAATATTCACGTTGAATTTAATTTCACGAATTTTGTGAGAGCCATGATTCGTGATATTAAAATGCAAAATGAAATTTCCTGTCTATATTATATGCATTGAATGTTTGAGACAACTCGTAAAAATTTCGTGCTGGAAAAATGGCTGTCAGCTCAAATTCACCAAAATTTCATACTGCTAGAATATCATGTCTTACAGTAACAATTTTGGATAAGATGGAATTGTAGTGTATCTTTTCCATTTTTTGTAATGATGTTAGATAATGATGGTGATCGTGATCAAGATCATAATCATGATAATGACAGTAGTAACTAGAAAAGCACTCTGAGAGTGCAGACCTCCGCCAAGCATGCAGCCCATTTCCACCCGCACTGATCTTGTTTGAGATCAGTGATTTCCACCCATACGTACTGCATTGTGTGCTGAAAGCCGCCTGATTTCCCAATATAGAAGCCTTTGTTACGTCATAAACCCTCAGCTGCACAGCGCGCCTCGCCCTAGCAGAAACTAGAGCACGCGCTTTAGTGCGCGCATGCAAACCTCAAATTAGCGCAGCCTGAACTCCCTAGTTCATTGACCCTACCTGCCAAAATATCAAAAATCCTTCATAAATTTCCCAAAAATTCTCGGATCACTACCAAAAGTTAATTGTTTGTTACTTGTGTCATTCTCAACCTTTCCTACAAGTTTCATCGCAATCCGTTCACTACTTTTTGAGTTATTTTGCACACGGACAAATGAATGAACGAACGAACCAACTAACAAACAAACCAATGGTAACGAAAACATAACCTCCCCCCTTGGCGGAGGTAATAATCGTAATAATGATGATAATTGTAGTAATTATAGTACACCACTATAATTACTAGTAGTATTAATATCATAAACATCATGATAATTACTACTACCATTACTACTTCTTCTACTTCTACTTCTACTTCTATTACTACTACTACTACTACTACTACTACTACTACTACTACTACTACTACTACTACTACTAATAATAATAATAATAATAATAATAATAATATATTGGTACTGCTGCTGCTGCTGTAGCTTCTACTACCAGGTGCTACAACAACAATAAGGATAATTTGAAGCAGTGGTCCTGTCGCTGGGGTCAGGACTAGCCCTAACAAATTCTACCAAATCTTGTCTGGAGATGGCCTTTGTTGTTTGTTTGTTTGTTTGTTTGCTTTTATTTCTGCATTCAATCAGATGCAATTTGAATGCAAACTTCAAAAAGTACAAAGACAAAGAATAACAAGTGCAGTGAAATAAATCGATAACAGTACATAAATAGATACACATCGGTGATTGCATTGAGCAATGTAGATACACAGAAACATAAAATAAAATATACAGTATTTTTCAGTAAACAACAGAGATCATTGAATGCAGGAGACCACCATCATAAGCGACTAAGCTTGAAATGGATGGAGGCCTCATGGCCTTTGTTGTCAGAATGGACACCGTGTGCAGAATTTTCTCATAGGCTAGTAACAGGTTTAGAGGGAGATTGAGGAGTATAGGTAAACATACTATTTTTTTTTTCATAGTTTCCACGAGATTGTGTTCCCAGACTACCAAAATGCAATCTTTCTGAACTGAGTATTGCATTCAGACAATGAACAGACTGTGGTGACATATATACCTTGTGAGTCATCAATTCAACCGCAAGGTGGGGGATCTCTCCCAACCCCTTAAAGTGTAGTAGATTTGGGGGCTTCCACTGTTTTTGTCTGGATACATCAGTAAACTCCTTTGCAACTTTGCCATGCCACAGTACACCTTTACTTGCTGCTGATAGGGATTATTGAAATGCAGAAAATTATTGAAATGCAGAAATATCATAGCAGGTGTACTTGAAAAAAAGAGAAGAAAATCTGAGCACTAATTGATTTTAATACACTTGTCTGAAATATGTCATGACCCTGCAAAATCTCTCTCTCTCTCTCCTTCTGTCTTTCTGACACACACACACACACACACATACACTCACACACACACACACACACACACACACACACACACACACACACACCCCACACCCACATACGATGTTGTCTTGTGAAAGTTTGAAGGCTGATACAGTCATTTGTTAGCATTTTACAATATAAAGATTAGTCATTAAGAACTGATTATTTTCAGGGGGGGGGGGTCAGTTCTAAGCTTATTTTCAACTATGCATGTATATAAGCTGGTTTAGTGCAGTGGAACTTTAAGCCAATGTTTTCATGTGTGGTAGGAGGACACAATTGCTTTCAGACTTCAAGGTATTCAGGTTTACCATGCATGGTGGATAGACGCCAAGGAAACCCCCTATGTTCTCAGGGACCACAAAGATTGAGACTGCCGAAAGAGTCTCGGAGATATAAACACAGATTAAATCCCCTACTTTTGGATGTGTGGGTGTTGCAGGTTTATTTTTTTCTTTTCTTTTCTGTTTTTAGCTCGTTAGGCTTCAGCTACAAAACCTTTGCGACAGTGCATTAATTGTGATTCATCAACTATCCTCTTTAGTGGGCAAAAAAAAAAAACCACATCGAAACTTTTTGCCATTATGCTGTATCAAATCTTTCCCAGCAAAAAGTTTCTGGGGTCCCCCACAAGATTAAGTGGGCCATTCATCACAAACTTTTTCATTTTATGGAAGATGCCTTCGGTGGTGTACTGCCCGCAATTTAGAGCACACATGTTAGGCATTAGTGTTGTGTTTCTTTTGGAGCACATTACCCCACAAGTTCTTATCCCTTATTTGTCATAGACTTGAGTTCAAACTGACTAACTTGTCTGTTGCTTCTCCTCCTCCTCCTCTTCCTTTCTATCACTTTCCTTTACGTCTTTTTTTTCTTCCTTGCCTGTCTCTCCCTACTCTGTCTTTGCGCATTATCTCTTCCTCTTTCTTCTCTTCCACTTTTTCTCCATCCTCTCTTCGTCTTCCTCCTTCCCGTCTTCCTTCATCTCTTCTTTCTCATCCTTTAACCTCCTCCAACAACCCTCCTCCTCCCCTCTTCTTCTCTTCCTCCTCCTTTTCTTCCTTTTCCTCTTTCCTTTCCTCTTCTTCCTCCTCCTTGTCCTCTTTCTACTCCTTCTCTTCATCCTCCATCTCCTCTTTTCCTTCCTTCTTTTCTTTCTTTCTTCTCCCTCCACCTCTGCCTCCTCCTCCATAACCTTCCTTCCTCTCTACCACCTTTTTTTCTTCTTCTTCCTAATTTGTGTCTTCCTCTTCCTCCTCCTCTTCCTGTACCCTTACTTCTTTTCCTGTACATATTCATTTTTCATCTCCCCTCACCACCTCCTCCCATCTCCTTATGCCCTTCTTCTCCTGCTGGTGATGTCCAAATTTAGGCTTTCATCTTTTTCCTGTCTAGGCAGGAGACACAACATGACCTGACCCTCCCAAGCCGAATGACCCAACTTGATCTCGAGCCCAGTGTCAGCTATCATTGCAAACATGATGGAACATGAGCTTCCCAGATAACAAGCATACTCGTGGTGATAGGGGCAAAATGCAAGATCCACAAGAGATTGTGTCATCTGTTTCTAGCACTCTCGCCCAGCTGGTTGTGATCACAGATTTGTCTCTTCTATCATCTTCTTCCTGTGTGTGTTTGTCTGTATGTATGTATGCGTGTGTGTGCATGCATGTGCGTGTGTGCATGTGTGTGTGTGTCTGTGTGTGTTGTATTGTGTGTGAGAGCATATTTGTGATATTAATAGCATTTGGAAATCGGGCATGCACTCAAACTTCAGGAATAAACTAATCTGTCCATGATGTATGTCTGCCCTGATTGAAAGGAGCAGGAAAATCTGCTCCAAGATCAAGGATGGTGGCTTCAAAATCAAAGTCAGCGAAGGAAATGTTGCACTGATGACCGCCTTCTTATCTGTGCTACCTGGTAATGGACTTATTCCTGACACAGTTCATTCTCGTAGTGTCGTCAAAGTTTACTGGTGATCCAGTAACCTAGTTTTTTTTCTTCTCTCTTTGTGTTGTTTTTTTTCCCATGCACAACATTACCAGTGTTAGTTAGGTAGTAGTCTGTTTCTTCTGAGCTAATTTCATGTTTGCTTTCCAAATATGACTTCTCAGGAGCTTTACATTTAATTGTTTCCTTCCCCCAAACAAATCCCAAGTCACACCACACTTTGTCTGATGCTCTCCACACGCAGACGTTTCAGTCTCATTCTCGGTGAACCGTTAACGACTGGAACAAATTCATAAAGTTCAATTTGATGATTCATGGAAAATGTGTGTCTTTTTTGTGTGTCTTTTAACTGAACGTATGCCTTCCTGAACTTTTATATAGACACTTGCTAAATTAGTGATCATGTTTTAATCATGTCTATGCCTAGCAATATATGGTATTAAGATTGCATAATGATTTATTGTCATGATCACTGATTGATTCTCACATGTATTATTAGTTGATTTGCTGTAAGAAATGTTGAGTTAGCCTAGCAATGCCTGTTTAGCTGTGGAGCCTTGATTACTGCTCAAATTACTAAAATGTACCTGGTAGTTCTGCTTGTGCTGTAATTACCAGGCATCAATCTTTCTGGTCTAATAATGTCACTCACATCCTTGTCTCACCTTCTGTTCCTCCCCCTGTCCAGGTCTAGCAGAGTTAGGCACAGTGTGCGACCCTCTCAGGAGCTGCTCTATTGTGGAGGACAATGGTCTCAGCGCAGCCTTCACCATGGCTCATGAGCTGGGACACGTGTAAGTAGAGTTCGGTCTTCAATTCCGTAAAAAAAAAATTGGCAGGAATAGGACCAGCCTGCACCTCCAAACCCCAGTGTGTAGACTTGTTAAGGCAGATGTCTTTCGAGAGAAATTGCCAATGCTTGATTGAGCATGTGTTTGTAAATTCCTGCATGTGTTATTCAGTTATGCAGCCATGTGCAATGCACTTTAGTACAGAAACCTGATCAAGATCATACACTCATTAAAACTTCCAACGGATATAGGTATGTGGGACAACATATCTTGACTTATGTTACCTGCAACCGTAGCATGATTAAACAATGGTACTTAGCAAGTGTTTGTGTCAGATCTTGTACGTCTGTGTCGTGCACATTGTACCGGTATGTTGTTTTGATCCAACGATTTAAAAGGAAACTTTTGAGAAGTTGGTTTTAGGGAAGATTCTCCCAAACTGTCTCTGCCTGGGTTTCAAGGGGAACAAATAATTCCCTCTTCCACCATGCATTCTTTGAGATATTTCCCCAAGACATGGATTCAGAAACATGATATAGTTGCAGCTTCCATAGCGCCAACCAGTAACCCGTGGGCTTGTTGCTTTGGTAGCAATGATTGCGATCAAGAAAATTCTCTTTTTTCACTATAGGTCATTTAGGATTCTATCAGCTGTCATTTTCCAGTATTTTTCTTGAAGAGTATATGGTTTCTTGGATTTCTAAGATCTGCACTTCCATCTTTTCTGATGCTTTCGAAGTCGGACGTTTCTAGCACAAAAGATCTACTGAAAAATGAGGCAAGGTTAACCTGTAGCTTGTTCTCCTTAATGCTGCTCCATTAATCATTTTTTTTTTTTTTGGGGGGGGGGGGATATGGGGGGTTGTGATGTGTTGGGACATCAGGGGCCCAACCTGTGCCGTGTGGTGCCGCCACAAACTTGCCGCAAACTTAGCAACGAACCTTCGATAGGCGACGTCCAGATTAGGACCCTGACATGGCTATTTCCTTGGGCGGCTCTGCAAGTTTCAGCGAGGATTTGGCATGCCCATTGGGCAGGGATTTGTTGGAAATTGTCAAGTTTAGTTGCGCTGATCCCACTAATCAGTCATCTCTTGAGGCAGACAGGAGGGTTTTCACTGATCCTACCTATTACGGTTTCGGTTTGGAAACTGACAAGAAAACAAAAAGAAGAGTAGATCAAAAGAATAAAATTTGAGGGGGAATTCATGTCCAGTATGAACCACTGTGACCACTGCCTGGACAACAGGGAGCTGTGAAGTAGGTCAAGGGGTCTCAGGTCTGCAGCCTGCCCTGTCGGTCCAGATGCCTCGTGTTTTGTGGTGTATATTTAAGGAACCCTGCAAAAACTCTGGTTTACATAGTTAGTCCAGCTGTTGGGCCATAGGGACTTCTCAAATAAGAGGGGAAAAATGAGGGAAAAACAAGGGGAAAATTTTTCTAAAAGTCAAGACAGTATGCCGTGTACCAAGACCATAGAAGGCCGTAAGTTCATGTAGATTTGTGTACAGAAGCTCAGACCCACTGACTTGATCCTGATAATCTAAAACAAGTATGCTGTAACGAAGAGTGACCTGTTTTTGTGTCAAACTGCAGCGTGACCCAAATATACTGCATTTGCCCACATGAGTGAGGCATAGTAGCTGTACAAGGGCAACTGAGCTATTGAGACGCTTGCGATTCTGGTACAATCCGACCTCTCCTATATCTCCTTTATCCGGATCTCTCTATTATCCGGATGCGATCTGAGCATTATTTTTTTTTCTTTCAATCTAATAATTCAGGGAAAAAGGGGAATTTAAAACTCAACCTAAATTCACACTCAAACTCACATGATTTCCATATTAGTCCCAACATAAATAACATTCATTCACATCAAATTTTCATCCAAATAACATGCATTCAGACATTCACTACCCACAAATCATTGCAAGAACATGGACAGAAAACTTTTCATTAAATTAGGGCATGGTATTCAGAACACAGACCGGCTGACAAGGACATGACATGTTTACGCAAAATTGATACATGTACATGTACAATGTACATACCTACCATTGGGTAGGCACCTGCGTATATTAAACACTGAATCTCCCATATCCGGCCAAATCCGTTAACCGGATGAGTGCCGGTCCCGACATGTCCGGATAGGAGAGGTCGGACTGTATGTAGTTTAATTTTTCAAAGGGCAACGAGAGAAGATTAAAAGAAAAAACAAAACAAAAACAATAAACCTCCACAATATTTCAGTAGTTTTGCTCAAGACTCATCGTGACTTTGTTCTCAGTATTGTGATGACATGAATGTTATCATGTCTGACACGAACAGTGAAGACTGTTCAAATATTGCAGCATGTTCTAGATAGGACGCTTGGCCGACTTATGGTTTGCTTTGTGATAAAATCTCGCTCGGGCTTTGGGCCTGGAGCGTTAAACAAGGTTGGATGACAATGTGCCGCAATCTAACCCAGAGGCTATAATTAGAAGCAATTTTCAAGGTTAACATACTTTTTTTTTTCTTTTCTTTTTTTGAGTGGGGAGTTTGTGTGTAGTTGCCTGATTGCATTGGCAGGTGACAGCAATGACAAAAGAACATCACATATGAAAACATATGACATATTTTTATGCCAACCACTGTACTGAAACACTTTTGTGCTACCAATGATAAGTTATAGGGAGAAAAACGTAACTGAATGATCGCTTCCTTTGCATTTTACGTGAACAGGTTGATTATTGTAAATGGTAATTTAAATAGTTTAAACTATGTCTGGTGGCTTCAGGAAACCGCACAGACAGGGAATGGGTGTTTGGGTACTGTATTTAGCGGCTAGTGACTCATGTATTTGTCCTTTTGTTTACAGAGCTGAGATACAAGGCCATTCATTGAAACTCACCAAAATAACCATTTTCTTGCGACTACTGAACTGTTTATTGACTTTTTATGACCACTATCGCATCTCTCACAACCAATATCAGTGAGTCAGTGTTTGGTATTGTAAGAAAGAGTGGGGGGGGGGGAGGAGAAGATGAAATCTGGAAGTAAAGGTCTGAAACTTATGATTGGCTGTTTGCAGATTGGAAGAAATGATGAATACAGAACAGACTGAAGAAAACTTGAGCCATCAACTGTGTCACTACATTTGCCTGTTGAGGGTCTCACAATACCTGTCATGGAAGGAGAAAAAAAATGTTGCCGCTTCGTCACTTTGATATGACAGTAATCTTCCCAGCAATTTAGATTTTAATATGAGTCATCCAGAAAGAAATAGGACCAAAAACAAAGACAAAACACCAAACAGATCTAAGTGGGAAGTTGGTAAACATAATTTAGGCTTAATGTGTTTTGATGCCATTGTTACGGTACGTGCTGGCATCGTACACGCTCCCCCGACTCTTCCGATTTTACCTGAACTAGTTTCCATAGACCACAGACTTTCAGGCAGACAGACAGGTCGGGCATGCCTATAAAGGACACTGTTACATTACCAGTCAAGGCTCTGCCAGCACGTGCCAACCAACAGCCTCATCCTGAGCTCTCCTGGGGCCACCGAGCATCCACACACCAGTATAATGCCCTCCTCGCTCCATCCTTGATACCATTCCACTTTGATGTCATCCCCCATCCAACAGGAGGTGTTAAAAATCATGCTATTGAGTGATGACAAGGATTAGTATAAAGAAAGAGAGAGAGAGAAAAAAGCACATCTTACTTCAGTGTTTTTGCCTAAGTGCTAATCCTCGTGAGGTCAAACATTTCTCCTCATCCAAGGGTGCATACGTGCCAGAAGTCCAGTACAATCCCAGGATTGTTATTGAGCTAATTTGGCTCTTGTTAGTACGCTATTAATGAGACAAGGAAGGAGAAAAAAAAGTGTTTTGTCATGATGCCAACTTCAACACTAGAGCTAATCTGCTTTATAAAGCTACTGTTTTTATAAAGATGTATGATAGAAGGTTGGGGGGGGGCGAATAGGAAAAAAAAAAGAAATTAAAACAGAGACTCCAACTCTCCTGTTTTCGACGGAAGATCTCCCGCCAAAAGCCCATTTTTGCAAAATCTCCGGTTCTCCCGCTTGAGATCTAATTTCTCCCACCCTGGCTCTGTGTCTCCCGCTTGAAATGATTTCTTACTTAGTGTCATCATATGTTGCAAAATAAGCCTTAGATAGCACGAGAGAGCATCTAGAACCCTAGACCCTAAACCCGGCCGCAAGGAACTTCGCGCTCGTGATGTGCGCTTTTGGCACATCAAGTTGGAGTCTCCCGTTTGGTAGGGGTTGCAGGCGGGAGAATCTCCAGCTCAGAAGGTGCTTGGGGTTGGAGTCTCTGTTAAGATGTAGAAAAAGGGAGAAGAACAAGGAGAAATTTTGCTGTTCTTACATTTGCTCAGTAAGTAGGCAGGCTATGGCAGTGAACATGAGGCCAAATATATGCCAGTACCTTATTTAGCCAATGAAAGTGTACTGCACTCCTTGTATTGTCGTTAAGAGTTATTAATAGTATGCCTCAGACGGGACATTATATCATCTCAGTGAATTTGGCCCTGGGTGAGGTAGGAAGGCAGCCATTTTTAATAACTATCTGTGGTTGCACTGTCTGTTAACTCTGAGTGACCTGTATCACTTTGGTCATGTCCAGTAGCACTTTTTCAGACCACAGAGGCAAACCTAGTGGGACATGGTCAGGGGTCCTGTCGTGGTTAGTCCACCCGTAATTCTGCCAAGTGATGACCCTGATGGGTGCATGACTTTGAACTCCGAAACTTGGCCCAAATCAGTCTTGTTTTGTTCCTGCAAAACTAAATTTGACAGTGATGTGTGTGTTTGTTTACTGCATGGTTCTACCATGGGGGTTGATGGTGGAAGTGCATCCAGACGAGCGTAATGAAGTGTCACCTGATTTGTGAGGAGAAGATGTCAGAGCTCATTGCGTCAACAGACACTCATCAGGGATTGGATTCAGAAAGGGTGACTAGCTTCGTCCAGTCATTAGCACCCCAAGCATAAATATCATCTTCTTGTGACCTCATTGTTAGAGGATGACAGACTTCTGGCAAAGGCTCATGCCTCTTGAGTTTGATCACGTGATTAACATCAGCTTGAAGTGAATATATATCAACATTACACAACTAGAAAAATCTTCATCTTTGCTCTATTTGTAGCTCTCTTGCTTGAAGTATGAAAGACTCTGATAAACATCTTTTGGCAATGACAAAGATCATGTGACTAGTACTCTGCTAAATGTTTCAAGCACAAATTGATGCTAAAGATGATAACTCTGTTTTACCCCATGACAGAGGGTTGGGTTGTCACGTTCTTGGCCGATCATTAAGCCTGTGCACTTATCAAAAAGTCCTCGGCACAATTTTCAGCAGGGCAATTTTGTAACCAATCCAGCGGAATAGGAACCCAAAACTGCAATTAGGGAGAAATTTGGGGAAGTAATTTCGGGGGGATGCTGTTACGGCAGTCCAAACATTCTGTCCGCATTGCATTACCTGTTCGCATTGCGTCCGATAGGAATGGCCATCCACCCCTCCGCTGTGAGGCGATAAAAGATCCCTCTTCTTCCCAGCAGACCTCCGAAGGAGCGCACCACCCCAGGGTATTTTTGCCCTTAATGTGAGTCAACATGAGGACAGCGAGACCGGTCCCGATTTCCACTTGAAGGGGAGAGTTAGACTTGGTTTAAGCTTTCAAATCCTCCGCTGAGCTGGAGTTTTCTTTGCTATTAAGAGGGGCCCCAGTGCATCAGCATCATCTGGAAGTTGGGAGAAAGAATCGTGGGAGAGCTAGGAGACGAGATTGGCTGGGGCTCGCGAGGATGCAGTCATCGATGAACCGGGATGGGGCTGTAGACTGGATGTGTTGATGTGGCTTGGAAGTTGCAAGCATTAGGTCTTCTTTCATTCTGAACAGCTGTGTGTTGAAATTGGAGTGCAGAGCGGACTTACTATCGGTCTAATTATGATCTGATGATATTCCACGTATTAGATGGCAAAACAAAGATCAACAGACCCTGAAACATCCAAATAAGGAATTGTGTACATTACAAGACAGTATTGATCAATCAATTTAGCACAAAACACGATTTCCAATAATTGATATTAACCTGTTGAGGATGGGCTGATTTTGCTACAACACGCATTTAATTCTCTAAGGCCGCGTTCATGCGAATTTCGTAGCCAGAATCACAAACATGAATCATGATTCAAAACGGCGTTTCAAATCACGGTCTCAGCGGAAGAGCGTTCATGCGGGCTTTCGCAATGCTGATTCTGGCTCAGCTCATCCTTTGCCATTGCGCAGCGCACTGCGCAGTTTGATCTTGTCTCTGCAACTCGAGCCAGACCTCCTTATTTCAGCTGTACAGGCCTTTACGTTTTTATTTCGGTGAATACTTTCCGATAAGCTGTGGCATTCAGGCTCTGCCCACAGATCGAGGAACAGATCGAGGAATAATCCTAATTCTTCGTCTCTCCAATTGTTTCCCTTGGTAGACACAGCGCTGCAGCTATTACTTTTATCAACTCAATCGGAGAGTATATTACATGTATTATTATATTATACAGTTAACGTTAGATACTAGCATAAAATCGGTGTATGGCGTTGATGTAAACAAACAAGTGCAAGTATGGTACCAAAACACACGATTCATAAGACGTACACAAGCGCGCGAACAGAACTAGAAGCTGTGCATGGGATACCCCACGAGACACGCATGCGCACAGCGCACAATGACGTCATAGAATCATGATTGAAATCACGGTTGCGTTCATGCGGTTTCTGCGATCGTGATTCTGGCAGAATCATGATTCAAAACGCCCTTTTTTCCGCGTTTCAGATCGGCGTTTTGAAACGCGTTTAAATGGAAAAATCGCATGAACGCAACGCAACTAAACACGTTTAGCGACTAAACGTGTTTAGAAACGCAGTTCTAGTTTCGCATGAACGCAGCCATAGACATCTGCCCAAGTATACTCGGGACTCGTCCTCAGCGGGTCAATGTAATAGATTAATTTAATACCTTGATGCTGTGAACAGCTCCTTGCCCTTTTCCTTCACTGAGTTGCACTATATATCCTAGCTCTGGGAAAAGTGGAACCTGAGAGTCATGAAATGCAGTCTATTCATGTGATTTCTTGGAAATTCTTTCTTTTTTTCAAACCAACTGTGTTAAATTTCCGAATTCACTTGAGCTGCAGTCTTAGGTCACACAAGGGTCATGCACCTTGTAGCATGGTATAAACTCCCAAATGGTTTGAATGCATAAAACTGCTAGAAGGTAGAGAACATGTTAGGTTTCCTTACTTTTTGTCTCCGAAACATACTGAGCCTCTCAAAGTTCAATGGACAAAAACAGTGAATATGAGGAGTTGCATTAATATTATATCTTGTCAGATTTGACGTGTTTGACTGATGAGACAAGTTATGACAATTGAGCCGTAATCGGTCTGGAAGTAAAGAATTATGGGAGTGGGAAGTGGAGAGTCCCCGGCCGACGGGCCAGCCAGCAGTGTCCTCCTGCAACTCCCAGGGTCGCCGTGTCTAGACCCTGTGTGGAGCACACACCGCACACCTTCTGTCCCTCGACAGTCTGGCCGGCCGCGGCATTCAGGAAGCCCTCGGTTACCACCATTGTTTCCTCTTCGTGTTGTCACTGACAACAGGAAAAGAATGCAAATGAGATGTTTTGCAAACACTGTGTCCCAGAGGGAATCCGTTCCATTCTCCCGAGATCACTTAGGTGTCCCCCCTCATATTTGTCAAAGAAAAAATGAGAAATTATCTAATTTTAAACTTACTAGGTTCAATGGGGATGCAGGACTTTTTTCTTTTTTTACTCAATGCTTAAAAGAGGAGACTACAGATATTTTGATTTGGAAAACATATTAAGTCTGCCTCAAGTCAAGTCTGTGATAATACATATTTATTTTTGTAATCAGTGGTAACATGGATTTAGATTAGAAAATAAAAGTGAGCAGAGCAATAGATTTTAATTCATTTTGCCTCCTGCATTTTTCATTTTATGTCTGATTCTGTATTCAGGCCTATTCTAAGTTTTGCCATGATATACATATGTATATTATCTAAGGATAAAATGTATGGTTCAGGATTGTATGAAAATTTGAATTTGCAGCAACTTTGAAAATTCTGACATATCGTACAATTTCTCTTGTCGCTGAAAGTGTTATTAGCTTACTTTTTCCCAAGACCTGCCATAAATGAGTAAGAATCAGATAAATCATTTATGTAAATAACAGATTTCTTTTCAATTTTTCAAATCACCAAAAAGATGCCCGTTCTCAAGAATATGAATAAACCCTTAGCAGCAGCTATGTTCCCCTCTTTTTGCTCCAAAGAAACCTGGAGGCACAGAGGAAGGTTATTATTATTTTTTTTTTAATCAAATCGATACTATACTTTGGGAGCATATATGTGTTGTTTCTTCTTTGTCATTTGTTATTTGCCGTCAGTTTTGCGGGCAGTGACCTCTGACTTCGGTGGTCGAACTGTTTATTTCATGGGAACATAAGGAATTAGGGGCATGATGGGATACATCACCCCCATCCCCTTCATCCTGTCCAACACACGACCTTTGCCTGACCCGGTTCTTGGTCTAGTGCATCATAGACATCGCAGTTGGCTGATGAAAGGGGGGGGGGGATGAAATGAAATGGGGAAAAGGTAGGGGAGTCATTGGAGAGAGTTTGCACAGCCAGAGATGCTTGGTCTCATCTTGGTCACATCTTGGTCACATCTTGGTCACATCTTGGTCACATCTTGGTTACTTCTTGATCACCTCTTGGTCACCTCTTGGTCTCCTCTTCATGGGGGTCATTCTTTTATTACCCTCTGTCAAAGGCCCTACATACCTCTGTATTGATTGCAAGTGGAGCAAGCAGAGGGTCATCATGCATGACTAATCAAACCACTGGCAAGTGCCAAGACCCAGCGAGAGGGTCAAGATTTCCTTACACCTATGAATTGCCATGTTTTGCTATTAGCATTTGGTAGTAAAATCACAAACAGTCAGCAGAGTGCAATCTGAAGATGCTCATGCATAGATGTTTTGTGATGATGGCTGATGGGGCAAATTGAGCGATTTCATTTGTCAAAGTGACTAAAAATGGTATTTTGTGGCTGAATCATTTGGTAGGAATGGTATCTATATATGCATTAATCTTCATTAATCAGTCATGAATTACCAGTCACTGATTTCAAAAGGTCCTCACACCTACACACTTGGCTTTGGCTCTCTGGGGGAGGGGGGAGGGGGAGGGGGGAGGGGAGAGGGTCATTTCCCTTGGGTCTCTAGCCCTCTGCTTCTGATTGTCAGTGCTAATGACATTATGAGACTCTTTGAAAAATGCTTACCGGGGACTGTTTTAGCTGCTGTCAAGTATCAAACTTATTACAGAATATCATATCCTGAATCGTTTCACCTGTTGGCCTCTACCCTGCACTAGTCTTTCCTTTTGTTCCATTGTTGTTGTTTTTTTGCTCATTTTTGTCTTTGGTTTTCCGTTAGAGGGTAGTAGGGATCAGGATGTTCCTTTTAGGTCTAAATGAGAAAGCATTTGGATATTCATGGCCATACTGTAAGTAACAGGCTTTCAAGCAATGTTCAGAAATTAGTGGTACATTGCTATATTTCTTTTACCATACAAAGATGCATGTAGATATCCTTTGTCAATGTCATTCCATATCCGTGAAGCAATCAGTGTATAGCAGTTTTGATCAAAACCTTGCTTATCACCCCAGATTTATGACCCTGTTGTTTGCTCTGTTAATGACAAATGAAACATTCTACTAATATCATTTATGTGAATGTAATCTTGCGTGGTAATCTGCGCGACAAATTTGGGTCACAAATTGCCGTCAGTCATCTTGGAGAATGTTTGGTCTTGTAGAAAGAACCCCCCCCCCCACCACCACCCTTTTGTGATTGCTATCTCTGAATAGGCAACTGTGCTTTTCAGCCTCTGTGCATTTGATATTGGAGCTACCGTTTTACTGACAATGGAACATTCCATCCCTAGCTTTACTATTGAAAGAAATGCGTTTGGAAAAAATAAATATGATCATTATCTTGATGGAGTGCAACAATATTCATTCTTCGATATATATTTTGCTATTGGTGTGTGTGTGTGTGTGTGTGTGTGTGTGTGTGTGTGTGTGTGTGTGTGTGTGTGTGTGTGTATGTATGTGTGTGTGTGTGTATGTGTATGTGTATGTGTATGTATGTGTGTGTATGTTGGGGGAGGGGGATAGTGCAGTATTCAAATTTCCAACCCTCTGTGTTTGGGAACAGTGTTGAAGAACATTGACTGGGGCCATATTTTGCAGTCTGCAGTTTTATTTGTACCACACAGAATTTCGTCAATGTAACAGTAGTGAATCCACCCAAGATCTAGGCATCAGAGTTATGAGATGTTGCACAGACATGGTAGTCATGTTATATAGAGAATAATCTTTCAAATACTAACTAGGTCAATATATTTGATTTTTTTAAAGACATCAACATTTTATATGAGAAGTGTCTTTGTCCCTTGACATAGACTACTGCTGTATACAGAGTAGAAAGTATTACAGATTAGTAAAGCAAAACTTCTGTAAAAGCCTTTATATGACTTAAGAAACAACTTGCTGGTTCTTATCTTGAAGATGACATCCACATGCATCTAACCTAGCTTAAGACTCTTTTACTCAGAGACTTGATCAAGAAAAAATTGTCCGTGTATGAGGATTTTGAAAAAAACTTTTTTTCCCGCCTTGCTCACAACCCCAGGTATTATCACTTTGTATGGGTAATTGTATTTTTGAAGCTCTCTCGCCACTCGGAGATTGGCTGGCGAGCGAGAGCGCGGAGAGGTGAGGAGCGGGACACCCAAGTGTCGCAAACGTCATCCTGAAACTATTCTGTAACGAAGAAATCCTGAAAATGTGGCATCAATTTATGGGTGTAAGTGACTTCAATTATCACCCCATAGCTCTCTATCTCGCTGGTTCTTCCCTCCCCTCTCCTCCCCCCCCCCCCCCCCCCCCCACCCCTTCACTCGTCTGTAAGTCATTCAGGCCTGACTTTGGCTACAGGTCTTAGCAGATTTCGGCTCGAGAAAATTGCGGCACCAGATTGTAACTTGATGGTGCCATCCATTCTCAGAGAACCAAAATTAAATGTCGTAGGAAGTGCCTCTACTTTGTTTTTATTTGAATTTCACCCTTTATGGGAGGCTTTGAGAAAGCATTCAAAATTCTGTTAAGATGGTAATGGGAGGAAATGAATGATGTCTCTGACATCCTGTAAAAACTTATTTTTGTACGACAAAAGAGCTGTTTCCTTTCCTCCTCTCCACCCCCTCCCCCTCCCCCATAAAGTCAACCCTGGTTCCCTGTGGCTCAGCTCTGTACTGAAGCTAGATACGATGAACAAAAGAGAAAGATATCTGCAGACCCATTCTTTGTTTCTGTCTTCTTCAAATACAGTTGCAGTTGATAATTGTGACCTTTTCAGATATGTGTGGTTGCTATGGCAACCCAATTTAAACATGAAAACACAGGAAAGTCAATGGGTCCGTTCTACAGTTACAACGGGGACAGCTTCGATAGATATATGTGCCGAAAATGTGCTCCTGACGGGGCGTTGGACACGTTCCGGCTCCTGGAGAAGGGGAGGGGTGGCGGGGATGGCAAAACACACAAGTATCTCCTTTCAATATTTATGCTGTTTGTCAACTTTTTTTTCCTTTGTTGCCAAAATAGCAATGTTTTGATTGACCATGAGTGAGAGATGTAGTCAGGATCATGTTGGTATAACCTTGGGCTCCAGTCAGGTCAAATACAGAGTGGAAGAGACCAATAAGAAGAGATGGTAGCGATTGTTGTTACCATCCACATGCAGAGAGCTGAAGTTAAAAGACTTCTCTAATTCTTCCTTATGCAGAACAAGGGTATGGCCACTCCCAGATGGGGGAGTCATGCATATTGTATATACACCGTATATTTTGCAAGTCTATCTTTTTTTATTGCAAATTGAGACTTCCTAGCAGTTTCGTGAGTGGTTAAAGATAATATAAAGTTTTGGTACCTCAAAAGTTCCCCTGAGTTTCCTTGTCTTAGTTTGTGTTTCAGGTTAAAGTCCCTTTCATATAACTAACACTGTGAGACTTACTCGCCCCAAAGTGCTCTCATGTCTTAGTAATCATGCAATAATAGTTTCGTACCAGAGCAGAGCGGGCTCTGAAAAATTTGAACGAGCCGTTAGTTTGACTCTACGCGGTACCGCGACAATCAATATACACGTATTGTATGAAACCATTATTGCATGATTACTATTAAAAGTAAATCTTTAACCTGAAACACAAACTAAGACAAGGAAACTCAGGGAAACTTTTGAGGTACCAAAACTTTATATCGTCTTTAAATTCACGATTGTGGAGTACAGTACTGAATGGAGAAATGTATGCATGCATGTCACAGTCATGTTGGGATCAGAGTTAACATTTTTGTGTGATTTTAAATTTGCAAATAGCACTTTACTCGTGAAATTTGCAAAAATCAAAACCTCGTGAAATATTTGCTGTGTCCAGTAAATGACTTCCTGTGCATAAGTGGTCATTATTGTCTTTCATTCAGGAATAGGATTTGAATTATTACACTTCTTAGTTGGATTCTTCTTTTCTTGAGAGTGTGTGTTGTTGTTTCGTGGAAAGGAAGTAAACTATAAATTGTACAATTAGCAGGTGCAATGTTGCTGCTAGTGCTAAGCTACTGTATGTATGTTTGAGTCAGCAGGTCACATATATCTGTGCTAATCTGCTACACCTAAATATTTGGAAGTCACAGGTTTAATTGAGCAACAGCAGGCATGCTGCCCTGAATGCCTGAGTTGACACTATGGAGGAGGGAAGTGTAGAATAAAAGCCCAAACCAGAGAATGGTATTGGTATCATGTGCCAGTAAATTTGGTTTCAATCACCCTAGGTCAAGTGCATGCCTATTTTGTACAGGACCTAACTGGCTGTTAAGTCCAGACTCCGGGGCTGTTAATGGGTTTGTTGGCCTCGTAAATATCTGACTTTTGAAACTTCTGAATCCTCCCGGACAGTTTTGATAGGGAGAGTGCATCTAGAGTCAGACTGATGAGCGTTTGTTGTTTGTTTAGACTTTACCAGCACTCAGCAACTGCTAAAACAGAAAATAACTACAGCCATGTTGAAACCACTTGTCATTTCTACTTGCCAGTTTTTTTGGGTTTTTTTTTTTTGTTTTTTGTTTTGCCTTGGAATGTATGTACTAAAGTGGCAGTTATTCTCTATCTGTGACAGTTTTTGCCCCCCTTCCTTCCCGATAACATTTGTTATCATACCTTAAACAGGATTTAAAAAATTAACGCCACCAGAAGGATTCATACATTGAGAGTTAAAAAGTGTAGAGTTAGACAGACTTCCATGATATATGTGGTAATTTAGTGCTGCAAGTTTCTGTGAGTCCAAATTGACATATTTCTTTACTACACCATGTGATACGCATCAGCTATTTGGATGAAGAGTGGTATTTTCATTGGATTATTATTATTATTATTTTTTTTAGATGGGGTAGGGTTAATATTTTGTTTGGTAGACTGCATGGCTCATCTCTTCGTTTATTTCTGCCGTTAGAATTTGTTAATTCTGTTATGTCTTATGTAGTAATGCAATCTTCTTTTTGCTACATTCCCACTAGTATAAAACAGTGTACCTGTGGAAAACATTGAAAAACCATGGAACTTTAATAACATTTTTACCTGATACAGAAAAATCATGGAAAGAGAAACATTTAAAAAATATCATGAACCCTGATTTTTGTTCAGTTTCATTCTCAAATGTTAAGTTTGCATATTTTCACATGAATCATATAGTCTTTATATTTTTTTTTAATTCTGCACTCCCAAGTTTATATGACACCACTGGAAAAAAAAAGGTCATGATCTTCAAAAATCTTACTAGTGACAAGTAATGGAAAAGTCGCGGAAGTTACCTTTTGCAGAAGTTCTAGAAACTGTGCCTAACTTTATAGGTAACATATGCTACAGTCAGACTATGGGCAAAGTGTGATTAAAACACACAAAAAAGGACATTAAAGGGATTGTATAGTTTTGGTTGAGACCTAATTTCAGGTTTCTAACATTTTTTGGTGAGATAATGAGAAACCTCTAATAAAATATGAAAGAGCATGTAATTCTACGAGGAATTCAACATTTATTTGATGAAAATTGGTTTTGAAATGGTTGAGATATCCAAAATAGAGTAATTCTAATAAAGTGTGGGACCCACACTTTATCACGATTGCTTTGTTTTACTTTGTTTTTGGATGTTTCAGTCATTCCATCAAATTCCATCAAATAAACTTTGAATTCCTCTTATTAAAAATGGTATGCTCTGCACTATATCATAAGTGTTTTCTTGGTATCTTGCAAAAATCTAAAAGCCAAATTTTCATCTCCACCAATACTGTACTATCCCTTTAAATGTGATTGTTTTCCTGTTAAAATGGAAAAAGGGAAAGCCAGGATGGAGTCATGAAAGTGACATTGTCTTCCCAAGATGAAAGAAACTGAGGCCGTTTCTTTCTTGCCCCCCATAACTACATCTTAATCATTCATTACGAGGAGGTTGTTCAGATCAGATTTCATGTTAGGCGACACCGAACAGCATTAGCTCCATGCTGACTCAGACTGCACAGAGCAGATCGCTGGCGATGCAATGGTAAGGGGAATCTGCCTAATGAAAGATGAGATCAATGGGGTGAAAAGAGGGGTGGGGGATCGTTGAGGGGGGCAAGAATTGCACCAAGATGTTTCAGTGACGCTGGTCTCGTAACGTGGGAGAGAAGAGCTGTCCACATTAATAATATGTTACCATGTGATTCCCACTCTGGGGTCTCCCCTTACCAGAGTTCTTTGACTTTTCACCAACAGTAGCAGTCATGAACCACTAATTAGGCATCCATAATCCCATCAAGCTAACAGTGTTGAGAGTGGATTTGCATAGTGGTAATCTCAAAGTTGGATTTAGTTTGGATGTATAAAGATGTCAACATGTCTTAGGGATGTCCTCACTTACATTTGTATTTCTCCAACACTTCATGTTCCAAGCCATATATGTATTCTCACATTGTTTTATGAAACATGAAACAATGAGTGAGTGAAAGGGTGAGTTGGCTCAGTTGGTAGTGCGTCTGCCTCACGATTACTCGGCTCGGGTTCAAACCCGAGTCTGGACTGAGCAATGTTGTGTGTAAGCATACCGTTCCATCTAGCAAGAGACAAAACACTCTGTCCCTCGGATAGGACATAAAATGGAGGTCCCGTGTATGAGAGAGTAACAACTCATGCACATAAAAGATCCCGCTTCATTCATTCATCACAAAGAGCAGGATGTTTAACCCGGTGAAGTGGTCCCACCTCACATCCAACTGGACCCCATGGAAGACCAGCTTAACGTAGCTGAATATGGGCTATCCAGCCATCTTCTCAGATGGAAATGAACAAACAGACAAACAAACCTTAATAACACTGCTTAGTTACATTTGATAACCTTCATTTGTGATGTTCAAATCATTCTGATTTCTCACAACTTTTTCATTTTCCTTCTTCCCCGTCCTCAGATTCAACATGCTGCATGATAGCAACTTTAAATGCCAAGATTTTGAAGACACGCGTGCAAGAAATTATGCCGTGATGGCGCCGACCCTCAACTACTACACTACGCCGTGGCAGTGGTCCAAGTGCAGTCGCAACCAGCTCACGGAATTCTTGGAGTAAGATGACGTTCTCTGTGACACAAATAGCCCAGTGTTTGTAACCTGTAACGCAATTTGTGTGTAATCGTTTTCTTCGGGTAGGATGTTTTTCCTGGCCGACATCCAGTGATCTCATGCAAACAGCAGAAATTTATAAAAAGGATATGTTGACTTTTAGCTTTGGCGAAGTAACAAGTGCAGGCCTTCCATGGTTGAATTGAGATTGAGCTCAAATTTCAAAACAGGTTTATGTCACGAGCCTGTTTCAGACCCATATGTTGACAGTCACTGTATCTTGACTTTTGTGATATGCTCTGAAAAGGAATGTATGGCAATGTGCAATGGTATGTGGGCAATGTTTGTCCATTTATATACCGGTACATCTATACAGATATCTAGCTATATATCTGCATAGTTAGCTTACAATGTAATTTGCCTTTTCCCTAGTTTAGATATGCAAGAATTCATTATTGATATTTACATTAGATTAGTAACATGCGTATTTCTTGCTTTACATTAATCAATTTACTCACTCATATATCGAGTTAGTCAGTTTTTCATTTATCCTTTTTTGTTTTTGTTTTGTGGGTTATTTATCTACCTGTTTGTCTCTTACATCTCTACAAAATATTGTGGGGATATATTTCAGAGCTTTCCTCCCCTTTTAGTTTGGCAATTCTATAAGGACAGATAAGAGTAGATAGACAATGCTCACTGTATAGGATATATTCAGTTCTTGCCCTACTTCTTACTGTAAAGTTTGCCGACTCTGTTTTCAGTAGATCTTCTGATGGTACATTAATTCCACTGGAAACAATGTCAAAACCTGACATAGTATCATGGCAAGAACAAATTTAGTATGTGGTGTGGGAGAAAAAATAGTCTGGGGAAAAATAGTCTTAATGATTTGTGTTCCATGGCAAAAAGAAAAAGAAAAAAGATGTGCCCTCATGGAGCTTAATACCTTTGGTAACAACCATTACTAGTTATACTTTTTGTTGCCAAGCTTCAGAGCAGTGCAACTTATATGGGGATATTGCTTTCTCCGCCTACAGACAATAATATTTGTATAACAGTTTGATGGCGAACAAATTTGAGTCTTTGATGACCAATGAGGGCATGATTATTCCCATCCGGTGTGAATACAACGTAACCCATATATTCCTATTTTTCATGCCAGCTGCTTTCAGCAAATAGAATTATGGATAGGCACTGGGGCATGCCTGGGGTTCGGTTGTAATCCCTCGACAAACTGTGCCTGCTCTCGTAATGTTGAACAAAGTTTTTCATGCTGAAGCAGAAAAGAAGAGGAAAGAAAATAGACATGAAAAGAATAGAATGGCATAGAGAGAAACAAAGTAGGAGAGATAGATAGACAGAAAAGAAGAAGAAATATATGGAAAGAGGATAAGAAAGAGGAAGAGAGGAATATATATATAGATAGAGAGAGCAGAGGAGAGAAAAAGAGGAAATATGAAGTAGGTGTTACTCGTGTGTGTTGTCTATGGCACCAGGCCAAGTCAAACACTCATTGTCACTATTAGTGCTACTCGGGGTAATGTTGATTGTTGGTTGAAAAGCAATCCAAGTGCGGCTAGACCTTTTCAGAAGGTCTCGCAACTGCTTCTGAGCTCGCCCCCACCGTGGCAGTTAGCCCGAGCTGCGGGCCGTGACGATGAAACAAGCGCTACCTGATGAGAGGAAAATCATTTCCTAGCATTGATGGAGGCTACTTGAAGCAAGTTTTCATCAAATAGTGGGCAAGACCTTGCATGTGTTTTGCCCACTTCAGTGTATATCTTTCCATTTATCTCATGTTTATGTGCATGTATGTTTGTATTTGTATACATACATACATACGTATATGTATATATATATATATATATATTTGATATATATATATATTTTGATATTTGTATATACATTTATATATGTATTATATCATGAGTATATACAAATGCAGATATACACACAATAACATTAAATAGATGGAAAGACATATATGCGTACTGTGTCTGTGTATGTATATATGAGATATATGAGATACGTAAGATATGAATATACATAGGCTTTACATGTGTATGTGGGAATCTGCAGACACTCTTGTGAGAGATTTTCGTAATTGACAGATTTTCACATGCATTTAAAAATGTTGGGGGCTTGACGTGCCTGCATAGACCAGTGCATTGATATAAATGGATGGGGGCCGGATGGAGAATAGAAGGGGAAGGATGTGATTTCAAAGAGATTTCTCCCACTCACCTGTTTTCTGACTCACATGTGGTTTGGTTTGACAGAGAGCAGAGAAAAACAAAAGAGATGAGTGATTATGTCTCACAGGATCTACTATCGTTTTATTATCTCTGGTGAAGTTCTGCGGAGGAGTGCTAGCTTGTTTTGTTTCTGCTTCATTTTCAGTGCGTATTAGATTTACTCCTAGGCACTCGCTCTGTGATGATTAGCACCGAGCGTGAGCGGAAACACCGAGTTGTAAAATCCACTGGTGCGTCACCCCACCGTCTAATGTTTTGCTGGTGAAAATTTGAATGGATCCCACCGGCTTATGTTTCATGTCATCGAAGGAGATTCACCCCGGAGACTGGTGTGGAAGTGTGCAGAAGATAGAGGGCAGAAATAGAAAGAGAAAGATAGAGAAATGGAAACTTCCAGCAGACATGAAATTGTGTCGCCTGGTGTTTGACGATAACAATAGCATGGATAAATCTTGTCCCCCCAACCCCTCCCCCCCCCCCCCCTGTATCCCTTTGCCCCTCTGTACTGTATTCTACGCCCATACAACTTATGGTTCAAATTACGCTGTGGCAACCAACAAGACACACTGTAATTTTTGAATCACTTATGGATACTACAAGCCCAGCTTGTTTTCC
The DNA here is from genome assembly GCF_040938485.1 of Diadema antillarum. Classification (NCBI taxonomy): domain Eukaryota; kingdom Metazoa; phylum Echinodermata; class Echinoidea; order Diadematoida; family Diadematidae; genus Diadema; species Diadema antillarum. Next base: position 2,474,749 of record NW_027271462.1, read on the forward strand.
CCACATCCTTACATCTAGTGTCGGGTATTTTGACTCTAAAGGACACTGGTATTGGTTGGCAAGGGTTGCTTCACCGTAAAAAAAAAAGAGCGTTGCACGAGGTTGCACCCTTGCTGCATCATCTATGTCTCCATCTTTTTTCCCTTTCTTTCTGCCTTCTTTCCCTCTTTTGGCCCAACCTTCCTTGAAATATAAGACCAATCTGTGGAGGATATTGTGACACAATGTCTGCCGGTTACTGGAGTCAATTTTTGTAGCCATAAACATAGTGATGGGCATTGTAGCGTTTCCCTCCCATAGGCCCAATCTCTCCATCAATGACCCAGTTCTAGCCAAGAATGTGACAGTGACCTTGACGTGTGCTTAGTGAAAGAAGGTACCACAACTCTTGACTTTGTCTTGCCCACAAACCAGCGGCCTCAGTGTAAGCCTGTACTCCCCATCACATTACCCTTCATTCTACCTGCTCCAATTTGTACCATTAGCTGTGCAGCCTGACACTCGTTCGTCCCTGCTTATGCCTTGCAAACATACTTTTCAATCTTATTTTTTATGCTGTAGTTGGTGCCAGGAATTGCCCTATTCTCCAGAGTTTACCAAATAATTGCTATGTAGTCATTTGTATGATCTCACAGTGAGTTCGAATGCATTTTGTTGTTGTTGTTTTTATTTGATTCTCTCTCAGTAGTGTTCCCCAGTATTTATTTAGGTTGTAATGGCATGGAGCAAAGATATATAATCTTTGAAATCAATCTAAGCAGAATGTTGTTGTTTTTTTCACAATATGCAAGAATTCAACTGTTAGTTGGAAGGAGAGGGGTTTGTAAATGCATATTGTAGGCAGAGAACTGTGTGTGTTACTCCTTCTGGTAGTGTAAGAGTTAAGTGGCAGGCCGAGGTAACCAAACATGTTTTCTAGTACTTGCCATCCCTAGGGGCCTAGAAGACTGAATAGGAAGAATCTCTCTTACATTCTTCACCCCTGGCTTGAAAATCAAAACCAGAAATTCATTTCTGACTGGTCTATATGGGTGGGCAGACAGCTAGACACGGGGAGTTTAGGAGGTGAGATTGTACGTTGATCTCCTGCCTGATCCTGCCTTGTCCACATAGAATGGTGGCTGTGTTCATATTGTGTATTGAGGGAAGTTTTTCTGTGCGTGTGTGTGTGTGTGTGTGTGTGTGTGTGTGTGTGTGTTGTTTTTTTTTAGGGAGGGGGAGGGGGAGAAATTGTGTCTTCCACATCGTCTGTTTGATAGCAATCACAACATTCAGCTCTATCCGATGCAGCTGAGAAGAGGATCGCATGTCACAGGTGATGTTCAAACTATTTGACATGACATTGACTATCCATCGAATGGGACTAAGAGAATTGCCCACCTCACGAATAGAATGTGCGGATGGTGTAACACCCGCATCTGCTTGTAAGACCTTCTTATCGGTGCATTGAAAACAAGCTTGCTAGCTAGACTGTCTAACATTGCATAATTGTGTGGAGTCCAATGATGGGGCATTTTTCTTTTACATCTGTTTAAAGTTCCTTTCTTATGTCTAACCCCTCCCCTTTTTTTGAGAGAGAGAGAAAGGGGAGAACAAGAGAAAAAAGGAGATGTAACTCTAATTGCACCATGATACATGTGCAATTTTAGATGTAAATATGCCAATTTTAGTGAATCACTGAGAGACTCCAAGCAGCCGTGTGATTAAAACAAATATGAAATTAAACAATTGTCTGTTGTTTGGGGTGATTAAAAGCTAGCACAAAGCATAGGTGTTCTCAAAACAACAGCAGAACAAATCCGATCTTTGTCAGTCTGACTGACGGGAGAACATCAAATCGTTGATTCATGTCTCACATAACTCAGCGAATGCATTTATCTGTTGGCAATGTTAATCGCCCTGGGACTCCTGTGCCCTTGTTAATTTCAAATACAAAGTCAATTTGTTTGGAGGCTGCCCCCATTGTGAGTAATTGTTCCCACCAGAGCTCTGTGACCCTGCCAGAACATAGTAGGCCATCAGTCAAGGCATACGGGAGCACAGGGGTCCATTGTAGTAAACCCTGTTCGGGAGTGTGCGAGCCCATTAATGGCAGGCAAGTGGCCGATGTTGCAGGAAATCCGATTTGCATTGAACTTTTTTTTCTCATGTCCCGTGGGTCCCAGGAATTTATGAATGTGCACAAGGAGCGTGCATTAATTGCATATTCAAGTCTAGATGATACATTATGTAAGCCCCTTGTTTAATGTTCATGTGAGATTTTACTTTCCTCTGGCTCTTCCATTAAGTTGTTCCCCCCCCCCACATCTTCTTAATCTGATTTGCGTTGTTTTGAAGATAGGAATCAGCTTTAGGGGCTGATTTCACCAGAGATCTAGGTCTTTGTGACTGATAGTGACCTCTTTTCTCCAAGATGACGCTGTGTCTGGATGAGATGGGTGTGAAAAAAAGGGGGGGGGGTCTGACTAACCTCTCTCAAAGAAAACACTCCAGGGGAATAATGTCACTGCTTTGTAGGGATGTGATGTTATTTGAATATGCAGATAAGTTTTCTATTTTATGTAGTTATAATTTTTATTGTATGTTATTTTATGTTATTTCATTTTGTTTTATTGTGTTTTGTTTTATTATATTTAATTTTTGTTTATTTAGTACTTTGTTTTATTTAGTTTAGTTTCGATTAATTAGGTTTGATCTTATTTTGTTCAATTCCATTCATTTTAATGATGTTTACTTGAGCTTTATAGCACCATTTGAGAACAAATATTTATGGCTATCTGAACATGACATATAATCTATACAAATGCTTTTTTTGTACCATCAGTTGAAATTTGCTGATGCAGTAGCAAGAGATGATGAGAATTTTTAGCATTTTATGGACATGCTTCAATATTGGAAACAAGGATGGCAATAATACGTGTGCTACTATCTGAAGATGTAGGCCTACACTGTAAGTGTATGTCTAAATCAGCTTGAATTCACCAGAGCTTGCTTCCATTCATTCATTCATTCATTCATTCATTCATTCTTTCATTTGTTCATTCATTAAAAAATATATATATATATCTTCCTTGCTGTCTCTCTCTGCAGCCTAAACAATGCTGAATGCCTATTGGACAGGCCAACGGATCCCCGCCCACTTCCCAGCTTCCAGCCTGGTGAAGTGTACAATATTAGCAAGCAGTGTGACCTCGTCTTTGGCCAGGGTTCAACTGTGTGCTCCTACAGGGTGAGTTGTGGATCTGAATGGTGTTACCGTGACATTCAGTGAGCTGAAGTGAAGATATGACATTGAAAGGTTTCACATTGACAAGAAAACCCATTTGTAAATGTGCTCAGAAATGTAAGTTTCCTTTCTTTTTTTTCTTTTTAAAAGGAAACTTGAGTCCCTTCCGTAAATCAGGTCTGACAGTGACCGATTTGCGGTCCCAGTGTGTTTTTTGATCAAGTTCTGCCTGATGCCAGGCACTCCTGTGAAAACTCAGCAGTTTAAATCTCTAACACACAATTGATTAAAAAGTTTGAGACGTACATTGTACTTGACTTTGTATTCACCTCTGCCATGGTGAGCACCTTATACATACATCCTCTTGCGTGTATGTGTAATAAGAGTTGCATATTTGATTGATAGGCTATGGAGATTGTGACTCAGCTGTGGCTTGAAATGTCATTTGTGGTCATGAGTTGGGTTAAAAATGTAGCCAATCAGAAATGCTGAAAAAAGAAAAGAGAAAAAGAAAGAGCTCTTTTTATTTTCTCGCTATTGAAAGGGAGTCAGTCTAAAACATGTTCATCAAAAATGTGTGTTACCTGTGGCGGAGTACCAATCACTGTGCGCGTTACACTTACCCAAACAATTGCTTTGATTCAAACGGTTGTCTACTGCACTGCTAAATGATGAGCAACTCCATTGTATTACAAAACAGTTCATAGATCTAGTTTATAAAACAAATAATGCACAGTTGGAAAGTTCATGATGTTAAAGGACAAGTCCACCTTCATATACATCAGGATTGAGAGAATGCAGTAGTATTAGTAGAACACATCAGTGAAAGTTTGAGGAAAATTGGACAATCCGTTCAAAAGTTATGAATATTTTAAGTATCTGCGCAGTCACTGCTGGAAGAGAAGACTACTACAGTGTATGATGTCACATGCGTACAACTATATAAGGAAAATAAAAAGAGAATTTCACAAAACTTTACTTTTTGAATAAAATGCACATTTCTTCGACTTGCTACTGACTTATGTTAAGGGTAATATTATTCCCCCTGCCTTCTGAAAGAGAGAAGTCAAGTGTTCTTTTGTTATGTGAGAAAAATGGAAATATGTCGAATTTTCTTTATTCTTTCTTTATATCGTTGTACTCATGTGACATCACAAACCATAGTAGTCTTTTCATCCAGCCATGGCTGAGCAGAAACTTAAAAAATTCATAACTTTTGAACGGATTGTCCGATTTTGCTCAAACTCTCACTGATGTGTTCTACTATTGCTGCATTCACTCAACCCACATGTCTATGAAGGTGAACTTGTCCTTTAAAGGAGGTGCAGCACACTCTCGGATATTCACATTGTTGGTAACATGTACTCAGCTGCTCATTGTGCACTATTGTAAATATGCATAAGTGTACCGCATTTCATGTGGTGATGAAGTCAGTTTCAACACTTGCATTCTGTAACATGATATTTGAATTGTGATACGAAATGTAGATTATTAAAATGGGAGCCAGGAAAAGGGGAGAGGGATGATGTGATCTAGCCCTCACATTCTACTTCTGGTAATGGGTAGCTTGAGAGGAGGGGTTAAGAAGAGGATCCCTTGTGTACAAGTAAGGAAGGAGTACTGTTCTACCAGAGATGCAGTGTGCAGTGAGTCTACCAGTGTCGCCCAAGAAGGCATCTCTCTGACGTTCGCCCACTTTCATTGGCTTCACCTCTTTTTGACCACCTGACATTCACGGTGAGAGGGATGGGAGGAGGTCGGGGAGGGGTGCAGAGGACTCCCTCAGTCCCCGCTGGCAGAGTTCAGAGCCTGATTGTGGAGATTTATGGCAGTCGGCGTTCATTCCGGCAGAGTTCCAGCACGGCCAGCAAGCATCCAGTGAATCTAGCGTCAGAAGGCAAAATAAATACAAGCTCAGTGAGTGGTGACCCACTGTTAGCTCGGCTGGGGGTTAAAGGAAGAATACTGGGAGTAAAGTAGGATGATGAGGGGGACATTTTCTTTTTTTTTTTTTGGGGGGGTAACAAAAATCATAATAACTTCTCATCCTACCTACCTACATGTAATCATTCATTTGCAGCACAGTGGGACATTTATGGCTGATTGCGGGACTTGATAGGGAAGGTGAACAGAGTTGCCAGTGGCATTCAGCTCTAGGAGGTACTATGAATGAAATAGGGATGAAAAAGTAAACACACAAACAAAACTAAGCAAACAAACACGAGAGCAAAGAAAGCGTTTTGTTGTGAGTCACAGAATAAACATTGATCAGTGCTGATCATTTTTCATTGCTGCAGTCCCATTTCAGCGGGATATGTCTGTCTATGAGCGATACGATGTGAGCCAGTATTTGACACGTCATTCAAGACTCGTCAGATACCAATGTGTTGTGAATCAATTCTGGAGCCCTCTTTTCTTCACCCCAAGATCAGATAAATGTGCATATTATTTTTGTGTTGGGTAGACTGATAGGAGCACTTTATTCAGTCAAAGTGACACTCACGAGGAGATTTCACACACGTCTTTTCCCATTCTGTATTTAAGCACACACTCTGGAATCCCTTCTAAGCTGCGGGAGATCAAGGAGGTGTACAAATGAAAATCATTACTACAGAAGATGCTGGTTCCTGCTCGTTAGATTTGCACCCCATGAACTGTGAATGGTACAGATGAGGTAGTCTTGACTACAGTCGATATTCTCCATATCAACGTTTGACCTGAGTTGCGTCCAATTAATTTCTTTCGGTCTGTTTTACTTTAGTTTGTTTTGTTTTGTTTTGTTTTGTATTGTTTTGTTTTTCATTAGAGAAGTAAAGATAGAAATTGCAGATCAAAGAGTGAGATTCCCTTCGAGTTGTCTCAGGAGAGGCAAGTGTACCAGCCACACCAGGATTAGAGGAGGATTAGTCTTTGGCCACAAGACCCTGTCACAGAGTGACTCACACTGGGGCAACCTTGTTTCGGCACCTGCTCGGTGCACTCGTAGTGCACTGTCAGTCACGGGGAAGAGAGAGAGAAGGGCACTATGAGATTTATTTTGCTTGTTTGCACTTGCAGCTGTAGTCCATTTGGTCCATTGTTCCATCCTTTGCCAGTGACAGCATTTAGGGGGGATAATCGAAAGCTGATGATTTAACATGTACTGTACATGTATTTCTGTCCTTTATTTTGTTTCAGATTAGCCAGTTTGCAGAGCAAGTCCGCATACAGAATGAGAAGTTCAAAGCACTTTTGTGCACTCATGCATCAGGGATTGTCTTTGACTGCTGGTTCTTTGATGAGACACAGTAGGCAATACTGTAAGAGCTGTTATTTTCGCATACAGACATATTCGCGATTGAGAAGAGGTCACAGACATTTTCGTGAGATGTTGTCTCCATGATTTTACACCGAGACTATCATAAAGTGCACTAATGCCTGTTCGTTCATTCGCTGAGGCATCAGATATTTTCGTGTGTTGTTAAATTCGTGCCTCAACGGTGATTCGTGAAATTCGCAGGAATTAAAATCACGTGAAAATAACAGCTTTTGCAGTATTCTGTTTTGCAAGCCGTAGAAATGCGCTCACATCGATACGATGATGAACACATTGCATTACGTGAAAATAGGAAATATATCCCTCAAAGAAGACACATACAGTGTAGGTCCTACGTGCACACCAAACGTTATGTTTGTGCATCGTCTGCTGACAATTATTTCTAAACTTGTGACAATCAGCATAGTTACGTACGAAGTGAATTGTCTGTGTTTGCGTGCAAAAGGGGTGGTATGTCCCTTTAACTTGTTGAACTTGAACATTTGACTTACTGTTACTGCTGGAGCCAGTGAATAAACCCCGTCTCTACTGTGTTTGGCCAATTAGAGAATGTCAAAACTATCAATTTGCACAAGTGGAATCCAATGACTGACGAACTGTTTAAACAAAGCTGGGGCAAGAGGCGAAGGCAAGCACAAAAAGAATGCATGGTTTGTTTGAAACATTCATGTCAAGAGTCTGGCCGTAAATCACTGTTATCATGTGTGTTATAAGGCAGATACATCCATCAAATGGTTTTATGGCCTTGGAGTAGGGAGGAAGGGGGGAAAAGAATTTGAACACTGGGGCATATGCAAAGTGATACATTAAAAGGTTAAGAATGAAGAAGGAAAGGTGTTTGCGGGGGAAACGGCTAACAGGAATTGTGGATTGGTAAGCATAGAATTCAGGGAATTTTCACCGTGTGAGAGAATTGCACAGGTATGATTAATTTTTGAATGACATCAAACGTTCTTAAAGTTTCCAAGATAGTGATGTCATAAGGCCATTGATACAGAGCTCCACCTTACGCATTGTAGTTCAAGCTCAAGTAGCTACACACCCTCAGATTCCAGAACCACACACTCAATAAATCAGTCTGTAATAAATACTCATGTCCTAATGCCCAAGTAGGATGGTGACGACTTTTTTTTTTTTTTGGTATATCTTAACTCTTTCTTTTTCAATCTTTGTAAAAGAGATATCTCTGTTCCTGCTGTTATCTTTGTTGTTTTTTATTTGTTCATATTAGCATACTGTAAAACGAGGAACGTTCGCGTGCATTTTAATTCTATGAATTTCGCGAGCTCCAAGCTTTACGAAATTGAAATGTACGCGAAAGTTCTTGTCTACACTGTATACATTGAACGCCAGTGGCATTTCGCGAAAATTTCATGCCACGAATAGGGCCATCCGCTCCAATTCGTGAATATTTCATGCCGTGAATATATCATGTTTTACAGTAGTTAGACTTTAACAGTCTTCTTAACCATCTCTCTGTGTAGGCCTGTTGGATTCAATTACCAGTATTCGATATGTCTGTGGTACACTGAATGAGAGCTGTCTCTTTCTTTTTGTGGTATCTTTTTCTAGACCCTCCACCACATTGTGATCTTAGCACAATAAAAGTTGTTCAATGCATTCCATCAGAAAATCTCTACATTTGGATTTGTAATGTGAAAGGGAGGAATTGTGCAAAAAAAAAGGTGAAATGTCTCATTGAATGAGTCAGAATCGCTGAGCAGTGCAGCAGAGCTTAAGATGCATGACGACTTGAGGAATTGGGGTAACCTTGGGTGGGGGATGGGGGAGGGAGGTTCAGAAAGTCAAAAGGATGTGGATTTAAGAAAAATAAATTGCTTTTTCACGACAAATTGAGATAATGGATCATACGATCATATGGGGAGGTCTACTCTGAAGTGGGCAATGTGTCACAGGGGAAGGATGAGGGATAGTGGAGACACAATAGAGAAAGACAATAAGTGCTTTAAGTTTGAATAATATCTTCACTGACAGCAGAGGGGGAAAGGCCACCTCTTTTAATTTGTCATCTTACAGTACCCCCCACACAGGGGGGCCACGTAGCTTGTAAAACACACAGCCATGTGTGAACGGGAGACAACTGTTGAGGAGGCAGATCAGACAATATCACATTTTTATTGTGTCTCCTGCCGGTGCCCCCAAACTTGCCATGGTGCTAGCCAAACATTCCCCACGTGGTCAGAAACATTTGTTTAGCACCCAACATCGACGGTAATTTATCGATGCGGTAGAGGAATCTTGTCCATCTTTCTCTTCCAAACCCTATTGCCACCCATCTCTCTATCTCTCTTCTTTCTCATCCTCTTCCTTTTATCCCCCCTTCCTTCACTCCATCAATCAAACATGTTCTTCTTCTCTCAATCTCTGCGTTATTCAGAATCTTTTGTCAATGTCACATATTCTGATAAATTTTCAGATTATTCCTCAAATACCCCTTCAGGTAATATTGTTTTATTTTGCTTTTTTGTTGGGGGAGATGTTTGTTGTTTGATACTATGATCCCACAAAAGAGAAATAGATTTAAAGAAAAACAAATGAACAGGGGATTAGACATGAGCAAAGATGTATAGCAAGGTATATGTTTTGTCTTTTAGTGGGACGAAGACGACAAATGAAGAAAAGAGATGGGGTATGGCATTGTTGGTATGTGTAAAATCTGTGCTCGTGATTGGTTGCAGACAACATTTTTACTGCTGAGAGCTGTTGGAGAGATGGTTTGAGCATGATTTTCAGACAGACTGCTGGAAAGGTGAGCAAGTCCCAAGACACATAATAAGAAAAAAATATGCTTTCATTACTTTGCTGAGAAAAGCCTAGGAATGAGTCTGCCCAGATAAACGGCCAAATCCCCAGCCATTTCCCCCGCCAATGTGGATTCAGTCGGAGCCGGCATGCACAATGTGTGGAAGTGTTTCAGTGCCCGGAGAATGAATGACACAACAGAAAAATCTGCAGGAAAAGGGATGAGGACAGGTTCTGCATGCATCCAAATATTGACTTAAGTGGTAGAATTGGGTTAGCATCAAAGCCCCGTGTGGACTAGGGAAGGGGTCTTTGCCCTCTCCGCTAGAAACGCAGAAATGCCGAAGGAACGAGCAAGGTGAGGAGACTGTGGAAAGAGGAAGCAACAGATGGAAAGAGAGTTCTTCTTTTTTTTTTTGACTTCCCTCGGGGATGCTTCTTGGAAGTCATGTTAAGGGCATCCCTTGTTCTTAAGCCGTGCATTCCTTCACAAGAAATGAAAACTAAGGCTTCATTCACAAGATTAATTCTAGTTTTTCACTTTTAGTCTAGTCAGTTTTTTTTTTAAGGGGGGGGGGGGAGGGAAGGGATAAACCCTCAGTTCAACAACATGTTCAGGAAGTGTTTGATGATAAACTTTAATCCCAGGCTTGTTGAAACAAGCCTCCAGCAGGGAGGCGTTTCTTCTTTGATAGTGCGCTTTGAATTAAGGAGTGGCATTGTTGGTTTTGGAGCAATTACCCAAGTCAGTGCCTGGAGGGTTAAGGAACAGCGCTTGAGACAGGGACTCGCACCTTTCCAGCATGAAGTTTATCTCAGAACCCATCTGAGAATTTGCTGCACAATTCAAAAAGACAAAATCATAAAGCCACCTGGAGATAATTAGAATGTGACTTTAGTAGAATATTAGACTGATGGCCATTCTCTTAGCTCCTAATTTTTGATGTATATCTGAAAATGCTACCTGTTTTTTAATCTTTTGTTGTTGTTGTTGTTGCACAATTTTGAAAAAGTAGAGGGCACCTTGCAGCAGCCATGAAATGAATTCTGGAAAATCCTGGAGGACTATGATTTGATATGGAATAACTGTATATAACTACAGAAATATTCAGTTCATTCATTGAAGTCCATTAAAGGTCAGTTCTCAAGTTCTGAAGTCAAGGTTGAAGATTTTCATCTACACCTTGCCAAGACTGTATTACAGTGTGATGAGTAGGTAACAAGAGTAAAGGCTTCCAGGCCAATTACAAGTGATAGCTGAATTGCTCCGATGAAATGTTTTCTAAGTTAAAGTTGCATAAAAAAAATCATTGATGATGGGTGTTTGACATATTCTTTTTTTTTTAATTTCTGTACATATCAATTAGTAAGCTGTGAGGTACAGGCATCATCAACTCAACTGATTTGCATATTGTGACCAATTGTCACTGTTTCATAAAACCAAAAACATTTTAAATCTTCCCTATCTATCTTATTTTTGCAGTCAGATGTTGATGAAGTGTTCACTTCACAAACATGTTTATGCAACATTACTCTCTGTATGCAGTCAACTTGTATATGGAGCACATTTCCCTTTAAAGTTCAAAGCATCTGCGTGAAAGAAGAGCTGTCGTACTGTATTTGTAAATTTTGTTTGACTATGAGAAGTGTAGCCATTAGAAAAGAGCAACAAGCTATCAGAAACAAATACACAAGCAAACCTGCAAACAAACAAACAAACAAACAAACAAACCAAATACATCATTCTTGAATTCTTGTCTGCAGAATTTTTGAGGTGAGGGGAAGGAGAGTGATTGATGTAGTTGAATCTCCTCCAAGGATGGGCAGAGATGCCATCCCCGTGTGATGGTGGGACTGGTGATACATTGGTTGCCGGGCGACGGCAGGGGAGGGGCACTATTCAGCCAGTGATGGATGGCTTTTAAATGACGGGGGGGGGGGGGGGGGAATGAGATCTGGTCCATCCCACACCCAGAGAGAAAATAAGTAACCTTGCCCTATCGCAGGCTAGAAATCTGTGAGAGAGATGGAGAGATAACCTGCCTCAGAGAGAGAAAAAAAGAGCTTGTCTTGTAGACGTTTGTGTACAAGACTTCAAACCTGGAGTGATGGGATGACACTTGTGGTCTCACTGTGTGTGACTGCATCCTAATGTTGCCTGGATTTAGAGTAAAAATTTGTTATCATGAATTCATCATTTCAAGATTTTGATATAATTTTTGCTTTCCTCTGTGACTTCACTCCTCTTTAAAGTCGACTTGAACACAGAAGGGATTTTCCCTTTAACCCTATCTACGCCAGTCATTTTTGGACACTGTGTACAATATTGTTGGGTTAAAAGGTTAAAGGGTTAAAGGCAGGCTACCCATTGATGACTGTTCACATAACATGCAAAGGGTGAACTGTAAAATGAGGAATGTTCGCGTGCATTTTAATTTTGCGAATTTCGCGTGAGCCAAGATTTGCGAAATTAAAATGCACGCAAAAGTTCTTGTCTGCACTATATGCATTGGACGTTAGAGGCAACACGCAAAAATATCATGCCGCGAAAAAGGCCATCGGCTCCAATTCGCGAAAATTTCATGCCGCGAAAATATTGTGTTTTATAGTATGCTATTCACTTCGCCTGATATTTGTTAGTTCGTTTGAATAAACATTCTAGTATTTTAATTACTATTGCCCGTAAGTTCTCAAATGTAACTTAAACCACATTTCTGTAAAAGTGATATGATACTTTCTGCTGTGAAGAGGATGCAGGAGACAGATATTTTGACCAGACTGAGGTTTGTTCAGTATGATCATTTGGAATTGTTGATATTCTTATGTGCCAGCTTTTGTATGCATACAGTTGAGGTTGAATGCTTTTGATAGATGTTCCTATCAGCTTATTGTGTTGAGAGAACATGACCACAAAATGTCCCCTTTCTCAGAAACTGACTTACGGTATGTCGGTGACAAAGTCAACAATACCTCTGCAGTCGGTTTACATTTGCGGGATCATCGTCTTCCTGTACGGTCTGCCTTGTTCCCACTCCAAACCTGCCACTCAGTCGGTTGAGATGCTTATCCATCATTTTGCGGTTCCCATGGAAACCATACCCCGAGGTTGAGTCTTTCTGATGGAGATGCATTCATCACCAGGCCAGGTGTCTGATTGGCTGTTACAGCCGCCTCCTCCTCCCAGCTTTTCCCGCTTGATGGAAATTGAGGACACGACAAGACTCATTCATGTCACTACATTCATGTTACTGATGCTGCCTCTGGGAAGAGTTGGCAGAACGATTGCCGGTTTTCTGATCAGCATTTTTATCTTTCTTCCTGCGGAAAAGCAAAATTGTAGAAAGCCAGCAAAGTCTCTTGTAAACATAGGCCTACATCTTGTCATGAGTGTGCAATTGCTTTGGGATGTCTTAAAGATGTGTTTACCATTGGTAGCAGTGATTTCAAGAATGTTTGAGTTATCACATTTGATGCATACTATGTGTAGGTCAGTTGTATCACAAAACATCCTACCATATAAAAAAAAATTGCAATAAAACCTAGGAATATAAGGAGATATCACTATCTTTTCTAAATAAATCTTAACTGTAGATGGTTTATTTGAGAAACAATTTTATTATAACCATTGTTTACATTTTGGATATTTAACAATATTTAACGTTGATTATACTGATTAACATTTTTACATTGGTTGTTTCTATTCCTAATACACATTTAAGAACTACTTTGAAGCACTAAAGCTGGGTTTTTGTTTCTTCTGCAAATTGTAAATAATGCCTTTAAAGTTGTGTGTTTTGTTGGTGCACAAGCAATAGGCCAAATACTCAGGCATCAAGAATCACAAATTTGAGAGTATTGAGTACAGGTATCACTTTGTGCCCATTTCTGTAAGATATTGACTGGATGTTTTCCTCAAACGTCATATAGCTGTTGACACTTATTTTAGTCTGCTGAATATGTTCTAGTTATGACTTCCCCATGGTTTGTTTCATTTTGATGATCTCAAGATTAACATTTACACTGAATTTAGATAGTACATACATTTGAAATATCCAGTATGATTAGTGCCATTGGTAAAGTATCCTTTATTTGAAGAGATTCTTCTGCCATATGATTGTTATAGACTTACTAGCTTAGGAAAAACAAACAAACAAACAAACAATTTTTCTCTTAGAATGAAAGCAATGGTATAAACCAACATGATGAACTTATGCCTGTTTCTGACTTTTAAAGAAAAGAAAAACTTCACTAGTCAGAAGTGAGGAATTTTGATTGATTGTGATTTCTGACGTCTTTCTTTATCTCAGTGTGAATTTTACTGCCATATGAAAACTCCAAATTTGATCACTGCGAGAATTTAGAGTCTATCGAAACTTCTTCAAACAGGCAGTCATTAGGCTGTATTCTAGTGGCAAAAAGTAACAAGACTGTTGAGAAACAAGATACACCATTCCACTGTCTCAAGGGGAGTGCGGCTTGCCGGTGATTAGCTGACCCCGGCATGACCTACCCACAATCCAACAGGGAACTGATTGGCTTAAGGTCAATGACCTTTTGACACTCGCAATCTCCGGCATCTAGCTGGGGTTTCCAAATTACAGCAAAGCAAACGCTTCATTAATCACAAGCTATGCCCAGCGGCAGGAGAGGCAGAACTCTGGCCCTGCAGTACCCCCTCCATGAGAAGTTTTCTCTCAGGCAGACAAGGGAAAGGTAGAGAGGGAGGAGGCTGAGGAGGAGGAGGAAAAGAAGAAGAAAGAGGAGAGGTGGTTTGCTCCAGGTTTTGAGATGTGGCTTGCATCAAGTCTGAGATCCCAAAACCGGAGATGACAGTAATGATGGTGGCTCTCCTCCCCGTGATTGGGTGGAGACAAAACTGGACAATTTCACCCCAAATTGGCCGCAATTGGAGGGGTGTAGGAGTGATTATTGCACTCGGCAGCCCCATAATTCACGGGGTTTGATAAGTATCAGTCAAGGGCAACCGAAACAATGTGAGACCCGAGAACGCATCCAGCATAGTGAATTAGACTCAAACTCACTATGATTCAGCACTGTTTCTTCTTCTGTGTTGTGCCAACCAGCTAGACATTTTTTTCTCTTGTTGTTGAAGTCAGAATGTCAGTTGTGTGAAGGTCGTACAAATTCTCAAATTTATCGTGATTTTATGAGTTCAGTTTCGTAGTCATGGACATTTTGGCTTGGGGTGGAGCTGTTATGATGATAGGGAAAAGTGAACGGTCATCACTCACAGTATATTATGGCAACTGATATTATCTTTTTGCTTCATAACAAATGGGGAGAAATAATTAGAAAAGTAAAAACTGTGTCAGTAAAATGTGTCATGATTTAGAACTCAACAAACTCTCGGGACCAGCATGTATCTTTCCACAATTGATAAGAGGGGAATGGTTACCACCGGGATTACACTTCTTTTTTATGCCTCCGCCACGAAGTGGTGCCGGAGGCATTATGTTTTCTTATGCCTCCGCCACGAAGTGGTGCCGGAGGCATTATGTTTTCGGGTTGTCCGTCCGTCCGTCCGTCCGTCCGTCCGTCCTTCCGTCCGTCCGTCCGTCCTTCCGTCCGTCCGTCCGTCCTTCCGTCCGTCCGTAATGAATTTTGTGGACAGGGTAACTACCAAAACCTTTTGAGGTATCCTAATGAAACTTGGCATGTATGTGTATTAGGGGGTGAAGTTGTGCCTATCAACTTTTGGGTGCACATGCTTAAGGTCAAAGGTCAAAAGGTCAAGGTCAAATGCTTAAAATTTTACTATTTCCCCCATATCTATGCAATGCCAGAAGATATTTTCTTGAAACTTAGTGTATACATGTACTACCCAATTAAGATTCTCTGGTGAAAGTTTGGGGTCATGAGGTCAAAAGGTCAAAGGTCAAAAGGTCAAGTAAAATGTTAAAATTTCACTTTTTTCTCTGTATCTTGGAAATTGTTCAAGGTATCTTCATGGAACATAGTGTATATGCATCTACTGACTGGCATTGGTTATCTAGGGAATTTAGGGTTCATGGGGTCAAAGGTCAGGGGTCAAAGGTCAAGGGCAATACTTCAAAATCTTACTATTTTTCTTATATTTATGCAATGCCAGCAGGATATTTTTTTTTTTTTTAAACTTGATGTATGCATGTCTAACCCAATAGAGATTCTCTGGGATTTTTTTTTTTTTGCCAAGAAGGTCAAGGGTCAAAGATCAAGTGAAAGTGCTGAACTTACTTTTTTCTCCATATCTCGGAAGTGGCTCAAGTTATCTTGAAACTTAGTACATGCTGAATTTATGTATGTTCTGCCTGACAGTGCTTCTCTTATAAATCAAAGGCCAGATGAAAATGATAACAATTTACTGTTCAATACAGAAATTGCGCTTTTTCTCCATACCTTGAAAATTACTCAGTGCATAAACTTTATATGAAATGGTCAAAGTCAAGTTAAAGTTCTTAAATCCCCAAATACATGCTCTCCTATTCATCCAATTAAACATAGGTCAAGGAAGGTAAACATTCAATACATTTGTGACAAACATGTCATTTTAATATTTTGCCAATTTTGTGAAAATGTAATCACACATTGTCCACATGTACTATAGACCTATTAGGAGAATCATGCATTATGGTGGAGGCATACCAGTCGCCATAGCGACATTTCTAGTTTTCTTTTTTTTGCATGTTTTGTTTCTTCATTCTTTTTGTTCTTGTTCTTCTTTCTTTCTTATCGTAGAAATCCTGCAAAAGGTTATGGTGCACGGGCTCATCTAAAGGCAGTCAGACAGGATGCCGCACTCAACACATGCCATGGGCCGATGGAACGCCGTGCGACAGCCACAGTGTGAGTTGCCATGGCAATCAACTTTTAGCAGACATGCATCTTCCATCGGTGGCCAGGCTTTGCGAGGAATCTGCCTTTAATGTAGCGCATGCGATGGAAAAACTATTTGGCTTGGGGGCTATTACTGCTCAGAGTATTTCTAAGTCCCTCATGACAATTGGGGAAACAATGCTCTCCTGTCGCGCATGAGCAATTTGACAAAGTGCAGAGAGAGGTTGGATCAGTATGTTAGAAGTGTTTGGGGGGCTAGTATGTTAAAACCATCGCCCCCAGGGTAATAGATATGCCAATGAATCTTTTAAAGTACATAGCAGTCTCCACGCTGCAGTGGAGAGGGAAAGATTTTCTTCTTTTCAATATTTAGGAAGCATTTTGAGAGTTGGATCAAGGGAGGACAATGTGCACTGATCCAGTCACTTTCTGTGAGTGAATCGTAGTCTCCCACCCAACATTATGGGGATGATTAGGTTATCTCCTCTTTTCTTCTATCTTGTCTGGAAGATTGTATACTATCCCTTTGGGTCTTCTCTTCTTGATTTACGCATGTTTTCATAAGACCCGACTTGCGGCACTGAATCTAGTATTTACCTATCCTCTGATACTTTCAAAGACTAGTTGAAAGTGATGGCAGAAGAGAGAAGAAAAAACAGATGTAAATAGTGGAAATGAATCATCTGTTTGAGATAATTCATCAGTTTTATGATCAGCGTAGAGTTTGCTTGGTTCATTCAGGTCACTGACATTCATTCCTACGATGCGCAGGATAAAAATCAAGAACTTTCAAGTGGTGGCTGTCCCAAGTGTCGTAGCTAGCTGCTTCACAAGATCTACGTGATGTAGTTTGCGATAAGAGAAATGTGGTCATCTCATGGCGCAGATTTAGCCTCCAAAAGTACACCTGCACTTTCAGTCAGTAGAGGGAAGAACATTGTCCCACAGTCAATTGATTTGTTCATGATAAAGACAGGAGTCTTGGCTGTTATTCTCTGCTCAATGAGTTGACATGCCAATCCTGAAAAGAACAGGAGGGAAATGAATGTGCCACTTGTAGTATCTGTTCAGCTCTAAGTGCCTTTATTTGGAAGTAATAGGTTAAGAAGTTGCCATTTATTCCTTTTTTTTCAGTGTTCACCAAATGCAATTGGTCGGGAATGCAGGTACCATGTGTGATACATGTGTAGATTCCCATGTCTCCTTTTTTGTCTTGAAAAAAAAAAATCCAGTGGTGTTTTCGGGGCGAGTGCCGGCCGAGGAACCGAATGGAGGTGGTGGATGGAGAGTGGGGCAAGTGGGGCGAGTACGGGGAGTGCTCCCGGACCTGTGGGGGCGGGGTCAAGGAGGCCCAGCGGCTGTGCGACAACCCCACCCCAGAGAATGGGGGCAAGTACTGCATCGGGCGGCGGCTGCGCTTCAAATCATGCAACACACAGGTGAGTGGAGGCTCAGGGACCACACCCCTGGAGCATTGCACCCCAAGAGCACCCCTGGTAGGCAGATAACTAGAGTCGGTTTTTCGTGGTGCAGATAAACCTTAATCACACTATCTGAGTCTTGACTCTGTGAGTTTTAGATAGTCCATGGCTGAATTAACACAATACAATTTGTCCCAGTGCAGAGTAAGGTCAAGATTGTTTGAGATTTTTAAAAAGTCAGAGAAAATTTTTTTGCCTTGTTCAGTGAATTGATTTTAATGGATAAAGGCTCTGAATTTTGGAACCATGTATGTGAAAAACATTTTCTAAATTCTTGTTTAATGAAGAGTAACTTTCAAAATTAGTAATCATGTATTCATTCATTAGTTAAAGGAGTCATTTCAACAACAAATTGAATTTCAGAAGCAGTTTGTGAAGACACTCCTTATAAATCTTCTTCTTTTCTCTTTATGTTTGCAGCAGAGTATGACATTGTGACCTTGGAATTTTTGTATATATATATATATTTTTTTTTTTGTACTGATAAATTTGCAACATGACATGAAGTGGCATTGGATGTGTAAACAAATCCTGTCTCATTTTTAGACACCCCCCCCCCCCCACCCCAACCCCATGGTGACTTGAAATTAAGAGGCTAGTAACTCCGTGCCAGAGGGACATTCCTAACTTTCACTGATTTTTTTCTTCCCCCCATCAGCCCTGTCCGGAGGGGTCACTGGACTTTCGGGAGAAGCAGTGTGCCGAGTCCCAGCGGACACAGTTTATCCGAGGCATATCTCCAAACACCCGATTCGTGCCCAAGTACGCTGGAGGTGTGTGGCCAGTATTTAAGAAAAAGTAGCCTTTAAGGTCTTTTTGCCCACAATGAGAAATAGATATCAAATGATGTCATCAGGAGTATTTCTCTAAGCCCTCTCAGAAGTGGATGAAGTTGAAGCTATCCCACCGTGCATTTGCCCCAAATCAGGAGAATACTCGGTGGCTTATTCATGAGCTCCACTGTGCTTCTGCAAGGGTATGCAATTTTCCAGATGCAACCATTTTTACCTTTTTTTGGGGGGGGGGGCTGAAACATAGTTTTTTCAGTGGAATACCTATGCTTCATATTATAGTGAAGTCATATACAACTGTATCTTCATTTTATTTTTATTTTCAAATGCCTTTGCATAGCAAAACATAAGTCAGTATATATCTTGATTAACTCATACAACCCCATTTGATTCACAAATCTGTTAAATATCTGGACACCGGATGCAGAGTACATCTCTTTTTCTCCCTCTTGTCTCCCTCTCTCTTTGTTATGTTAAGATCACTGTGACCTGCTGAGATAAGCATCTCTCACAGCCAAACCATGAAGCAGAGCGAGTTTCCACGGGGATGAAAACTGCAATCACATTTTAGAGAATTAAATCCTTCCGCTCGCCCCAGAGCGTGGCCCAGTCTAAAATGCAACTTACTTCACTACTGTTGACATCTATAACATAATGTGATTTTTAAAAAGAGACGTGTGTGCTTAAGCCCCCCCCCCCCAAAAAAAAAAGAGAGGACAAGAGATGTGTTTAAGAGTACCAACAAAACAGCGTGAGCAGCAGAAGAGAGAGAACAGAATAAATCCACAAGAATAAAAGGGGCAGTATTAAAGACTGCGGATATTTCTGCGCAAAGATTCAGGCTGCATTTTGTCAGCCGAATTTACTCCGGAACACTCCCCGGGGAGGTATTTGCGGAGTGCAGACGACAAATGGGTTTCTAGTCTTGAGGGTACTTTCACACCAGTGCTGTCTCCTGTGTGTCTTTGTGGCATGATTTTTGAGGTGTTAACAAAGCTTCTTGGAGATGGTTTGATACATCATGGGGATGTATGTATGATACATACCCAAGAATTGGTGCTGGGAGAGCCTTCTGCTGACCCCAAAAATGTAGATTCTGTAAGCTGATCAGAACAGATGTGACGCAATTTGTGCCAAGCCAATGAATCTGTCCGCATTTGATTAAGAATGTAGCCACAAGACTTCTAATGAGAAATACAACCATATTGTACAAGTACTCTTTTTTCTTTTGAGTGACTATTCAATTCAATTCACTTTATTGATAATCATAAAAATGGAAATGTATACAGAGTAAAATGTGTCGGGGAGTTCACAAAGAAAGCCAAAGGCTTGAGACAAGTGATCCCCTTTACTATAGATACTATATCTGGAGACAGTTATGAGTTACCAGACATTAATGTTTGTGTCAAGTTCGTGAGGAATGATTTCCAGAGTCTTGTCAGCCTGTGCCAACACTGCGTCAATCTTGTTACATTGCGTATGTTTGCCGTGATACGGCTTAGCCTAAATTGCACATGCATGAATGCCAATTTCCTGTTTTGAGTGGAGAAAATCCAATGTTGCCCTTTGGTATCAACGGTTTCAAACATTTGAGTGACTTTTATTTCCTTCTGAGTATTAACCTTTGAAGTCCCTAGAGGAATTGTGGCAATGACATAAACACACATTGTAGGTCACAAGTCTCATTTTTTTTCCTTCTCACTTGTATGTGCAATGACAAAACTTAAACGTTAGTAAGAGTGTGGGAAGGGGGTGTTAAAGAGACCATTTGCAAGATTTGAATCTACTTCTAGGGAGAGATTAAGGGAAGAATTGAGAGAGGGGGGGTGAGAGTTATCACAATACCTACCAGTGAGCTCCATGATTCAGTATTAATATAATATCTTTGCTTTCTATCTTTCTGCCCTTGGTGTCTTTCCACGCTTATGTATCTAGGGATGATTACACCATGCTGTTATGGAGGACAACTTGTGACTGACCAGAATAAACAAAGAAGCAAAATGAAAACGACAGAGCTCTACCTTTTTAGTTGCGAGTTCAAAAAAAAATGAAATAAAAAAAAAATCTCAGGGGGCTTCGTGTAGAGTTTATTAGCATCCCTACTGCCCTTCTTGTGGGCATACATGTATATAAATCTTCTTGATGTTACTATTCCTGAGGTGTGGGGCTTAAAGAGCCGGTGTGAAGTGGACCGTTGACGCCTACCACTTCCAGACTGGTGTGACAGGTGTGGTGCGTGTAGCGGGCCACAACGGTGGCAGAGGTCTCCCTCGGAAAGTAGGCCAATCTAACGTGGGCTGGCTAGCGATTGTTTACAGTCAAATATGGCTGGCTAGCCGGATTGTTTACAGCCCGGTATATGGGTGGGCGTAACCTTGCAGCCAGGGAACAAGTGTTTTGAGGAATTAGTCCTGTGTTTGGCAGGTGATGGCATCCCCATTATAAGCCATGACCTTGGCAGAGAGAGAAATTTGTGCAATAGGCAACCACAACAACAACAACAACAACAGAGCTATATCCAAGTCAAAACCAAACCTGTTCTTCCCTCAACCATGAGTAAAGCATATCATCCACACACATGTCAGTTCATTACAGTATTTGCTTTTATTTGCACATGGATGCTAAAACCTATTGACTTTATCAGAACTAGTCTTCATTATGAGGTTATACTTGTGCTTTGCACATGAGGTATGTTATTATTTCACTCTTGATTCAAAATACATGGTGTCGATTTGAGCAGCTGGAACTTTCACTCCATGTGAGATGAAATGACAGGAAGTAAAGACTGCCCTCTGGTGTTGACTCTAATGTTGTTTACATATATTTTATGTTTGTTTTTTTGTTTTTTTGTTTGTTTTTTTCCTCAGTCCAAGTGCAGGACCGATGTAAGTTGTACTGCAGGGTGGCTGGTTCTAACGCCTACTACGAGATGAGTCGCAAGGTTGTGGATGGAACAAAGTGTGGACCAGACACGGATGATATTTGTGTGCAAGGACAGTGCAGAGTGAGTGGGGGAAAAAAAAAGGAGTTGTATATTGTTTGTTTCCTGCCAAATGATATTTACTGGTGAAATGTCTCATTAAGGCGAGCAGAATAGCATTGTGCTTGTCCTTCTGAAGCAACAAAGCAAATTCAAGTTGTAATGATAACAATAATAACATTTATCTATAATTTGTAGTGCTCTATATAACATTTTAAAGCACTCTTTAGAAAAAAAACAGCAAACAAAAACAAACAACATTGACAGACAAAATTATATCACTACACCTGAAAATTACCAAGTATCAAAAGCGTAACTAAATAAATGTGTCTTAAGTGCAGATTTGAATGTGATTAAAGACCAGATATCACAGATGTGGGATGGCAGAGTGTTCCATAATGTGTACAAAGAATTTAGTGTGCAAAGGGTCCAAGACTAAAATGTCTGCCCTTTTATTTGGTGGGGGGGGGGGGGGGGGGGGGGGGGGCAGTGGTGAAGGGGATTTTTTTTTCTCAGCTATATATGAAGAGAAAGAACATTATTGAGGTAGAGGTGCATTCAGGCATGTGAGGGGCGTGTAGCAAAAATTCTCCCACTCGCCCAGTGCATATACCACAATGTAAACAAGCTTGTATCATATAAATCTTGAGGTGAATAATAACGGCCTGAAACAACCTTAATGTGCCTACACCTTCCAATCAAGTTTATATTTGTCTAGTCAGGGTATGTGGGTGCAAGCATTTGGTTCCTCCTTGTAGTTCAACTGTCAATGCCCATATTTGGTTGTTTACAAGGAGTTACGTGTATTACAAGTAACAACATTGATTAAATTTGCAGACGAAGACTTGGAGCATTTCTGTTGGTATATGCTCTCATAAAAAACTGTTTTTCTTTTTAAAATCTGTGTAGAATATCATTATTCCTTGAGTGCATCATGCAAGTCTCAGATTGAATTCAAGTTGTTTGTCCTCGTTTTGGTCAATCATAATCATTTCATACATGTATCTTCCATAGCGACCAAAAGGAGAAAAAGATGTAAATGCAATCAAATCTGCCTGATGCAAAGAAAAGACAGTGACATATTAAAGTTGTAGATGGGCAAACTTCCCCGATGTGATTGTTGCAACGGTGTATCCTTTTGTGAGAAGTTGATATATCCCTGTGGTATTTGAACACGTATCAGATTTTGCCATTACTGTTGCAATCACTGCTCTACCATCCCTTTGATTCCAGCAAGCTGGGTGTGACCATATACTGAGCTCCAACACAAAGAAAGATGAGTGTGGGGTGTGTGGCGGCGATAACACCTCGTGTCGGAAGGAGAAAAACACCTACAACCAGGCTCGTCACGGTAACCATTTCTCTGTCATTTTTTTCTAACTTATGTAATGTAACTAAAGTAAATCAAGGTAAAAAAGGGACAATTTTTACTAACAAGTCTGTACAGACTTTTCAAATTGTATTCCTTTTAACAATGCAAAGCTATTGAAGAAGTAAAGCAAGCAAAAGAAAAAAATCTTCCCTATTTTTTGCACATCTGCCAGTTTTGTTCTGTGTGACAAATACACATATTGTTGAGAGGGGTAATTAAAGGAAAGTTTGTTATGTAATGGCCATATATGGGACATAGCAAGAACCAAAAACAAAAACACTAACAAACAAAACTAGTCCCACAAAAAAAACAAAAATCAAGAATCCACTGTGGGCAGTTGGTCACAACAGCTGAATGGGTTGCTTGCACTCATCAGGGTCTGTAACACTGAAAGAGTGCATTTTTTCCCTTTTCTCATACAATACTTGTTTTCCTTTAAGGGGAGGTAGCTATTGAATGGGGGGAACACATTAAGACAGATTATGGAGTCCATACTAATAAAAGCGCAAAAGTCCTGAAACGTTAATGGGGCTTATCAAAAATGTGAAGAATTATAGGAATGTTGTCATAACACCCACTGATTTGTTGGTGCAAATGTTCACCATGATGCACATACTCCCTGATGATGAACGTCCCTTACCTTAATTGCACATAAAACCGAGCTGTTTGTCTAAATTGCCCCTATAGAACAATTTGTGGCATCTTTGAAATCCAAGAAAACATTCCTTCATAAGTTTGATATGCTGTTTTTAAAAGTATGAATTACTTCTCTTCTTGGGGCATTTGTATATTTGCCTTTTTGAGGTAATCTTGGATCAAATTACATTTATTTCCTGAAGACTGGAGATTGAATGGAATTTAAAGGGAACATTTCTTGTGTACAAACAATTTTATAGATATCACTAAATTGATTTTTATTCATGAAATTCTAAAGATGGTATCTGTGCAATATCAAGCATGAAAGTTGAAAGTTTTTCTGCATTTCCCAGCACCGACAATTTAGATTATCTGCCTTTCATGCCATGCCACCTTTAAAGACATTCATTTTGCATTTCTTAAATGATTTTATGTTCTCTCTCTATCAACAGGATACACACTGATTGTAACCATACCTGCAGGTGCAAATAAGATTAACATTAGACAGTACTCATACAATGGCAAGGTGGACGACGACAATTATCTTGGTGAGTGAGAAGATCTGAAGGAACACAGAGAAACTTCCCTGCAAGTGACATTAAAGATATGTTAAGGAACTTTTTTTTTTTTTGGTAGCTGCTTGATCGCTAAACTTTTAAAAACAAGCCAAAATCTTCCTGTGCAAATTTTCATATCCTTACTTTCATTATTAATTCTATCTCTTAATGTTCTTTGGTATTCATGGCTGCAAGACTATGTTTCCTCTGTAAAGATATAGAAAAGAAAAACCTTAGGTGTAAGTAGAAAGTACATACATTGCATTTTTCTCTTGAAACTTCTAGTAGGAAGCTTTAGCCTTGCAAGTGATGTGGAGTGATTGAAAGCCACATCCATACCCCTGTATCCCCATTATTTTTATTGCAAAGATTTTGTGTTCCATTTTAAATATGCATCAACAAGATTTATCGTCTTTATGTCTTCTAGCTGTCTGTGCCTTGTTTATTTCCTGTCCCTACTCTTATGTATATATGTGAATCGGTCAATTTCTCTCGCAGCTTTGTCCAACGACGCCAACGAATTCATCCTAAATGGCAACTTTGTGGTCAGTATGTATTCCAAGGAGATCTACATCAACAAGAGTGTGTTGGAGTATAGTGGCTCAAACACCACGGTGGAGTCCATCATTGGAGAGGATAGACTGCCCAGGGCAGTAAACCTATATGTAAGTCTAGCTCTGTCATGGTCGTCATGTTTTACTGACATAAAAACTAGTCACAGCAAATGCTTATGTGCTGTACAGATCAGTCCTCAGTGTAAATGAATTCTTGTTTTGCAAAACACATTCCTTTTCATCTTTTAAGGTACATCATGTATAATGCTAAGTTTAGCTTTCAAAGAATGTAAATAGAACGTTTTGTCAGATGCTGTTTGAAGGCAGCATATTATGGCAAGCAATCATTCTTTTGACCCAGAATGTCTTGCCATACAATGTTTGTAACATTGTTGAAGACAGTATGTTGTAAACAATCATTCATATGGCCAAGAAATGTTTTTTTTTTTAAAGTGTTCTTATCTTGTAGTTGTGTGCAGGGTTAAAGCCACTTTAGTCAGTCTTAAGCATGAGAGACCTTCATAGGATACTGTAAAACATGATATATTCGCGGCATGAATTTTTCGCGAATTGGAGCTGAAGGCCTTTTTTTGCGGCATGAAATTTTCTCGAAACGCCACTGGCATTCAATACATATAGTGTAGACAAGAACTTTCGCGTGCCTTTTAATTTCGCGAATCTTGGCACTCGCGGCACTCGCGAAATTAAAATGCATGTGAACATTCCTTGTTTTACAGTATCTGATTTTGTTAGCCACTTTCTAATTCTAGTAGAGATTTTCCACTTTTCAAAGATAGCCCAAAACAGATCCTTTAGCTCCCCTTCTTGTTCTCATAGATATTTGCTCCCTTGTACAGTTGTATTTCTTGAGGTTTTTTTTTTTGTCTTTTTCATCTGTAGTCTGTTTGTTGAATACTGAAATTCAATTTGATATCCTATTTTACTTCAAATGATAGGCTAAATACAGAGTTAAAGAGACCATGGATGCGTGTTTAATTTTCCAAATTGCAATTGGTTTCTGTCGGGTTTCATTGTACTCATCTTTGCCTTCCTTTCCTATTTTCACCCTCCATGTTCCCATTAGATCCTATCCGTTGGGAGGTTGTATCCTCCCAACGTCACCTATTCTTTCAACGTACCCAGGGAGCCCCCTCCAGCTGCAGTAACCACCTGGGATGTCACAGGGCCCTGGGGTGCCTGCGACAGTGACTGCGACGGTAAGATTCCCGCTGTGTTTATGTTTAACAAACAGTATTTACTGTTTCTGTGAGAAATTTCTGGCACCTGATCTAGCGAGATAAAATTCACATTTTTCACTTTCACTGACTGAATACTTGACAAATAATAGTATGAATTCATGTGTCAGTAAAATTAATGAAACAAAGTAAAGAAACCAATAGCACATTCTTGTGATTGCACCGGTGTTGTAGAGTATGAAATTGATCGGTTTCCAAAACTGTGAAGTATTGCAGTTGCCTGTAGTACAATTTATGTACTCATCACTGAATCAGAATGTGTAGTGCATCAAGTAATTATACTCATCATTCAAGGAAACTCTCACAATATGTTTTGTAAAGCATTGGCTGGGCAAAATTGAAAAAACAAAGATATCAAAGATTGGTGGGAAAGATGGTATGATTGTCATTTTAAGATTGCATGATTTCTGTAGACAAATTATACCTCTGGTGTGCAAAATACAAAACTAGTACAAAATTTACCCACCCATCTGTGGAAAAGATTATTGTTGCAATGTTATGTTACAGTCTATTCAAAACTTTGCGGGAACATAAGAGGTGTCTTCGATGTGTTAGGCAGTATGGAGACAAACAAATGCTACGAATGCAAATTATGGAATGAACTCTATCATATGTACACTGTTTTATGTCATTCGTGCAAACCTCAATTTCTGCCATATCACACTTTAGCTTGCACTTGGCATTCAGAATATTTCAGCTGTATGTGTCAAACATCAATGCAAATTGTGCACAGTGTTTGATGTTAACAGGTTTAGTCACGAATGCAGTTCTTGAATTTCAGTTTGTGTTTCTTTTAAGGTGTCTTCAAGTTGAGTTAAAGAAAAAAGAGGTTAAAGTTATACATTTTTGTTGTTGCATTGTAACCACAAGTTGCAGTTCTTCGTGCAGTACCGGTAACTTGTATTTAGGTCTCCATATTCAAACTAACATCACACAAAATTGTTTCCTCCAGTAGACCCCTCTCACCCTAGTAATCGTGCAAATGAGAGTCAAATCCTCGTGACATGGTATGCATTATGCCGCCAATGCAAGTCAATGTTATCGTCTTTTTCCTGTGCGTTGCTATTCACCACTGTCAGGTTACAAGCAGCGCGCCATCCGCTGCGTGGATGCCAACAGTCTGCCAGTGGACGACAGGCTGTGCACCGAACCAAGGCCCGACCCCGTGAGGGAGCCCTGTAACACCCGCTGCGAAGTGGCGTGAGTATTCCCTCCATGTCTGAGATTTGATGCAAACCTGACACACCTGAGTGTACGGTATGCCAGTAACACATACGTGTCTGACAAGCCTCTGATCCCCAGTACTTACATAATAATTGGTATTCGTTGTGTGGTGGCAGCACATGTTTTGTGCTCAGTTTAGCCAATGTTAGAAACAGAATTATGCGTGACCTAGGTTGTGACCTCTTGGTAGTTTACATACACAGTCGCAATAACCCTGAGGTCACTGATATTTGCCACTTCAAACTACCAAGGATGAACCTTATTCTGGTTCAAATATACAGTATGTATGTAACTGCAGAATTTAAAAAAAATGAAATGAGTATAAATGTTGGACAGAGATGGAAATTATATCCCGTCATTTCAAATTCAGTGTGTCATAATGACATAGGGTATATGGTTTTCTCGTCAGACCAATGTGTAGCCTATACCATGCAAAGAAGACCCCCTCCCCCCCCCCCCCTTAACCCGTTGACGATGAGTCTTGAGAATACTTTGGCAGGTGCCTATCTAGTGTCTGTCCTCGACGGGTTAAATTTTTTGTGAGCTTTGCATCAAAATATGATATCATTTTCAGGTGGCAGATCAACCGGATGTCAGAGTGCTCAGTGACGTGTGGTCAGGGGTACCAGCAACGGTCTTTTCAGTGTATGAAGAGGAAGAAGAGGGGGGAGTATGTCCGCATCAGTGACCACTACTGCTACTCCAAGCAGCGGCCGGCGGAGACAGTGGGGTGTGAGGTGGAGTGCAGGAACTATCGCTGGGTATACTCTGACTGGTCCCAGGTGAACAAATCTTGTGTTTGTTTGTTTGTTTGTTCATATTGTCTGTTTCATATTCTTTTTACCTCCGCCAAGGGAGGAGGTTATGTTTTCGTTACCGTTGGTTTGTTCGTTCGTTCGTTCATTTGTCCGTGCGCAAAATAACTCTAAAAGCAGTTAACGGATTGGGATGAAACTTGCAGGAAAGGTTTAGAATGACACAAGTACCAAACGATAAACTTTTGGTAGTGATCCGAGAATTTTGGGGGAATTTATGAAGGAATTTTGATATTTTGGCAGGTAGGGTCAATGAACTTGGGAGTTCAGGCTGGGCGTATTTGAGGTTTGCATGCGCGCACTAAAGTGCGTGCCCTAGTTTCTGCTGGGCGAGGCGCGCCGCACGTCTGAGGGTTTATGACGTAACAAAGGCTTCTATATTGGGAAAATCGGGCAATTTTTCAGTGGGTGGAAATCACTGATCTCCATATGGAAGAGCAAGATCATCGATGGAAAGTAACTGCTTGGCGGAGGTCTGCGCTCTCGGAGTGCATTTCTAGTTTTGTCTGTTTCATATTCTTTTGAACACCTGTGATCATACCTATCATCATCTTCACCTAAATCATTTCTATGGGGGATATTTCTTGATGGCTTTCACTACAGTGGATAAATATATGATTTCCACATTCATGAGGTTTGGTACTCTCTATACAATATTTCCATTGGCCCAGAACAAGCATTCACAGGTCTACAGGTCTACTACAGGTCCACAGTCAGAAGAGCTAGTGAGAGGTTTGAAATTCTTGTCATACGTATTATGTCACAACAATGTAAAGATGACCTGATGGATGTAGGATAAGTAATACATTGTAACTCCATGAAGGGCATAATATAGTGTAAACCAAGTGAGGTTCAAGAAGTTCGAAAGTATGCTACCATTTCTTTTTCTTTTGGCATAAACTTGTTAAAATTTGTTCTTCTACAAAATCTTTTACTGACATACCATTCTTTTGCCCACAGTGTTCTGTTTCATGCAACGGTGGTTTTCGATCCCGAAGCAGCACCTGTCGGTACGGACAAGGCTATGTGGTCGCTGACCAGTACTGTGACCAGTCGCTCCGTCATGTAGAGGAGGCTTGCAATGACCAGCCGTGTCCAGAGTGGAAGACTTCGGATTGGAGTGCAGTAAGTCACCTGATACCTTTGCCTTCACATTCCTTCTCCCTTGCCTCTCTCTTTTTTTTCTCTCTCGCCTATTTCTGTTTCTCTCACCTATTTTCTCTCCTTCCAAGTCCTTATCCACTGAGACTCTACCTTCTATTCATCCACAGTTCCAGTCTTGTAATCAATGAAGGCTGTCTGTTTATCTGTGTGTCTGTCCATCTGTCCATCTCTAGAAAATTCATTGTAATCAGATCTGTCCATCAGTCTCTCAGTCTGTCCACACATTTTTCCATTCATCCATCTATCCACAGTATCATGCTAATTGACTAAGGGATCCATGTATGTATCTATCTCTCTGCCTGAGAGTTATTCCCTCTAACTGTCTACAGTGTAGATACAGTGTATGATGGACCATTAAATTCTGTGAACTGTCACAAGAAAACAAACACATGAGTTCTGTGATGGGGCTTTTGTACAATCTCAAATAGCAATTGTTTGTACTGATTTTGATGGTGAATATAATTTCATCTTCTATCTCTATAGTGAGCTGATGATAATGTTAACTACTGATGTGTATTCACTGACGTGCATTTTCTTGAGATGTACTGCAGTGAAATAGCAGAGCTCTCATATTATCATGTGTCCTCTAATCCCATGAATTCACCATCAGAAAAGATATAGGCTGCATATATTCCTGGATATGTTTGGAATTTGGAGCCAACAGCAACAGAAAATTGCATTTTTTTTTCCCATCATGTAGTGCTCTGTGACGTGTGGTGAGGGACAGGAGCACCGTGTTATCTTCTGTTACCAAGGCGATGAGCAAGTGGACAGGGCCGTGTGTGATGCATCCACCCAGCCAGGGGTGACACGCCCCTGTGCACTCCAGAACTGCCCCTACTGGGCCACTGGGCAGTGGAGTCAGGTATGACAGAGTCATTTTAACCCTTCATACGTGTGTAATGTAGCTTCCTGGCTGTTTTTTTTAAATTGCAGGCATTGTATGTATGAAATTATTTCATGTATTTCATGTATCACGATTGCTGTCCCATGTGCAATACCAATGTAGCTTAATGAAAAGAAAAAAAAAACACACTAAAAACCAGCAAATGGTATCATATTCAGTGATTTAGGAAATCAATATTGAGGAGAGTAGAATATACAATGTACTATAAGGCAATGAAGTAACATATCTGTGCAATGAAGTAACATATCTGTACAATGAAGCAGCTAGCTTTCATTCACAAGTGTGATAAGTCCTTGTCTGTTGGGTCTCTTTCAACTGATGATGATACAGCTTTAGTTTTATTTGTGGGGAAAAACAGGAGAAAGTGTATTTTTAGAGGTTGCATGGGTAATTCTCATACATTCTTGATAATGGGGTTGTCACATTTGGAGAAACAAAGTTTAAAAGTAATATGATCTAACTTGATAATCTGCAATTCTCTTCATCTGATACAGTGCTCAGTCACATGTGGCATTGGCTACCAGCTTCGTGCTGTGCAGTGTCGGGAGTACAATGGCCTGTCCCTTGGCGATGAAGAATGCAGCGCCGGATCGAAGCCGATCGACCAGCAGGTGTGTGAGAGGGAGGCGTGTCCGGAACCCACCACCACGCCCCCTCCTACAACCACCACCACCATGGCCCCCACGACCACCAGGCCGCTCCCCAGCAGTGACGAGAGGTCCCAGATTGCCCAGATTATTCTGAGGAATACCGTCGCCCCTCAGACGCAGAAGAGAATATACACCAGTCAATGGAGGACAGGGGCATGGACAACAGTGAGTATCATGTTTGCAGGGCTCAACACTAGGCCTACTCTTTCGTTTGTGTGGCCCATTGGGCCTCTAAAATCTGTAAATCAGAAATTTTCGTAGTTTGAAAGAGAAATGTATTAGAAATGCCCTGAAGTATAGGGAAACATTACAGTCAGTATTGAATCTTGGCATCAATTTTTAGTGGGGGCCCCGGGGCACTGGACCACCCACTGATGCACCACCGATATTGAGCCCTATGTATGGTACGATGCCTCATGACGACAGTGAACTTGCGTCCTGAAACTTCTATGTTTGTATTCTGTATTAGGACTTGTTTTTATGGCTGATATAAAGAAAGCGTTGAATCCTTGAAAACACGCAATTAGGGGACCGACAGTTTTAAGTCCCCTCGAAAGGACTAGGAAATGTGGGTAAAGTGCCTTGCCTGGGGGCACAACCACCGCAGCAAGGGGACTTGAATCAGGGACCTTAGATTTGCAGTCTGCTGTCTTATCCACTGAACCGCGACACCTTCTCCATAGGAGGTTAAAAACGACATTGGTATTAAATAATGTCAAAGATTCTGCTTTACATTGTGATGAAGAAATCCAAGCATGTGGATACATCTCACAAAATGGGCATTTGTGTTTGATGTGTATAAAACTAAAGTAATGTTTCACCAAAAGAAGGATAAAACTTTTTTTTTTTTGTTGTTGTTGTTGTTAAAATCACTCAAGTTGGAATTTTACAGCCCTTTACAGCTCTGATAAACTAAACTGAGAATCTTTGAGGTACTGTTCTCGAAGCTTCTGAGACAACAAATGTGAAAACTATTTACAATCAAGATACGGACGAGTTTCTTGAATGCGAACATTCAGAGTAGAACAGACTGCAACAGTTCCTCTCGTACGTCATGGGTCACTAGAAATTTAGTCAGATAGTGAAAAAAACAAGCGACATTTTGTTTTAAAGATGTAAATTTTCTCTTTGTTCAACCCTTTAGTGTTCTACTACATGTGGCCTTGGCACTCGAGAGAGATACGTGAGTTGCCGTGATGAGAACGAGTACATCAACATGACAGACTGTGACCCCGACCTTCGACCTCCGTCCATTGAAATGTGCGAGCGAAAGGCATGCCCACATTGGAGAACAGGAGACTGGAGAGAGGTGGGCTTTTTTTTTTTTATTATTATAGATTTGATTCATTATCTTGCCTTTCTAAAACTTGTTTATTACTTCCACCAAGGAATGAGATTACATGTAAGTTTTCATCGGCATTTGTTTGTTAGTTTGTTTGTTTGTCTGTGTGCAAAATAACTCAAAAAGTTGTGAACAGATTTGGATGAAACTTACAGGAAAGGTTGAGAATGACACAAGGAAAAGACTTTTGAAATTTGGTATTGATCCAGGAATTTTTATGGATTTCTGGAAGTATTTCGATATTTTGGCAGACTAAAGTACGTGCTCTGCTCAGGCGAGGTGCCATGCAGCTGGAAGCTGATGACA
Organism: Diadema antillarum; assembly: GCF_040938485.1. Taxonomy (NCBI): domain Eukaryota; kingdom Metazoa; phylum Echinodermata; class Echinoidea; order Diadematoida; family Diadematidae; genus Diadema; species Diadema antillarum. The sequence goes on from NW_027271462.1 coordinate 2,506,923, forward strand.
TAAAAGGCTTCTATATTGGGAAATCAGGCGATTTTCAGCATGCATTGTGTGTACGAGTGAAAAACCCTGATCTCATTGAGAGATCATGATCAATGGTAGAAATGAGCCATTTGGTGGAGGTCTGTGCTCTTAAAGTGCTTCTCTAGATAAAGAATGCATGCTTATACAGGTGTATTTCAAATAATTTCTATTTGATTCTTAGTAGTATCCACTTCAGAAATAGTATGGGTCAAATGTGGAATATTCATTAGATGTCTTGCAGAAGCCAATATGCCATGAAACATATTTTCCTTCAATTATGTAAAAGTAATCGTCCTTGTCAATAACCTGGTATCTGTGAAATACATGACTGTGTTGTCTTTATGATTAGAAGTCAAGCAATTCTTGCAAGTTTGTTTGTATCAATATCCCATATTCTGCCTGAATCCATTTTCTTTGCTTGAAAGAATAAGTGCATGAACAAATGTATAGAAGCCAGCAGTGTGAATAAAGATAAGAAATATATATATATTTTTGTGTGTGTGTCATAATGTATTTAAGGCAAATCTTACACTGAACATGAATTCGAAATCTTGATAGGGCGTATATATCATAACTATAAGCGTTTATTTTGTGTTCCAACTGACAGTGCCCTGTCACGTGTGGAGGGGGTGTGACAACAAGATACGTGGCATGCATCTACCCTGATGACACCCTGACTTCTAATGCGGAGTGCGACTCCAATTTGAAACCGAGCATAGAGCACACATGCAACACCGAAAGATGTCCACCAAGAGGACGCACTGGCTATATAGATCAGAGTAATCGTTTGAACACTGGCTACTGGCGCACCGGGAGTTGGAGCCCTGTAAGTATAGATTGTTGTGAGGAGAATGATTTGCACTTGTTTTTCAGTATGTGTCTCCCACATCTTGTATAATGAGCATTTCGAGTCTATTAGCAATTAGTAATATGTGTGGTCAGTGTGTGTGTGTACATGTACTAGAGCACTCTTGTATTAACCCGTTCAAGACAGACTAATTTTCCTATAATATGCATATCCCATTCACCCCAGCCCAAGAATACTCGGGACTAGTCTTCAGCGGGTGAAGCACACTGCTTCACAAGAATGAAGAGCACTTGGATTATCTTTGTCGTTATCATTATTTAGATTTCTTGTCTCTAAATTATTAACATTTTCTTTTTTTCAGACAAAAATATTAATTTGAATGTTAAATTTCAGAAAACATTCTCACTCTGTGCAAAAAAAGGATATGCTTTGCCAGTTTGCAAATGAAAGACTCGATATCATTTTATCAATTATCCAATAATTTTGCAATGACTGCCATATTGCAAAGTGAAGTGCAACATCGATAGTTAATTGAATAAAAAATCTGGAATTAAACTCACTCGGTGCGACGTTTTGCCAATTATCAATTGGCTTCTTCGGGTGAATGAAGCTTCTGTTGATTGGATGGCCTATGTATAGTGCGAAATTGTGCAAAGCTAGAGCGCACTGGACCTTGTCCAGCGTGCAAAAGATGGCTTAGAATCTTGCGAATGGCCTGGTCCCACGTGTCTGACAAATTGAAGCAGAGGCCTCCTTTCTTGTTGAATGCGGGTCTTTCCACTCGTTACCAGATGGCTTCCTTAACGCCCCTTTCAAACCATTTGGATTCTCTATCCAGTATGATCACCTCCTTGGTGTTGAAAGAGTGAAAAATATAATAAGGGCTGTTCCATCAACTGGAGCGTCATTCTCCCTTAAGAAGCCAACTGATAATGGTGAAATGTCGCAACAAAGGAGTTTAAAGGTTGTGTACAGTTCTGGTTGAGGTGATGATTTAGCTTTTAACGTTTTGCGAGATATTCAGAAACCACTCTATGAGATGTCAAAGAGCATGCAATTCTGAGGGGTATCAAAAATTTATTTGATGAAAATTTCTTTTGAAATGGCTGAGATATCCCAATACAAGGTGAAACAAAGAGATCCTAATAAAAGGCGTGGCCTGTCGCCTTTTATTATTATTACTTTTTTGGATATCTCAGCCATTTGAAAACCAATTTTCATCAAATAAACGTTGAATCCTTCTTAAAATTACATGCTCTTTCATATTTCATAAGAGGTTTCTCATTATCTCACTTAGGAATGTTCAAAACATGAATCCCCACCTCAACCAGTACTGTACAGTCCCTTTAATTTCAGTTGTTTTTTTTTTTATTCAACTAATTATCGATTTTGTACTTTGACTGGATGAATGAGAAGAATTTACGTCTGAAATGCAAGAATTTGAAAAAAATCGTCCAGTCATGGTGACGATTCTCCTCTCCCAATTCTCTGCCAATCCACAGTGCAGCGCAACATGCGGACAAGGGGTGAGGCGGAGGAGGGTGGAATGCCATGACGACCACTCTTCCACGCCGTCCTGCGGGAGGACCTCCAGGCCTGCCAACACGGAGCCGTGCGACCTGTCTCCGTGCCCGTCGTGGGACTACGGGGAGTGGGGCCAAGTGAGTATACCATCACAATCTAACACCAACTTCTGGATAGCTACATGTCCCAGAACTTTCCCCTAGGGAAGAGAGAAGACTGGAAAAAAAAATCTGGGATGATCGAGTTGGCATGGAAGGAAGCACTGTACCAAAATTGACTTCAGTTTTGATGGAATGTACCCGTACATGTGTACTTTCTGTATCTGAGCTTTTTTGTTGTTGCTGTTGTCTCATGTTTTTTTTTACAATTTCAAATATTTCATTCGATTTTATATGATTTCATTACTTCCATTTGCAACTCTTTTAGGTTGCTGCAACTTCTTCATGATGTAGTAACAATAATATGTAATTTTGCAATCACCCCAAGTTCACAATGGCTACTTCCTTGACAGCGTTTTGAATGTGGATAAAGATTATGATGATGTTGTTCAGTAGAGTAATGATCATAGTAGTGATATCATTATGATGATGAAAATTGTGATGATTTTTAAAATAATGAATGAAAAAATTGTATACGGTACTTGTCGATGTGCTCTGTTGTTGAAGGAAAGTACAGTGACTTCTACAACTAACAATTACTATGAATTCAAAGGGGCGCAGACAGAAGTCATGAATGGGCATGTTGTCACTGGTCATTATCCATTATCCAAATAGTTCCGTTTCCAACAGTGACTTGACTCAGGCAACCCATTCCTGCCATCTCCAAGATTGATCAGGTAGTCTATTCCACAGCTCTGCAGAGACCTCTTGAACAGGACAAGTTTGAACTGACTTTGGGTGACATTGGTGTTGGGTTCAGACTCTGGGATTGCACTACTGTACTCCAGTTCTAAGATAGCAGCCCCCCATCAAACAAATCTGGCTCACCAAGTATGCCGAGCTCTGATAAGGAGTAGACGCAGAAGTAATCAGCCGTGTTGATTAATGCTTTGCCTCTTAGATAAAGTAATTCCAATCGAGTTTACACAGGAAATATCTAGTTGCTGTAAGCATCGAGTTAAAAGATGTGTGTGATGTCATAATAGGGTATGGCGTCATTCCATTAAATCTTGAAATCCAGGAGACAAACTGATCAGGGCACCGTTGACTTACATCTGTCCTTATGTTTTTATCGTGTCTTATCTTGCTGGACAGTGCTCTGTGTCGTGCGGAGGTGGGACCAAGTCGCGGGTGGTAAAGTGCAGGCAGCGAAACGGGGTGACGTTATCGGATAGCAGCTGTGACATCAACGCCAAGCCGGCAGACACCACGGGGTGCAACGAGAGGGCATGCCCCAGGCCAACCTTCTGGATGAAAGGAGAATGGTCAACGGTAAAATGAGACTTGTATTCATTTTTTGCTCTCACCCTATCTTCATTTTTCTTTCTCTCATATCTCATTTTATTCTTTGTGGAGGTGGTCTTTTTCCTTGCACTGTGCTGTGTGCTTATGTGTATGTAGCTGTGACATCTGTCCTTCAAAGGTTGACACTTTTTTGTTGCTTGTTTGCTCTTCTTTAGGTTGAGGTTTAGCATTAAGGAACAAAATAGGGGGGCTTAACTTCATGTAAAATAGGTTATGAAATTTTCTCTTTTTTTTTAAACGTAGAGTATTGATTTTCTCTTTATTATTTGGAACACAAAAAGATAACAAGACAATGAAAGACAGCCAAAGAGTTATTTGAAAGTTCTTCAGTTTTTATTTACTTAATGTTTACTTTGAAACTGGCCTCTCAAAGGATGTCTCTGTGACAGATAATGATTAAGGTTTGTAGCCATTTAAGAGTCAGAAGAGTGTCAAGCAAGGTTTTTGTAGGCTAATTTCCAGTTTTTTCCTTCTTGTACACCGACATACAATGGACATTCATAAATAAAAATGTCTTTGTCACATAGATTTATTTCTATTGTGCAGCTTCAGTATATTTTCAATCACAGCAAAAAAGTCCATGCATGATAAAGATTTGGATTTTCTTCTTTTTTTTTAATACTGTTTTTATCCAGATGTTACACTAGCGTGCAATTTAGTCATCGAGGATTTGTTGTTGTTGTTGTTGTTGTGCGTGTGTGTTAGGGTGTGTCTGTATGTGGATTTGTGTGTTTGTTTGTATCAAAGATGTGCAGTTGCTAATTGAGTAGTACAGTGCAAACTTGCTCTTAAAGATATCTGATAGACAGAACAATTGACTTTATTCCCAGTGACATAAATTCCTATTGTGCTGGTGACTTTAATAACAAAATACTTTAAACAAGATTTACCAGTCCCATCAACAAGGACCTTTTCGTAACATGTATCCACTGTACTGCTGGTGTGCTAAAGATGCAATTTTCCCTTCCAGAGATCTAGGTATCATTGATTGCACATGGCTGCCATGATGCGGAAGAGTGGATCAACTACTCCGGAGTTCCCCATTTGTAGACAAGGGATGTAGATATACAGACAAAAAGTGGTGATGAAACGACCAGAGATCAACAACCCGGCACCCGACTGCATCGTGGAAGCTAGGCAGATGACAGAAACGTAGGAAGTACATTATTGTGATCTTTTGTGAGCATGACGAACAGAACACAGAGGATGTGCACAAAGAATTCATTGATATCAAGGCAGCATTGAGGGATAGTGCGCTGTAGGATTGCATACGTCTATGGGAAATGAGCCAATTACTTCAAAGCAACACTTTCGACAGCTTTGAACAGGAATACCATGCACATCATGCATGTGTACAACCACCTCCTACTGGATATAGTGCTTCTCTTTTTGCAGCAACTGGCAATATTGTTCTGGATGTGTATCTTCGACAAAGACAAGGAAGTTACATCGCATGCTGTTCTTGCTCCGACAGAGGAGACATCTAAACAGACACAATATAATGCACAATCTTAAATGCCGTCCGCAGGAGGAGAACATTACTGATCTCTTTACTGTTCAGTCAATGCAACAACTACCAGGAGGCTCGAGTGCGTCTTCGTCTCATGGGATGCAACGTGGATGTGGGAGAGAATGGTTTCCATGGCAACTTTCAGAGATGAAAGAGACACTGCTTCAAGTGATGCTACCACCAATAATTTAGCCGTTGAGATTCGGTTGCAAAGGTGCACACCGTCGACATTTTGTGTTATTGTTAACCTATTCACTGTATCTCAATTTGGTAAAACCGAACAAGAATTTACCAGAGTATATTCGTGATATGTTCCATATGTTCTTATGATGCACTGATGTGGTTGTACTGACAATACCTCAGATGCTATGAATGGCTGTCACATGACTTTACACTCAGTTACCTGATATTTGTCTATTGAATGGACGTTGTCTTCTCTGCTGTTTAGCTTACTGTAATCAGATGTCGCATGTCACCGTGGAAACAGGTCATTTCTGTCAATGCATGCTTCTGCATTTTTCCTCCAAAATGGTTTGGAGGTGACCGCCAGAGCAAGCTTGATGTTTTTCAGCACTATTCTTGAGCACTTTTGCTTCAATGTAATGTTTTAAGTGATATTTCATTTGTGTGCATTTGACTGAATCTTTCAGGAACCGTCTCATTTTGATACCTCATGATACACTAGATTCACTATGCTGACATTCTTCACACCTCACACTTTGCTCAATTTTCATTCTGTTTACACCACCAAGCATCTTTTTTTTTTTCTTGGTCAGGTGAAATTCTCTAGGCTGCATTGTCATTGACTAGAAATGGCCATGCACAATTTGTGTAGGCCTTTGCGTGATTCTCTTCAAATCAAGTTTCCATGTTCAACCAGAGGGGAATACAGAAAAATGAAAGAGATGAGAGTCATCTTTACCAGACTTGTATGTGTTTCTCTTTGTGAAAAGTGCAATGTGCAAAAGAAAATAGCATGAATAGCTCGACATCATCAACTTCGTACCTCCTGTATTTAGACAACTGCGAAATGCAGCCTTGTTGTGAAACATAAAAACTTCACTGTGTATGTGTGTTCAAGGCACTTTCAAACCCACTCAGACCTTTTACGAGTAGTGTGCTTTCAAATCACTCACGAGAAAGTCGCAGGCATTGGTGTAGTGGTTATGGTTTGAGTTTGAAACTATGCTCTTCCTGTTGTATCAAGGTAAAGATGCCAAAGCATGTGATATGAAAAATACCTTTGTAGTGTTGGAAGAAAGAAGGCACAAGTATGCATTGGCTATTCGATATTCAGGTCATTTTTGGATAAAACTTGGGTTCTGAGCACTTTTTGCTAGTCTCACTTTAAACAAGCATACTTGTTTTTCCTTCTTCTTTTTTTCAACTAGAAGTATATCTTGACTTGAAAATAAGCCAGTTCGGGGTTAGCTCATGGGCACATGGGTACACATGACCTTTATTCTTTCTCAGTTTGCCAGGCACTCCATTAGTTTCAAGCGACAGAAGGCATAAGCTTGCCCAATGTAACAATTTATGGAATTCATCATGCAGTCAGGTTCAAACAAAGGATGAAGTTGTGAAGAACAGGTGACCAGACTGATCCGCAATAATTAGCACTCTGGAAAGCATCCATTTCATTAGTTTGCAATGAATGTACATTATGTATTAACAATCTTTTTCTGTTGATAGTGTTAAATACCGCTTTTGCTGTCAGGTGGATGTGCTGGCAAGCACCACTTATAAGGATCACTTGAATAATCATTACATTGCAGATGCTTATCTCAGTGAATTTAACAACCAACATGCTCTGCTGGTACAGGTGACCTTTTTCTGCTCATGCTCAAAGTGGAACCCCGAACTGGCTTATACTTCCAACAGCACAGGAGGGTTTTACACAAGCATCGTTGTACACTGTTGGCTGAGTGGTTCGTGAAGGTGAATGGACTACTATCTCGAAGCTGAAGACAATTCTTATTTATCCGTTATCATGACATGTATCGTAGTTCTGTCCGTAGAGGGTTGAATTTTGACAAGTAATGGAAGGTGTGTTGGGCAAAGTTCTGTTTTCGTAGATATCGAAACATGGTAAGGACATGTGTTTGAGAAAATGTTTCTGACAATTTGAATGACTAGGCAGTCAACAGGCTGATGAGAAAATTCTTGCTTGGTCGAACGGAACTTCACTGTGAGTCTTAGTTCTGTTGCATTATGCGTGTGTGTGAGAATGTAAGTTTTAAGTTATGTACAATGTATTCATCTTTCTTGGTCAATCATCTTCTTTAAGTGCTTATGCTGCATGGAATAACTGTATGTTCACTGAAGATTTCTACCTCTCTCATAGTCATATCTACTATATTGCACACCAGGACAAACGATGAAGTACAATGGAATACATTCATATTGTATGCCTAGTGCTTGTGAATTGAATGGATGACAATATAAAAACTATGTAAACTAGGTAAAGGCATTTTTTTTTCAAATTAATGGACTGATTTTCTCTTTTTTTAATAACCAGTTCTGTTTGTTTTGTAGCAATGATGGTATGCTTAGAATCCTAGAGGTTTGCAAATAGGTTTCTTTACCACACTGTGTCCTGCAGTGTTTTGATGGGACTGAAGAGGAATAGCGCCATCTATTGACCACAAATGACGAGTGCATGCTATCCCAGCCAATATGTCTGTGTTTTAGTTGCAGATGCTGGATGTTATATTGAATGTAATTGGCTTTTGAGTATCAGAATGGAAATGAAACATGAATTATATAGGCACATTACAAATTAATAGTCACAGATTTTTTTTTTTTTTCAGAATTTTCTTCTGTTGGCAGCAGTTTTGACAGTTTAGTGAAGTTAGAGTGAAATTCTCTGCATGTTTAGATGAGACTTTGTGGTGCTAACATGTTACAACATTGCTGCCCATGAAATATACCTACAAGCATACAATAGGAAATCACTCTTGTTAGTGGAGGTGCCATTGTGGTAAATTTGCATGCTAAGTGGCTAACATCTTAAATAAATTATATTGCAAAAAAAAAAAAAAAAGAGGGAGAGAGATGATAGATAATCTATAAGCATGTTGTAAAGTATACTGTAAAAGTCAGAGTGTTTACCAAATGATGTTGTTGTTTTTTGTGAGATGTAGTTTCAAGAAAGAGAATGGAGGTAGAGAGCAGGTTTTTACAGGAGCATTGATGTTATTAAATGTATGAACTTTGACCAAAAGAGAGAGTAGACTGTATTCACGAGGTGAGACATTTATTACCTTGAAATAAGTATTCAAGATTAATTATGTATTCAGAGTTACAGTATGTCATGTTTTTACCATATTTTAGATAGAACAATATCAAAGGAAGAGTAGAGTGATCATATTCATATGCATTTTATATCTTAGATTTTTTAAACCTCCAATCTATGCAAGGACCAGACCAGTATTAGTGTATTCTCATTTGAGAGCAATATTTCACTCACACAGGTACCAGTATTATCAAACCTGTTATATACTAGTGTATAAGTCCACCTTTATATACCCTCCTTGTTTAACAGTGTGCTGGATTTTCTGCACTCACCCTTTATTAGTAGAGGAAGTTTGTTAATTTGCAACAGTTCACCCCCACCTCTTTCAAAATATTGTAAATCCAAGCGGGATAAAGCATAAATGAGTCTCCAGTATAATACAGCGCATGAATTTCCTACCTTTGGATATTTTGATAGCTTTGAATGTCGGTTCACAGTTTGCGCTGCTCAGTACAAATGTTTGTATATGTGGTCACTATGTGGGATTAGGAGTTGCAATCAATTTGGTAGATGATTTATTCACTCTTTTACTTGTAAATACTTTGCTTGGAGTTGTAATGTTGGATCAAATTTTCTAGGACAATTAAGAATGTATATTATTGTTTTAGTACTTACTGATAGTTTCTTAAAAACAGGCATATTTAAGTTAGCCAATGTAGAATGCATTTACCCCTTCAATAATGATATACTGTCCAATTACTTTTGCCTCCTCAGTAGATGTAGTTTTTGAATCATATGAACTTTTAAAGTGACATACCACTGCCAATCCCACCCTCCCCCCCCCCCCCCACATAAAAGGAAAAACACACACACAAAGACTACAGCTAAAAGTTCTCAGTTACAGGTGTGGAAAGAGCTTACTGGAGTTATTCTAAAGGGGGAAGAAAACTGTGCAAAGAAAATAAAAAAAAAAAAATGGCGGGGGGGGGGAAGGGAATTTAAGAGCCTTGTATACTAGCAGCATGCATATTCCCTTGTACTTACTGACAAGAGTGGACTATTCAAAATCTTTTGAAGTCTGAAAAAGCCCTCAATATGGATCATTCCTTGTTCTTCCATAAATTGGTGATATATAAATTTGTGTTAATATGCACTACTCTTGTAAAGGGAGGGCCTTGTTATTGGTGATTGCCACTGGTCGAATCAGAGTTCATCTTTTTCACTCCTAAATTCTGCTCCCCCCCCCCAAAAAAAAAAAAGCCCAAACAAACAAAACAAAACTAAAACCTTGTATGACGTCAGCTCAATGTCTGTATCTCGCATCATTGATGATGGCGGTAAGATGAGAAGGCACGGAAGAAATCCAACTCCTCCAGAAGTATGTGGTGAATGTATCAATGGAATGAGGTTCCCTGTGTCCTAAAGGCTTAAATTGCAGCAGACTATGGTAGCCATGGTTACCAAGATACACAATGCACCCAGCAATGACTTAGTGATGGAACAGCATCAAATGTATGCCAATCCAGACTTAAATTTCACTGGCTAAATCAACTTGAACCTACCCAAAATGTGCAAATCATCATTTGAGAGTTTTGTTGTTGTATTTTTTTTAAAGAAGAGAAGAAATTATGAGCTTATTGCTACAAAAATGGAAATTTGTTTGTCATGAGTGTCACAACACTAAAGAATCTTGTCCCAGTCTGTGATCATTTTGAACCATGAAAATTAGAATCTTGTCGAGGTGTCTTGGTGATGATTGAAGCCTTGAAAGAAGATGAAAGAAAATCTGATTTACATTTGGTTTCATTTCTTATCGTCAAACTAGGAACATAGACTTCAATGAAATGTGATATATGCCTGATGAGGTGTGTGATTGCTATCCACTGATAAGATCTTGTTGACCACATGGAAAAGCTTACTTGTGCACAAACACACATACATAAAAGGCTAGTCTTATTTTTTTCTTCTTCTTCTTCTTTTTGACATCAGGGTTCACTGAACTGCAGAGAGGGAAATATTGTGACTGATTAGGAGTAGGAACTTAGCGGGATTGTATTTTCCGGGCCTTTAGAAAGGCTAGACTGTTATTTATAGTTTTCCAGTAGGCATGGGTTAGTTTCTTGACTTACAAATCAGAAATTAATCTTACCAAGGCAGCTTGGATATATGGGTCGAAGTGGACAGAGAAATAAGGTGAAATGCACAATGTGACATATTGTGCAAGCTCAGAGAAATGCCCCAGAAATATTACCGGACTCAGCGGAGTGCCAATGACACTAGTTAGTATGGATTCCTGCTCACTAGATGTGCTGGTACTTGGTCAAAATTTCTAAGGCCAATAAATTACTAAGGCTTGCCTGAAATGGGCGACGCTTTGTGTTAACGATCTATGAGAACTGACACAAGAAATTGAATAATACAAAATTATTTTGTGGAATAGTTTCGCCAAACTTTCCCTGTTAGCATTTCGAGGATAGAGTCTGCATTCTTTCTTCTCCCGATTAATAGTGGACTTGGGAAGAAAACTGAGAGAACTGTGTGATTTATATTGAAGACATACAGCAAAAGCAGCACACACAATGTAGGTAAAGCCTTGTTGGTGCCTTTTTGTAATACATTTCTCATTGATTATCCTCCAGTGTGAAAAAAAATCATGGTTGAACTTGAATAGTAATTATGTTCTGATCAATGCATACTATGATGATAGTGATCAATTCATAGGTTTATGTACACAGGTAGTGAAAATGCAATGTCTTAGATATATGCCCTATACTTTTGACCCTGATTTTGACCCTAATTCTGATAGCAGTAGCAGAAAAGAATTTGTGCTCTCACTAACTAGAATGATTAATATGCTATGAAGAATATATTTATCAGATTTTTTTTTGTGTGTAATACCACAATGTTGTTTTTATCATTATAATGCCACTGTAGAGACAGTAGAGATGTTTTGGTGGCTGCATTTAACTTGAATTTCCTCATTTGTATTATACTTGTGCCACACTGTATGTTGCACTTATGCATCGATAGATTATGTACATTGGTATTGTGCTTCCATTTGTTATGAACTAGTGGTGTACAGATGTAAATACATAGACTTAAGCTTTTTAATTGTTGTTATTTATTTGAGGAGATATGAAGGCATTATGAGACAATTATTATGCACCATGATAGGAGCTGAAGATATTTTGTATGTTATGAAAGACAGTGGCTTGTAATTCGAGGTTTTCAGACTAGAAATATGACATGTATTCCACCAGACTGTGTATATATCCTGAAACAATGGCAATGGTGATATGATATTATTGTAGATACTGTGGCAAATGAGTAGAGCAGTCTTGAGTCTGTTGGTATAAGTTGGAATTGGTTGTGTAGTCTTATCTCAAGCTATATGTTGTATAATCATGACAATGGCAATTGGCAGTGGTGGGGGATTTGCTACAAAGGCATCTTGCAAAAGTAGTTTTCTTAGCAGAGCTCCCTCATAGATGTGATCCTAACTTCTTGTATTGTACAATCCTGATATATTACAAAATTGCTGCCAGATTCTGTCTTGTAAGACTAACTCATGAACCTTGGCCAGTATAAATGTTGTGCCAGCAAGTGTGAGGTAGCCACATATTGTTTGAATAGAAAAAGACAAGAGCAAAAACAACCAAGCAAACAAAAAGAAAAAGAAAAAGTTATGGCAAGAGTCCAGCTGTGCTGTAGCCCTTGAAAAGACCCTGGTCGGCACAGGCCAAAGCCAGCGGCAAGTTCAGGGCTGTAAAGGGAGAGAGACGTTTGTGGTGGTGCGGGGTAGTAAGTGAGTCGATCAGTTTGCCGCAGCCATGGGGGCCCTTGTAGTTTTTGTAATCAGAGCCCCGTCCCAGGGGGTCCTGGGGGGAACCGACATGGTCTCTGATTGATGGCTTGCCTGGAACCGTGGCGAGGGTACAACCAGCCACTCCCCCCCCCCCCCCCAAAGCCCTTAGCTTGGCTGAGTGGCTAGCAGACGGCATGACGTGAACAACCCTACTGTCAAATCACAGCATCTGTCGTGTGTGGCTCCTCCCGCTCTGGCGGGCTCAGGGGCTGCACAGCCTGTCCACTTTTTTAAAATTCAAAATTGATGACCTTTGAACTATGCAAATGAGAGCATTATCAGATTACATGGTAATTAATCATTGGTCGGCATCCACCCAGGTCTCCACCCACTTTGGGGGCAAGTCATCTGGGTTGCCATCGCAATGGGTAGACAGTGTCGATCATTGGTCAACAGTACCAGTCGGCTCAACCCTCCTAATTCACTATGCATGCATGCTAATGACAATTTTTTTTTCATTCAGTTTTATTCTGAGAATACCTTTTCCTCCCTACACATGGTTCCACACGAGGGAAAATAGAAAACTAGGAAGAACATGTGGAGAAACCCAATTTTCTGAGCACCCTCCTATCGTAGATGAAAAGCTCGGCGCAAACCTTAAAAGTGAGGCTAAGTCCATCGCCGTCGCACTTTTCTTGATTCCTATTAAGGCTAACCATCAGACAGACAGCTTTGAATGGCAGAAAATGTCTTGACAAGCATGGGATGGGACCTATATAGAGGCCTGCTTAGGTAAGTCCATCTCTGCTCCTGCCCTAGCCTGGGGGCGGCTGCAGTCGTAGTATGACACTTCCTCCGTTTGTGTCCTTTTCTTGCCCTGGAATGTTTCGAGACGTTCCTTGAATGGTGTGATTTCATCAAGCCTAGAGAAATGCATCTGTATGTTGATGTTTTTTTCTCTGTAATTAAGTTAAGGTTCCTCCATCAAGATATATTTGGCCAGCTCAATTAGAATTAAATGAATGTGCATTTACTGATACAATAAAAAAAATGTCCCTGTATGTCGTAGCTCTGTATTAATCTCATATGAGATTGCACCATTCCCGATGCAGGGTCCAACCCACTTGCTGGTAATTTCTTTGACGAGTTCCGAGTCGTTTCAGATGACCTCTCCAAAGGCCGGGTGAAAACCTGTCCAAGTCGATAGAGAACCCAATGAAAGGCCATCTTTGCAGACAGCTTGACCCACATGGGTTCACCGGTTCTCAGAATCAAAGCATGCTAGTCAGAGAGAGGCAGTGTAGACAAACATGACAGGGGCAGTCGGGCATTGATCGCATGATGTCTGCGATGAAGAAATTGTTCCTTCAGTTTGGATAGGAATTCACTAAAGTTATGTTAAAATCATTCTCCCTGCCCCTTTCTCTCTGTTTTAGTTAGCAGTATCCCCCTCCCCTATAAGTTGATACAAGCAAGGGAGATTCATCCTCCATGGTACAACATATAGAAATTATGAGTTGGGTAAAAACAGGTGTGACGAGCCCTTTCTATTTTCGCACTCAGGTGGTCAGAAGGGGCATTTGCTAGTCACTTCATAGTGAAACCAAAAACCATGCATGCACACTCTGACAGCTGCCAATGTGATTCATGTTTGCAGGAGAAATTTGATAAAAAAGTAGTGGTCAAATTGCTCCTAAGGCAACAGAATGGAAAATATGATGATATTTACACGATACTTTTATAGCGTTACTGGTATAATTCAAAGCTCTACAAGAGTTGCTGTCCCAGCAGATTTTATGTCAAAGGTTAGGATCAGAGCAACATGTCACATGACAAAGTATGAATTAGGAAGAAAGATACAAGGGGAAAAAATCACCAAGATGTCCTTCAGATAATAGAAAGAATAAGAATCTGGTTGAATTGCATACTTGAATAGGGTGCCAGTTGATGACGCATGCCATGTTTAACCCCGTCATAGACTAATCGCCAGTATTCTCGAGCTGGGGTGAATGGGAAATGCGTGTTATTCTATCGAAAAATGACTCCATCCTCAGTGGGTTAAGATGGAAGACTCAAGAAGTCTTGAGATTGGAGTAACATCTTATCAATTAAGATATGTCAATGAAGTAAAACGACCATAGAATACCCTTTAAAAAAGAAGGATATTGAAAAGGAAACTGATTTTGACCATAATTACAACTTCTTAAAAGTTCAAGAGACCAAATTTGTATTTCATTGTGACTCGTGGTCACAAGCACAATTGAGAAGCTGTCTAATAAAAACCAGACAGATACTTGGCATTACTGAAGCCTGTGTAAAAGTTTTGATGCACTGAAATTTAACTGACGTCCATCTTGGTTTTCGATTGATTCATGCGCCTGGTCCTTCCCAGTAGCTTGTATTGTATAGAACCTATAATTTTTCTTTTAATCTGTTGCAGTGAAACTCTACAATATTTTCCTCATTTGTTTCCTCAAGCTTAAATATTCTTTTAAATTACAGCCATACATTGCGCTAGGGTGCTGCTGTAAAACTTGATCAAGCAAGAACGTTGAAAGCGGCACTGCCAGCATTTGTTAATATTGTCTTACAGCGTGTGCAGATAAGTCAGTTATCAATCAGGCACATGTAAGTTTGCTGAGACATTACGGGACTGGATTTCAAGAAAAAAAAAATTAAAGGGGGTGGGGACAGACAAATGTCTTTAGATGGGAGGGTGAAAAGAGACAGGCTGTGATTAGAGGCAGCTCTCATCACGTTTTGCCCTGTGTATTTATGGTTTGTATTCCCAGACATCACAACGTTTGTCTGATTTGTGTCTGCCCGGTATTTGCACTCAGGATGAGTGGGAAACTCAGGACATTACCCCACCCCCACCCCTGTTCACATCGGAATCCCAAGATCGCTTCTCACATTCCAGAATTTCATGGAAGAGGGGGTCGTGTTTGGTACAGAATTTCACAGAAATGTATCAAATGACTTTTTTTTTTTTTTTTTTTTTGATATACCGGAAGCAATACTAGCCAATCAGCAGTGTCTCTCAGATTCAGCATTGTGCAACTTTAGACGAGTTCTTTTCTTCTTTTTTTTCTTTAGTTGATATTGAATCAGTGATCATTGATAATGATTTTTTGTAGTCCTGAGCATTGTAATGGTCTTCAAGAATTAGTTTTGGTGCACTTGTATGATCATTTACTGGGATTGAAATCATGTCTTTTTAAAACAAAAAAATCTGAAATGGACAGATACTGTGAGTTCTGCCAACTTCAGAATTTCATTTTTATTCATTTTAGTTCTTTCATTTTGGAGGGTAATGTGTTTGTGGCTCCTTGTTACTGTGAAAGGGGAAGGTTTCCAATGTTTCACCCTGACATTGAGCAATAGTGTGGCTGAGAAAGAGGTGCATGCCTTGAACAGGAGGGCGTGGTCTGAAATAGGGATGCAGTTTCCATGCCAACCACTTCTGTGTGGCCAGACTTGATTTATACTTCGAGCATCTTCTAGTTCTGTGAAAAGTTTCAGTCTTTTCAAACTCCCCATGGCTACGCTATCTTAAGCAACAAAATACATCCAAAATGGCAATTTTGTAATGAAGTCACGAGACTTTTCCTCTAGGTGCATATTTCTGTTACCTTTACTTCTTGTAGGATGCTTCAGAATAATTGTTTCAAGCATCAGCTTCTGTATAACTCGGTGAAGTGTAAAAATTGACAGCATGCCTGTTTTGTGTGTGTTTGTGCATGTTTTCTTTTTCTTTTGTTTTTCCTTGGGAGGTGTTGTTGTTGTTGGTTTTTACACTTTTCAATGTCTCTGTGGGTGATAGAAACATTCCTCCCCCCCCCCATTCCGAGCATGTTAACCACAACTTCAATGGGTGAAGGTAGATACGTTTGAAACTTGGTGAAGACACGTTTGTGTGTGGTGTGCGGAGTATCTCGTCGGCATCAGGCGTGCATTGGATGTGAAGTTTAGCTGTCTGCAGTTTTGGAGGGAAGATTTATCTCCCGGGACAATTGCCCCAGATATTGAAGCAAGCATTCCACTCCAGTCTCACTCAATTCCTCTCCCATCCATTCCCCGTGTCAAAAGACGACTTCACCTCCAACTCTGCTATGCTATCTCTCTCCCAAGCATTCTCCATCTGACTCTTGTCAATATTCTATGTTTCTCTCTTGTCTGTTATGCACCTGTCCATCTGTTTCATTCCCGTTCTCGGTCTATCATATCAATCTCTTTTTTTTTCTGTGTGAATATGTGTCTATATGTGTAGTTTATCTCTCACCATCCTACTTGCATTGTATCTATCAATCTGGTCATCTGTCCATCTATCGTGTCTTTCTCGCAGGATGTCTGTTCATTTGTCTTCTTTCTTTCTATCTATCTGTTTATCTATCTATTTACAGTTGAACCTCTCTTATCCGGCCTCCCTTTATCCGGATCTCTCTATTATACGGACGCAATCTCGCCGTGATTTTTTTTTAAATAATTATGGGAGGAAAGGGGGATTCCCAACTCCTTGAGAACTCCTACACAAACACACATGAATTACATATTGCTTCCAACATGATTAACATGCATTACATCAAATTTCCTTCCAAATTGCTTACCTTCAGACATTTTAACATCCCCAAACATCCCCAAATGTAACAATGAAAAGGTTGCAGTATACACATTACTACATGTGGTACTACAATGGGCTACATCAGTACATGTGTATGTATATGTACATGTATAAAGCATTGAGTCTCCCGTATCCGGCCAAATCCCTTATCCAGATGAGCCCCGGTCCCGACTTGTCCGGATACGAGAGGTTCAACTGTATCTATCTGTCTATCTGTTTATCAATCTATCTATCTATCTGTCTATCTGTTTATCTATCTATCTATCTGTCTATCTATCTATCTATCTATCTATCTATCTATCTATCTATCTAGTTATATATTCATTTATCCATTGATATATTCTTATGTATATGTTTCTATGTTTCCTGTTGAATCCTACATCCATGTGTGTCTGTTCGTCTGTATCTCTGTGTCTGCATCTTTGCCCCTCCCTCTCTCATTCCTTGCACCTGTCCATCCACGTCTCCCATTTGGGCCTCACTGTATTTCTGTCCATACTACCATGTGTGCTTGTCTGTCTGTGTGTCACATTCTGTCAGTCTGTCTATCTGTCTCTTACAATCCACTGCCCCACCCCCGTCCTTATACTCGCCCACATATTATTTATACCTGCAGATGATGCACATGGTAATTTTCTGTAGATACCATTGAAAACTACCTTGTGAAGCAATAACTGGTTGTTGAAGTTATCGCTGGATAAAGTTGCTTTTATCCCAGACCCTCTACAATTATAGATTCCATTGTAATGGTTCTTATTTTCCTATCTATTGATTTATCATATATAAATGCGTATACGTGTGTACATTTACATGTGTGTTTATGTTTAAGAAATGTATATGTTTCTGCATATTCATCAACCTGTTCATTATAGCTAATTTTTTTTCTGGTCTTTTTTTTTTCCAAGGGCATGAATCATTGACAGGTCCCCAGTCATTAATTCTACCCTCTACCTCCTTCCTACACACCATTGGTAAAATTGGTTTTTTGCAAAGCTGTGTCACTGTACCAGCATATGTCTTACCCCCTGTTCAGACGCAAGCCAGTTTATGCCAAAACTCGATAAAGAAACGATGTATAAAGAATCATTGTATCACCGACAGACCGTTCAGACGCTAATCTCGACCATTCTGGAAAACGTATAGATGTGCAGTTTCCCTCTGCGCATGCTGTCATGGTCGTGAGTGACAGCTATGGGGTCACCTTTTGTACGCGCTCCCATTAAGCCCCGCCCAGTTATATTGTTCAATGGTCGCCATACATTCAGACGCACAATGGACACGATGGAGTGCTGATTTGTTATCGAGTTCTAGTTCGAAACGATGCTCTGACCCTCGTTTCGTTATACGTCGTTTCATTAGCGTTCAGATGTATGAATTCATTGTATAGCCAGGGAGGTGTTAGAAAAGGAGAGACAACTCTTCGTAATTCATGCAAACACATGTTTTGGTTCAAAGCGTTACAATGGGATGTCTAGCATTCCACTATTTGCTTTGAAGTCATGCTCTGTACCGCTCTAGTTGCAAGGCGAAGTTCGGAGACGAAGAACGCATTTCACCTTTCGTTGAATGACAAGCTTTATTTCCCCGTAAAATTTTGAATGAAATACTCGAATTGATTAAGAGTAGTTTAGGAAAGAATTCAATATTATAAACATGTATTTTTAGTTTCTTCGTAATGCGCAAATTGAAATGAAATGAAAATTAGGCCATCTTAAAAACCTAATATTTTTCTATAATGCGCACATTTCCGCATGTTAGTTTTCTATCCTTTAATCAGGGATATTTTGATCTTTCAAATAAAGTACTCCGCTGAAGCGTGCACCAGCGTGCTTTTAAACTATTTGCTGTTAAAATTGTCAGTTTTACACTGCATTTTGATTCGCTGCTCCAATTCAAAGTACACAAATTCATTGTTGCCATCACATTGAAAGAGAGAGAGAGCGAAATGCAGTAGGGGCAAGTATTTCTAGATGTGAGAGCGCAAGCCCCGATTATTGATGCTCCTTTTTGTCAAAGCACCTGATTTCCACCTGTAGTTGAACGCATAACTTCTCGGCGGTGCCACGCATGACTTCAAAGGAGAGCAGGAGTTGTCTCTCCTTTTCTAACACCTCCCTGGTATAGCTTTACTGTTTTGGTATAGCTATACCGTTCTAGTATAATTTTTTTTTCTTGCATCTGAACACCCTGTTACAAACAGCCCTCTCTGTCTCTCTTTCCTCTTTAAAGACAAGAACTTCATGGTCACTCCATAAATCTCCCCTTCTACAGATGATTTGACAGAGTGAAATGCTATTAAGTAAACAGTGGAAATTTGATGGCAATTCAATGACTCTGAATATCCAAGAAAATATGAACATGGGCTCTCTGACCACTTGGAAACTTTTTAATTGAAATACTAGTCAAAGCTGCAGAAGTTTTGATGTTTTCGTTGTATTTTGTTTACTTCATTTTGAGAAGAGTCACAATATGGCATTGACATGTTCCACATTGTGTGCTGCCTACATTTTTTTTTTTGGTGAGATTTATATGATTTAGGTGCAGAATTGATAAGCAATAGGGCCCCTGGAGCAAGATTTGTGTCAAAACCTGATTCCCTGATGCACAACTTGACAGATTTAGCACTCTCCTTGTGTACACAGTCCTTTTCTCAGGAGGCTTGAGGCCCACGAAACCAGAGAGTGTTGAAAGTTGGCTTCTTAAACATTTCTCCTCTCATCCGATCCACAGGCTGAGTTTTTTACAGCGAGGAGTTTAAAGGGATGGTATAGTTTTGATTGAGATGGGGATTCAGGTTTTTAACTCTTTGTGAGATGATTAGAAACCTCTTTGATGTGATTTGAAATATGAAATATTATAGAGTATACAATTTTAAGAGGAATTCAAAGTTTATTTGAAGAAAATTCATTTTGTAACAGCTGAGATATCCAAAAACAAAGAGGTCTTAATAAAATGTGGGTCCTACCCTTGATTAGGACCACTTTGTTTTGCTTTGTTTTTAGATATCTCAGCCATTTCAAAACTAATTTCCATCAAATGAATTTATAATTCCTCTTAAAATCATATGCTCTTTAATATGTCATATACACTGTAAGTGGTTTCTAATTATTTCACAAAGAGTTAAAGCTTGAATCCCCATCTCGACCAAAACTATACCATCCCTTTAAAGAATCTTGCTTGTCCAATCCCAAGATGCAGTTTACATTGTGGCTACATAGTAGATCATAGACATTCAGAAAGATTTTATGACAAGAATTTGATAGTAACAGACATTAATCATGAGATGCTGTGGTCTCGTTAGTTAGTCTGCGACATTCAGACTTTCTAAAAGGAATACAGGAGAAGGATTTATTGGGAACAGTGTACTGTAAAACGAGGAATTTTCATGTGCATTTTAATTTCGCGAATTTCGCGAGCGCCGAAATTCGCGAAATTAAAATGCACGCGAAAGTTTTTGTCTACACTACATGCATTGAACGCCAGTGGCAATTCGCGAAAATTTCATGCCACAAAAAAGGCTGTCGGCTCCAAATTCGCGAAAATTTCATGCCGCGAATATAAATCATGTTTTTGACAGTATTCAGCAATGTAGCATTAACCTGTTGAGGATGGACTTATTTTGCGGCAACACGCATTTCCCATAGACACCTGCCAGAGTATACTCAATACGAGTCTTCAATGGGTTAAAAGCACAGGTGAAACATAGAAGGCTATTTCCTTGAACCTTCGTTATTTCTTTCCATAAGAGTGCTTGTAAGCAAATATCATTGCTAAGGGTCAAAATAGACTTTATGAACCAGAGAGATTATAAGATGGAAGAAGTAGAACTCCTAATACCCATATTATCTGACTGGTCATCTACATTTATGTTAAAGTTATTTAGCCAGGAATTTCATTATGTTTTATACTTTCAGAGCAGAATGATAAAAATTTGGTCAGCTGGTGTTTTGTTCACGATCAACAGGAAATTTTGAAGTGATGACATCCTCAATCACTCAGAGAACTGTTTTACAAAAATTAGCAAATCTGAAGAAGTTCATAACTTCCTTATTTTAATCCAGTATTGATCATTTTTTTGCTGTTGTGTCTGTAAAATGTTACCCTTTCTTTTCAGACTAACTTTTTACTGGACCATTTGAATACCACCTGGCTTCTCTTTCGGTATACAGACACTTCAAACACTGCTATAAGGCATCGTGGGAGATGCAGCAACTTGCTCTCTTTTTAAAAGTATGTTTAGACATCTTGTTTTGTTTGACTTTTTTTGGGTCTTGGAATATGGGACATCTTCTGTCAACGTGTGCCCACCAGTTCCGGGTGTATGCACCGGTATTTACATGTTGTGTTTTCTTATGTTGTGGTAGGATTACTGAGAAAGCAACAGAACCATATGTTGGGATTTCTCGGGTTACTTAACCCATGCCGTCTTCATTATCCAATGTCTGCTCGGCGCTGATGTTGGCAGACATGCCACTGAACTTGGGGCCAGACCCAATCAGATGCATTGCCATGGGAACGGGTGACCTCACCTTCACCATGGTTGTGGGCCGCAGCCGCTGTTTCCTCCAGTCACCTGCTGCTGTCTGGCAGCCGGTATGACTGAGGGGAGGGGGAGGAGAAATGGTGGTATCACCTGTTGCCATAGTAACAGTTATGCTACCACACACTTGGCATTTTCCACTGGCATCAGCATTTCTCCACAGAACTGTAATACCGGTATCTCCAAGTATACTGTAGTGGTGATTTGTAAACCCTCTTTAATAGAGGGTTGAATGGAATATCCCAAATTTGTGCTACCCAGGTGGGAAGGAAAATACATTTGGAGTGATTTTGTGAAGTTATGGAAGTTATGGGCATACACTGTATGGCTAAGTGGGGCAATGTGTATTGTTCTCTTACTTCCCTCTTACCACCAGATGTTGGCCTTCTGTTTGTTTGTTTATTTGTTTGTTTGTTTGTTTGTTTGTTTGTTTGGTACAATCCCAAACACTCTCAGGAGGCTATTGAGGGTGTTGAATATGCTTTCTTCAGACTTTCATGCGGCTGCAGTAGATTGTTGCACACACCAAGTAGTCAGTGCATGCCTTGTTATGTTGAAGGAATAGCAGACAAAGCTAACCCCTTCCCCCCCCCCCCCCCCCCTAAGCCAAGTGGTATTAGGGAGGCTGGTGGAGTTCAGGATCCCCTGCCTAGATCTCAGAAGAATGCCTTCTGATCCTACAGTGATACCCAAGTCGCCATGGCGGCTCACAGACATCTGCAGCATCGATTCACATCACAGTCTTGAACATGCCCCCAGTGCCGTCCTCCTAATACCTCCTCCCAAACCCCCTCCTCCATCTTTCTAGTCATCCTTTGTCTTCTATTTGGTATCCTGCACGAAGCAAGCACATCCCATTTGCTTTACATCATCATCTCATAATTGTTTCTTGTTCCCAGATGTATCATCTGAGTTGCTTGACTTCATGTTCAAATATGGTTCATTTGAATAAAGATAACCATCCCCTTAATCAAAATCTTTTTTTTTTTAAGACCAGCAGAAGTGGATATGAGATACCACGTCAGCCTCTTGTCTCTGGCATAAAGGAGAGTATGTGTATGAGAGTGAGTGCTCCGCATGTGATAAGGTCTCAAGGGTGTGTTGAAAGCTTAAAGCCAAAGAATCCTGTCTATTCTCTATAGAGTGAATTTACAACAATTTTTTATGATGCAGTGACCTATGAACTATGTGTTGGTAGAAACAGGGATGATGAAGTGTTATGACAGGTACTCTGCATCACCTATCCCATCCTTCCTCATTTCTTTGGCGATGTTCATGTAAAGAGGGCAGTTCCAAAATGATTTGGATTGCCATATCAAATTTTGCATCCACTTCAGTAAAAAAAAAGTGTGGAAGCATTGAAAGTTGTGATGATTGCAGTTGCCATGGCAACTACTGAAATGATGAACGATTCTCATATACATGTACCTGTTGTCATGGAAACTGCTGGTAGGCTGCCATTGGGGGTAGTTAACTAAGGAATATGGTAGAACAAATAAAAACTTTTTTTTGTGAGGAAGGGGAGAAGGTAGGAGGCAGAGGATGCAACTTTAGAGATGAGGTCATTTTTCATGATTTCTTCAAGAGCATCCTTTAATGTCAGATAGATGCATACTTGTACAAACTCTATTCTTTCATCTTATATAAAGATTTCCTACTGATGGCAGCATTTTTGCATGAGAAAACATATGTAGTCCCCTGCCTCACATCTGCCCTTTATACTGCTCTTCCATCTGGAGTAAAAAAGAAATAAATCAAAAACAAAAACAAGCAACCACACTTGTCCCCCTGCTGAACAATAACAAGAGAGAGAAAAAAAAAACTGAAGAAAATTTTGTTGGAAGAGATCTTCCCAGGCCAAAATCTTAACTACACAGAGGGAAAAAATATGGACATGTTTCATGCAGATCATGGCCTTTTAGACCAAACATGTTTCTTTCCATACCAGTTGTTGTCATAGTGACCATCTCTTCAGCTTCTCAATACCCCGATGTCAGTCATCTTCCATGACGATGCTGGGGCTGGGGAGTTTTGGTGCTTTGGCCGCTGCGGCTCTGGACAGACACTAGATACATCTGTGTTTGTTTTCCAAGTCAAGAGATGGTTTATGGACTGAAAATAAACAGCTCGCAGTAACGGCTTTGGAATTTCTGATTAGAAAGGGGCTATCATTTGCGCCCCTGGGGTCCGGCTCGATCCATCTCTCTTCCATGTACATGCAAGTGGAGGTTATGCCCATAGACACTCAGTGTTCATAAACATGAGGGGATTTTATGTGTTGAGGGTGTCAGCGATTGGGGTCAAAAATGTGTCAGATGATATGATCATGAAATAAATTTTCTTCTCTCCTCCTTGTCGTCTGTCCAAACCCCAGGCTAGGGTTCCTCAAGGGATTCCACTCCGCTTTATCTACCAGATCTCTATGCTTGTCTGTCTTCTCTGGCAAAATTTGCCAAACATCTATGTTTCTGTAAAGCTATGAAACGACAATACCTCGCTATGTCTCAGAAAACATATGAGGCATGTAACTGGATTAGATTCTTTATGAAAGGGGATGATTTTATTACAACATAAAAGTCACATAATGTTACTACAGTGTGTAAGTTTACAGGATTTTTTCCCCCGGGGTGAACTGTGGGTGCAGTCTGTACAGTGCTCGCTGTTGTGAAGCAGGGGTCCTATAATCTACTTTGCCTTAACATAGTGGCTGTAATGCAGAATTCTAAGAATCCTATACCAAGTTGTGAGAGTGGTTTTCTTTTCTTGTAGTCTTGAATCTACCTTGACCTCAACTCCAAAGGCTTTGATAGCAATCAGCTCCTGTTTACAGATGTAATATGCATCAGAGATGACCCGAGTAGAGTACGAGGAAAGAGCCCTCGCTTGTGTATTTCGGTCACTCTGTAGCGCCGTGTAAACTTGTGCAGACTGTAATAAAGAGTTGATTGTTGATGCTGACATTGTTTCCCTTGTTTTTATGTTTAATAAAGCTTTTCTTATATAATCTATCTTTGTTTCATGGCACTGACTACAGTAATTCCTTGATTTTGTTTCTTATCCATTTTATGTACCGGTAGTTGTTACTTTGCTGCACCACAAGTACATGTTGTGATGTCTCAGCTAGGTTGATATACAAATACAACAGATTTTGTGATGTCTGTGATACTTGTTTTTTTTTTATGCAGTGCTCAGCGACATGTGGGTTTGGAGTGAAGACTCGCCTGGTCGTCTGTCGCTACGAGGATGGTAGCCTGGCAACGGATGCCGAGTGCACGGTGAGGAAGCCTCCCTCAGAGCGGCGATGCCGGAGACAGGCCTGCGCCGAGTGGAAGATGGGAGATTGGGCAGAGGTGAATATTTACTAAAAGTTTAACCTATCGCTTACTGGAGCCGGGCATGACGTGTGTGAAGTCTGTGGGGAATTACAGTATCTTAGAACTAATGGGTTAAATGTCAAGAGGACCAGAGCTAGTGTGAGAGAGAGAGAGAAAAGAATGGGGTGAGGAAGGGGGAGAGAAAGAGTTAGATAAGCTACAAAATATATCCATTATTATTTATTCAACTTAATGAAATTCTTGCCTTGAGTTGTTTTTCTTGCAACTGATTGACAAAGTGCCCTACATTTGCATCAATGTAGGGCAATTTGTCAATCTGTTGCAATATCCATTAGTGTCTCTCGAAATTCTCTGTACTTGTTCAACCATGTCCATATTGCATGAAACAACTAGGGCAGATTGAGCCCTTTCCAACAAGAGAACCTCAGAAGGCACTCGCAAGAATTTGTCCTAGTTTTCAGTCTCAGAGATGACAGTACGTGACATGTGTAGCTCCAGAACATGACTTGTCATGTGTGACCTTCCGCCGCCCCTTCCATATCCCCCCCCCCCCCCGCCAAAAAAAAAGAAGAAGCTAGGTCTTTCAACATGTTTCTGTTTCATGGTCAGTAACACAATAGGATTTAATTCCTTCATGAGAGCTCACCCAAAATAATGAAGCCTGTAAAATCACAAATCGCATACCTCTGATCTGATGTAACTTTGGTGTGATTAAAGAAACAATGGACATGGAGATGTTCTTCCCACTTTGTTTGTTTGTTTGAACATTCTTGAGCTTCTGTAGAAACAAAACCTTGGAGAAGACTTTTCCTACCCGGCTTTGTCTAGTCTGTGAAATAATGGGGGGGGGGGGGGGGGGTTCAAAGGCCAAAGATTTTTTATTACGAGATTGGTGTAAAGGTGAAATAATATGGGTCATGTCCTTAGAAATGTGTAACAGAGTTACAATTAAATTCCACACCTTACTTAAATTGGGTTCTATAAGTGGAGTGAAAATCAACCCCAAACAAGTATGTAATGGTTGAGATTCCATTAACATTATACCTGAAGAAAAGAGAAAAAGAGAGTTATGCCAATTTCTAGGTTTCACATGAATTCTGCAGGAGTTTCCCTGAAAAAAAAAAAGAAGAAAAGAGATTTTTTTTTTTTTCGAGTCCTCACAACAAAATGTGAAGACCTCCCTGATCTAGAATGATTTTTTTTTTTTTTTTTTTTTTTTGGGGGGGGGGGGGGGGGCATTGAAATGCACATATCTTCTTGGAATCTGTCCAACTTTGATGTTTGAATGTTTGCAGTCCTAAAAGCATGAGGGGGGGGGGGATGGAGGAAGGAGCAGTAGTTATTGACCAGAAACGTGACTTCTTGGCGTGTAATTTTATGCATGCACCAAAGGGAGAGCTGAGAGTCGAGAGTCGATGACACTAACCGGTCTGCCGATTATTTGGTTGCACTCAACATCACTTTTATAACAAAAAAAACTTTAAAATTCCTCAAGTTTTTCATATAATGATCGTTCTGGACAAAAATAGTACTAAGTCTGCTCCTCTCACACAATTTGTGCCACTTTTGCAAAGAACATAATTACTTGAAATATGTGTCGGAGTCTGACAAAACCCTAGCCATGTCTATCCCACTCGGGACCAAACCTTATAGAGGAGCAACAAGCTTCCACTTAAATGACTTTTGGATGCTTGGAAATTCCACGGCTTGATTGGATAAGAAAGAGGAGGGGCATGAGGCTCCTGCAGCAGTAATGATGTCCTACAGGATGCAGGCAGGGGGGCTGGAGGACACCAAGGGATGCTGAATTAGGTTTCCATGGTAACACCATGGCCCAAGTAGAGAGCGTGTGTGTGTGTGTGTTCTCATCACAGATCGCAGGAAACGGAGAGAGAGTGAGAGGGAATGGAGAATTACTAGCAAGATTCTCACCCGAAGCTGTTATGTGACCTCCTTCATATCATACTGAGAGGGTAACCTCATTTCTTCTGAAAATGCCTTTGGCAGTGTTTTTTTTTTAATTTTCCTCCTTGTCCCATCAATGAAATCATTTGCAATTGTAGCTTTATACTTGATAACTGCAGTTCATTGTATGTGGTGCTTTTCGGTCGGTTGTCCTCGTTTTCATCTGCAGTGCTTTGTTTAAACACAATGGTTTATCACATCATTGTTTCTGTCTTCGCTAAGTTGTATTTGTGTACAAATAGTAATTATGATTCTTTTAAGAGCTCATATACAATAGGTCATAAAAGATTATTTACGAAGCATTTTATCACCATAATGAAGTAATATGAACTGCTGTAATCGTGCGTATTGAAGCCACCTAGATATGACAGCTATTTGCCGTTGTTGTTTGGATCAGGATGTGGATGATACATGCTGAAAAACTCTGAACGGAGTACGTGTATCACCCAGTGCTGAAGTTCATGTTTGACTGAGGTCAAGGGATGTTGCTGATGTCTCACACCAAGGGGCGGGGACTAATGGAAGCATCTCTTGTGAAGACTGCCCCCTTCTGTTAAGACCATGATTCATTTAAATACAGAGATGGATGCCCCTTTCTAGTGATGCGAGATTCATCTTGGCTGGGAGCGTCATTCCGAATCAGCTTGCTGTGATCGAGATGAATCTGTGGGCACTCGATTCTTGAACGGACCCATCCCGCTGCTATTCAAAGATGACATTCTGTTTTTATC
This sequence comes from Diadema antillarum, assembly GCF_040938485.1. Lineage (NCBI taxonomy): Eukaryota > Metazoa > Echinodermata > Echinoidea > Diadematoida > Diadematidae > Diadema > Diadema antillarum. The sequence continues at coordinate 2,534,481 of NW_027271462.1, forward strand.
TGACTTTTTTTCTTCCTTTTGATAAATGATGGAGGCCTGCCTCCCCATCTAGCAGTGTCCCACAGGGCTAGGCCGTGATGACAAGATAGCTGATTGCAGCATTCCCTCCAGGGGTCAGAGGTCATTCTGTTTATCATGGGAGTAGGAAGATGCGCCCTCCCACCGGAGTGGTAGATGGTGATGGCGGGATGAGATGGAGTACACCAGTGATGGAGCCCCCCTAATAGCCCCCAAACATGTCATGAATGTCCAAACAAAACCATTCATTCTCCATCAGCACTCGGTCTGTGTTCTTCTCAATCTCTCCTTCCTCTCCATCTGTTGTTCTCTTTCCCCTCTCTTTCTCTCCCTCCATCCATCTACCTATTTATCTACCTTTGCAAAGTGCAGGAATAGAGTCTGATTTTTCTGATTGCACTACAATGAAAAAAGGAGAATGTCATGATTTTTCGCTGCATCTTCATCTTGCTGTGCTCATGTGCCTGTACTGATTTTTTTTGGTCACTTTTAAGCCATATCAATTACTATTCATAAGTGCCACTGTGTGATATCTAATGTTTATGATTAGTTTATTATGAATTTTCATTTGTAAGCCCTACATCTATGCCTATGTGAGACATGTCACTGTTTTTGTAGTCTTATTATTGCAGATTATAAAGAATGAGAGGCAGAAATATGCAAATGAAGGGTAAGATACACTATAGGTTCTTGTCAAATCAAGGTCATCCTTTTTTTCCCCCACTTTGCTGCAGTGCTCGGTGACATGTGGGCGGGGCACCCAGGAGCGAGATGTCCTGTGCGTCAGCGAGGGGACCGTGGTCAATGAGAACCTGTGTGCGGAGAAGAAGCCGCGGAGAAGCAAGCGGTGTCGGCGCCCCTCTTGCCCCACCTACCGATGGAAGAAGGGGCGTTGGAGTCAGGTCAGTTTCTCACCCGTCTCACCCAGTCCTCCCTGGTTGCATCTTGGTCAAATTTTGTAGTTTTATCACAGTCTTGTCCCACTCCTTGGGAAGATGTGCCTTGTTTGGGAATGATTTCTTGTTTCTGTGGTAACTGATAAGCAATTGTCATGGTTTTTCAACTATATAGTAGTATTGCCATGTGTTGGGAGTGTATTTGCTTCAAGGTAGAGCTTTGTGCTGAGTTTGATGCTACATATTCACATACAATTCATTACGGCAACTATAATGGAAGTAGTTCTCTTGAACACAAATATGCCTTTTAGAAAACATATTCCTCTGTTGGTATGCAAATGCTTTAAATAATCATACGTGTCTGTAAAGATCTTAGTTGATGTGCATGGAAATGTTTTGCTGCATAGAATTTGACATATTGTAATGGTCTTTGTGTGAAACATACATGTACCATCAGACATTGGAACAAATTTTTATTGTTGTGGAAACATCACCTGGAAGTAGGGTTCATGAATAGCTGAAATAGATATCGCTTGCATCCTGAGCTCTTGGTGAACTTTGTATCACATTCTCTGCGTGCCTGGTGTCTTGCAGTGCTCGGAGTCTTGCGGGGGCGGGGTCAAGCAGCGAGAGGTCTGGTGCCGTGACAACCGGGGTGCGGAGGTCAGCGACGAGTACTGCAGGCAGACCAGGGCCCGCCCCAGCACCACCAAGAAGTGCAGCCCGGACCCTTGTCCTCAGCCAATCTTCGACAAGAGGGCATTCTGGGTGGAAGGCACATGGGCAGAGGTAAAGCCTTTTTCTACCATCATAATTACCACTGCCAATTAAAGAAAAGACACCAGCATTCACCACTTCACAGCGAACATTACTACACCACACCACACTACACCACACTAAATACAACACCACACTAAACACAACACCTTTCCCACACTACAAGCACATCTCACTAATCAATACCACACTATACCACACCAAACACAACACCTCACCACATCACATCTCACTAGAAAATGCCTCACTACACCACTCCAAACTAAACACCATCCCACATTATGCATCAAGTATTCTGCCCAGCAGTGTTTAGAGAATCTTTTACAATATACTCACTCTTCACTTCAGTTTAGAACATTATGACCCTTTGGCCAGAATAATCCAGAAACAATAGCTCATGTGTCCCACATTTCACAATGGTGTGTAAAGCCCACATGCTTTGATCCTCCCTTCGTGATCCCAGTGCACGAGAACCTGCGGAGCGGGTGAGCAGACTCGCGAGGTCACCTGCCAAAGTCTGAGTGCGGACGGCTGGCGGATCCCGGCCGACCCCAGAGCCTGTCGGCAGGTCTCCAGGCCGCCGGACACCAGGCGCTGCAACATGGGACCGTGTGTGGGCAATGTCCACTGGAATACAGGCCCATGGAATGAGGTGAGATACCCCTACCCCCCCCCCCCTCCCCTTTCATCTTTCTGCCCCTCCTTTCTCCATTTTCCAGCCCCCTGGCATTTAATACATTATCATGTCATTGCATGAGACCTTCCATCTCACCATTATTATGCGTCTTGCATAAGTCCTGCCGTTAATTTCTCATTTTCAATCTACTAGAGATATGATTTGATTGTGAAAGGTCAGCTGTGGAATGTTAAAGTTGTATTTCTGTAAGTTAGTAATCAAGCAATAGAAGGCTGTCATGGTTGTAAGATGGAATAGAAATTAAGAGTTTGATGCTTCACTTGTTACATAACACAGAATATTCTTGAAGTTATATGATTGCAAGTATCCCATATTTTCTTATTATTTTCTTGGTTTTCTAAGCAGTTTTACTCGCAAATATCTCAACTTTAATGAGAATGGAGTTAAGTCGTTTTGTGGATCAAACTCTTCATATCATCACCTGGTGTGCCATTAATTATGCAGACACTGGGTCAGTTCCTAAACCACAAGTTGAATATCTGCTGTATGCCAATGTATATCAGGGAACCTTTAATTCTTTATCCCTCCCTCCACCCCCTCCCAATATGGTGGTGGGATATGGGATGGGATGGGGAGATACAGAGAATAAATTGGCTGTCAGTGGTGCTGTGTGCACTCAAGATGCAGTTCATTTTTATCATGTTCCATTTGAGAAATTATAATCAAGTTGAATGTAAATCTTAGACGATGATGACCATCTCTTCATCCGTCCAATGTCCACCAGTGCTCCAAGACCTGTGGTGATGGTGTGCAGGGACGCAGGGTGGAGTGCCAGGCCCGCCATGGTAAGGTCATGCCTGACCGATTCTGTGGACACCCAGCTATCAAGCCCATGTCAGAGAGGACCTGTAACCAACGCCCATGTGAGTATTTCCTACTGTTACAGCTCAGGAGAAATTGCATTTTTGCCCATCTCTTACTAGCCTGCACTATAATACAGAGCTGTCTTGAGGAGTAGTATGTGTTTGAGAATGTGTAATTTGTATGAATGTTGCAAGTGTGAGGTTGTTGAAGAGCTATAGTGTACGGTATGTGTTTTTGTGAATGTGTGAATGTAGATATTTTGTGATTTTTGCGAATGTGTGTTTTGTGAGTGTGTGATTGTATGCGATATGTGTGTGTGTGATATTGTGTGTTTGTGAGTGTGTGATGTACATGTAGGACCTATATATGAAGTTTTATCGCAAAACAAGCTAAATTCATTCTTGTCAAGTTGAGATATTTGTGATTAAAGCTGCATAAAAAAGGAGAAAATAATAAGAAAATACAGGATATTTTTAATCATAACTTCAAGATTATTTTCCTTGTTGTGTAACAAATGAGGTATCACTGGAAAGGTTTAATCTTGCTCTATCTGATGATGGACTTACTTTGAAATGTTTAAAAATGGTGCTTAGCTTATTTTGCGATAAAAATCTTCATATGTTTTGTGAGTATGTGGGTTGTTTTTTTTTAGTGTGTGATTGTACATGTTTTGTGAGTGTGATTTTGTGTATGTTTTGTGAGTGTGTGATTGTATAATTTGTTTGTGATTGCATAGCTACAATGATTCGTTCTACGAGTGCGGGATTGTGTGGCTGTACATGTGTATAGACTTGCATAATGCCACGAGTGGTCCCACTCATAGCTGTTGGTGTAATGAAGAGAGACATTATAGGTCACAGAATGGGAATGAGAGTGTGACAGCGTCATTACGCTCTTACGCCCCAGGCTAAATGGCAATATCTCTTCCAGCCCGCTGCGGCGAGCGTGATATGTTCTCACAAGAACTTGATATCCTATCTATCGTTTTGCTAAGTTTGTATGCATAGGGTGTAAGGAAAGTTCTTGCTCTCCAACAAATTATTGCAAACCATGAGTCTGAATGACCTTGAGGTTTGTCGGTTCTTGTGCCACTGAAATGTTCCTCAAGTTTGTGATCTGTGAATAGTGCATCATAATCAGGGTAAAATCTTGCACAAACTTTGTCTGTTTTTGTTGTGGATGTATTCTTTATCATTGACTATCAGGACCATACCCTAGAATCCAGCAACTGTTATGTTTTATGGATGTTAGATTCGAAGCAAATGTTAATGAAACATTTACAGTAGATCTAGAACAGTTTCTTATCTGATAACATACAAAAAGAAAAGGAAAATATTTTCGAATCTGCGACTGAGCATAATCCATGAGTGACATGCAGTAGCTCGAGGGTATGTCACTTGGAAAGGGTTAGAAAAAAAAAAGTGTAGGAAAGCTATTTGTAGAGAAAAGTGGAATAATGTGCAATTTGAAAGTGGCCCCTTAACTCGGGCCTCCCCTGGGGACAATTTTCCTTCAGACTATGTGTGAAATGCAAACCTGATTCCCACACTAGCCGGAGTGCACTCTGGGGTCACGTGAGGGTAAAGGGAACTGTTGCTCCAGTGCTCCAGGGTTAACCAGCTACCCCTGGGGGGATTTGCTTTTCCTCCTGCCAGCAAGCCCTAAATCATTCCCCTCCTTCTTGGTCCCCCGAGATTTCATTCTCTGTACTTTGCTGATTTTTTTTCCTCCCCTCTACCCACCCCCCCCCCCCCCCCTTCTTCTCTCAGCAGATATTGCTGGTATTGCATGGTAAAAGTTTGCAAATCCCATGCACCCTTTACTCCAGTGGATCCCCTGGCTTCCTCTTCTTCCTCCTCCAAATGGTAGTTGGCACACATAATTACCATGTTTGTTGTGGCAAGGTTCACCTCCTGTGACTCTCAAGTTGGCCAGTCCACCATTTTCCTCTCCTATTAGCACTGTGGTTGTGTCCACAGGGTTAGGTTGATATCGCATTTCTGTGCAGTAATGACATCTTTGTAGAACTAGAAAAGCACTCGGAGAGCGCAGACCTCTACCAAGCAGCACATTTCCACTTGTACATGCATGTTGAAAATCACCCAATTTCCCAATGATAAAGAGACCTTTCAAGTGTTTACCTCCAAATATATCCAAACCTCAAATACGCACAGCTTGAACTTCCTAGATCATTGACCCTGTTTGCCAAAAGATACTAAATTTCTTCAAAAATCCATTAGAATTCCCAGGTCACTATGAAATTTTAGTAATCCGTTCCTTGTGTCATTATCAAGTTTTCCTGTAAATTTCATCCAAATCCAATCACGACTTTTTGAGTTATTTTGCGAACAGACAGACGAACAAACTGCTGGTGGCAAAAACATCCCCTCCCCTCACCCTCTTCCCAATTTCACAAAGCCCTCCCCAATCCCTAACCCTCTCCCTGCTCCTCTTCAAAGGAGCTCACCCCCCCCCCCCAGGAAACCCCCCCCCCCCCAACCCAGAACTGTGTTATGTGATTCTTCCCTTCTCACTCATGTCTGCTTTTAAAGTCATCATTATTGTGTGAATGAGCGAGTGTTAGATGTCACTGCATTCGTGTGGTTCAGGGCATCAGAGAGCTGCTGTAGGCACAGGGTGACCATTTCTGGCATCAGAGAGCCGGCTCCATTGAGATGTGAAACAATTAGGGATCATTCATACCGACAGGAGGCGCTTGAATGATGCCGACAGGTCGGATTTCATAGAAGCAGTATTGTTTCAGCCACCATTTCATAGGAGAAACATTGTCTTTACATAGAGCAAGATTTATTGGGGGTTATTTGGGGTCATTACACAGGGTTTTTTTAACACTTTTTAAGAGGCAGCATACTGGAAAGTCATTCTGCCATAAGGATAAGAGAAGCTTCTGCTGGCACTGACTTGGATAACTATTGAATGTCAATTTACATGACTCTTTGATGAGATGGTAGTGTTATATTTTGTACTTTCGCTTTGATAGAGAGTGGCTTGAAATGAATTCATGTCATGGTGTGTTTCTACCATGTAATATTCATTTTGTCCCTTTTGGGCTGTGTGAATATTGAAAAGAATCCTTGAGGTTTCTTTTTTAATCCATATCATTCATTATGTTTCTTTCCTTTACAATAAGACTGAAATATATTGTTGCATCTTTGAAATATGTAAAGGCCTGACTTTGTTGTGTAAAAGTGTTTGCTTCGAATCAAAATCTAGAATAAAGAACTATCTTGAATGCCTATCACTGCATTCTTATTAGCTTCAACCCCAGTCATGTTTGACTTCATACATAGGCAAATGTTACAGGGTTCAGGGGCCTCTGTTTTACAGGATACATTTCTTTTTCTTTTTAAATGTATTTTAATGATCATTTGAGTCCCTCCACTAAACACACATCATTTCTCACCTCATCCAGGCCCACCAACCAGTTGCAGAGACCTGCAGGTGACACAAGACGTGCATGAAGATGGGGACTATACCATGTTGATACAGGGGAGGTTGCTCACCATCTATTGCCATGGGATGGCCAGCAGTGCCCCTGCAGAATACCTCACCCTGCCTGCCGGAGAGGCAGAAAATTATTCAGAAATTTATCCCAAGAGGTAGGAAAATGTTTTTTTCATTCAAAAATTCCCTTATTATGGGGATATGTAAGTTCTGTAGCCTGTTGATGTTTGGTGATGTTGAAACATTTGTGGAGATACCAATTAAAGTTTATTTTTAATGGTTGATAATGTGAATTCATAATTATTCTAAATTGTGCAAAGTAGCAAAATTGAAACCGTGCTTATGAAAACTTTAATTGCCGAAGACTGTAGCCACAATAATTTACCAATACAAACATTGAGCATCCAAACCTTATTGAGATGCATATAACACACACATATTTCTGTGGTAGCTCTTTTGAGCCTTGCTTGTTTGGATGTGTGAATATTAGCATCCCTGTTTTTTTAGCTGGACCATTTCTCCATGTTCAAACCAAACTCCACCTTTTTTTTTTAACCTGTAAGATATGTTTTCCTTTTCATAGTATGCAGTAGTTAATTTTTTTTTGTTTTGTTTTGTTTTGTTTTGTTTTGTTTTGTTTTGTTTTGGCAAACTTTGGCTGCCCTATCATCATTATGCTTTAACTCCTTGTTTTAACTCGACAGGTTAAGAACTGATACTGATGGTAGACTTTTAATTATTTTTTCCCCCATCCAGGCTGTTGAATCCCACCCAGTGCCCCAATCACGGGGCCCGCGATGACAACTGTGAGTGTACAGAGTATGGACACCGCCAACCCGGTCTTACCTCATTCAGCAAAGTTAGGCTGAACGTGACATCATTAGAAGTCATAAGTAAGTGCCAGTTTTGTTTATTATTGCTAAAATTATTTTCTTGTGAGCATCTGTGTTTTGGCATGTGCTATTATTTTGTTTTCATTTTTCCTGACTGGCCAAATTTGAGTGTATAGCTGATCGCCTGAATGTATAGATCAGGGATGCTGGTTTGTTTTTGTTTTTGTTTTTGTTTTGTTTTGTTTTGGTTTTTTTTTTTTGGGGGGGGGTGTTTTTGTTTTTTTTACATTTGAAAATGTTGTGAGTGTGACCTCAGTGATCATCACCTTTTTCGCTAGAAGGGGCTTTCCAAAACTGTCTTTTGTACACCTATGTAATTGTGTGAACAGTGAATACATGTGAACAGAAATTAGTCTCCAGTGTAGAGAGAACAGTCAACACATTATAATGATCTGTTGAATCTGTACATTTCTTATATTTTGACAAATACAGATGAGAAGGAACACCATTTTGATTGTGATTTTTGAAAAATTTTGTTCCCCGTCATTTCTGTCCAGCTGATGACGCAACTTTCTCGCGGGTCCATCTCGGCCATTTCATCCCGTATGCCACGGCTGGGGACTGCTACAGCGCAGTCAGCTGTCCTCAGGGACGGTTTCACCTCAGCCTGAATGGCACCGGCCTCTTGGTGGCGGCAGACTTAGACTGGGCCACCGAGGGCCACTCGGTGTCACGAAGAATATTAAGAGATCCAGTGAGTAGTTCTCCTTCATGTCATTAGCAAGTTTCGTTAAAATTCAGCATAGTCTCAGTATGATTTTGCCATTATGATTAAGTAAAAAAACAAACTGCAGCTGCATAAACAAAACAAAAAAATCATGAGTGCCTGTCATCTTGAGAATCCTCAATTTTACCCTGCAAAACTCATTATTAAAATCTGACCACTTGTCAGAAAGATTTCAGCACTTTATTTAAACATGATTTTAGTGATACAGGTTTCAATTGCTAATGCATTGACATATAGTTTTAAATTTCTGGTCTATCAAGCATGTTTATTTGCACAGTACTCTCTGACAAAGGCAGCCAGCATTGGTAGGAATCATTTTTGTGGCACCAGAAATATAAATGGCGTGAGAGTGATGTAACACATCATAAAGTATGGTATCACATCTGGAAGTTGGAGATTGGTAATCACAACATTTGTTTGTCTGTTTTTTTTTTCTACTTTGATGTGAAACTTTGCAATGTTAACTCTTTATTTAATACATGACCTCTCTCGGCGTTTTGTTCACAGTTAAATCACAGAGTTAGTGGCATCTGTGGCGGCTATTGCGGAAAATGTTTCCCGGACAGGGGGCAAGGAAGATTATTACCTTTAACATTCCATTCATGACTCAGGTGAGACAGTAGGTGGAGATTGAATTCAGCCAATTAATTTGATTTCATACTCCCCACACTCTACTTCCCCTATCCCCTCCACCACAGAGTAACCATGGCAACTCCTCTCTCCTCCTCCTTTCATCCTCCTCCATCCCCTCCTCTCCCCTCATACCCCAAACTAGTGGGTATTTTTTTGTTATAAATCCTGTCCCTGCCCACTTTCTGTCTGGATGTTTCATTATGTTTGTCTGCTAGTCTGTCTCTCAGTCAATTATCTTGTGATCAGACTTTCCCCCAAATAGTTCTGAATGTCCAGTCGGCAGTTGGTAGGAAAAAATGTTGTGAATGAGAAATTCATCCCCAAATACATTCTTGTGACAAAATGTGATTTTCATTCCCTAGAACCCATAACACCACATTGGTTTATGAATGAATATGTTAATCATCTGAAAACTTACCATTGAACAGCATGTGCATTATGATTTTGATTGGCTGTTATGTCCCAGTCATGGATTGACTTGTGGTACATTCCGTAAAATACAGCTAGGATGTTTTGTTGTGTAAAGACTAACGTTCAATTATACACAATACATGATTCATTATTGACTTATTATTTGTACTACTCGTGCAATTAATCAAAATTTTATATTATAAGAGGGGCCTGTATCTGTTGTTTCTAAACATTCATGAGCACTCACATTTCATGTGTCATATTTTGTATTACAGTCTGTTAATGAGCTCCATTGATCATTTTCTCTTTCTTTTTGTCTTCCTTTTCTTCCCCTCTTACCTCCACAGGGACCTGTAAGATATTCCAAATGCTGTAAATGTTGTAAATATCATTTTTATTATTTATCACAAGTTGTACCATAGTAAACGAGAGATAATTTATATTTTATATCCTTCACTTCGCTGTGAGAGACAATTGTTAAGAGATGTATTTTGTGGGAGGGAGACAGCTAGACAACCTTGGACAGACTCTCATGAGAGACATGGGGACTGAAAGGAATTGGTGATTTGTGATGGGACCTGGACCTTACAACTGTCCCAAGACCAGATGTGGTGTATTTGCGTAGAGTCCGAGAGCGCATTGTAGGCCCAGGACCTGGCCGGGCTAGATGGTAGCGCCTGGACCCGTTTTGACGGTCATGCCGAGACGGAGATGTGCTCTGATCATCCCGGAAACTCGAGGGCGTCTGGACTCATGACATGTATCGTCAGAAGTGAACACGTGAGGCACAAACTTGGACATAGTGTTCTCCCCTGGAGTCTCTCGTAGTACCCCCTCAACTCCAAACGGACGAAGAAATGCTGCAATCTCAGTGAGACAATACGCTGTCTTCAGTGAACATCTTGTGAAACTCAATATCTTATTGTTTCTAAAAATTATGCTGTGATACAAAAAAAAAGAACTGTTCAAAAACGTAGGAAAAAGTAGCTTACAATCATAATCATGAGCGTTAATTTTGACGTGGATTCAATTCGATTCAGCAAAATATGTCATGGCACTTCACACTGCCAAGAATATATGAAGCGTGTGTACTTGGCATTTGGTTGACAAATCTTTCATGTATTCTAACAGTAAATCTTGTTTCTTGTGCAGACAAGTAGCAATTATATTTCAATGTCAAGTTCTCTGTTTTTATACAAAAGGAAGACAGGACTTGTAATTTTTATCTCACACACAGTCCGTCAGAGTGACTTCAGCCGCCAATGGCAGGATCAATGGCCATAGGTTATGCCGAAACGGTAGTTTTTATACGTAGATTTTGTAGTGATGTATTGACCAATAGTGATGTGATAAATGTGAATTTTTACTAATGTGTGATGTACTGCAAGCTGCATTTGATGTGTTCACATCAGGCATTTGATACAATTATACTGCTGAATGGTGCTTTCTCCACTCGTGGAGTGATAACATATTTATTGTGTCAGTGAGTGGGATGTTGAATATACAAAGTACGAACTGCTCGTGCTGGAGATCCAAAAGTCGAGTGATCCACTCGACTTCAACCAGGAGACCAGTTGTTGTCGTTGTTGTGTTGTCGTTTTTTTTCCAGAGTAGTTGATTTACAAGTTTGATACACCTTTTACAGAGAACTGAGCATGGTAAATGTATACCTCAATATTTTTACTCTGTATGCTATATATCTCAAAGAGATCTTTCCTAGTCCCTCCAGCAATTCTTACCACGATACATGGATATATCATAGGTACAAAGGTAACAAAATCAATTAAAATCTTGATTATTGATAAAAATCAGGTTTTTTAAAACAAATAATAGTAATAAAATCCTAAAGATAATGGAAGTTATGATAATGAAGATAATGACATTGATGGTGATTATGAAAATAATAATATTGAAAATACTTATGTGATGATAAAAGCAATAATGATAGTGACTATTGTAATCAGAGTGAAGATGATAATGATAATAACGATGATAATTACCGTGATGATAATGATAATGAAGGCTACATGTATATCTCACTCTATTAAAAGGGTGGCTATGCATTTGGACACCACAAAGAAGGAAAAAAAAAATGAGAGGAAGTTGATAAGTAATCTTACTTTTGCAAGTATGATTATCAAAACGTGATTTTTAATTCATCGTCTCTTTGCATGTGACACAAATAAGATTCATATGAACCATAGATATTCCCTCTTACCCCATCTACAAGTACATATACCACATAACCAGCTAGGGAATGAAAGCTGCAATTAAAACGTATTCCATCAAAGTACACATAATTATAGAGATAAATACTTAGAAGTTCAATGAGCAAAATTGAACAACCTACTACATGGACCGATAAGGAGTAATGATGGTAGAGTTTTCTGTATGGGAGCAGTGTGTGACATTCTGTACAGTTTACATGCACACTGTTCACACATGCTGCAGCGGTCATGTGACTTCGTATCTTTCTACTCAGGGCTCTTCATAACTGCCTGCGGATAAAGAATCTGCATGGACCTCCTTCTTGTGTGTTTTTTTTAATAGTCTGTATCTTCTTCATCCATGTTTCCTTCTTTGTGATTGGCTCATCAGTTCAGTGTTTCACGATAAGTGTTCTGAGCTCACTGCAGACAAGTTGTGTGTGTGAGCAAGCATACATCAATCTTCCCAATGCACAAACTTTGCTCAGACTCTTCCAGCTACATTTCAGGATATGATGCATAGTTTTCTCCACACACCGTCCCCCACTCCGCCCCCATGCGATTCACAGTGGAGGTAGGTGTGTATACAGGTGTGTGTAGAGTACCTCTCTCTCTCAGTGTTACGAGTAAAACTCTCCTCCAGCAGGGTAGTAAATACAAAATATGCTGTCTTGCCTAAATCTTGTCAAGTTTTCCAGTGACACAGCTGTCTGTTGTGCTCTGTGTTTGTTTCTCTGTATGTGTGTGTGTGTATGTGCGTGTGTGTGTGTTGTTTTGTCATTCCGTAAAGTAAAGTTCTTTGTAAAGGTTTTACTTCTCTCGCTGTCCTCGTGGCCCATATGAGTGTATTGACACTGTATTGTTCTGCTAGACCCATGGTGCTAATCATATTCAAGATACTGTCAGGTAGTAACAATAGAGTCGGGCTCTTGTTTTGATCTGCAACAGAGCTGTGGTGTTACACTGCGATTTATTTTCAGATGTACAGCAGTTTCATCAAGACTTTTATTTCAACTTGCTGTTGTTGAAAGTGAATGTCAAACAGGCTTAATGCTGAGATATCACTTGAATTGTGTGTTGTTCCTAGCTCTGTCACTGTATTGTATATTTAAGTTCTACAGAGAGGGCTACATGAATCAGCGTAGACATTTCATTGTCTGTTTTTTAATAGGAAAACAGGGTTAGTGCTGCTAGGTAAACAATGTTGAAATGCACTTTTTCTTAACCTTTTTTCGCATCATTTCACTGTGCGTCATGTTTTGGGAAACTTGTAGGAGGTCATTTCCTTAATGACTTCAGCCCTTGTGTTTGTTTGTTTGAAGTCATTTATTCTGAAGGAAATTTTTTTTCAATTGCTTCAATTGCGGCAGTTGTGCGAAAAAGTAAAGTTCATGATGGGATAGTTAAAAAGCATATCTGGTAATAGCTGAATAAATGCCTTCAAATTGTGGTTAAGTATAATTCTTAAGCCTCCAAGGCAACAGTCAAGAATGTATTACAGAGTGACCCAGACATGTCTTTGTCAAATGTGCCTGCATGTTTTATTTACTGTATCCTGGAATTATTATTTGTTTTTTGTTTTTCTTTTTGTATTATATTTCAATATCTTATCTTCTATACAGCTATTACATTCTTGTAGAAATGTCTTGAATTTTTTAGCATATTATTAAATTCTAAAGTTTTTGTTCCAGTATTTCTTTATCTAAAAGGGATTCAGTAAAAGTTAATATTGTTTGAACTAGATGTCATTAGTGTAATTTTTAGGAAAGAGGTCTACTGCAGTTGATGTATAACATGAATCTTATATTTATTTGCATGTTATGCTTCAACCTACTTCTGAAAATGCAGCAATATTACCTTGAGTAGCACCCTTCAATTCCTTCCTTTATTGCCCTTTTGGATGTGGGTAGTGTCCAGGCCAGACACAGACCCCAATTTCTGGAAATGATAAAACAAGAGAAGATTCCAGATCTATCTTGCCATTATCTGTTGGTATACCAGAGTTTTAAGTCAGGGAGAAATCTGCTAGCTGATCAATGACCACATTCTGTTATCATGCATCCATTAGATTGGTTCATTTCTTACTCCAAGACTCGTACATCGCACACCATGAGTCGTCAGCCAGTGAATTGAGAAGTGTTTGTGGGTCTTTCTTTCTCCTTTCTTTCTTTTCCGTAGATTATTTTGTTTGTTTGAAGATGTGTTCTTAGATTATTTTGTCTGTTTGAAGATGTGTTCTTAATGTGCTCTTTTACATGAATGTATTACCTAGCAGTAAATGGTAAGACACTTTGCCTGTGACCAAATGACTACGTTTTGCAAAATCTCTTGTTTCTGGAGGATGTCAAAAAATAAAAGTCGATGCTGATTTAGATTTCTTTTGTGCAGAGAGGTAGTATTTGAGTTCCTAGTTTTCTGCATGGGATTTTCATAGATCAGACCCATTTGACCAGTGCTAGCGCAGGATCTTTTGAAATTCTTGCAGGAGTATTGTGTAGTTGGAGGTAGTGACAAACTGGTGCTGCATTAAAAAGTTGATGCGAATCTGTGCATATTCTCTCACACCTCACATTCACTCGCATTTTAAATAGCATGACATGTGTATATAATATGTATGTGTATATTATGATGAATCTTCTGAAAACAGTATTTCTAGAACTATGCAATCTTTACACTTTTACATCATATGACTGCACCTCTCTTATGGTTCCATCTCTCGATGCATTTCCGATTCAACCTCACAATGTGAAACGACGTTCACAGAGCCAGCCAGGTAGCAAAGCTGTAGAAACTTCGATTTTGACGAAGTTTAAGACAGGCAGGCAGGCTCAAACATGGGCAGAAAATGTTTTGTAGAAGCATAGTAGCATTGCAACCGTCCTCAAAACAAAAGGATGAAAATTTCCTTTATGCTTGTAGATGTGATATTTATGTATACTTTTTAGCAATATGATTTGTATTGCACTTTTGTAGAAACATTGAGCTATAGTACAGTCAACTCCGAGTTCGTGTGACATTATTGAAAGTTTCCCTGACCCTTTGAAAATGAAAAAAGAAAAGAAAAGAAAAGAAATTGTGAAAATAATGTTAGGACACCTACATAGTAAAGTGTGTCAATGATATGAAGTTTGTATTTTTTCAGCTGAATCAAATATATGTCATGTTTTTTAAAGATTGTACAGAAAATATAAAGTAAATGGCTATCATGAAATTATTTTGTCATTAAATCACAGGATGTTAGCAGTTGATTCGTTGTTAGCATTTTGGGTAATGTGCACACTGCCCAAGTATTGTAAGATTGTAAGGAATATAACAGCATGAATGTTTTATTATTGTTACGGGGGGGGGGGGGGGGGGGGTCTCAACATCACATGGTCAGCTGTTTAAAGATTGGAGCGTAAATAAAAACGAAACAATTTTCATGAAATAAAAAGTTCATTTAATCAAAAGTTGGTAGATTTATGTCCATTGTTTCAAATAAAGGGTAAAATAGCACCCTTGTGGTTGTAATTATTAACATTTTACTGAAAATTTAAAAAAAAAAATTCAAATTGGCACCACAATGATGGAGAGGAAATTGCGATAAAGCCCTTCTGGCTCTCATGTGGTGACATTTTGTCCACAGAACCTCTCACTCTTTTAAAAGACTTTTTCAGCAGCTGTAGAACATCACTGTCCCTCAGAAAACAGACTGTTTATGACACAACAGTTTTTTGCTGTGGCATTGCTAGAGGCTTTCAAGCAAAAATCGTATCAGTGATAATTCCAACAATTTTCTACACTTCATGAATGCACCTTTTGATATTCAGAAAAAGTGCATGTGCCATGAGCATCACCTGCAGAGGGAAAGCAGAACTCTTTTTCTTGCTCATATAATTGTATTTCCTGGGTTGTTGTATTTTTTTCCCCCAGATAATATGGCAGTATGTTGTGTAAACTGATGATACAACTCTTTATCAATCAGACATTAATGAGTGGGGAGAAGTATGATTATTTCCCTCATAAACCAATCAATATTGTTTGTTTGTTTGTTTGTGTTTTTTTTTTTGAAAAGTGACCCAAAGTTTTCACATCGCCATTCTGTGCTATTCCAGCTCTATGACTAATTATTTAGATGATTGTTCTCTTATTTTGATTTTTGATGGTGCTGTATGTAGGGCGCTGAATTTATGGTTTATTTCAGTCAATGAGATGTACAGTGCTTGATATGTGATTTTTAGGTTTGAATTATAGGACATTACCAAGAATTTGACCAATGTCATTATAAAAAAAAAGTTATTCCTTTAAATGTTTCTCTTAACTTTATATTTTAAGATGACTATGCTTTCCAAGTATTTTGTTTTTTATTTGTTTTTGACCAAGATGCAGTCACGATCTGATTTGTTTCGAGGGCGGTAGGTTCGGATGATGTTAGAAATAAGAAATACCATACACCATATCAGGTGCTCCGTACTAGTAGGTATGCATTAGATGAAGCAGCAATGTTTGATTTATAGAAGTTATTACTCTTTATATTTCTGTATTGTGGAACAAATTGCATATGCATGCAAATATTTAAAAATGAAACTGTATAATTATGCAGTGCATGTCTGACAAATTTGCCAGTGCAGCAGCCAGCTGTATTCCAGGTCTGAAAGATTTTTTATTTTCTCCCCCAGTTTGTTTTCTCTTATACTTGTTGGTTTCCATACATTGAATTTCATTCCATTCTCCATCTAAATATCTTGGGCCTGGTATATTTTCAGATTGCTGATGCTTACAGAGACAAGATAGTTGGAAGTAGAAAATTTATATTAAAAGGGCACAGTTTAGGGGAAGAGTATTTTGCTTTGCTATGAAAGAAGTGCTCTTGCACACAACACAAGAACTTCCACTTTCTCAAGTGCCACTGGATATTGACGACACTGTGGCAATTTAGTCACAGGAAGTTCGCACATAACTGATGTTGCTCTGTTTGAAATGCATCATTTTTTAGTTGTTGCTATGGTAACTGTGATTATTGTCTTGTCTTCAACTTATCATCGGTGAATAGTTGTGTGAGCTCTGAAGTAACTCCACTGGACAGATGACTAATACCTCTGAGTGAGCAAGCTCATTCGCAAAAGGCAGGGTATAAGATGGTATTACAGGGCATGGCAGGACTAAAAATGTATAAGAAGCCATTGCACAAAATCTGCAGTTTAACTTCAGGAGGAATAATTGTCGGACAGGTTGCTTGTTAGCATTGGCATTCTATACAACTCCATATCACAAGTCTATCAGATAATCTGTTTTTAAAGCCATTTGATTCTTTCCAGATCTTATTCTCATATTTTAGAGCACTACGATACATTGATTACAAGCAGCAAGAAAAAGTTGCATTCACTATTGCAGACAAAGGGCAAAATACCAATGTCATGGCTGCAAGTTATTAAGTGTACAATTCTTGGAAATGTCTTCTCAAAATGGGATAATGTGATCTGATTGTCATGAGGCAAAGACATTCCTTTTTGAATAATCTTATAATGTATTTTTTTTTCTTGATATAAGATGATATTGTGAGAAAAAAAAAAGTGGAATGGGAATCAGTGGAATGGGAATCAATGGAGTGGATTGATATTTAGGCAGTTTCACTAACACCAGATTGAAAACAAGTTGTAATAGGCCTACTTTCCATGCAAAGCAATAAAACTATTGTGGCTCTACATTTAACAATGGGGAAGAATCGCGTACAAGTTTTGTATCAATGATACCCATTATCTTCTGTGTATTCATTTTATGTTGCTTCGTAGGAAATTTTTCATTTGCTTTTAATATAGTCCTGCACAAACTTGCACACTACATGTATGTACATGCAATGAATTCCTTTATCAGTCTATGCAATGTTTGTGGTATTATACACCAAGCTTGAAAAGAAATGCTCTGCAGTTTGGTTTTCATTTGCTGTAGAGAGTACAAATTGTACAAAGTGAAAAGTGCGGCCACAAATTTGCATTTCTCTGAAGCGTGTGTGAAAAGTCATAGATCTCTTCATTCTGTCTCTGAAATTGATGCTGTGGCCCATGCTGTGTCAATGTACGACTTCAATAATGTTCATGACCAAATGAATTTCTAACCTATTTATGGACCTGTTAAGTTCTCACATGCCAGGGCATTGACAAAAACTGAAGCACACAAGCAAAACCGATCACTGCCCATTGAGACACACATGCTGCATAAGAATGACTAAAAAACCAGCAAAACCAAGAGTGGTACCATTTTTGTACGACTTCTCTGTATTATTCATGTTTATGTATGTGTTTCTCCCACATGGGAGGTACAAAAGTGTATGTTATTATTATTTTGTACAATTCACTGCAAAAAATGAATTGACATATTTAAAAGGAGGAGGAGGAAAAAGGAGTTTCAATAAAAATATGTGAAAAAAAAAATATTTTAAAGAGCTCCTTGTGATGCTTCACTGGTGTGATTTCTCTTTTTCAAGAGTTATGGTTTGTCAAAGTTTATTGTGAAGATGTGTTCGACAGACTGGTATAATTTTTTTTTTTTTTTTCCACACAGGGATATTTCTGCTGTGTGTAAGAAATTGACCAACTAATATGTCCCAGTCTACTGTGACATGCACTGGTGGTTCACGAAACTGTTATCTTTAAATCTACACATAACAAACTCTTGATACACTTGTTATTCCTAGGACCTTAAAACTATGACAATTACCTTGTTAAATCAGGTTTCTCACTACATTGTTATGAATGAGACTTCTCTGTGATGAGGTTCCACTGTACTTTCAATGAAACTGCCATCTTGCCCCCCCCCCCCCCCCACACACACACACATTTTATTCACATACAATGTATAAACATTCCAGTTAAAAATAAATGCCACTATACATGATACATGTACATAGCATAAGGAACATAATTTGATGTCATGTCTCTACAATGTGAGTGACATCCAAGTCACCGTTGTAACGGACACTATGCAAAAGACCCAGTGCAGTTTAAATATGGATATTCAATTTCAGAGAATCTAGCTGGTTTGGAGGAATAAAAAACCCAGAATGAATGCAATAACACTCGCTTTGGCCAATAGAATTCAGTATCAGTAGACTTGTAAATGCAATCTCTGCTTGTAAAAGAAAAGCCACATGGTGGATATAGTTTTTCGGACTTGCAAGATAATTTTCATATGGTGTGTGTGTGTGTGTGTGTGTGTCAATGTTCTTTACAAAGTGTTCTCCCCAGTGCCGGTCCTGAGGACTTCTTATTATGAAAGTCCACTGCAATACCTTCGTGGCAATTCAGAAAACAACATTGATCTATACATTGTCATATTCTTGCGACGCTAGCTTTCATAATGAGAAATTTCAGGAAACATAAAATCCCTCATTGTAACATGTATTTATCAAAGCAAACCTTCTTTCCCTTTATCTGGGATGACCCATAACACTTTCTTGAATTCGTAAACACAAATAATATATTAGTTGCCACTTGTCATCTAAGACTGCATTTTCTGAGAACCCAACACTCAGCCATAAAAGCATTTCTAAATTGATTTCTAATTTGTTGCCAATCTGAACAAGCACAGAAAAGTCCCTGTTGTTATAATCCTTGTAATAATATTAAAAGGTCCCTGGCAAAATGAGAAGTGCTTACAGTTTTTTGAACCATGATGTCATCATCAACATATGCAAGATCAAATTTCTTAAGACTGCATGCCATACATGTACCAAGAAATGATGTGACTGAAGACACGAATAGAAAGTTTGTGAGATTTCAGTTTCAGAGTCTGTCTTTATTTCTTTTATTCATCTGTAATATTTGAATAGAATATTTAGGTGTGATTACACAATTGCCATTGACACATATAAAACTAAATTTACATCGCCTTTAAAAAAACAATACTCCTCCGTCAAAACTACATCTCCGAATATAAAAGCGTAAGAGTACAAAACAATACAGAAATATTGACAAAGGTAAAATTATCTTCATGGAAGGGTACATGTGTTACATTTTTACCTGTCATATAAAATATATGTTTGATTGCACTGTCATAATCTATTTTCCACAAGTTTTCAAAATGCCTTATAGTAACAACCAGATATACTTATTCAAGTCATTAAGCCCTAACATTTGTATTTGCCTTTGACCAAGTTTTGATAGTCATACCAGTCTTTGGAAATACAATTTTAACAATTGTAGATTTCAAGCTCAAAGTAATGCCCAAACCTCTTTCAGCATGTAAGAATTGATACGATTCACTGCACTATTACACACAGATGAAATCACAAACACCACAAGCTTTTTATCCATCCATTCCCTAGAATCTCTCGAATTGCTTTAAAAATATTTTTGACTGGCTGCAGTTCTTCAAGACTGATGAAGATTCATGTTTTTACTAGTCCTTCTGGCTATTCAGTTCTGGCTATTCAACATTTACTATACATTATGCTGTATATTTGGCATAAAGATAACATACACAACGTGGTATATACCCTGCTCCCACATACAATACAAGTGAATCCACCAGAATGACAGAAAATAATTTGAAAGCGTCAATGAAATGTACGTAAAACATTAATCATTCTGAGTATGGGTGGGGACTTGCACTCAGATTCTATTCAGCCAAGTACTTGACAAACTGGGGAACCATTTGTTTGAGGTTGAATGTGTCACATTATAAAAAGTAGTACCTATACAAAGCATGGTCTTATAAAATTGCATAAATTGTACATCTGCAAATGGCAAGCTGTTTTGTTGATACACTGTATTATGTCAATGTGATATCCTTTATACTCTTGATAGATTGTACAAAATAATATATATTCCTTCTGTAAACTATAGATCTTACTCAATCTGATGAAATATACAAATTGTTTAAATATTTTATTTTGCTATAAACGGAAATAGAAATAGCCAGTATCAAAATACACATCATCATTTTTCGAATTCATGTCAAGGGACTTTTAACTCTGCATGAAACTATGTGAAATTTCATAGTTTTGCCTCTCAATCAACAAAATGAGTATTGACAGTCGACTCCGAACAGCAACAGGTGAGTGACATACATGTTACCCCAAAATTATTTACTATAAATCAGGAGTTCCCTCTGAAGAGATGACTAAAATCTTTGTTCAACAAGCCTACAAATGTATGTACTGTGGCAGATCCAGGGAATAACAAAGTGCGTATTCACTTGCCAAACTGAAATCTTTGCATATCAAAGAAGTGGGGCTGACTAGATTTGGCATTAAAGGCTGGGTACAGCCTACAGGTGTTGATATTTCAAATTGCACATTCTCATACATACAAACATACAAACACATACAAACAGATAAAGACATGCATTTATAAACATGCCTTCAAACATGGACCTGTCTGCTGTTTTGTTCCCCCCTCCCCTTTTTTTTTTAACTTCACCTGATCAACCTTAAAGGCTGTGATACTAGTGGCAGTAGGAACCTGATGAGGCGAATCACAGGAATTACTTTTGAGAGTGTGAGTTGCTGGCTTCATGGCTGTGTATGACGCCCTGTTTTAACTCCTTTACGCTGCATTCATGGACAAATCTAGATGGCATGGTCACGTCAGGGCTCTGGAAACTCACTACCATGGCGGTTTACATGGTAAGATGCAGCATGTTTATTCCATGGTGGTTTCCCATCACTGCTTGGCCAGCAGAAGATGGTTGGCGAGTTGTACAAACTGCTGGCCAGACCAGCGACAGAATTCCCTTCCATTGATTGAAGATTTGGCACATCAGAAGAACTGGCCGATCACAGTGCTGCCAGCATTCACTCATCAATATCAACGAGGTTCGAAATTCCAAAGAGCTACCAGAGAGATACTTGCGTGTGGTGCATACACCTCAGTGGGCAAGATATAATTCCTGAATCACAGAGATTTTTATATTCTTCTTCTCCAAACACGAAAGATATTAGAAGTTTTAGATCAAGAAGCGTCCTGCAGAATCAAAGAGGATTGGCAACTCTAAAATTTGACCTGTTCATCACAGGGGAGACACTTCGACCCGAGCATCACATTGCAAGCATCTATGTAGTACAGTGGAAACTCGATATAACGAGATGGTCGGGACCGAGTCATTTTCCTCGTTATAGCCGATATCTCGTTATATCAGTAGGCATAAAAGAAGGCATAAAATAATGACATTAATGTGCACATGTGGGACTACCCATCATATTTCAATCAATACTGAAAACTTGATATTGTGTGTGAGGGAATTACTCACCTTTATGGGATGGGTAAGAAGATGTTTTTGCCAAGGAAATCCAATATCAAGAATGTGTTTCTTATTAATTGTAGATGTTTGAATTTGTAAATTTATATAGCTTGCGATTGTATCAAGATCGTCTGTGGATTGGTATGTGCATGGTTATCGTATGGGTGTGTGTTGTGTGGAAAGCTTGAATATGATCTGCACAATGCTGTGTGTGTATGTGACACATTCTGTATGTACATTATGACTGCGTGTGTGTGAAGACGGGGAATTCCCTAAGTAGAAGGCCAATCACAGCATCAGATTGCCTCACACCTGCCAAACATCATGATGATGTCATGTATACATATGGCCGTCCCACCACATTTTCTGCATGTATCAGTGTGCGTGCACACACACACTTCACACGTACAACAAGCAGTGCTAGCTTGAGTGCATTGAAGAAAATGATTATGTGTATACAAGACAGTTTTTGGCGCATCAAGCTTTACAATCTCGGAAGATGATAGCACAGGCGAAGTAAAGCTTTACCGAAGGCATCTTGCTTTACCTCGCTATAGCAGGTTTGATTTACTATGTTTTTCTTTGTTTGGAAGTCACAAAATTTATCTCGTTATAGCAGTTATTTCGTTATAGCCGATCTCGCTATAAGAGTAGCATTTTACATAGACTTGTGTGGAAGGAAATTTGGGACCGAGAAAATGTCCTCGTTATAACCGATATCTCGTTATAGCAGTGTTCGTTATACCGAGTTTCCCCTGTACTAAAAACCAATGCCCGATTTCAAGTGTAGCCCATGACTATTAAGTGGTCAGACATTGTTATATGGTATACGCAGTGAACCACTATGCACATCATTTGCTCAGTGCAGGAGTGAAGGCACCCATACTAAATGAAAATAAGGCTGTGCCTGCAACACCAGTTACCACAAATCGGATGAGCAAATGAGCCCCACCTGTGGGGTCTTACCTCCCAGACTACAGCTTTTCGAAATTAGTGCACTATGGTGATGTTTTCTTTCAAAGAGTCAAATTACTAATTCCAAATAGATAGGGCATACTTCACACCCTACTACCATGAAACTTATCAGTGGCATCATTTGACATGGGACAAAAAATATTTCTCAAGTACTTTTTTATCTATATTGAGCATCATGATATTTTGATAGAATCTTATTTTCTCTGAAATTAGTTTTTTCCACGGTGCTAAACTTTTTTTTTTAAAAGTTGGTTACAACGCAACATATTACCTCTTAACTGTCCCCCTGCAAATTTTTCATTTGGCTGATGGACGACAACTGTCATTGGTTATGCACTGACCTGGATTGAGAGTTCTTTATTATGCATGTCTCTCCATTGCCCACACAACATCTTCATTAACCTCTCTCTGTCTTCCAGAGAGGGAAGCATCAATGTCCACACAACGTCCGGTGTGTGGTGCCTCTCACCTCCCTGCAGGTCATCGGACGTGAAGTACTCCCGGCTGATGTCGACCTCCACGTTGATGACCTCAAAGATCAGGGTGATGTCGCAGGACGAGAAGTCACTCACCACCAGCCTTTTGAGATTGAAGATCGGCTGGACGTCGCTGACGGAGTACTGCTGGCTATCCGGGAGGAGCTTGGAGAAGTTTGGAATGGGATAGCACACATGGTCCTCCACGCACAGGGCAGCGTGAGTATTGGTCAGGATGAGGGATCTCGGGTAACGAGGTGTAGTCTCGATCACAGGGGGTTCATAATCACTGTTGTTGATGACATCCCCAATCTGATGGAGCAGCATGTACATCAAGAGATGAACATCGTGGACATTGTGGGTGAGACTCTTCACCTTCTCCACCACCAGATAAGTAAGGTCATTGATTGTTTCCTCATTTGCATAGGTGAACTTGACACCACCAGGATGCCGGTATTCCGTGATGACGGCTTCCTGCCTCGCCTTCATGGCCTCCTGGTAGAGATCAATGGGTGACCCCGGCCTCTGGTCTGCCTCCCGGGGACTGACTGGGCATGGCAGGGCCAGCATCAATTGCTGCTGGAAGTTGTGCGTCTCTTTGAAGCTTCTAGTGATCAAGGTCATGGTGTTCTCGGCCGACTGGCCAGTGAGTCGGATCTTCTGGTCAAACAGGCCCACCACGACCTCTTCCAAGTCTGAGAGCAGCATCACATGCTGGCAGCGCACCCTGTTTTCCATGGATTCCGTGGCATTAAGGATCACTCCACTGGCATGGGGAGCCTCTTCGAGTCTGCCCGACCTCAGCCGGGACTTGTTGACGGCCGAGTCACTGCACATGCGCCGGTGGGTTTTCCATGCTTCGCGGTGGAACTTCACATTCTTATCGGACAAGACATACAGCGCCCTCGTACTGAGCATCACGCAAGAAATCACTTCCTCTGTTGGACACGCATACGTGATCACGTTCGTCCAGAGTACGTGGAGCAGATATTCGGCAGTAAGTCCTATCTGCGTGACATTCTCATGGAAGTACTTGACAAGTTCTCTGGCAGACATAACAGCTAAGCACTGCATGGAAGGGCTCATCACCAGCTCTTTTCTCTGGATGCAAGATGACAAATGATCCATAACTGACTCCTCATACTCTGGGAGTCTGTGTGTCTGCACTTGAGGTTTGATGATAGGTGCAGTTATCTCATGGCCAAACTCAACACTTGGAATATCTAGTACTGTGGTATCTGTTTGAGATGAATCTAAATCTTCAGTCTCCTCAGCACTCTCCTTTTCCTCACTGACCTTAACTGAAATGTCTGTGTGCTCCAGCTGCTCTGCAACTGTATCCACACTAGTGTCCTGTAACTCACTGCTGTCTACAGTTTCAGATGCCTGCTCCTTAGGATCCTCAACTGTACTACCCTGGGAATTATTGATGTCTAGGTTTGACTCACTCTGATCGACTTTGGATTCAACGTTTGAATCTTCTGACATTTCTGCTGGTTTTTCTATCCTGTCGGTCCATCCTAGCAGTGCCAAAACATGACTCAAGACCTCCGTAACTTCCGTCTCTGAGGGGGACTTACTAGCAAGTTTGACCGAGCCACTTTTCACCCCCCTGATAACCCCAACCAACTCCTCCTGCTCCTGGGCCGTCATCAGATTCAGGTACTTCTCCAGGGTGGGACCGTTGACGGCGGGAGGGGGCATGCCGGCGGCCTCGTGCCTGGGGCCGTACGTGAAGAGTTTGGGGCCCTGGAAGTAAACGGTGAGCTGGGAGAAGACGTTGGGGATGGATGTGATGCCAGCCTGGTTGTGGCGGCTCACCTCGTCCAGGATGTGGTATGCAAAGGCCTTGGGACTCAACTTGACCTGCTGGAGTGGGCGTGGCTGGTCCGGGGGCGGCCCAGACTTGGGCTTGGGTGACCGTGACCTTGATCGTGCTCTGAAATAAATTTGTAAATTTGATCTTTCACTTCTTAAAGCTTGAACCTCACATTGTAGAGATCATAAAAGATACATCACTCTGACTGATATAAATCCACTTTGGAAAAGCTATACATTTCTATTGAATCCAATGTAAAAAACAGCACATTACATGCAGAATACACACAATTTGAGCTAAAGACTACCTTTATCATAAACAGTAAGAGCAGCTGAGAGTATGAATATTTTATGCATATAGAATAAAAATTTTGGAATGCTACAAATTTTTGCAATTGTCCTTCAACAAATCTGAAAAAAAAAGAACCATCTAAATAATTTCCATGCCCTACACTGTATAAGCACTTTGAAGAGACTTTAAAAACAAACCACAGAAAGCCAACAGATATGTGACACTCATTTCTATGACTGGAAACAATGGTTGTAGAGAGTAATGTAAACTCATATATACTGCTTAATACCTTTTTGATTTGTCTTTTTTCCCTCTGCCCTCCTGTCCCATCTTCTTTTCCGCGACGCTGTCAACATCACTCCCGCTGGGGTCAGACATCTCGTTGAAGATGCTGAGCCACGCCTTGCCCCCCTGTTGCCGTAGCGACTCTACCTTGGCCTTGAACTCTGGGTCGTCTCCTGGGAAACATGCACACAGCACACAGCACGGACAGTTATATCACTGGACATAGAAAGACACCTTCTAATACTACACAAGGCAATGTTATGGTTATCCTACCTTTGCCTAAGCTATATTTGCAGGTATTTCATCAGAGGGAAACAAAATTTGTTTGTTACACTGTAAACCCATAATGTTTGCAGCCTTTGGTTGGTCAAACAACAGAAAACATCTCAATACATTTACACAAGAAAGCCTTGACTATAACAAGACAAAGTACAAGAAAATATTTTGACATCAGAGAAAACTGCATTGGACACAACTTCCAATTGTATTGTATTTTTTGACATCCATGTGAACGGGAATAAATTAAGACTACAGGATTTTACTGTTCAATACATTGCTAGAAATAAACAGCCCAAGCAATAGAAATTGAAAAATAAACTCAAACTTACAATCAAATGTCTGAGTATTTCTGATATCACAAGTTGCCAATTTGTAAATCACCAGTATTGTGATTGCAATGCTTTGGCACTTGCACTCTCATGTATCAGTGACATGTATTTGAGTTTTATGATATGAAAGTTAAAAGACAGCAGCATATATTCGATACACATTTTGGCAACATACTGCTAAAAGTAATGGAATACACTCATCACATATGTGCTGTCAATACACAAAATCAATTCTAAATGTTCACAATGTTTAGGCATGTGCAGTTGAGTAGAGTCATTGAAACTCAATGGTTCCATCCCAGTTATGATTTCTGTCATTATTTGTCTATTTCAACTACAAACAGGAATATGGCTTTTGGAAATCATTTTCCAAAATGAAATTTGTCACGTAAAAAAATTGGGTTTATATGCATCTGCAAGGCGAGCATTTCCTTGTCTGTACAGATCAGAGTGAAATCTTGAGAAAAATCTGATGTGAAGTGCCTAATGTTTTTCTACTAGCTGGACATTGGAAGTCACCTGTGAGCTTAGCAGGTAAGGAGGAAATATTAGAGCCTTTCTTGGATGAACTAGGGTCTGCTATCGCTGCCTCGTGGACTACTTTCTGTGGGATGCACCAAGCAAACAAAACAAACAAAATACAAAACAAAAGAAAATGAAAATCTGTTGGAAAATGTGCATTCTTTGGTGGTGAAATAAAAGCATAACTGATATCAAAGGAGACCAACATTGTTTGCAAATGTTAGAAAATGCTGTTTACCTGCTAAAGTGCACAGTTGAGCAGTTATATCTCAAAGTAGAAGTGTACCATGACAAGAATGTCACTGATTTCTGAAATGTAACAATATAGACCCAGCTAGGCCCAGACATGTAGGCCTACACTACCTAGTTCACTTCTTTCTCACTCATTTCAAGGCAATATTTCTCAAATTTGGAAGCATGATGCATCCATGCCTCTGTGACTTGATTTTGTTCCTCTGGGCTGTAAGAAATTCAAATGGAAGTAGAAGACATAACATTCCCTTGAATTTGCTTACAGCATACAATGTGCTAACTTGCAGCTGATGCTTAGAAAGATACATGTGAGATCATGCAGAATATCTTTGATCTTCATTGTGCTTGTGGCTTTTTGTGCATTGCTGTCTGAAAAATGCATCTCTTTTTCTTTTCCGGACAGCGTTTGGGTAAGTTACAAGTACCAAATAGTTACAGAACTCAGAAAGAAGTGATCAACAGAAGAGTGCAGTATTCTGAATTGGCTTGATCTTTAGTGAGCAAGTGCACGGAAGAAATGTGATGGAATCGTGTTACAAGAAATTTTGATGAGAGTAATTGTAACTAGGAAGGCGAGATCTGTCTACAACTTTTTCCAAACCTCGATGATGTGATGCACACTGAAATGAAGATAATGTTGTGAAGTGCACAACAAAAGGAAATGCATTATACACAAATAATGTGGTACTGTATATCAAGAAATTCGTAGCATTCCTTTTTCAGATCTGCATGAACATCCTACACAAAAACAAAATAAAAAAGAGAAAAGTCTTATAAATTAAGACTCTCGCATCAACAGCTATCAAATACATGACAACAGGTAAGAAACTGAGACATACTGCTCTACCAAGTCTCATTTGTGATTTAGTGCAATATTGAAACTGATAATGATTTTTTTTTTTTGGGGGGGGGGGTGGGGAGGTTCACTCAACGTAAATTGATCTTCAGGTTAGTCAATATTTTCACTACAAAATCATTTTAGAATCATGCAATGCTTGCTAGAGTCACGGCTGTTTACAAAGTATAGTATCCCTGTAAGTTGAATCATATCCTATCTTGATATGCAAAATGTAAATATCAAATTAAAGAGAACAATACATTTGCAATATATGCCACTAAAAAGCAACATCTCTTGTGCATGTCTAAAAAACACACTTAGCTCTGTGGTAAAATGTTGCAGATTCTGCCTGCACAAAACTAGACTGGAGATAGAAGAGATATGTACCAGTGGACAGGGAGAAGTATTGGATGATCAACTGATGTACAAACCTTGGGAGAGTTGTGCTTTGAGCCCACGAAGGGGCGGTAGTCTTTGGATTTCTTGATTGCCTTCAGAATGTTGACAGTGTCCTGCATGCGTGGAGGTAGCAATTCATAACAAAAACGTAATAATGACAAACTTCTGAAAGCAGCCTGCCTCAAATATTAAGTGTAAGTAATATAGCACTGCTTTATGTAACTATTCAGCAGGGATCATAGTGTCATACTTGGGTGTAGGACACAAAGCAAGACCATTTCCGCTGACATTAAAGTTCACCAAATCAGACAAAATGGGAGTAAAATACGTAAAGACAGGAATTTCATAACTTTTCAATGCCTTTAGCATGAACAGATGGTCCCATAAAGTACAAGCAAAATTCTGACTTACAGCTGCTGCTCTGGTAGTGGAAAATAAGGAATCTTCCTACTGGATCAGAACAGTTGGCAGGCAAGAAAGATGCATAACATTCATCCTTTGTGTATAAACTTAAAATTTCTTTGAGAATATTCAAAGTCATATTCTTTCCAACATATGGATATGTGTCATTGACAATACTAGAGTCGCTGTATCAATAAAACTTATCTATATCATTAATACATCTAAGGAGGATTTAGAAAGAGAGTTTATCTTCCCATGTCTGCCACTGCATAATTAAACAACTACTAAGCATGACAGTTTTGCCTCTCTGAAACTATAAAAAAAAAGA
Organism: Diadema antillarum; assembly: GCF_040938485.1. Classification (NCBI taxonomy): domain Eukaryota; kingdom Metazoa; phylum Echinodermata; class Echinoidea; order Diadematoida; family Diadematidae; genus Diadema; species Diadema antillarum. The sequence continues at coordinate 2,563,422 of NW_027271462.1, forward strand.
AGAACAGATTACATCTTGCAAATATTTCTCTCTTTTTTTAGGGGTGGGGGGTGGGGGAATGAAACCTACTTTCTCCTTCTCAGACGGCTTGTGCCCGTCTAGACTGAGTTCCATGAAGCGATCCTCAAAGAGCTCTAGGACCTTGGTACGGTAGTCCACCACGTTGGTGACAGGGTTCTCGCTGAGGAGGAGCTGTTCCAGACAGGGCAGGTTGCAGACATGCTGGATCTCCACCACCTGTGAATCAACAGGAAGAAGCCAGGGGACAACAGGGGAGTAGTGTCAGTGGGCTTTCTGTCCTCCAAGTCCTCAGCAACTCTGAAAATGTACCTTATGGGAGTTGGCTACATTGCCAGTGATACATAAAAGTGAAAGGGTTTTCTCGCTCTCAAGTTATTTCATTATCTATCCTTCTGAGCACTACTCCAACATTTCTCTCTCTCTCGCTCAAACAGAGGCTGCAATTACAAGACAGCTCTATGGACGACACATTTATAAAGGCCTTGATCCTTGAGAATGAATATCCCATCTCCTCTTTCACAAGATTCACATGTAATTCAGAAATTGTGTTGAGCTTGAAATGCATGGTTGTGTGCTCATGTGTTTTGAGCATGAAGATGAAGGAAATAGGTAAAGATAAGATGTACCGAATATTTACTTTACACTCTCGATTGAATGTCATTACCTTTTCTCCTTTCGTTACCTTTTTGCCTATCACTACCTATTCTCCTATCATTATTTTTTCTCATATCATAACATTGCATCCAAACACTTCCTAACCAATCTACAACAATCTGTTTCATCAATGGACATCAACTAAAGTGTGTACATATGATATGGGCACATCCTAACATCATAAGTTGCCAATTAAAACCTTATAATCGATCTAAAACTCACGTGCTCGATTATGTTTGACCGGATGTCCAGCTTGACCAGCGAGTAGAGCTTGGAGAGGCCCTGCAGGCTGGACAGGTCATTTTTGGTCAGGAGCAAGGTGTGGACGTTGCCCAGCCGGGTGTTGAGGTTCTCCAGGGAGGAGAGCTGGTTGTAGGACAGGTTGAGGTGGGTCATGGCGGGGAGGTGCTGGAGATGGTCCACCACCCTCAGCTGGTTGTGACTCAGGTTCAGCTGCTGTACGTACGGCAGCAAGCACTGCGGGGAAAGAGTTGGAGTGAGGATCAGCAAGGAGACGGCGGCCATTAATCCGACAAAAGAGAAAATAGATGTAGAGGGATAGTATGAAATGCACAGACGTACAGCCAATCAAGAGGATTGTATATCTCAACCTGCACCACTGATGTGTGTCTTTCTTCATCAATTGGCACATACATCTGTTCTGAAACTAACTGTCGCTACGTAAGGATTACATATCTTTTATAATCTGTGATGCATTAAAGGCACATAGTCCCGGTAGAGTAGAGGGCGCCGTTGATGATACTGCCGATCACCGTTAGCACTGATACGAAGATTGCCGAAGTTGAGCTGTCATCAAGAGTAAAGCGCGTAGGTGTTGCTAAGTAACGTTGCCTTCGTTGTCTTCTCTGCGCATCGTGCAGTCTGTAGTAATGCCAGGGTGCGTGCATATGTGCTTCTTATTATGACATCACAAAAGAAGTTTGCTAAAGCTGTCATCCCCCTCAGCCGAATCATGAGCCGAACTGTGATTGGACCACTGACTACAGTGGATCGGACTTCTTCGGACTCGGGGAAATGGGTCACAGCATAAGCGCTAAAGAGGAGTCGATGGGGTAGGTCTCTATGGGAAACTTGCGCCGTGCGCCCGCATATGCATTTGACTACACCACAGGGACCGTGTGCCTTTAACAATTACAGTACAGTTGAACCTCTCGTATCCGGACAAGTCGGGACCGGGGTTCATCCGGATAAGGGATTTGGCCGGATACGGGAGACTCAATGCTTTATACATGTACATATACAATGTACATACACATGTACTGATGTAGCCCATTGTAGTACCACATGTAGTAATGTGTATACTGCAACCTTTTCATTGTTACACTCAGTAACAGACCCCAAAATAGAGGTTCGTGTTTGCAAGAATGAAATCATTTTCTTTTTATAAATTCTTGGAATGATTTACCTAAATAATTATTAAGAAATGTATCAAGTAGATCATGAAAATAAACAGTCTGAGTCGACAAAACTACGCTTCAAAATGCATGTCTATCTAGTCATATCGACGGCTGTGTATGGACCTATATGTGGCAATGCGATATGAGAGGACTCGAGCGCATAATCTGTCCATGTTCTTCGATTGATTTGGGGATGTTTGGGGATGTTAAAATGTCTGAAGGTAAGCAATTTGGAAGGAAATTTGATGTAATGTATGTTAATCATGTTGGAAGTAATCTGTAATTCATGTGTGTTTGTGTAGGAGTTCTCAAGGAGTTGGGAATACCCCTTTCCTCCCGTAATTATTTTGAAAAAAAAATCACGGCGAGATTGCGTCCGTATAATAGAGAGATCCGGATAAAGGGAGGCCGGAGATGAGAGGTTCAACTGTACTTTGTTGTAAGATTGTCATTTGTCACATAGAGTGGGGTTTCTGTGATAAGACCATCCCTCCCTCCCTCAAATGCCTAGGGTGAGATACAATGTATGGGATATTGACATACAATATGGGGGGGGGGGGCACAGAGGACAAAGGGAGTGTGAAGAGGGCAAATGAGAAAGGGGTAGAGGTAGGGGGTGAGGTGAGAGTTGAAGACAGGGAATGTGCAACAGTAAGGGTACATGTCTTTGCAAGTGCAGATTATTTTGCTGCTGTATGTGTCCTTACAGCTAGATCAATTTCTTCTACGTTCTGTGATTTTTTTCCACCAAAATTAGACAGCCATTCTACATGGCTTGGATATCTTTCTCTTTTCTTTTTTTAAAATTTGATTGTAACTACTATTAAAATGCATACTAATTGGAAGGATATGCTTACCACTGAATGGTCAATACTGGTCAAGCTGTTGTGGCTGAAATCAGCCTGCTTCACTGCACTCCAGGGCGGCACCACCTTCATGAGGTCTTGACCGCTGGCTCCAGCCAGGGCCTCCCACTGACCAGCATTCGGGAGAAGAATATCCTGATGAGGGACATGAGACAGCAATAATGCTCCATTAACCCTTCACATCTCAGAGACCACATTTTCCACGGTTTTGGCGCAATATTCACTATTCCTATCACTCAATGATAGTGTTTCATAAAGGTGGGGCTGAAAATTCTCTTTCAATTTAAAATATAGCCTTTTATTGTTAATAGCCAATCCTCTGTTTCAGGCGCAAAATTTCTAAAAGCATCATAACTGCATCATCTATAATTGATTCTCGCATTGGCAATGTATTCAATGAGGAAGGAGTTCCTGTTTCTCTCTCATAGTTGTAAACTTTCGCAAATTTCATTTTGGTTTTGTGTGAAAGTCAGGGTTGTATCAAAGGTGATATAATGACAAGAAGATGGTTTTGGCAGCAAAAATCTCCAAGGACTTGTTGGGTGACGTCTTCATGCAGGGGATAAACGAGGGCAGACATGTTTGAGGAGCAAGCAATACCTATGAAGGTTCAAGTGTTTATTCATAACAATTACAGTTTCGACATAATCAGACCAACAAAAAAAAATAAAATAAAATAAAAGGAAAAGTTATGGAGTTTCTAGTTCTAAAATGTTTCAGGCAGAACAAACGTTTTTGGTCACAACACACTTAAGCAAATGAGATGGGGTAAATAGTCTTAACTTTTTACAAGTTTATCTGCACAATTTCCTGGTCTTCAAAGAAATTCAAACCAAAAGAAAAATATCATCTTTACATCCAAGTTACTGTGAACAGCAGTGACTTTTGTTTTTAAAGTGGGAGCTTTAGTAACTGAATTACTGATACTTCTGTTTCAATTTTTAACTAACAGTATTATTCATTATAAAATGATGAAGCAGATCCTCATCACATGATTGGTTGAGCTGGCTGAGAGTGTGTATGTGACTAGGCATTTATATTGCCTATCACATAATTTTGCTTATGACCGGTCGTTACTACTGAAAGTATAATGATAGGCTATTGGCACTTTCACATTGTGATGGTGACCAGGCAAAATGTCATTAATACTTCACTCGTAAAAATGGCTGCCGTGGGATTTTTAACACATACATCTTGAAATTCTTTTGATGATCTGCTTCATCATTTCATAAAATAAGTATGACACATCATTTTGTTCTGGCATTACCCACACTCGGTACCTCCAAAGCAGTTCAAATGCCCTACGCTATCGCCTCGAGTATCTGAGACTGTTCCAAAGGTACCTTGTGTGAGAAATTCTTATCAATGCCCTTAGTGATGTGTATTATTCGTTACCTGAGGGAGAGCTGTAAGGTAATATGTCAATGCTGCATCTAACCAGGAAACATCACAGAGTCCCTTTCAGGATTTTGCAGGAATTTAATTATATTCAAAGTTGAAAACTCCACAACTTTCTTCAACTTCTTTGTCTGGTTTCAATCAAACTTTCATTGATTTGTTTGTCTAGGTGTGTTCAAGTGCTCTTCTAAAGCCTACTATTCTGTAATATACCTGCACCACAGGAGCGCTGGAACGTGTCAGAAGTGTACCTTACCGTACTATACCGAGCAAAAAGTGGACCACTTTCCAATGTGCTCCAATCAGTATACCATAACCATACCAGAAGCTGGCATGAGAAGAACGATCATGACATGCATTTATACGTCATGATGCAAAGAGTCAATTTTCTTTGTTAGGGACACCTGTAAGCAGTGTAAGTGCACCAGTTGTGTACATGACCCTGTTGTTACAAAACATCTGACGCCCTTAATAAAATAACTCATGAGGTACGCTTTCTCTGCAGAACGTTCGCATGCTTCAAATCTGGCATGTGTATGATACGATACTCATTTACAAATAGAATGTAGCTTTAGATCGGTTCGCTTTGGTTTGCCTTTGAGCGCTCAAACGCAGCCTTAGACTTGACTGTTTTTGGTAACTTAAACATGGAGTGAAGTTTCCTTTTTTTCAAATGCATGCCAGTAGCAGACACTGCACTTTAAGGAATACAGAATGCAGGCAAGAACTCACTTGTAAAGATGACAGTGTTCGGTTCACAGCCAGAAAAGTAATGTGCCGTTTCACTTCCTCTATGCCAGCGATGAGCTTCGCATTACAGACATCAATCTACAAAGAGATAAAGCACATTCAAGTTAGTTTCATACGTTACTTTCACTGTGAAATATAGTCCTATGTGTATTTGGCCAGCAACATGGCAAGTTCTCAATGTATAACTTAGACTTAAATTTCTAAAACCTAATCATGAATCACGAAGCCACAAAGATATAGTATCAGTCTCGAGTAGCCATAAATCTAATAGCCACTGTGAATTTATTATACTACAGGAAAATAAAACTCAAGTGACTAGTGAGTTGAAAAAAACAAATGCAGTGATTCAACAGCTGCAGATAAGAGAAAATGAAACAAATACTTGGAAGTGTAGGAGGATTGTACAATCACATAAATCATTCAGAAATCATCTAACAAGGCAACATACCACACTGTAGTACCTACTGACTTTCTGAACATTTTGCCGACAAGTCTTGCATTTTCTTTTTAACATGTCATAATCATTTCCATGTGTCCATTTGCTATCATTTCTGTTGACCATTATTTATCCTTTGGCAGTGCTTTATATGAAGGCAACTAAAATGTGCATTGGATACATGCCTCTGGCCACTTGCTAATGTCTGATACCAACAATGATAGTCAACAGATGAAACAAACTTAAAATATTTTGCATCTTTGCAAAATATTTCCCTAATGTCATCTTCAGTGAAAAACAAAAACAAAAAACAAAACCAAGCTTCCTGAATACGTCAGAAACATGACATATTTACACAGACGGGACAACTGATAAAATTTAAGCACTGCAGCTTCCGGTAGTTATCACTGATCATTAATCTTTCCTTTTTTTTTCTCTCTTTTTTCTTTTTTTTTCTTTTTTTTGCTAAAGAAAGGTTAGCAAAGTTTTCTTGAAACTGAAGTACCTGTAGGTGTTTGATTGCTTTGAAGTAGGAAAGGTCATAGGGCAGTTCATCTACTTTTCTGGAGCTGGAACCAAGCCTGGCAGTAGATCCTACAATCTGCAAGGGGTCAAAAAATAGCAAGTGGAATCAAACAGAAATCGCTGAAGAGATGATAAAGTAAAATGGACCAGTGAAAGGCCCTGTACTGATTCACACATACCCTAGGACTACATTATAAAGCGGGGGGGGGGGGGGGGGGGGGGGGGAAACCTACACAAATATCCACGGAGAAAAGAATTGTGGGATCAGAGTTTTCTTTTTCTTTTTTAGAAAAAAAAAAAGAAGAGAAAATGGGACATGAACATGAAGACAAGGAAATTTGTACAAAATGACCTTACCATGGCATGTGTACCCTAGGTATTTCCTGAGTGATGGGAAATGATTCACAACTAGCATAGTAACCAAAGTCTTTTGTTCCAATGCCACATGACTCATATGGTACCATCATTTTAGCCTTAGAAGTAAAACAATGAGATTTATTAATAGTATCTTATGAGTATGATTAATTCAACATCTAAATATAACAAATTGCCAGTTGGCAGCGTAGGAGGCAATTAACCTCTCTTTTTATCATTACCTTGGTACACTTAGGAAACAGTTTAATTCTCCCAATGTTTACCTATGAAATCCATTGTTTTCAATTCTTGTCTTTTTTTTTTCTGCAGAATCGTCACATCAAGCCCATGCATTAGTTTCAAAACTTTCTAGCTCACATTCTTCCGTTGTCAATATCACAGAATGATGGCCCAATTTCCTCTATTACCACTTGACATTCACTCATCACACAGAACATAGACAGCAAAGTGCACAGTTCATTCTCATCTCCCATATAAGCCAGAATTGTTGGCAAAGAATGTGCACCAGTTTGACAAATTACTAAAACACATCAGGAATCAAATATGAGAGGCTTTGAAATCTGCAAAAATGGTTGGTCTAGAAACACTGTCACACCTGTGGATGACACAGTGTAGACAGACAGAAAGCATTATACATACCCGAAGATACTTAAGTCTAGACATGAAGTCCATAATGTGTCCAATGTCGCTATGGGCATCATCAGAATCTAGAATAAAGAAGAGTGGTCACAGCTAACCCATTAGACGAGTTTGTAATTCCACTTTGCATGTAATTATGCATGATTATGATTATGATCATGATTATGATTATGCATGTAATATCCTTATTTCAATGGTACCTGCCAAAACATCCACCTGACAGCAAGCCTAAAATTTGGCAATATCAAAAGAAAAGGGTTGTTATTGTATTCAACACAAAAATGAAATGGATGCCTGCTAAAATGTCAACTGAGGGACTATTCTGGTCACCTGGTCTAAACGCAGATTCATTCTTTATTTCAACATGAAATCCGTAAATTGTTACATCGGGCAAGCTTATACATTGTACCGCTTTGAAAACGAGTGAAGTGCCTAACCAACTGAGAAAAAAGAAAGGTCATTTGTACCAATGTATACATGAGCTAATTACAAACTGGCTTATTTAGATTAATTACTACCAGTACTACATCGTAGCTAACACGCCTGACTTCTGCAATCCTTTGAGAATGCTCTGCTGCAGCGCGAGTTACAGATATATATATATATATATATATATATATATATATATATATTTTTTTTTTTTTAGGATCAGCCCAAAAGTATGCTTCATGTCATTGCCAGTATGTACATGTATCAACCAAGTAAAGATAGAATAAATGTGTACCGGTAAGTATTCTCACCATTCAAATGTTCAAACTTCAAAGTATTACTCTGATTAAAGTTCTACTTAGCCTGGCAATCTTAAAACTCTTATCAAACACCAGCTGAATTGAAGAACACAAAATAACCAAACTATGACCAAGAATAGTGCCTATTAACAGGAAGAGTGTTTTCAAGCAAATGTTGCAGACAAAATAACTGACCAGCTCTTTAATTATTGACATGACAAGGGGATAGTGTATCCCTGAAGTCATGCATTTATTGAAGATGAGTGGGTGTTGCTTGTAAGTAAGGTCGACAATAGATGTGTGCTAATTATGATGACTATGACAATGACAACAACAGCCATCAAAACTGCCATCACCACAGCAACAACATCACCACCATGTCAACATCACCACAACTGTACCACTACCATCCACCAACACCGCAACCACTACCACATTTCCGACCACCACCATCACCATCAACATCACCACCATCACCGACATCATCATCAACACTGCAACCACCATCACTACGACTACCACCACCGCCACCAACATCACCACCATCACCAACACCATCACTGACACAGAAACCAACACCAACACCAACACCAACATCAACACCACCAACACCACTCCCCTTGACCACACAAAGCCCCACGCCTGACTCAGGATCCGACTCACCACATGTAGGCAGAGGCATCTTGAGGCGCTCTGTGATGGCAAAGAGCTGCATGGGAGTCATTTCACACACATCCTGACTGGCCAGAATCAGGTCTCCCTTTGCGAAGAGCTCAGCAGCCAGGGCTTGTGATACTCCATTGATGTCCTACAAATTACACATCAAGCAGAAATCCATGTATTGGTATATACAGACATATGATTGCCAAGCACTGTGTAATCAACCATATCATGCAAAACTTGTTTCGTGGTATCACTAACTTATCACTTTATCAATCCACCGGTGAAAGAGTTTATCATGCAATACAGAATATGTTTGTCTGTTACAATATCATGCAGAGCAAATTTTTAATGGTTTGTATCATCACCGTCAACCAGCGACAGCAAATATGATATGTCAATGTAAGTAAAGAATTCAAGAACTGCCAAGATTTATATCAGCTCCATAAAATGCAAGGACTCTTCAATCTGGCTGAAAGAAATTCTGAATTAAATATAACAGTGTACAAATTAAAATCTCAGTGCATATCAAGTTTCTCCCAATCTTTGATCAATTGTAGTTGTTTCAATCTTTGTAGTTTCAAGAAACTCCACAAACAACATCAGAATTACTGTACGTAGACTGCCTGTATACACCACATACGATGCTGTATTATTGCTTTAATTTGATTGTATGGAACACTTTTTGGGTACCATATTGCAAGTTTGCTATCCCCAGAATGTTTCCTTTTTTTTTCATTGATCTGATCGATTTCCAGGCAGATGACACTTACGTAGATATCAAACTCCAGGAAGAGCATGAGTGGCTTAGGCATGATATGGTTGGACTGGAGGACCTTGGCCAGATACGTCTCGAGGTCTCGCTGCCGCTTCTCCACGAAGCTCTTCGAAAGGTTACCAATCAGCCGCTTTGGGGGCAGCAACGACCTTTCAACTTTCCCCTGGCTCACCAGGGTCTCGTGCAGCTCATGGAACTCGCTGTAGCGATGCTGGACCGTCCACTGACAGTCCTCCACAGACACCTGAATGGTGTATACCTGGTGGAAGATCAACAAAATGATGGCTGTTTCTTCCCAGGTTTAAACTAATAATATCTTTATCTGTTTATCTTTCTTTTGCTCAGTATTTTATCTGATCTTTAATATAAATCTATCTTTTCATCATAATCATCACATTGTTTTTGTAATCTTTAATTTGTACTTTAATCATATTGTGTTTATAATCTCCGCTTTACATATCAATTTTTCATCATCTTGTATGATCCACGTAAATATATTTTCAACATTCAATTAAACAGTATGAATAATGTCCTTCTCATGGACATCTTACAGATTAAATCTGAATGTTCCTACAGTGTATAATGACGGTGTTTGCCCATTTAAGAATTTGAATATTCAGAAAGGGCTGGCATAAGCCTTACGATCAGGTGGAGATGAGATGAATAACCATTACCAAAAATATACACACATTCAATGAATTGGAATGCGCAATTGCCAGATCGGTTTCCACATCAGTTAATTTGCACAAAGATAAACAATTCTGAACGATGATGCTTCACTACATGCTGCATTCATGAGCATATTCAAATGCTCTCTTATCATATGAAATTGAATGACAAAACAATAAAATTGGCCGGGAAAACCTTTTTTTTTTTTGGTACTATTTAATATTTTGACCAGTAATAACGAGCTATTTAATCTTGATTGTACTTTCTGTAGACTAGACTGTGCGAATATGCCCTACGTTCTACTCAGAGGGATGTAGAACCTCTACTTTATGAAAAAAAGAAAGAAAGAAAGGAGGTTGCGCTACAACTACACGCCAGACAATCTTTTCACGTACCAACCCGGTAACGTTACAGTTAACGTTACGATGAGCACCTGTATATATACATTTCAAAGAGCGCAAAGCACAAATGGCATCCACTGTCTGAAGCGCCACACCACAAACCCTCATCCAGTTGCTGAATAGGCTCTGATGAGAAGCACCGAACATTTGTGAAGTGACATGTCTATACCGTGATAGCAATGACCTAATTCTCATGTGGTCAGGTCTCCACACATAGATACTACTCTAGGCCTAAAACTAATGTCAATGACCGTATTTACCTGTGTATATTTCCTATGCACTCCCGGGTTGGCAAACTAATGATAGCCACTGATTTAGTTCGCCGCCAATAGCGCACCACATTAGCGCATGTGTTACCTGCTATACACACACTTCAATTTAGGATGCATAAATTTACAAACTTTGTTAATCTGCCACCTAAAATCCATTCGAAATTTAAAAAAAAAAAAATCTCGCATTAACAATGGTTTTGTCCCCCCCCCCCCAACTTTAGGTAGTGGCGACTTAATGGTAATTGACGTTAGATCTAGTAGAATCTACTCAACAAAATTTCTTTCTGCAAGCAAACCTTCTTTGCAAGAACCCAAGAGATTGAAGTAGACCCACTACCACTCCTACTACTTGGTACTGCTAGATTCTAGATCTATGCAGTGTGGCAGCGTCTCCTGGATTTCTTCTCAGAGCAGAGGGAGCCTCCCACCCTGTCAAAATTGGAAGATTTAGCATTTTATTATAATTTAACCTCAAGCTTCCATTAACCATACCAATACCATAGTCGGCAAATCTGGAGTAAATTAGTTTGGTGGTGCTGAAAACAGTTAGGGAAGCCGGAAGGGGCTACAATTATCAAAGTAAATTAATTTTTAAACTAACCACTAAATTTACATTAACATGACCAAGTAGGAGTAATGATGACAGGGGAGCTGCTAACCCCAGGGCATTCCCCCTTCCTTGCCTTGTAAGTTGTAAAAATCAGTTGTAAACAGACCGCAGTTGTTAGCATGGATAGTGTTTAACCAAGGAGGTTGAAGAGATGGAGTAACAACAGAGTTATTCCCTTTGATCTATGTTCGAAGCCGCCGCTCAAAAATATTTGAAGCATGTGCCAAACAGGATCTGCCGCGCCGATACGAAGACAATTGACTCGTGTCTCATTGCATAAGGATGCGCAAACAGAAATTGAGGAAAAAATGCTGAAATGAAAATGAAAATTACTCGACTGGGCATGCGCGGGCACTAATCTGATATATCTATCAATAAAGAATTATACTTGAAGATTATTACATGTTAGTTTCATTTGGGGAAATTAAGTCGAAAAGTGATAAAACCAGCTTTCCAGGATGGTACAATTTTAAACATTTTCACATAATACAGCTCTGATTTACTCTTTTGTGCAAATTTCTGAACAGAATTGACTTTTGTTTTACATGCTCTATCATTAAGTGAAATTTCATTTCATTTAATAAATGGATAAGCAAAATATGGCCAACATTATGATAACGTTCAAAATGAATCTTCAGATTGCTCAGCAAGACGGCGGCGTTGAACATCGATCATCAAAGGCACAAGTGCACCAGTGGAATTCTTTTGTACATCAATAGAAATCTGACAACTGTTTGAATAAATTACAGCCAGTTGGAACTCCATGTATAAAACCTCCTTGATTTAACTAGGGAGCTCTTCACTGTAATGCAAACCAGTTTTGCTTGGCTGTACTAACTATGACTATGCACCATCATACCAAGATACAGTATGATAGCCCTACATCGACCACCATCTTTTAAACCGACCGTGTATTCATTGGCGCACTGAACGCTTAATACGCACTTCACTGCGCGCAAAGCACATAAAAATGGATTGGCTTTGAATGTTGATGAGGATGGTGTGGGAAAACGCGAAAATTCACTGTTCATTAATGGTTTTAATCAAGGACAAAATTTCGAATCAATATTTGCCGAATATTTTCACCGAATCGTAATGTAATGTCTATGGAAGTTTCTAAAAAGCTTCGTACAACACGGTGTTCAATACAACCCGGTTTGCGTGCATTGTCAATGCAAAAACAGCGGTCGATCCTAATAACGGGCGTTTCATGGGGAGCTGAAACGAGGCCACGCAAGTTGGTCGGCGATATTTTTGCACTGAAACTTCGAATTGAAAAGGGAACTGTCAACGGCATTTAATAGAGCTGGATTTTCTCAATCACGTAGGTTAAGTCTTTTACGTGAATTTCAGTATTAAATATTCTTATCAAGCAAATAAACATTAGGCGGTCGATGAGTAGTAGGTCCAACCATACATAGACTCTAGGCCTACTGGTAACTACACGCAGCGCTGGCGACAGCGCTGCACCTCTTTTCCTTCGCGGACGTTGTTATCGTTCACTGTTTCCTTCATGAATATCTTTATTAATCGTGGAAAACTAAAATATAAGGAATTATCGTAATCTATGACCATCATTCAATAACCGGTATGCGATTTTTTGTTTAATTACGTCTAAAACTTACCGAAATCTATGGCTGAAATCAGGTCTGTAAACGTCCTTACTGCTTCACTCCTCATCTGCGTGTTATATGAATGGCATTCACTCTCGTATACTACAACGTAGGTAGTCGGGGCGGAAGTGATGAGATAGTCGGATGACCCCGACTAAAAAAGTTCAAATCATTGCCGGTGCAGCACGCGCGGATCTACTACAAGCTTTACGTAACACATGAAACGCACGGGCGCACGGGCGTACGTAAAAAGCAACCACTTCTGAATGCGCATGCGTAGTAGTTTGTTGCTTTTGTGAAGCTCTCGAAGGAAAAGATGCCACCGCACGATCTACTCCGAAAAATTCAACAATAAGGTCTGGATACCAACAAAACGCCGAATTCAACTCAACCATCAGGAAAATACGCTGTAGGTAAGTGTTGCAAATTATATTACTCTTAAAATCATACAAAATAAAAGGTATTTTATGTGATTTTGCCGTCAATAGTGACGGTCGTTTACAACGTTGAAACACTAACACATGTCAGACCCTGTGCGCAGCACAGTGTCTGGTCAGGCTAGGCCTACTGGGTACTGCTCACACGTTGAAAATACACAACTCACAACTCACAACAACACAAGCCCAGCCATGCCAGGTGTCAACAGAAATTACGGTCTAGCCCCTTTGCCACTGTCATTACTACTAGCACGTAAATTTACGCCAATTTAAGATGATAATGCTTCACCACGACAGACTCGCTCAGCTCAGTCAGTCACGTATTTCTAACTCTGACTTCTTCTACTGTGTAAATTTACTCACTGTGTGTTTCTCGACCTCCGCTGTGGACACGATACGTACTTCCCTCTTTGGTGAGGAAACCTGCTCATCGAATGAATTCATCGCTGCTTGGCTTTTTTCTAACTCACGCAAAACATATACTTGATAAGCACAAAGTTATAAAATATTCATCAAGCGCATAAATAGGCCGTCGTCAGCCAGTTTTGTCAGAAAAAGACATGATAGAACTGGAACTTCGCCTTGGTGGTCGCCGCAACATAACACCGTCATCATTTAGCCAACACTGGTTATGCACAGCTACGCCTACGGCAGCTCCCACAGTACAAGTCCTACCCACAGGAATCGAATGTAAGCAGAAGAACCACCACCTGACCTGCTACGGTATCCTCAAATTCGTCACACTTAGTTTTAGCTCGTCAAGAAAAACAAAATGATGATGATGATGACGATGATGATGATGATGATGATGATGATGATGATGATGATGACGATGATGACGATGATGACGATGATGACGATGATGATGATGATGATGATGACGATGATGACGATGATGACGATGATGATGATGATGATGGTGGTGATGATGATGATGATGATGAATTTATCACAAAACGCAACAAACCCATGATTTTTGTTATGTTTGTTATTTCGAAGGCACGATCGAGCTGGTCAAAAGAGCTACCCTTCCAATACAAAACGGAATAACTAAATGAAAAATCAAAAGGTTCAGTGGGAGTATGCAATTTCTTTTACAAATTCAAGAGTGCAACTCGATCGGAACCTTATAAGATATGCACTTTGTAGAAAGTAGTGATACCAGTTACTTCAGAACATCTACATCCTATATCAGTGCATGCCTCTGATATGTGATAACGTGTTGAAATTTTGTATGTGCGTGTGTTTGTGTGTTTGAAGGCCTAATTGGAAGTAATTTTGTCTATCTAAAGAGATAGGTTGAAAGACGACTCTGATGGCTAAATCTGAGATTAAAAAGGAATTCAATAATATCTCCAATACCGCATAGAACTACATAGCATACACTTTTAGCCTATACATATCATTTCATTTACCATAAGATAGTGGGGATAATGATTATTCAAGTATTAAAGAGAAGACCTATATACGCTACCCTTTGAGGAATAAAATCAGAAATGGAGCGAATGATTCCACAGAAATGGAAGCGCTGTGTGGCCCCTGGGAATATCATAATATATATATATATATATATATATATATGAAGATTTTGTTCGCAAAAAACCAATAAGTCCATATTTGCCAAATGGAGATAGCCTATTTGCGATTAAAGGTCAAGAAAAATAAAGAGAATAGTAAGAAAATTTTTGCTTCTTTTGACCATAACTTCAAAAATGTACCTTTATAATTATGTAGTGATCAATATATCATTTAAAAAGTATTATCTTGTACTTTATGACAATACCGTACTTCAAAATCTTCAAAATGGACTTTTTTTGAACAAACTTTTCATACATATATATATATATATATATATATATATACATATACATATACATATTCATATACATACACATATACATATACATATACATATACATATACATATACATATACATATATAACATGATGAGATTTCACGTATTGGCTCCACGAAGAAATGAAGAAACAAACTGGTAATGCATTTTTGGCCAATTATGCATACGTTTATTCATATTTTAGTTTTGCTTAGTACAGGACGCCCAAAATTTGAGTTGAATAAGCTCATGCTTCATTGGCCAAAAATGCATTACCAACCCGCTCCGCAAGGGGCCCTTTTATATTCTGTATAACTTAATTGCGTAATCTGTTTGATGTCTTGATGAAAGTCTTCTAAGTCTGGTTATTTGATTATTCATAGTGGAATGAATGTCCTAATAATGGTCATTTTCAATCTTGCACACTTTGTTTCATCCAAATAGCAGGTATTTACAATCGTGTTTAGATATACACATTCACATATAGATGTAGGCTATCCCATTCCCGCGATTGATAATCATGTAACACTGGAAATATATGTATGTATGTATATAATATACATATATATATATATATATATATATATATATATATATATATATATATACCTATGTTATTTTAGATTTTACAATATTGCTCTTGTGCTTGTATTACTAACATTCTCTACTGAAGATATGAACATTTGTCATACTGTATTGTCTTTGCTCCTTATCTATATGGCCTGTGATGTATAGAGCTAGACAGGCCAGCGACTTACACCAGAATCTGGTTCACGTTGTCTTGTCGATTCAATAAAATTGTGTGCACTAACCGATCGTGTGATGTCTATGTACAGAAAACTTATTGTTGGGCATACTTTGTGCTTTATAGTCGTGCAGGTACAAACTATAGTCAGAATCCATAGATTATAACGTGTATACGATTATCATTTCAAACTCAAATATCGTAAAGGGCCTACGTTGCATATATATGTTTTTTTGTATGCTGTTATGTGTGTTACCTTGCAATGGGTTTATCCACAAGCTGTAAGGTGTTATAAAAAAATGTTTCCAACTTTTGATTCTTAGTAGTTCAAAAACTAATATCAGATAAAACTGTCATTGATATGAGTAATAGCTGAATAGTGTACAATTTAGTTGGAGGTGATTTGAGTATACAAGTATTATGAAAGCCTATACTAGTTTCATGAAATCAATGATTTATTTAAATGTTAGGTTCCAGATTTTGAGCAAATTTTAACCCTCTGTACAAAACTTGAACTTTACACAGGAACCAATGGTGTGTATGTGAGTGTGTGCTTACAATGACCCTGAACAATGGACGTAGCTACCACCTGTTCAGAGCTCTACTGCAAGGCACATGAATGCTTTATTAATTATTTATGTGGATTGCCCTGAGCACTGCTAGTCTGAATTCATGACACAGGATGAAATGCATCATGCACATGAAAAAAGTGAGTACATGTTTCCATGTGCCTGCATACACCGCATTTCAGAATGTATAAAGACTATCTGTGATAGTGGAATTCCTCATGAATATGAACATGAATATGTAATAGAGCATTCGAATTCCACATGGCCATTGTCCAGGACCATTGTCTGGGTATCAACAACACACTCCTATACACACCAATAACCCCCTGTGCAAAGTTGAAGTTTTGTACAGAAGGTTGAAAATATAGAGCAAAATCTGAAACCTAACTGAAAAATTAATGTTGAATTTAACGAAACTGAATCATGCTTTCATTTTCAAATTACCTCCAACAAAATTGTACACTATTCAGTTATTGCTCATATCAATGTAAGTGTTATCTGATGTATAGTTTTTGAACTATAAATGATCAAAAGTGGGAAATATTTTTTGTAACACCTATAGTAATAATCATGGCGAGTCTATTGTGGCATCGTAAGGAAACGTGGGGTGTGTGCGACTGTGTATACAGTGTAGGCTACTTGATTTGAGTTCCTGCACTCGCGTGCTGCATCGTAGGGTGTATGATTCATCACTCCACCATTTAAATGAACTGAAGCAGGAAATAGACAGATTGGGGACATGTTTCCAGTCCTTCTTTATTTCTTCAGCACCAGAGGTAAAATAGCAAAACAGCTATAACACACGGCGCAGGGCTTTCCAGAGAGAAAGGGACAGACGGACAGACCAACAGATATGCAGACAGAGGGAGGAAGCGAAGGTACACATGGGAGATGGAGAGAGGGAGAGGAGGGGAGTCGGGAGACCCAGAGGCCCGGCTTTAGGAGCTTTTGGGTACTGATATTTCACTGTTCTTCGTCGAATCACCTGTAATAAAAACTAACTGGATATTAACTAGATTAGTTTGATAATGATAATATTCAAATCCGATGGATGTTGTATTGATATTCCTACTGATCATAATATAATAGTATAAATAAAAAGAAATATATCATTGTTTCATTCTTGTGATATCCATGTATATTGTTTCGAAATGGAAATAAAAAAGGAATTAATCTAATTATTGAAGGGAATCATTATTATTTGCGTGGATTGTTTTCTCATTACATGTCCAGTTTGTGACTTCTCTCTTGTCTTTATAATATGCCGTACTCCTTGTATACCTGTCGTGAATGCTAAACTCTAAACACACTACTTGGTATCTTACCTTCCTATTTACACCAACACCGATCAGTTGGTTACCGCATAATGGCATACCATGCTAACATCTTTATAGATTAAGAAAAAAAAAGAACAAGATAAGTTTGTATATATAGTCTGCAGAAATTTATTCCTTATCACATCCCATGACTTGAAAATTACGTTTATTTTTATAACACATGATTAAGGCGAAAAGAAACGAGTCAATTGTGACAAATTGAAAATTCATTGTAACACACATGGAGGAAGAAAGAAGAAATAGAGTGATATCACACGGAATAACGTGGCAATGACATAAAAAGAATGAACGTTCTATCAACGATTTAATGCATGAAAATCAAATTTAGAGATGATACTTAGTCCAGATGAATGAGATAAACATGACAACACTCTAGATAGCGTCTGCAAATGTTTCCATTGGTTCATACACGCTACACGAACATTAAAACTCTATGTTCAACATAATGTACTCTATCATTACCATATAGATGCAGCGTGATTGCAAAATATCAACTATTTTATAGCTTAATGAAAAAGAATGAACTCAATTCAATGCAATTTTCTTACTAAAACTGTGTCCACTGCTTGCCGCGTAAATTCTACATTTAAGAAGCTGTCTATGAGGGCAATCCTCTAAGTTTGCTTAGACAAGAATTATAGAATGAGCTTTAGAATCCCTGCAATCTAATTGGTCAATTATCATGAATTGATTTTTACTGATCCATGCTGAGCGATGCGTCAGGAAAAAAATCCGAACGCATTGCTCAAGCCTTGAACATTAGGCGTACCGGACGCATGTTGGGAAAATGGTTGAATTTCATGAATTCACGGGCCCATTTTATAAAACAAATGACGCACAGGCCTAATTCTTGGATCAATGAGAATTGAATGCTCTCATTTAACTTTGGAAACAGTCTATTTCAAAATTAAATTCCGCATCCAATTTTCACCGATCCACTCTGTCCTGTGCATCATCAAGTGGTATAAACCACTGTTAGTGTTGGCTTCATTTTGTTAACGAGTCTTTGTATCGAAGAATTGCCAGGTGTATATAAATCCATTACCAGCGATTGGTCATGACAGTCCTAAGAGTATTCCTATTGACCGATTCTGTGACGCGCTATGTGTATTTTTAGCATAGGCGCAGCCATACTGGGTGTATCATCCGACCCCCCCCCCCTCCGCACTCCCCCACCCCTCTCCCTACATTAGCACGCGCGCAGAATGAAAAACTGCTTTAGCCAACGGGCGTCTCGTACTGAGTGCGCGAATGCTTGCTAGTGCGCGAACCTTTGATACAAGTGCGTGATAAACATGTTGCCCGGGGGTGGGGGAGAGCAGGGGGGGTCGGCTGATACACACCGATACACCCACTATGGCTGCGCCCTGTGCCGTAAAATGTCTGCTGCCCTCAACGAACCCGAATCGGTCAATACATTTTGATAAATAATAGCACCGGGCGTCAAACTGCGGGTAATGTGATATCCGATCACGGTCCTGAAGTTGTACTGTCCATGCAGTAGCCCCTGTAAAGGATCATCTCCTCTTGCGATATGATATTCCGACATCGCACCGAGTTGAACGCGCACTCGCTCTGGTACGTTCCCACCGTCGTGCAGACGGGATCGAGGATGAGTTCGCAGGTAGTTGGGCAGGGCAGCGGTGTCGTCGACTCGGGACCGGAAGTAGCGGGCTCCGTTGCTGGTGGGTTGGTAATCACTGGTCGAACTGTTATTGGGCGATTGGTCATTGGCGGCTGTGTTGCTGTCATACTGCGTAACCTCGTCGTCGGCGGCGCTTGTGTCGTTCTCCGTGTGGTTGTGGGAGGAGGTCGTGTTGTTACCGGCCCTGAAATTATGAAACACATAACGGATAAATAAATCATCAGGGTCAGAGATTAGAATGACCATGAGTTGTACTCTTTCTTGCACCACCTTGGGTAAAGTGACAATAAAAAAGTGACGTTGTCTAATCAGTTGAAAATAATTGTCAAGTAAGCTCTGCATGTTGTTTAGCTATTTCTGAGCATAGGTCTACTCGTCAATGGCGAATTTCTGTCTTCTATTGCTGCTGATGATGATGATGATAATTTGTGTGTGTGTACTCTCTAAAAAAAATCAAGTGAAAATATTCACTCTTGAAGGAGTGAATACAAAAAAAAGAGTGAATTTAGAGTGAAATTGG
The DNA here is from genome assembly GCF_040938485.1 of Diadema antillarum. Lineage (NCBI taxonomy): Eukaryota > Metazoa > Echinodermata > Echinoidea > Diadematoida > Diadematidae > Diadema > Diadema antillarum. The sequence goes on from NW_027271462.1 coordinate 2,583,323, forward strand.
AGTGAATTTCAAGTGAAAATGTTCATTTTCACTCATTTTGGAGTGACCTCAGGGATCACTAGAAGATTTTGGAGTGATCCCTGAGGTCACTCCAAAAAGAGTGAAAATGAACAGGACACCGTTTCATCAAAGTTGTCAGCCCTGACAAGTTGTCAGTCTCCGACAATCACCATAGTAACAGTCAGTGACCAGAGCTTCTTAGCCAATCAAAATCAAGGATATCGCTGAAATTGTCAGTGACAGACGACTTGTCAGCGCTGACTAAATTGATGAAACACCCCCTGGTCCTGAGTGTAACACTGTAAGAGGAGGATGCGGTTGGAAATCTTGTTTGGCCAATAGATGCGCAGGATTCTCCGCAGATATGTCGCGTAAAACAAAAAGTTTGTTAGCATCAGATATTGGTCATTTAATGTATAACAGGCAATGGGGGGGGGTGGGGTGATAGTATCAGCGCCCTCTGAGTGAACAATGCAGACACTGGAGCTGGAGAGGACGCGAAGGGTGTCTTGGTAAATAGTCCATGGTGCTAAATCATTATCAAAATATCATAGTTTTTGGAAGTTAGATCATGAGAAAATAGCACCAATCTATCGTCAGGCTGATTTCCAGCAATAAGAATGTCTTACTTCTTGTCGTTCTTGGTCTTGGCTGAATCCGGCAGGGCCCCCGGTAAGCCATCCTCACGTTTAAGCCCGCATTGCAGGCGTATCTCCTCAGATGGCAAGCCGACCAGAACGTTATGCCGTTTGTCCCACACACCATGGATTGTTGTGACGGGGTCCGGCAATATCTGATGCAGTTCTTCTGGGCTGTGAGAAAGTTACAAAGGGAGCAGTGACAAGCTGTGTTGAAACACTTATACTTTTATGGTGGGTGTGGTGCAAACATTTTTATATGTTTTTTTTTTCTCTCCAACAATAAAGTACATAATAGAAAAATATCATGATTTTTCATTTGAGCTTTTCAACTATTTAAGCAGTATTGTTTTCAGCATTTAGCTTGCTTTGCTGCCTCGCTAATATCAATTATAATTTTTCTTCTTAATTCTACTTCAAATTGGTTGTTCGGTGAAGGGGGGGGGGTAGAAGTACTGCTACCCGGTTTACATCTTTGCAATGATGCTGTGATTAACCAGAACGCAGTCTATGCATAATATTGTCTATATTGCCAAAAGTGGAAGACTTAGAAGTAACCCAAATCAATTTACAGATAAGTGCTCATCCAGTGATCAAAATCGTTTTTCAGAATCTTTGTAATCTGATTGGCTGCTTGCCATGTGAAGCATTTCTATTTTGTGTCCACATTCGCTACTTTGTATTCTGTTGGGGGAAGAGTTAAGATTAAGTTTCAAGAAGTGAATTCATGTATATGTTTTTTTAGTAGATTATTGCATAAGATCATAGATAGAAAAGCAATATTCACGAACATGATGAAAGAATCTATATGTTGCAAACGAGATAGTTTTTTTTGTGTCGTTAAAATCGGTTTGAAAATATATCCGCGTGCAAAAAAAAAAGAAGAAGAAAGAGTGAAAATGAATAAACCTTCCCTCTTTGCTCATCCGCAATCATTTGAATATGAACATATTATGTGCCTTTTTACTTTTTTTTACAAGAACAGAGCTATAGAAGAGTAAATTAAAAGAGTGTGAGTGTATGTAAATTTCTTTTTGCACTATAACAGTGGACACTGAATTGACACTGACTAAATCTCGAACAACGAACATTGTTACGCTCTACCGCCATCTCTTGACTCACTATCATCAGTGATCTATCAACTGTTGTTCGGTACATCATAGAAAATTTTATATACGCTGTGTCTTTGGTGCTTTTTCGTTGGAAAGGGTGGGGGGAGTTTCACAATGATAAAGATTGCCAGTAATGAATTGAGTGATGAAGCACGTCATAATCATATCAATAGCTGATTCCTTTAATTTTTGTTTGAGTGACGAAATATACTGTATACAAAGGCACCCATTGCCGACGAGCAAAGGTACTATGGATCTATTCTTTTTTTAAATGACTGTGACTTTATGTGTCGGCTGTAAGGGGGGGGGGGGGGGAGGAGGGAGGAGGGAGGAGGAGGGGGTTGGCTTCCAACATAAGAAGATGAAATTATTCCATGGGTTATGGATTGACTCAAGTGCATTGCTATGTCAGGGCATAAACCAATTAATGGCATACTGAAACCAATTATAATGGCATACTGAAGCCCCCAGGTATGGCTGAAATAAATATTCACATAATAAACAGCACCCAGACCGAGCAGGTTTGTTTTTCTCCATAGAATTAATGGTAGTGGAGTATTGAGATGTTTACACCAGTGAATGCTGAAGAGCAAAAGACCTATGAACAGCAGTAAAACTACATTGTATTATTAACGAGCATCTATGGCAGTTGTAGAGAGCAAGGAAGTTCCAGGCATATACGGCATTACTCAGTACTGCGCATGATTGCGGCGATTATGATCTATATTTCTTCTTTTTTTTTTCATGGCTAGTCTAATTATTTTGAAGAGTAGGATGCCCTTTTGGCTTGGTGAGTATTGGCTTGGTGAGTGGGTGTGCGTGTGTGTGTGTGTTCCGGGTGCTCGTGTTTGTGTAGGCCCACGCATGCGCGTGTTTATGTTTGTCTGTATTGATGTCTACATACAGCAATTATAATTATTATGTGTGAGAAGTTTTCACCGTGCCAATATTGATGTCTCACAGGGTTGTTGCTCTTTCGCAAGAGGGCAATCTGGTAGGTCCTGGTAAAAGGACGTAGCGGTTTGGCTCGATATCATAGGTGTGGAAACATGTTTGCTACTTTCACATTGGTGATGGTCGTCATCCTGTGAAAGTTCGTTGAACCGAAAATGAAATGAAGGTGCGTATAATTATGAACGAATCTTAGAAATTATGAACCTTATATTTCATTTTCGAATTTATGGACCTTTGGATTAACGAACCTCCCTGGAGAACCTCATTTCATACATATTTCATATATATATGAACATTGTTGTATATATTCTGACATCATACCTCCTCTTTTTTCTTTCTTTCATGTTATTTAATTTGGTAAGAAGCTACCTTGAGTGGAATGAAAACCAATCTAATCGCCATGATGAATTGAATTCAGCCCACGACAGATGTTAGGGTATATAATGGCGCGCGTCAGGTCTCACAATTAAGTTCAAATAATAGTCTCCGTAGTCGAAAGTGTTATCAAAATGATGAAAATGATAATTGAATAACATCTACAAATTTGTCAACCTTATCAACAAAAGCTAACGAGTTCATACCAGGCTCGGTGACTTATATTTTTTGATAGATTTCCCAGGAAGTGTATTAAGTGTCTTTGGTATGACAAAATGATGGATCTCGGGCTAGTGCATTTTGCCCTGGTGAGGCCCAATAACTTGGTCCACAAAGTTGATACGAACTCATCTGGGACACTCGATTACCCTCTGCTTCTTTACAATGATTCCTGCAGACAATATTAATTGGTTTGAACAATTAGGTCAACCACCCTTTCGCCCATCACGCAATGGTATAAATGCACCGTCTGTGCTATCGACGACTGAGTTGTGCATAAACCTCCTTGGTGTAAACAAAATCCTTACGCATGAATGGAGGACATTTTGTGAAATAGGAGCAAAGGTACTATACTCCCATGCTCCTCTTCAAGCAATAATCTCGCAATTTTGCCTTTCTTGATCAACATTGCGGTATAATTTTTTTTAATGATTTGGGATATCATTTATTCCATTTCTGTTTTATTCTTATAAAATGTTTAGTTTTCCTCTGATGAAAAAAAAAATGCACACTTTGAAATTCAGTAGGGGACTGCGGCCCACGAGATCCCCTGCTCTATGAAGCAGCCATGCCGCTAAATCTCGTTGCTTACCTATATATATCGTAGCCAATCAAAAATACTAATCCTTTTATCATAATTTGTAAGATGTATAATTTCATAAAGCTGCTGACTTAATTGGAAAGAGAGGGAGAGACTGAGCGGCATTACGACTATATGCTTGTATCTTCGTAACGTGTACGTCAGCAACATTTTTATTCAAAGAAGAAAGATAAGAGAACACCACAATGTTTCCTTCTTGTTTCCCTCTTGTCCTCTACGCTCAACACTGCTGGTCCTTCTATAACACGCCCGGTTCCAGGACAGCTAGCATTACTTGGAGAGATCCCTTACTTGAGACCGAGAAAGAGCGAGGGAGGTATAAAGAGATGGTTTATGAAGAATGGACTTGATATATACGATAGCGAGGATGAAGCTAATTTGGGACCAGTTTTTCTGCTTGTCTGTATTCACTCCTTAAAAACTTCTGACACTATCATCCTTTCTCCAAATGCGTAATACATTGTACCTCAACCATCTCCCGGTAGCGCCTCCCGGTAGCCATGGTAACACAGAAAGTGGTCAGGTGGGATGCTATCATGCACCATATCTGGCTGAGACGCTTGTCCTCTACGCTTAACACTGCTGGTATGAAATTCGCGGTTTCATGATAGCATGTAGACCGGTAAAGAGCGGGAGATGCAGAGAGTCTCGTAAATGCTCCAGAAAGAATGGACTTGATACGAGAGTAAGGATGAAGCTAATTCTGTACCAAGTTTTCTGCTCGTCTGCATTCACGGCACAAAACTCATTAGATATCCTCTCTCAAATCCGTAATACCTCAACCATCTCCTGCCCACTATGCCATAAAACTCTAACATCCTTTCTCCAAAGCCGCAATACCACAACCATCTCCCGGTAACCATGGTAAAATAGAAAGTGGGATGGCATCTTGCACCTACCTGGCTGAGATACATCTTCATCCTCTTCACTCTCGTCGTTTTCCTCTTCGCTGTCATCTGCACGAACTGTCAGGAGCAGACAAGCCAAGAGAACCAGGCAAGCAAGCGAATACGTCTTACACAGCATAGCTGTATGAATGCGGAAATGAAAGGAGATTTTGTTAAGAAAATCTCCACTCCAGCAACTCTTGTTAAACAGTCAGGGAAAGGGTCAAATTCACAATCCTTTACACGGTATTGGATGGAGATATCCATGTTCTTTTATGATAAGCAGCACACCATCTAATGAGCACAAGAATGAGAAAATATAATATGAAAATACATTATATGCAGGTATGCAAAAAAAAATTAAGTGAAAATGATAATGACGAACCTTGATACTGCAATGCCAATATTACAGTTGCAACGGTATTTCACATGTCAGAACAGAGTTTCATCCATTAATTACACAGAGAAATTAGCAGTTCAATAGGATTGTCTTCGTTCTAATCAAGACGAGAACTGTCAGGAAATATTACTGTTTCACAACGACACCTTGCATCATTTTACTTAATTTGTTTTTAAATATTCTTGAATGATCAATATATGGCCCCCAAAATACTGGATTTCATTTGAAATTATGCATTTTACTGCCTTACCATTTTACGAATAACAAAGAACAAAAGGAGGTGAAGTTTGTACAGCCTATTATTGGCTAATCAGGAGAGAAATAATAATGATAATGAACATAGTAAACAATTGTGCAAGTCAATAAGAATAAGGATAGTTATAAACACTGATTTCGTTCGCAGTGAGAAACATGGTGAGGCCTACACCTTCGAGCATAGTTTGGAAACCATGTGGCTTGAAAAAAAGAAATAAAAGAAGAAAAGAAAAAAAATGAAAGCGCACCGGGTGCCTAGCTTTATTATCAATTTTTCTTTGTAGATGAAAGTATGAGTGAAATCGCACAATATAGGGGGACATTGCGCTAAAGCTTTTTCCTTTTCCTTTTCTTTTTTTTTAAATTTATTTTTCAATTTTCTTGGCCTGTCAGTTGATGAAACCCGGAAGTCGCTCCTTTGCTTTGCGCCCCCCTTTTTTTAATGGAATTTCTGGATTTGCCAATGGAAACGTTCCACTTTGTACAAGCAATTACACTGTATGATTATGATATAACGACTCAAATCGCGGACACAAAATGTGCAAGATAATGAGAAACCATTGTGTTGGCGAAGTGAAAACAGTTTGAAATCTATACCCATTCCACTTAGAGGTCACCCTTACTTTTAGCTCCATATTTCTTTCCCACAGGGGTTGGCCGCTTACAAAATGAGTCATGCTGAGTAATTTGCAGTTCCGACTCACTGCTTGACAGCAGTGTATGAAAATATATAGATATCCTGTATGATACTGAATTTCTAGTATATAGGGGAACTCAGTAGTCCCCAAGGCGGCAGTCAAGGCACATGCACGGTTATTACTCAACCCCTCGTGGCAGTATCGTGTCCCCTCACAGTCGATGATAAGCCATATTATATCTAATGACGCCGTTTGAAGTGAAAATTGCTGACTTTTAATTGCGTTTCCATTTTATATTCTAGCGGAATAGACTGCTGTGGCTTGATGACATCCATTCGAAAACGCGTTTTGTCTGTCACCGATTGTAACCGACGGCATTTTCCGGGGCCGGCATTGCGTTTGCCATGCATATCTGTACCGAAATCGACTGACAAGCAAAAAATGAAAAAAGAAAAAACTCAACTAGAACAAGAACAAGAACAAAAACAAGAACGAAACAAAGAATAAAAAAAAACATAAAAAACAAAGGTCTTCACAGTCCCAGCTGCCACTTCTCTTCCAAAATCGGCTGACAAGCAAGCCCCCCCAAAAAAAGACGAGACATGAAAACTCGTCACATTGAGGACGAGTTAGGTGATACGCTTGTGGTCATCAGATGACAGTCATCTGTGATCGACAAAGAAAAGAATGTGATATAGGCACCTTGAAGTTATATTGAGCGTGCATGCGAAACCGTTTCTGTAACCACTCGGCCACGGGTCATCCACGGAAATGGTAAGACAAAAAAAAAAAAACAATGTATAGATATAACAGGGGGAAAGTCAATGCCCACTCAACTAACGTGGCCGTGTGAACATCTATTGCATTGCTAGACGGAAAAGCGGCCATGTAACGACTGAGGTCGCTATGCCATTTCTGGCAACTTGGGAAAAATACGTCCCGCAGACATAAAACCTATAATCGGCTGGTTTTGATACCTTGCCTTTAATCACAATTTTCAGTGTAATGACGTCATCAAATTACAAAACAATGACATCGTCTTGAAAGACAATTGTTCAAAGTACAACACCTCAGTCGTCGTCATTACATACTATGATCGGTTTGACAAAGTCAACCTGCAAAATGTTGCTGCAGTCGAAGCAATGTGGTCTCCAACACACAAAAAAGAGGGATATGGCGTGTGTGTGTGTCTGTGTGTGTGTATAGGTGCGTTTATATACGAACGTGATTTCTACATGGACGAATATATAATACAAATTGAAGAAAAAAAAGTAAAATAAAAAAAAATTGTTTCGTGATCTTGTGGGGTTCGAACCCGCAACCTCACGTCTCTGAGACGGCGCCTTTAACCACTCGGCCATACGTCTCGACGAGAAAATATGGGGAACGTAAACTTATGTATATGAAAGATACATGAGGAATCGTTTTGTCCACATTCCATTTTCATTTTCAGTTTTAAACTGCAAAATTGTCAATCTGATGAGGAGATTTCAAAGAATAAAATGCATGATTACTGCAGCTTATTGTCTCAGCTACAACATACTAAAGTTTCAGAGGAAATGAAGCAAAATCAGCTGAGATAAAGGTGCTTAAACGTTGTTAAGTCAATGCATGCTTTTAAAAAAAATCACCTCCCATAGACATAACACGTAAACTTGTCCGATTTTGCATCTTTACTTTTAATCACAATTTAAAGTATGATGACGTCATCAAATTTCAAAACCATGACATGGACTTGAAAGGCAAATGTTTAAAGGACAACATATGTGAATTTGGGATAATATTGAGCTTAAACAACAGAGATACGAGCAAATGAATGTCAGAAACAGTACCTCAAAAAAATCAATTCCACTTTTTTTATTCAAAATGACGATATGATCACTTCATCGCGTTTTCCTGGCAATATTGATACTAGGAATGTTATTTACAATTCATATGCTTTTGTAATATGCAATAGAAATATCGGGTCAACGGACGATTTAAAGAGCTATGGCGAAATAAACAAAGACATGTTTTTTCACTATATTTGCAGAAAGACGCGCGCGCGGAATTTCAACTTTGACGCCAGTGCATTCCTTTGTTATAGGTCAACATCGATCGGAAATCAGTGGATATTGTTACTCAAAGTATCAGGAATCCAAATCAGTCAAAAAAATTGCATTTTCATGTTGGTTACGCCCTCTGCGCGTGAAATTGCGCGGACGGACGCGCACGCGAGAAAATGTTTGAAACGCTTAAAATTGTCTGAAACTTCGAGATTTCCCATTGGGAAGTCGTTTTGAGCCTTTTAAAATTTTGACGCGCGCGTAGGCGCGCGTAATGAAGACCTGGGTAACTAGCGTTAAAAAGTAAGATAGAGCGTGACCTGAACTTTATGTCCACCGAAAATGATGCAGAAATGACATCTAGTTATGAAGTTATGATCGATCATGTGACAAGGTCCGAAAATCACAAAATGGCGCCTAGATGACGTCATAGATATGTTACTGTCATGAAAACCTTATTGTGGCTAGATATTGTTATGAGACATGTTGACTGAAAATTTCATGTCATTCCGTAATGTCATTGTTGAGATATTGACGACACAAAATTGTCCAGAAAGAAAGAAGAATAAAAAACGAGATGTGAAACTCGTCACACTGAAGACGAGTTAGGTGATACGCTTGGGGTCATCAGATGTCGGTCATCCGTGATCGACAAAGAAAAGAATGTAATACAGAACCTTGAAGTTCTAATGAGATACTTAGTTGAACTTTTTTGGGCCTACATTATTCAGATCACATTTGTTTTTCTGTCACACAAACTAAGTGGAAATTCTGTGCGTGTGCGACTAAGTCGATTTACGGACTTTTTGAGTACTTACAGTGCATAAACTTAGACCCCGTTTACGGTGCGGGGCTGGGCCGAGCCGCGGCCGAGCTGCAATCAAGGACAACCTCAATTGCGAGGCCGAGCCCCGCAATTTAGTCCGTTTACACTGCCGGGCTCGGCCGCGCTTTTGATTCGAACCTTTCAATATTTTGTCGTAGTGGCGCTCTACCCTTTTAAACAAACGCAATTTGGTATTGTCTGGTTTTCAGATCCTTTGCCAACTGAATTCCGTGGCGACGAAGTCGCCGTTCGGGCAAAGGCCTTTGTCGAAGGAGAAAATCCTTTGCAGGACAAAACCACCTTAAACTATACTAGTTTTCGACGTTGAAGTAGTTAATATCCTGAATAGCGAAATAGTACAGGCGAGGGTTTGGAAGCCAGACTAAAATTGGCCGCGCATTTAGCCCAGTTTGCGCTTACACTGAGAAAAAGGCCGGGCGCGACCGCGGCTCGGCCGCGGCCGAGACCACCTCCAGAGCGTGGCCTAATGCGAGGCCAATTTTGGCCCCGCATTTGGCCTTTTGCGCGTTTACACCGAACGCGGCCGAGCCTCGCACTGTAAACGGGGTCCAAGTGATCCTCGGCACGTACAAATAAAACATGACAATTAAGTGTTTATAACCATCCTGGCTTTAACAGTGGCCTTTTAAAACATGACCTTTGACCATTATTTACATAACCAATATGACTCCCTCTAATCTTGCTATCACAATGATCAGTTCAGAGAGCTCTTACAACTATATACAAGCCTGTGAGATTTACCAGCAGTAAAACCAATGAAGCCTCCGATACAAAACAGGGGATATAGAGCAAGTGAGTCTGTTTACATGAGAATGTGATTTATCCTGGACGAAAGTGATACCTCAATTAAAGAGAAAAGGGCAAAACATCACCTTTAACCATGTAACTATAGGTCTCCTCCAACTAAGAGTACACTTTGAACGTAAGCTTATACGTGAATGATAATTTATGACGATCTCACGTGATCGACACACATTCAAAGGGGACAGTTAGAAGTGGAAGGAGTGCTTAATCGTGTCATTAATTCCTAATCAATGACACCACTACTTTAGGCATATCATAATTTTTCATCTAAAATCAATGGCCTATAGGACTCATGCACCATTACTTGTATCGTGCATAAACTTTGTTTTTTAAGCTTTGAGTGAAACGTGTCATAACATAATTCTGTAATTCCATCAGCAGTGATCGATATAATAAAGAAGAAAGATATATCACCGTATTGAACGCTTAGAACCTAACGGGGGGGGGGGGTATTATAGCATGATACTCGGTTCTTTACTGCCCAGATGCCAACAACACCCATCACCCACGGCTACGCATAGAGAAACAGCCATGGCGAAAATAAAACTTTGCTTTCTCGTAGGCAGAATGACACAGAACCCCGTCAAACACACTTTTATTGGCAGGGATGGGCATGAAAAAGTGTATTACTAATACTAAACAGCGTATGCATTCCATTCATGTGGCGCGAGATACCTCTATAGCAACATAAAGCCTGTCTTCAACTCCGTTGGTCGAACAATGGCAACCTGAAATTTCAAAGAGATGAGCGAGACGCTATATACACCTGGCCCAGAGTTAATTTATTCAGTTCTCATTCCTACTTTAAGTTGGGTTATGCTATTGTAATCATTCCCATCTGCAGTATAACAAAACCAAAGTGAGGGAAAAGGGGAGAGAAAAACGAGAGGTGGCAAAAGGAAAACTGCATGCACAACTGCAATCCATGTCATTGCGTGTGACAGGTGAAGCAAATGTATTAGTTGTTATAGCAGTGGTTTATGAGCATAAACTGGCAAATAGACAGACAATGTCAAATATAAAAACCATCAATTTAATGTCAGAGAAGATGGTAAACAAGATGCATTGAAACTGTAACTAAATCGCTGCTCTTCTACTCGATCACGGAACGTCTAACTCTATATTCAACAAAAAACAAATGTTAGGGGAAAGAAACAAATTTAGATATAACATTCTTAAATTAAAAACAAGAAAAAAAAATGTCCACGTCAGGATTAAAAAAAAAAACGCCGCACGAACATGCATTATATTCTAGATGGGAATACGGTCTTGATGCAAAGGTCCAATGATTGTCTCATTACTTTAAAAGCAATCTATGGTTCCCTTACCATCACCAGTACCACACCACAATGACGTCTCTAAAATCAATGGTAGCACATTTATCATTGCATCATGCATTAACTCCCTTTGCCTAAACTACCAGTGGAACGTGTCATATTATATTGCGTATTTCGATCAGTAGTGATTGACTTTAAAGAAGAAAGATGATGCAAAAAATTGAACGCTTACCACATTGCTTATAGGGCTATTCCAGTTTGGTACTGATCTGTTCTATTCTCCCAGATGCCAGCAACATAATATCACCTATGGCTAACTAGTGAAACAGCCATGACGAAAATAAACGACAGAGAACCCCGTCATAATCACTACACTTGGAAAGGTGTTGCCCGAAATTCCTCATTATGAAGCAATATCAAGTCACTTCCTTCCCTGCCTGTCTTTAACTCCGTTATTTGGTCAAACAATAACCTGGAATTCCAAAGAGATAAGCGAGACGCCATGCACCTGGACTAGAGTTAATTAATTCAGTTCCCATTCATGTTAGTTATGTAAACGAACACGTTCCTAAATATCCTGCTACAGTATAACAAGAACAAATGAAGAGAAAAGGAAAGAGAAAACGAATCGTGGCAAGCGGGACACTGTAACAAGGGGCAATTTACAACATTAAGTGTGACAAAATTATTGAAGCAAACCCAATCTCCAAACTCCAATACAAAGCAAGGGAAATAGAGCAGCCGTGTTCACGGGTTACGTACACTTGATAAAATAATACGATAAATGACATCGGAGTAAAGCTGAACTGCCGAAAAAAAAAGAGAGAAAAAAAAGAAGAAAGAACGGATAAAAGTCCTGCGGGGGTCGAACCTCTCGCCTTCCGGTATGGCGTTATGAAGAACCAGCGCGCTAACAGATTATGCCACATTGCTGTCCTGAAGATCGAGTGCAAAACTTAAATGTAAATACTATTGTGACAGTGTCGACTTGTGATGGCGCTATTCAATTTCTCACAAGTGGCAGCGTGGATTCGATCAATATACAGTTGCAAAGAAAAATTGGGAATCGTTCCGTACAGATTGCATTCTCATTTTCAGTTTTAAATTGCAAAATTGTCAACCTGATGAGGAGATTTGAAAACATAAAATGCATGATTACTAAAGCTTATTGTCTAAACTACAACATATTTATGTTTCAGAGGAAATGGAGCAAAATCAGATGAGGTAAAGGTGCTTAAACGTTGTCAAGTCAATGCATGGTTTAAAAAAAAAATCACCTCCCATAGACATAACACGTAAACTTGTCTGATTTTGAGTCTTTACCTTTAATCACAATTTCTAGTGTGATGACGTCATCATATTTCAAAACCATCACATGGACTTGAAAGGCAAATGTTCAAACTGCAACATATCTGAATTTGGGATAATATTGAGCTTAAACAACAGAGATACGAGCAAATGAATGTCAGAAACAGTACCTCAAAAAAATCAATTCCACTTTTTTCATCTAAAATGACGATATGATGACGTCATCGCGTTTTCCTGGCAATATTGATACCAGGAATGTTATTTACAATTCATATACTTTTGTAATATGCAATAGAAATATAGGGTCAACGGACGATTTAAAGAGCCATGGCGAAATAAACAAAGACATGTTTTTTCACTATATTTGCAGAAAGACGCGCACGTGGAATTTCAACTTTGACGCCAGTGCATTCCTTTGTTATAGGTCGAAATCGATCGGAAATCAATGGATATTGTTACTCAAAGTATCAGGAATCCAAATCAGTCAAAAAAATTGCATTTTCATGTTGCTTACGGGCTCTGCGCGCGGAATTGCGCGGACGGACGCGCACGCGAGAAAATGTTTGAAACGCTTAAAATTGTCTGAAACTTCGAGATTTCCCATTGGGAAGTCGTTTTGAGCCTTTTAAAATTTTGACGCGCGCTTACGCGCGCGTAATGATGACCTGTGTAACTAGCGTTAAAAAGTAAGATAGAGCGTGACCTGAACTTCATGTCCACCGAAAATGATACAGAAATGACATCTAGTTATGAAGTTATGATCGATCATGTGACAAGGTCCGAAAATCACAAAATGGCGCCTAGATGACGTCATAGATATGTTACTGTCATGAAAACCTTATTGTGGCTAGATTTTGTCATGAGACATGTTGACTGAAAATGTCATGTTATTTCGTTATGTCATTCTTGAGATATTGACGACACAAAATTGTCCAGAAAGAAAGAAGAATAAAAAAAAATAAAGAGAGATTTTGACAATCACAATAGGTGATACGCTGATAGCGTATCACCTAAAAATAAAGAGAGATTTTGACAATCACAATAGGTGATACGCTGATAGCGTATCACCTAATAAATAAAGAGGGTCTCAATTATTTCCTGCAAAATAAGTGGGTGGGCTCAAAAAGTCAGACGCTATCATTTTCTGCATATCGTGTTTACGATTTTACACATGAGTTTCTGACACGACGCCATTTCGAATCTTTAGCGTTATAGGGTATTGAATTTCACCCTGGAGAACACTAAAGGAAAAGGGAAGGGTTCCGGCTGATGCAAGGCTTTCGTACGATGATATTTGTCCGGGTATGACTTCCGTGATCAAAGCCACAGCGAAGCTATCAATCAACCTATGGGATGCACTGATTTCGACAATGATATCATTATGTGACCTATCCCATTTCGGGAGAGCATTTAACTTACTATGCGATGAGGTGAATAAAGCTTATTCTGAAAGAAAACGATGTCTGTTGATCTTTTTTTAGCTAACATTGGGTTTGTGATCAGGACGTTGAGAGATGCATTGGCAGACTACAGGAAATGGAGCTGCGAATCAAGCATGAATTTGATTAACATTAGTTTATGTGGTCCATATTTGTTTTCCTTTGTTTTGTTTTTTTTTAAAGACTTTGAGATAACAAATAATAAGGGCATTAAGTTTATGGCCTAGTTCTAGGTACTGCCGGTAGTGCGTCGCCGGGCTACGTGGTCTCTTCAACAAAAACTCAGCATCCTCAGGCCTTGCTTGAAGGCTTCTTTGGCGCGTGGTTACTGGCGCGCTTACCTCTCTCGAACGTTTATTTCGAAAGTCTACAATTTCTTGTTGTATTTTCTGTCTCAGATGCACCGTATGTTGACGTCACCCCTGACAATGGATGCGTCAAAAAGAAAGACCAGTCACTATGAGGTACGTGCCAGATCATTAGAGGTGATAGGAGAAGTGAACAGCTGACAACCCTTGGGCCTTCAAGAACACGATGTTAGGAAGAAGATTCCTCATTCAGGATGTTTTCAGTGCTCAGAAAACCAAAGTGCAGAGTCATACTAATCCATATTTCAATAACTTCAAGCTTCCGGAAACCAGGAGCAACCTTTGACTCATCTTCAATAACGTCAACAAAGCAGCTCGAGTTAATAATCTGCGCATGAGCAGACGATGACTACTGTGCTCTTACATGGAGCGCGATTTCCGAAATTTATAAAAGAGCTTTTAAAACAGGATTGTGTCGCGTCATTTGCGACGATTATCGGGCTATAACTCACACAGCTACCGTACACGCTGACTGCGCTATGCGAAAACGGGATCTCTCATTTCCGAAGCTGTGTGACAAGCTCAAATCTTAGAGCTTTCCTGCATTTGGGGGAGTGATGAAATTAAAATGTATGATTTAAGCTGGTACTGATTCATTCGGGGTTTATTTTTCTAGTTTTCTTGTGACCTGTGCTAAATAAAACCAAAGCCTCTGCAATGCAGTTCCTTGAATAGCAATAGCATTCAAAATAATGAAAAAAGATGACGCCTGCAGTTTGTCCCTTGCTTTCTGGGAAGCAATATAGTCTTTCAGATTTTTGGCATTGTAGAATGTGAATTCGTGAAAATTAATTCTTACCTTGCAACATTAGCATTATGCGATATTTCATGTAGGAAATGATCACAATTGTTATTGTTGTTTGCATTATGATTATGATTACCATCATATTATTTTGAGAGCGATTTCCGAGATCTAGAGAGCTTTAAACAGCAGTCGTACATTGGGTATAAACGTACTTATAGCATTAGCAGGTAATTGTAGCGTTTTATTATATACACCTATGAATCAGGGACAAGGATAAAACTTAAGTGAATCAGTCTGTGAACTCCAAGCGACCTTCAGAGGTGGAAATGAATAGAAGTGATCTGTATAGCATGTTCCATCACTAAACTGCTGATGTTATTTAACGTTGTTTAAAGTGCAAGAGACCTATAAGGCCACTACATGCAATCTATGGCGCTACTCTTTGAGCACCTGTATGTAACGTGTATAATTGTATCGATATACAAGTATTACAAGAATTCATTACCATTTTCACTGTTATTTTTGTTTTTATCATCAGTATCATATGATATACATTATTAGGCGTATGTAGACCTAGGTCCTAAATACATAAAATGAACGCAAGTGATAATTAAAGAAGATAATTTAGTTGAAACTATGATAGCATATCCACATGACGTCATCGTCAGTGCTTGGTTATGTCTTGACAACCACCCCCCCCCCCTTCCCAAGAAAGCACAATAAGAAAGTTGTACGCTATTGTTAAAGAAGACAAATATTACAGGGATGGTGTTTCGGTACACGGAGGAAAAGAGAGGGAAAATGTTCAGTGTATGATGTTCATGTGATTTTTGTTTTCATCATTTTTTTTTCTGTGAACTGCGTATAACAATACGTCAGTAACTTCAGAAGGGTGAATGTGATCTTGTATACTAATCTCTCGTTTCCTCGACACCAGACGAGACAATCAGCAGGATCTTTTGTTCATATTTGAAATTGTTGATTCACTTCAGGTCTTTGACGTGCATGGAGGGTGATGACGTGGCCCCCCTTGAGACTTGCGTGTCTGCATCTTGCACACAGCTGTAAGGAAGACTACTGACAGACGGAATGAAAAGTGCATCAACCCCAAACAGTCGTTCAGTATCTGAGTTCTCTCAAGGGTATAATGATACACATGAGATTGGATACATTGTTTTACACACACACACACACACATATCTTCTAACTCCCCTCTATCCCACTGAAGTCAAACACAAATAAGCTCTACTGTGCTTATAATATGTGAATTTAAATGGCGCAGCAAGTATTATCATTACCACTGGCTAACCTGAAAGCAACTACATGTACTTTCATATTTTAAGCGACTTGATATCTTAAAATCTATTAATGAGATGATGTCAATATCTTTGGCACAGAGTATGCACACTGCACACACGCACACACACACACACACACACACACACACACTTTATATGATATATACAGTGCCTCTCTATATGTTATAGAGAGAGAGTATATATAATGACAACGAATAACGAACATCAAAGAACATCAAATGAAGTTCTACCTAAAAGACTTCTCCATCAACACCGAGTCCTGGGAAACACTTGCCGCAGATCGCCCTTCCTGGCGCCACGCTATTGCTGTATAAAGGGCCCGTAGAGCAGAGGAGCAGCGCGTCAAGCAGGCAGAGCACAAACGCCAGATGCGAAAAGCTAGAGCAGCCAACCCCAACAGTGTAAATAGCCCCTACCCACTTCTGCCCTACCTGTGGGAGAGGCTTTCTTGCCCAGATTGGCCTCATCAGCCACCTCCGAACCCATCGAGCCAATTGATGTCATTGGTCATCCTCGAGAACGAGGGACGAACACACACAGAGAGAGAGAGAGAGAGAGAGAGTATACAACATTATAATGACAACGAATAACGAACATCGAGACTGATATTCCTTTAACAAGGTATTTAATCGAAGTTCCACAAAAGAGACTATAATTGCTCGGATATTGTTTTCAATATTTTGCTAATCTCTTCAATATCTTTATCATTTCTGAGTCCTCATACCATATTCAGATCTTTAGACAGTATTATACATATAGTGACTTTGAAATACATCAAATTGCCCCAAGCTTTTCAGATGTGTGTGTGTGTATGTGTGAGTGTCTTTGTGTTTTTACATGTAAATAAGCATCACAACTGTTAAGTAGTGTTTTGGCTAGTATATCAACTGAGAATTGCTTTAACCAATAGCATTGAAAATATCCGATATTTGTTCAACTCAAAAGGTCAAAAGATCTAGGCTTATAACGGGGATTTGCCCCAAAGTAGTCTATATACCATACTGAAGGACAAAACCTTTTTGTTTTTCTTTCTGCAAATGTGGCATATGCATGTTTTGCATGTAATAAGACAAACCACTCCCTCCAACGACTTCGACAGCATGTAGCCCTTGAAAGAAGACTACTTCAAGGACAAGTCCACCTTCATATACACAAGGATTGAGATAATACAGCAATATTAGTAGCACACATCAGTGAAAGTTTGAGGAAAATTGGACAATCCGTTCAAAAGTTACGAATATTTTAAGTATCTGCGCAGTCACTGCTGGAAAAGAAGACTACTACAGTGTATGATGTCACATGTGTACAACTATAAGGAAAATAAAAAGAGAATTTCACAAAACTTTACTTTTTGAATAAAGTGCACATTTCTTCGACTTGCTACTGACGTACTATGTTAAGGGTAATATTATTCCCCCTGCCTTTTGAAAGAGAGAAGTCGAGTGTTCTTTTGTTATGCGAGAAAAATGGAAATATGTTGAATTTTCTTTATTCTTTCTTTATATCGTTGTACTCATGTGACATCAAAAGCTATAGTAGTCTTTTCATCCAGCTGTGACTGAACAGAAATTTCAAAAATTCATAACTTTTTAACGGATTGTCCGATTTCGCTCAAACTCTCACTGATGTGTTCTATTAATATGGCTGCATTCACTCAACCCACATGTCTATGAAGGTGAACTTGTCCTTTCACTATAATAATGTCCATTCTAAGATAGACACCATAAGTGATATTACAATTTTCATAAAGGTACAAGATGCAGCATACCCCTATGTCAGCAATAACAACGACTAAAATAGTTTATTGATTCAAATAAATTTTACTCTAAGTTTAAGTTGAAGATTTAATTTAGTCTTTGTAAAAACCAACAAGGAATAAGCCCTCGGTAGTAAACAAGCTTTTCATATCAGTGAAAACATCTCGCTTAATGGCGGATGCAGTCCCGAAATAAAAACAATGTCAGTATATTGCGGTTTTCTGCTACCATTTCCGCATTGAAAGGAAATTTGAATCTACGCAAGGACGCCAACGTAATAAAACCCATTACACAGCAAACAATACACTAAATAAAACGAAAATAATGATAGACTGAAAAAGTCGTCATTGGCCCGAATTTCTCAATAACAATAACAGACAAAAAAGCTGCCCACAATAAAAAAAACACATGGCAAGCGATTATTGTTTATCTCAGCATTAAAGAGATTTAAAAAAAAAAACGATAACTCATGCTGTCTAGCTCGTTAATATTCATGGCACCCACGGTGTTTGTTGTTGTTGTTGCAGCGGAAGGGTATTATTTCTGGCAAAAGGAGATCTATCAAAATGCAAATGCAGTTTATACTCAACTGAGTTTACTGCGATAAAGAGAGTAAAATCAAACAAACTGGTGAGTAATGTAGATAGGCTTCACTCGAAGAAACTAAAGTAGTTACGGGATTTCACAACTCACAAGTTTTCCATGAGCGGTGGTGCCGGTCTTAGTCATCAATGCAAATTAGACGTGAGGTATGGTGACGTAACAGCCTCACGTGGCGCCCGTTTGCATGGGCTGCATTCAAATCTTCACCAGATTACCTCTTTTTGCACGAATTTATGAAACGAGTATGGCCTTCTCACATCATTACTGTTGAAGAGGTTGTAATGATTTGGCACTAATGACATAAAGGAGAGGATCTATATTCGTTGAGTTATTGACTAAAATACATTTGTATATTTCATGTATATTATCAAGTGACAGATTTATGAATCAATGTCGACAGCGTGCTGTCTGATTTGCATGCATGCGTGACTGCAACCGATGTTACTATTTGCATAATCATGTTATGCTGATTTTTTTTTTCTTAGACCTTAATGAAATGTTTGCTGCTCTGGTTTCAGACGACAGGCCCTAACCTCGACGTTAGGAAACCTCGAGGTTAAGCTCTTGCCCCCTAACTACGACGTGTGTCCACACGACAAATCTTAACCTACCCCTTTGAGTACGTTGATTTTTGTGTCCACACGGTGCTTAACTACAAGTGGGACCCCCCGCGGCTCGTGGTTAGAGCGCTAACCATGAGATATCTCGTGGCTCTTAACATCGAGCTAACCTCGAGGTTAGCTAACTACGAGTGCGTCTACACGGTCCCTAACTACAAGCTTAACCTCGAGGTTTCCTAACCTCGAGGTTAAGGCTTGTCGTCTGAACGTAACTAGTAGTTACGTTCAGACGACTACTGTTATCAGCGTCCTCTTGACCAGTTGGTGAATTCCCCTTGTCACCTTTTTAAAGTCCGTAGGCCTATACAGGAAGATGAGCAAAGTCGATAGTCTTTTTCTCTCTTTCACATGATAAGAACAGGAAGTTCACCCACGCTCGTTTCCACTTTTAATGTGGCCCAAAGTTCAGATTGGCAGTGGCAATGGCCTCTCGTATGTGTCTTCTTTTCTTCCAGTAGCAAAATCTGGCATTTATCGGTTATCAACTATAATTACCTCATCACATCATCGTGTGGGGAAAAAAATCGGCGCCTGTGGTCAGTCTCCGCAAGCATCCATGTGTGTATGTGCGCGCGCGCGTGTGTGTGCGTGTATGTACTTAGTGTGTGTTTTCTGTCTGTGTGTGTATATATGTGCGTTTGTGCGCTTGTGAGTGTGTGTTTCACTTGGCAATTTCATTAGGTACTGAAATTAATTGCTGCTATATCTAAGGTGATCTGAATAATGTGATGGTACAATGTATCCCTTAACATGCTTTGCCTGATCCATTTTATATTCAATATTGGTGTTTAGTACGCCATTGACGGACTATTAAGATTTCTACCAGGACGTTATTGATGGTTGATGTTGTAACAAATAGTATCATCCCCCCCCCCCAAAAAAAAAAAAAAAACAGAAAGAAGAAAGACATGATAATAAAGTAAAAGCACCAGCATTAGTAGTCTATCATAATAAGATGTAACTCGATCTGACGGCTCTTCTAGTCGGTAGCAAAATTATATCATTTTCATAGCTGCCTCCTATGTGATCTTCCGCCTTGAATGACAAGATTTTTACAACAGACGCGAAACTGTCTTTCGAATACTCACTTCACCTTTAACTCTATTCACGATTAATCTCTTTCAGAGATCGTTATCAATCTAATCCCAAGACAAAGAGTCATTAGCCACAGACTGACCGCCTCTTCTCACGTTAAACTGATCGCAATCAAACATTTCCAGTGGATATGATAGCGCCGCATATATCAAATGCCAATCCTCATCATAATATACGCTGATTGTCATCAAAATGTCATCTGCTAGATATCATATTTGGCGACCAGAGCAGAAAATAAACCGAATGTTTGCGTATTCTGACTATCGCTAAACGAAATAAGACATATTTACGGCAAGCATTTATGTATCATTGTGGGTATTTGCTGATCTGAGAAAGAGGGGGAGAGAGAGAGAGTGAACAGAATGACCTTAATACCTTAAAGGTTCACAGTCATTCACATCAACCGATTGCCGCCGATGATTTTAATAGTTATCATTATGACAATCATTGACAACCAGCCGGTTAAATCATAATTAGGTTTGTGTCCTAGCATTGACACGTGCTAAGTTTATCTCAACACATTTTTAGAATCAAATGAAATTTATTGAAGTCAAACCGAAAAATCCGTCAATTAGCAGCACAGTAAACTAGCATGCGATATGCGTGAATCATAAGTATCGCTAATTAGATTTGCACTCATTAAGGCGCGACTGCAGGGTGAGGTTGAGAGAATCCAATTTGTGACTTAAAGACATTGATATAACAAAAGACATAAAAGAGAATAGAATGTGGACTTCAGAATGTTTTGCGGAATTACATGGCAATATACCCCAACGTGAAGCATGGATGGAACAGATACCAGTGAGAGGTCTATTGGCTCCGTAGGTATAGTTCCAAAACAACGAGTACCAATTGACTGTGGCTGCCTGTTAATTAGATCAGGGACCTATTATAGGATACAACGAATTTGATATACTTTGAAACTCCGCGATACCCAACATGCATACCAGTGCAATACTACAGTATGACAGTACCATTGTACTCACCGCTGGACGAGACCCAGAGGCCACAGAATTTATAAATCGTCTATTAAATCCTCAAAGTCGGACTGAATGCCAGCCGCAGAGCCGCTCGATTTTAAGCTCACGGAATTTGACTTCTTCTTTTCCTTTTTTTTTCTTTAATAAACAGAAAATGGCGAGAGGATCACGACTTGTGTGGTATCCTGACGAAGCTGCAGTCGGCCCCTCGGAAGACTCTATTTATGTCGACCTTGTGATCCGATGGGTTCCGATCATAATCACTGCAGTCATAGGCGAGGGATGAGCGCGCATCGGTTACAACGAATCTCTCAGGTTTTCCCTAGTACGTGAGTTCAGTCACAGTTTAGTCCGAACGCCTCGCGATGGGACTGATTGCCAAAGCTCTTTGTAATTCCGGGGTTCAGAGTACTAGCATCATGGGGAAAAGATACAACCCTCTGTTGCCTTCTGTATACGTTTTAACCGCTGTTTCTGGGTGGATATGAGTAATTGCCGTGAGTTGACGGTGAAACACGTGCATGAGCAAAAGTGGAGCCCCCCCCCCTTCTAAACCCTGTGCTTGCCCTGTGTAATGATAGCCTCTCCTTCTTTTTCGTGTTCTGTTGTAATAGATACGTTTTTGTTTTGTTATTAATTGAAGGCAATTTCTGTTTGCCGAATTCAACTCTCTTTTCCTAGAGTGCCAGCAGAAATGCTTTATATTTCAAGGACAAGCTATCATTTTTCTTTCTTAAATGTTGACTTCTGTTTTGCATTGATTTTTTTGAACAGGATATGGTCCGACCTACTCAAAGGCCTTTGACCTGCTTACTACACGATACAAGGAAATTCCTAACATGTAAACAGGATACAGTACACTGTATCTTTTTAGAATTCTATGTAAACCTCAAAATAATCCTTGAGCACTGGTAGGCTTATTTATGTATGACTGCATTTTTTCTCGTATACAGAGATTTGAAAAACGATACTCTTCAGCTATCACAAAAAAAAATAGTATTATACCTCTCTAATGCTAAGCTATAACCGCATTTCAGACAAAGTTTCAAAGAAATGCTTGAAGGTTAGGCCTGTTGGTCCATTGGATGCATGCTTAGTTTTAGTTTGACCTGGTTAGACATGCGCAAGGATGTTCTATCGCAATAGCAGGATACTTCCTTTGAGCTTTTTGCCGTTTTGGAGCTTAACTGCAATTTCGGATGTTTTCGTCATTCTGAAGCACGGCCCGGATTATGACTACCGTCGGTGAGTCAGTGCGGATGACGATGACACCAAAACGGCAACGCAAGGAGTGTCGACAGATATCGCATTTACATGTATTCTCGATAGATGTGATGACCTAAATCCATTCTTGTCAGTGTGAATAACTCAAGCATTTATCCTTCTCAACAGATGCTTTCCTTCCTTATTGCTGTTTCCCCGTAAAGAATAAGCAGAATTCGCGAGGCCGTGGCTTCCGCAGACCGGAGAAAATGTAATTTGAGCTATTTCCTACTACATGTACATCAATTTATCAACAATGGAAATGCATTGTGTCGTAGATATTTTTTTTTCCAAGATCTTTACGAAACAGAAACTTACTTCACGCAGAAGTATAAGAAACCGGATATTGACTCAGTAAGCTGGTAAACAGGAGAAGGAGAATGAAGTCATTATCACTCCACACTTACGGCGGTGAGTTGGCTCATTTGGTAGCGTGTCTGCGACCCAAGAGACCCGGGTTCGATACCAGAGACTGAACTGAGCAGTGTACAATCGTCCCATTTGGCAAGAGGCAAAACAATCTGTCCCTCGGATAGGACATAAAATGGAGGTCCCGTGTGTGAGAGAGTCACAACTCTTGCATGCAAAACTTCCCGCTTCATTCATTTAGTATGGTCCCGCCTCACATCCAACTGGGCCCCATGGAAGACCAGCTTATTGTAGCTGAATATGGGCTATTCAGCCATCTTCTCAGATGGAGAATAAACAAATAGATAAACAAACAAACAAACAAACAAAACTAACTAACTAACTAACTAACTAACTAATTAACAAACCACACCGAATCAATCGTAGATGTGAGAGTTAACAACAATGTGTAAGCCGGTAACAGAAGACACCTCATTACTGGTTAATCAAAAAGTGACCAGATGGATTCAGAGAGTATAAGATCGTGCATGTATCTTACATCGTATAACAAGGAGTCGCCCATAGTACCTCCTTGGTATAGACACGATCACTGTTCTGTTGTTTGACTTTGAAGAGTACATGTATTTGATATTGGTTGTTTGTGTGTGGTTTTTCTATTGTTCCGCATTCCATGTTTCTAAAAGTAAGCCATAACATAACCAAAAAAAATGCATTGGTGAATTGTCAAATACAGCAGTTAGGGCAATTAAACATGTGAAATATGAGGAATCTATACATAGAAGAGCTGCTTGTAAGGTAGATTCCCAGGTGCTGATATGAGATATTACTTGATACTTACAATTGAAAGGAATGACAATTCATGAAGTACGGAAATATCAACGTTGAAGAATATAAAAAGAAAAAGAAAAGAATGTCGGCAACACAAAACTTTTAGAGAGTGGCGTGATCACCCGAGCAAAGCACAAGTCAGATACAACGAGAGGAATACAAAGTATGCACGAAGAAAGTCCAGGAGGATAGAAGAAATCGCTAAAATTATGACTTCAGAAAAACTAGTTAAGTTTATGCTTAAGTGAATTAAGAAATTGAAATTGGATTATTTCTCTCGCCAGGTCACTCTAGAATTATTTACGTCCTATATGGTATAGTTACTGTTTTCAGAGCAGATACATTGTATATTGCGATGTGCATTGCCCATGATGCTGCCTCCTTAAAAGTGATACTTCATTGTTAAACTGATTCGAGGGAAATGATTTCTTATACAGGACCTATTCTCTATCCAGTCTCCTCTCCCTCAAACTCCACAAGCTAAAGTAAGCAAATGCCAGTGAATCACAGGTTGAAAGGAGAAATGTGCTTCGGTCCACGCCGAATTGAACAAAACGCGTCAGCTTGTACGAAGAAGATCCACAACAAGTGTGCATCCATAAACTGTCACATATAATAGGCGCACACACTGATTACACATCTAATGTAGACTCTTAACAGCTAGTATCTTGATTATATGATCTGACTTCACCATTGCCATTTTCATGGTTTTCGAAAGAAGCGAGGAGATGATACAACAGGCAAGTTCACCGTCATATGTACATGTAAATTAAGAGAATGCAGCAATATCAACAGAACAGAACACATCAATGAACGTTTGAGGAAAATCGGACAATCCGTTCAAAAGTTATGATTAGGTGATCCGAGTATCCTCTCGGATCACCTTCTGTATCTGTACTGAATCTTTCTTCTTTCTTTGTTTCTTTCTTTATTTCTCCTCAAAAGTTGTGCAGAGGTTAGCTCAGAAAGTGCATTGCCTCTCAATGTCAAACTTACACCATATATGTATCATGTCGCAAAGACGACAGCGCAAGTAAAATCATAGTGATCAGTCGACCGTGACGTCACTATGACGTCATTATATGAAAACACATTTTCATTCATATCTCATTAATGGAATGGACATTTTCAATGAAATTTACGTCACATATATCTCAAGTCAAGCACATTTTACTCATATTATCAAAATTAATATTTATTATTAAAACGTGCGCGTACGCGCGCGTTGAAATATTTGTATGCTCCAATTGAGCTCAAAATCTTTTTGCACACGTTTCAGACCATTTAGAGCATTTTTTGAAAAATTGAAAAAATTGGGCGGACGCGTACGCGCGCGCACATATACGCACGCACAAGTCATATGGAATAGAAATTTCCCGTTTTTCCACATTTATCATATGCCTGAAATGTCAAGGAATATTTCTTCCAAGTTTCAAGTCAATCCGACTCAATATGACGTCATACGGGCCCGTCAAAGTTGAAATTCCGCGCGCGCGTCAATGGCGATATACAATGCAACAATGCCAAAAAACCGCCAATTTTAAATCCGATTTTACTCGTCAGGATGGACGGTGACCTCCCATTTTCTTTACATATTTTGAAAGCTGATGAGTTGTACATATCATTTCATGGGTTGGCGATACTGAAAAAATGATTAAAAGATATCCAATTTCTTAATAAAGTAAAAAAAGTAAATTTTCAAAATGACACCATCAAATTTCAAGTTCACTCGAGCGTATCTCGCTTATCCTTTGCCAATTTTCACCCAGTTTTCAGTATGTTGTAGCTTATTAAATGCTCTGTCATAATTGTTATAACACATTTTTGATTGGATGACGGCATCACCTCGTAAAAATGGATTGAAAGCATCCTTGTAAAATTTGACCAGTTTACGTGTTATCTCTATGGGAGAGCAGTTTTTCTGGAAGTGAAAATTGACATGACTATCTTTTTCGAGCACTAGCTCACTTATGCTTCGGTGAATTTCTCCCAGATTTCGATATGTTGTAGCTGAGACTTTGGGCTATCGTTAATGTGCCCTTCATTTTTTCATACGGTGTCGGAATCACGTCCAAAAACTTGGTTGAAATTAAAGCTTATCTTCGATGTATTTTCATATTAATTTCCTTTTGCAACTTTCTTTGCAATAACTCAAGAAAAACAAGCCCTATCTACCCAATATTTCGCACATGTTTAGTTCATGTTACGTACATCATTTCATAAAATAACAATTACTTGATCGGACACAATCTTCGGTATGTAAATTAGGGTCAAAGGTCATAAATGGTTCATCCTGTATCTAAGTGAATACATGTCCTATCTCTCCCATATTTTGCACACGCAAAGATCATGTTACAAGAATCATTTCACAAAATAACCACTCTTTGCTCAGATGTCATCTTGTCTGTGCAAAGTGGGGTCAAAAGGTCATATGTACTTCTTTCTGTTTCTTCGTTATGACGTGTTATCTCTATGGGAGGGAATTTTTCTAGATGTGAAAATTGACATGATTGTCTTTATCGAGCACTAGCTCAATTACCCTTCGGTGAATTTTTCTCAGATTTTAATATGTTGTAACTTAGACTTTGCGCTATCGTTACGTGCCCTTTGTTTTTTCATATGATGTCGGGATCATGTTAAAATACTTGGTTGAAATTAAGCTTATCTTCGATGTATTGAGATATTTCTATGTTTCTGCAACTTTCTTTGCAATAACTCAAGAAAAACAGCCCCTATCACCCCCATATTTTGCACATGTTTAGCTCATGTCACGTACATTATTTCATAAAATAACAACTACTTGATCGGACAATATCTTGGGTATGTAAATTAGGGTCAAAGGTCACATATGTTTCATCCTGTATCTTGGTGAATACATGTCTTATCTTTCCCATATTTTGCACACGCAAAGATCATGTTACAAGAATCATGTCACAAAATAACCATTTTTTGCTCAGATGCCATCTAGGTTGTGCAAAGTGGGGTCAAAGGTCATATGTACTTGTTGCTGTATCTTCGTTATAGTGTATACAGATTTGGTACCAAAGATGGCAGATATGACGACCTTTTCTAAATGAGAATCCAAACATCACACGGCCAATGTCTCTGAACACAGATGAAACCTGTCATGGTCATGCCTATTGCGATCAGGACTTGAATCATTGATTAAAAAAAAATCGGATCACCTTAATTTGTCAGTGATGACAAATTACAATCTCTAGTTTTTTAAAGTTTCGGTGCCGCAATCGCTATATACGTAGATGCGAAGACTAATATCAGCTTGTAATGTTACATAATAGTGTACTTTCTTTAAAGAAATGAAATTTTTTGTAAATTTCTTAATGCTTTCCCTCATATCGTTCTACGCATGTGACACCATAAGCTGCCGGAGTTTTCTCATCCAGGTATGACTGTGCAGAAAGTTTAAAAGTTCAGAACTTTTGAACGGATTGTCTGATTTACCTTAAACTTTCACTGATGTGTTCCACTAATGTTGCTGTATTCACTCAGTCAACATGTATATGAAGGTGACATGTCCCTTATATTGTAGCATTCTTTTTATTATCATCTATATCACATTATCTCGCGATTTTTTTTTCTGAAACGCGTTAACCAATCGTTTACATGAATGAAAAATACATCATTTGAGTGCTGATAATAGAATTAAAGTTCAAGGCTCAAAAGGCGCAAGCGGGGTCTGGTTTGCGTAATACACGCACCACATGTCGACATTGACCAAAATTGATACAATGGAATAGATAGGCATATTCCACGTGGTTGTGAATGTGAAAATATGTAAGTGTGAATACATGTACATACACATATAGCTTTGAAGTCAAGGACCACTATAATTGGGCCAGGCAAGATCGGAAACACTTGAAAGGTCACTCTACGTCCGGCCATAATTAACATTATGAAAATGTGCAGTACTGCATGATTCGACTGTGGTCTACTAGCTGTAGCGGTCTATTTTACTGTTTGTTTATTTCTTTTTCAATTTTTTTTTCTCGGAAAACGTGAACATATATATCAATGAAATGACACACCGATTAAAGGGGTAGTATAGTTTTGGTTGAGATGGGAATTTAGGTTTTAAAACAAAGTGGTCCTAATAAAAAATAAATCCCACCTTTGAGTGGTTCACAATTTACAAGCATGCTTTTCAGTGGACCTCTCAATTCTTTTTTTTTTCTCCAGACATAAACTTGTATATTGGGGGTATGCATGTATATTTCTTTAATCTGTTCACCATTACCTACCATGTAAAGTCGAGTACATGCCTATGTTATATCTTCTGATTCATTTCGTGTTATGTTTGCTGAAAAAAGAAAGAATGAAACAAATTAAATGAATGAATTAGGACCTCTATGTTTTTATATATCTCAGCCAATTCAAAACCGATTTTTCATTAAAAAAAAAACCAACTTCGAATTCCTATTAGATGTGAATGCTCTGTAATATTTCATATAGGTGGCTTAGAGTTAAAACTTGAATCCCCATCTTTACCAAAACTATCCCTTTAATGTGAAAAAATACTTATAAAGCAATTCTCTGTATGATTCATAATTCTTGTCATTGGAAGAACCTTTTTATATTTTATGCAACATCACGATTCACTGTATGTTGGCAGAACAAAAGCATGTACTGAAAAAAAGGGGAAATATGCAGGAGACTGCTACTAGTATCATCATGATCATAAGCAGAGCTTGACTATAGGATGGTGGCCTAAGAACAAATTAAAATACTGTAGTTTGGCTCAGTCGGTAGCGCGTCTGCCTCCCGATCCAAAGGACCCGGGTTCGATTCCCAAGTCCTGTATATATATATAGTTGACAAAATGTTGTGTGTGATCATACGGTCCCCTCTACTAAGAGGCAAAAAATACTGCTCCTCGGAAAGGACATTATTCAAATGGAGGTCCCGCGTGTGAGAGAGTCATAACCCAAACACGTGAAGGACCTCACTTCATTCATTCGTTCATCGCAAAGAGCAAGGTGCTAACCCGGTGAAGTGGCCCACCTACCTTCCCACACAAGATCATCTTCGTGATGGGTTGCATAGGCCAATAGCCCTTTGAAGATAAGAGAAGAAAAGACGATTGATTCTTTACAACTGGTTTACAAATTGCCCTACATCGACGTAAATAAGCACTGAATTGATCAGTGTTTTAGTAGTAGCCATGATTAAAACAAAAAAATCGTAGGTGTACGTACTCGAGTACGATTCTAACCAACGACCTCCTGATCTCCGGACAGGCGTCTTCTCCACTAGACCACCGAGCCCGGGCACCAGCTTCCGCCCGATTATTAAATGTTGGTTCTAATTCTTATTTTCGTCGATGTAGGGCAATTTGTCAGTCAGGTGCGATGAAAATATGTCGACTGAAGAATTATTTCATAAATTTGAACGATTGAATTTTTAAAGGTAAAGTAGGACCTAAAGAGAATGTACATGTGACAGTATACCATTAATCTTAGATAGGAATGGATGTGCGTGTCCATGCGCGTGGGGTATTGTGATTATTGTGTATGTATAAATTTGGGTTTGGTGAGTCGTTTTGCTCTTGGGTAAAAATTATGTATAATGGAATTAGTAGTTGTGTTATAAACGGAGGTGTTTCGACGGGCTATTTTGATATAAAGCGAGGGGTGAGGCAAGGCGACCCACTTTCACCATATTTGTTTTTAT
Source organism: Diadema antillarum (assembly GCF_040938485.1). Classification (NCBI taxonomy): domain Eukaryota; kingdom Metazoa; phylum Echinodermata; class Echinoidea; order Diadematoida; family Diadematidae; genus Diadema; species Diadema antillarum. Next base: position 2,612,757 of record NW_027271462.1, read on the forward strand.
TGGTAATGGACATTTTGGCACAGGCGGTGAGAAGGGACAATGGGATTAGAGGAATTCAGTTTGATAATTTTGAGGTTCGGCAAGTTTTATATATGCTGATGACATGATCCTATTTGTTAGACATATGTCATCAATTACCAGAGTACAGGAAATCTTTATGGATTTTTATGAATTAAGTGGTTTAAAGGTAAATATTCATAAAACAAAGGTAATGAGGACAGGGAAGGAAAAGGGAGGATCTGAAAGGTTACCCATGGGAAATGTTGTAACTGAAATAAAGATTTTAGGGGTGTATTTTGCATTGGATATCAAGGTCAGAGAAGAATTTGATCATAAAGAGATATTGAATAAAATTAAAAGACTCTTGGGATGGTGGCGACAAAGAGATTTAACTGCAGTGGGAAAAATATATTTGCTTAAAACATACGCTTTATCTAAATTATATCATGTTTCTTCATCATTAGAGGTTCCAAAGTGTGTGTGTGTATGTGTGTGTGTGTGTGTGTGAGTGTGTATGTGTGTATCTATGTGGGTGTGTATGTGTTTGTGTGTGGGTTGGTGAATGTGGGTGTGGGGTGGTTTAGGTTTTAGTTAATCGGGGGTTGGTGGGGGATGGGGATGTGATTTGAAGAAGGGTAGTTAATGGTATATACATGATATATATTGGTAGGATTTAATAGTTAGGATAGATGTAGATTTGTTTTCGGTTGGGAGGGGAATGGTTGGTCTTTTTTCTTTCTTCTTCCTAATGATTTCATTCTAGATTTGTATAATGTATTTGGATTTTTTTATGTATATGCCCTTGTAAGTGAGAAGGAGTTACACGATTCAATATATTCAAGGGATATAGGTTTGGTAATTGTCAAAACTTTCTAGTAAAGAAATTGTTAGTAGGGTTGACTTATAATCGAGTTATTTATGTTGAAGAGAGATTATTTGCAGTATAAATTGACAAATGGATTTGTTTGTGTTTTGAATTGCATTTGTACTGATTTTTGTTCATGTTACACCCAGAATGGGTTGATTTATGAATGATTTGAATGAAATCAATTAATATCAAGGAAAAACAAAAAAAATAAAATAAATGTGATTTTGAATGTGTGTTTACACATATCTAGGCAAGAACAATAGCATAAATATTCATCCCTAAATAACAACCACTTCGTTCGGATGGGACCTATTTAAGGTCATCGCTCTCATGGTTACAAGCGTTAATTGCTTCCTGTAAAGCTGATCATAATACATGTATTAACAAAAAAGAAATTAAAAGAAATATTAATCCCACATAATCTGTGCTGTTAATAAATTCTGTCAGCACGGACAGCAGGTCACGACTGACCAGCATTTTGGGTGTTCCACAAAAGGTGCGGTAAGAATACGTTCTCCATTATAATCGATATGCGTTATTAATCCAATCATTGATGGCGGGTAACAGTTCTTTATTCCGAAGGTTCGTTATTCCGAAGGTTCGTTATTCCGAAGGGTCGTTAATCCGAAAATGTGATAAGGTTTGTTATTCCGAAGGTTCATCAATCCGAAAATGAAATGAGGTACGTTATTCCGAAGGTTCGTTAATCCGAAAATGAAACAAAGCTCGTTATTCCTAAAGTTCGTTACGGATCCTATTTCATTTCGGATCAACGAACCTTCGGCATGGCGAACCCTATTTCATTTTCGGATTAACGAACCTTCGGAATAACGAACCCTATTTCATTTTCGGATAAACGAACCTTCGGAATAACGAACCCTATTTCATTCTCGGATTAACGAATCTTCGGAATAACGCCACAAATGTTCGGATTAACGAAAGCAAAGAATGAAGGTTTTTCAACTTTTGTAATTCATTTGTCAAGATTAAGACGCATATCTTGTCACTGGCAATTATTTTAGAAGTCATTGTCTTAAAAGAAATGACATTCTAGGTTCACAATAAGTTGATACTCTGAATAAATATTGCGAACGTGTTTGGAGTTTATACATCGTTTCTGTACGTGCGCACTTTCGTTCCAGAGATTATAATTATGTTGAAGACCGTCATCAGACATGTACGAAAAGGGAGATACTGAACCAACTCTTAGCAGTTACACTAAATTGTCTCTAGACTGTGACAAACAAGACGAAAAAATGAACTACATCTCATGACAGGAGTGAAATAAGTCCGATGATCAGAAGTGAACTGCTGTTAATGCATGTATTTATTTTTCAAGGCCTGATGGGTCTGAATGTTTCCCGCGAGCACCTGTTGTGGTTGGGAATGCTTATCCTACATTGTTTAAAGGGTATCGCGCCACAAGGACTTAGTTTTTGCTACATCATGACAGATACACCACTCTTAACCACGTAAATATCACAACAGTAATTACCTAAAAGATTCCCAACATTATTTAACAAGATGACAACATGATTCGTGAAATATCTTGCCGGCCAATGCGCTGTAACGGTACATCATTCACTGCGATGGATGTAAGTGGATGTAGGGCTTAATATCAATGCTCCCTGCATTCACGTAGTCTCTAACCTCGCGTGGATGGCAGCAGGTCTTTGCCTACTGTACTTCGACTTTGTATTATCATCACATGAAAGTTAGAATCAATAACCTTTTAACGTAGTACACATATCATTGAAACGAACAAGGTGAATGAATTTGCTTTAACGTCGTTAATAATTTCTTAGTTTTCTCTATACAGAAATCGTTATATTTCAACTGCATGTATTTTATATACATATTTTATATAAGCAATATATATAGAAAAGGTGAACAAAAAAGCCTTTCTTCGTCTTATGGTCCCCTTTAAGGGGCGTAAGCTGCGTATGGCTCTTAGCCAATATTCGTAAAGACACTTCGGTAAAGCAACAGGTGTCGGCACCAGGTGCTCTGCAATCAAAGCCTATCAAACTACGTCGACAAACACGCGATGACGACAAAGTTGTCAAACACATGGCAAGTTGCCTTCATTTTGAAACCTCCACAACTATCCGATGGTCCATTAGAGCACATCCAGTGACCAGACATTCCCATCTTCGTGGAAATCTTAGCTTTCTGCGTTACACAATCACTAATGATAAAATAGTGATGATGATGATACTACTACTACTACTAATAATAATAATAATAATAATAATAACAATAATAATAATAATAATAATAGTAATAATAATAATAATAATGATAATAAAGATAATGTCTTATTCATCCACGGTAGCCTCTTCAGTGTTGCCACTGCTCTACCAGAGGGCCCTGCCATTATCATTACCCCACCGTTGCCAGGTACCCATTTATACACCTGGATCAAGAGGGACGCGGTGGGTAAAAACATCTTGTCCAAGGAAGTAAGCACTGGGCGGAAATCGAACTCGACAACAGGTCCTCAGATTGGGAGTCAGGTCACGGAGTCGTATCCACTATGCCACAGCGCCCCCTATGATCTTATGTCGGCGGAAGTACAATGAGCAGTAGATGCGTTGCACGCAGCTCCAACAAAAAGAAAGTGGGCACCTGAGAGAAAGACAGCAAGATTGCATAAGTCTCTCCTTCCCCGAGTCCAAGGGATGAGCTTGTCGTGTGTCATCTATAAGGTTATGAAACAGTCATATTGACGTTCATTATAATAATCAGATTAACAAACACAAACACACACACACGCACGCACACACACACACACACACACACACACACAGATGCACGCACATACACACGAAGGATGCAGAGAGAGAGAGAGAGAGAGAGAGAGAGAGAGGAAGGGAGAAATGGGATGAGTTCATTCCGAATAATCCCTCTTATTATACATTCTCAATAACACTTCAGATGTTTTCTTTTTTCTACATGTTTAGGAGATTTCTCATAATCATTACTTACTTGAGGCATTGGATCCCTTTCTATTTAGTGAAGATCTTTGTAGTTTGATGCATTTCCTGCGAATTGAAATATAAGAGCATTCTCTGAATAGAACACTCATATTGACCTGGAAAATATCACATCCCCATTACTCGTGTCACCAATTCCCTATCAATATCATTGAAGTACTTTTCTTTTTCTTGATGGAACGAAGAAATAGGAAGACAAAGCCGAAATACAAATAGTCGATCAAAAGCTTACGCCGTCGCTCACGCATTCAAACATCTTGATAATTCCTTTTGTATAAGCCAATCTTGTATCTCATATTCAAAGGGTTTTATATTGCACATAATCTCCAATGTATATGTGATAAGGTGGGCAAATTACTGCGGGCTGTAATTTCATCAATTTCTTTCATTACAGTCTCATCCCAAAATCTATCATTCGTTTTTTAATAGATCAGAAAACATGGAAAATGTCAAAAACTAAGAAAACCAGCATAAAATACTATTTTCCAACGGTGTAAATCAGTGATTCATTGTAAAAGTTCATGAGGTAGCGCTGTTAATGAAGGTGATTCATTTTCGGGATGGATATTATGGTACTCAGCCATTCGGAAAGCTGAAATAAGTCACACGTACCTTACGTACATCGTAAACTTAGACGCATTCACAAAAGTTTTGAATAACACGAGCTTCTGAAATTGTGCAGTTATTTGAGAAAATATACCATTTATTTTTCCTCACAAAACCATAAAACGTCCAATCTTACAAGCACATGGGAAAAGGAATACGTGCCCAAAGATGAATTTTAATTTTAAAAATTGCACATTCAAATGGTGTCCGAGTGGTTCCTTGAAAGTATCGAAATCAAGTAACAGAGGTATTTACATGATTACTGTATATATCCAGACTTTTTTTTTGTTCTTATGTGTCGCCTTTCTAACCCGTTGTGACGCCAATCACAGCACGCAATCCGATTACCTCGTCACTGAAATCAAAGCTACGCCTACTACATTGCACCAAAGTCTACTTCCCATGAGGCTTCTGCTTAGAAGCGCACACAACTTGTTGTTCTTGTTGTTGTTGCTGCTACTGCTGTATACATTGTAGGCCTATATAGGCCTACGTGCACTGTAGATATTTCTGCAAAATTGTTCCGGCCATGAAGGTGCTGGTTGAAAAGTAATAGTGATTCATCATGCACCTCCACGGTTCAAAGGGTCTATTCACGACGCATACGATTTTTTAAAAACTTTTTACGAAGGGTGAATAAAAGAAGTAGCAAAGAATGTCCACGAATACACGGATAAGAATGTAAAATATACTTATTTTGATAAACTCTTTTTGGTCAAATTGACACACCGCATACACAGGAGAAGATTAATCATGATTGTTCTACACATAATGCAGAAATGAAAACTACTACTTCACATCTATAGAAACGAGTACTTCTCTATACTGTTTAATGCCTTTGCTATGATGACATTGTATTATGTAACATACAACTTTACATATTCATTTCATCGAAAATGCGATTCAAATATTGAAATACATATCATTTACATCATAAACCATCATGTACTGGAAGAAATAAAATGCAGGAAACAGGAAAGTCCATTCATATCCAAGAGCCAGTTTTCTGACGTCATCCCAGCTTAATAATTAGTCTTTCACCTACACCTGTTTTAAAGGACATCTATAGTATACGGAGCTTGAACCCCAACAGATTCGGAGAGGTGCAGTGCACAGACAACAACAACAACCAATAAAAAATACACTCGGCCTCTCTTGAATCTGTTGTTTTCAGATAGTGTTCTTGTTAGGAAAGCCGTACAACTGAAGCGATTCTTCGTGACGTCATTCTGGCTCGCAAATTCCAGGCTGCGTAACGACCGTTTCTGAGCGTCCTTTCTCGTTGTATTGTGTTCATGACTCTGTTTCTGTCTATACTCTCACATTATACACCGCAGCTTTCATGGCCCGACTGTAGACCAGCGATACGCTAAATCGACATCGGCGAGTGTCGGAGCGACTGTCGGGCACGTGCCGCGGAAGAGGATCATGTCGTCGGCACTGATGTAGCCCTGGCACTGCAGTAGGAGGAAGACGCACTCGTTGATGTAGGTGACGAAGTTTGGTGTGGGATCGGGGTCAGCGGACACCACGTCGTTGATGGCGGTATACGTTGCGCAGACAGGGTCGTGGGTGAACGGACAGGATGTGGTACATGGGTCCTCCGTCTAATCATGCGCACATAAAAAGTAAGGCAGAAAGCAGATTGGGTTTAGAAACGTAAACATTGCCTCGTGCAGACTTCACAGATCTCAGAATGATGACGCGGTATTAAAAAAGGAACCTTATCTTTATGTTGAGACATACTTGTTTTCCCCTAAAGGCTTTTCACCATAGTAGTCAACTTAGTAAGTTACCGTCATTCTGAAACTGCGGTCTCTTGAAGTCAAGAAAATCGGATATATCTGGTTGATTCAGACATTGCAGTTCTTTTATGATATTGAAACAAAACTGAAACAGATAGTTCCCTTATTTCTTCCCATGAAACTTAGGGAAAAACAATAACAGTTATTGTAAAGTTTTTATATAGAAGGCCTATTCTTTCACATAAATTCCCCTTTCATCACCTCAACTAAGGAGGGTTGCTTCTGCTCTTGTTGGTTTGTTTATTTATCTGTCTGTTTGGTTGTTTGTTTGTCTTGTTTTTGCAAAAAAATTTGAACAGTTATGAACGTATGTGTGCATGTAATACCGAAATCCATGCTCAAGGTGAATTGAATGAACAGATGTAAAAACAATTTATAAAATGGTATAAGATTTCATTAAAACTAAACATGAATAGGAAAGCTTTAACCACTCATACTTTGAGGGCTGAAAGAAAATTCTACTAACCTCAAGATGTGAAATTCATGCTCCATAATGTCCTCAATATTTTCAAAAATCTCTTAACCAAGCATGTTTTTAATATCATTGTTGTAGTTGAGCAATTTTTTGTCATTTATTTTGTTAAAGACGGCCGTCACCTTGGGGGCAGATCTTCAAAAAGTATACTATCTACCTTTCCTCGCACTTTTTTGAGAGAGAGGTGGAGAAAGGATTGGAGAGGGTAAAGCAATCGTGACACCAATGACTTACATTGGGATTAGGTGTCGTGGCAGCTGCCCTGGTAGTTCTGGCTCTCGTCGTGGTGCGCACTGCCCCCGTCTTCAGGATGGGAGGGCGTGCGGTAGGACCTTGGGTGGTAGTAGCTTTCCTAGTGGTAGCTGGTGCTCCAGTGGGATTTTGGGTGATCATACCCATTGGGGTACTGGCCCTTGTGGTGGTAGCTGCTGGAATGATATTAGTAGTGGCGGCTGGAGGAGTGGTTGTAGGATTGTTGTGGGGTACTTTGATAAAGAAGTATAGATTAATGACAACAGTAATATAAATAATGATCAACATAAAAATGATAAACGAAACTTTTTTGGCTCTTAGAGCACCCTCTTAGAGCACATGCGAAAGAATTAGACTAATGACAAAATACATAGTAAATCAACAAAAAATATATTATATCTAAATCACATATTAACTTCGTTTTAAGGTCTTCTGTTCAAGACTCCTCTACTGTATTAAACGATGTACTTATCGTCCTTTTTCGGTTCGGTGACGATATGTTGCATAATTAGCATTATGATCCTTATGGCATTTTCAAAATTTACCCGCTGTTAATTTGTGGAATATTCAAATGTGTGTCTTTTTCCCAACTGGATTTTACAATAGATAGATCAAAGCTGGAGACATAGTCTTCCTCATAATTATAGAGTGTAATCGCGTATCATTTTCCTAACAAAAGGGCCTATTAAACAATATTTCTTCACGCTTCTGTCTTTGATACTATCATGAAGTGATTACAAATACATATGTGACATACATTCTGTAACATTTGCATCGAACGAACATCAAGCTTGTGACAAGGTTGCGCTGCAGCCACTTATGTCTTTTGTTCCAGAATTGCCTTTCTAAATGAAGGCGGATTCGAAAGTATCTCAATACCTGGTTCTGTGATAGGAGTGCCTAAGTCAGTTGATGCTGATTCCTCAGGCTCCTCGTCTTCCTCATCGTCTTCATCGTCGTCTTCCTCCTCCTCCTCCTCCTCTTCCTCTTCCTCTTCTTCAGGCGCAGATGGTTCAGATCCTGCTTATTCAAGAAAAGAGAGTGTAGATTATGATAATACGTACATTATATAGCGATCTGAAGAAACCAATGCAATGATGATTCACGATTGACACAAAGTTCCGACGGAATGAAATACCGTATTTAGAATGATACCAATGTCAAGCCACATACTATTTTTCCACATGATTTATGGAGAGGTGATGGCTTTCAAACATTTAATTCGCCAGTTGGTTGGTATGGTCCGTTTAAACAGATTGCAGGGAGGTAATCAAAATTAGTTCTGGTTGTTTTGTATCTATAGTTGTTACATTAATTATGCATTATGCGCGACACTCAAATGAGAATTGATATTCCCTATGCTCCGCAATATCGCCGAAGCATTACAGCTTCGTTGTTAAAAAAAAAAAACGAAACAAAAACAAACAAAACCTTACGCGCCTCGGGCCCTGCCTTCTATGCATAAAAATCAGTCGGATGACATCTCGGCTGAGCCCACTAGGCTTAACTATCTCGCCAGAGCAAGAGCCAATTTGCTTTGTAGTTGTCATCTATGTAGCATCCGACCGATTGATCTGTGTTTATTATCTCTTCTTCCTACCCCCGATCCGGATTGCTTCTATATTTGTGCATCAGGCCTGCATGAACTCGCACAAGAAATGACATAGCTATTGCTTTACTCTATCCTTCACCGGTTTTTATCATAAGCCGTTAAACATACCGATTGCAGATAGCTTTGCAAAATATGGACTTGCAGATTTCGAAAAAGGTTAGCCTATCATATGGTATTACTGTCACCAACCGACCATAACTCCCAGATGAACACAGAAGCTGCCTTTTGCTTGAATATATTAATCCAGACCACCCTTGTTATAAGTCCACTGTATGTTGCTTAGTCTTTTCTTTTTCCTGCTCATGTTGTGCATCTGTAAGTCAATCAAATGAGTCGCATTTGTCTATAATGCATGTCGTCAAATTCGTATCGTTCATTATGGTTTATAATGAAATTTACACAAAGTTGTTGCTCCTTGCTCATCTATGTAAATGCAAATGAATCTGTTAAGTGTTTTGCAATCTATATGGCGTTTTGAAATCGCCTTACTGTGACTGACATTTGAACTTTTGTATTTTTAGCTTCAGCCAAGGATCGCTCAAGATACGCAAGTCGAGTATGGTGCATCTCTCCAGATACTTGGATTCGGCAAATGCAAATCTAATAAATGAGTGCAGGCCAACACCTATGTTTAGCCCCTGAGATACAGACCTCAGAATCTGAAATTGATAGGCTTTCTTTTTTTTGTTGTCACAAATGATAATTATGATAGACATGGTGAAGACGGTGGTAGGTATGGCTGTGTATATTTTTCATGTTTTTACCCGTTGGATTCTGCAAACGCGAATACCGGACGCAGATCTAAGAAATGAGTATAGGTCAAAACCTGTATAGACCCTGAGATACACACCTCACAATCTGTAATTGATGGGATTTTACTCTATTTATGAAACCAACTTAAACATAGTGTGGAAGTGTATTCTAACGTCGCTAGGATTGCTATAAAGGATAAGAATTAGATCTTACCTCCCTGTTCTGCAGGGGATGACTCCGGTTCTTCGGGTTCCTCTGACTCGAGGCCTTCGGATTCCGAACCTGAATGTTCGGAAGAATTCGGGAAACACCGGACGTGAATTTTGTAGTATGTAGGCCTATATACATATCAACTCTCTGTCATGCACACACACACACACACACATACACACACACACACACACACACACACACTGTATATACTTGCAAATACATTCATGTACATTTAAAGTAATTTTTTAACGAAAAAAATGAACGATTAAGTCAGTCAGCACAGTAATGTTGACAAGAGAGAAGGACAAAAATGATCTGATGACAACCCGGAAGGAATACGAACACTCCACATTTTATTTTGAACGTTCTCTCTTTTATTACAAAAGATGATTATGATAGACATGGTGAAGGCGGTGGTAGACATTTCTACCTGTTGGATTATGCAAACGCGTATACCGGACGCAGATCTGAGATATGAGTAGGCCAAATCCTGTGTAAGGCCCTGAGATACACACCTCACAATCTGTAATTGACGGAATTTTACTCTATCTATGAAACCAACTTAAGTATAGTGTGGAATTGCATTCTAAAGCTGCTAGGATTGCGAGAAAAGAGCAAGATTCGATCTTACCTCCTTGTTCCGCAGGGGATGACTCTGGTTCTTCTGGTTCTTCTGGTTCCTCTGACTCGAGGCCTTCGGATTCCAAACCTGAATGTTCGGGAGAGTTCGGGAAGCACCGAGCGTAAATTTTGCGGTGTGGTATGCACACATCAACTCACACACACACACACACACACACACACACACACACACACATACATACACACACACACACACACCATATATGTGCAAATGCATTTTTGAACATCTAAAGAAACGCCAAATTAAAGATTGCGTAGATGAACGAGTCAACACACTAACATTGACAAGAGAGAACGGCAAAAACAGTGTGAAGACAATCCAGGAGGAATATAGGGACAGTCGTCATTCGGAAAGGACTTGTTATTTTAGACATTGCGGTGGTAGATATCGAAAGTAGGACTGTTTAACAACACACACACACACACACACACACACACACACACACACACACACACACATTGTACGGAAGTCTCTGATTATATCTCAGATATGTGGTTCCATGACATTTGCTCCTGTGGTATTGCTCTAAAACCCTATATCAAAACTTTAACCTAACCCTAAATCCTTGCAGAAAGTAAGACCGGAGCAATTGTCGCAGGAGAAAATATCGTGTCACCCTGAAAGATACATTCCTTTGGTCACACTTTACACACACATTACATATCAAACGAAACTTGTTTGGCAAAAACAGGAAGGGAAAGACTCTGCAGCTTGAGCAGCGACTGAAAATCTCGGTGGAACATACATTTAAACTTTCCTTTGCTTGTAAAAAAAAGAAGGAAGAAGTGAAACAAGCTAGCTTTTGTTACATATTTTACTAATGGTTTGTTTACTTTGCCTTCAACATTCGTATTTATATTGGAAGTGAAAATCATGGACATTGAAGCTGGACAAAATAAAAAAAAAGTCGATGAAAAGATCTCGAGTTGAATTTCAGATGGCGTCTACAATAAACCGACTTGGCAAAAATAGTAAGTACGAAGGGTTGTGGTAGATCCCTCTCCATGGCGATTGTGGTTCTTACCGGTCGGAGACGCCTCGGACTCTTCGGGTTCTTCGGGTTCTTCGGATTCTTCTGGTTCGTCGGATTCAGATCCTTCGGATTCAGATCCTGCAAGAGAATGAAAAGGAAAGTTCTGCGTAATACCTAAAGAGAAACCACATCGAAACATATGGGTAGTAATCAGACATCGCCCAATGATAAAAAAAAGAGTACTGACAGACTGGCTAAGGATTATTAAAATGAAATCACAAACGCAAATTTGCCCATCTAGTCATGGTAGATAGGTATCAATGGTCTAAGAATAGCAAATTATGATTTTGATATCATCAGCAGTGGAAGTCTTATGCAGAAATATGGAGTTTGTATGATACTGTGTCCCTTGTCGCTGACTCTTTGCTTATCATGGCTAAATTACACTCAAGTGGCTATCACATCCGATGAATTTCATACCAACCGCTATCAGAAGTACTGCCACTGTTGCATAGAAGAGGCATTCATAAGGATCAAATCGTGCCCACGTGTCTGTCATTCCATCATATTATTACTGCTACCACTACACATATTTGTCTTTGAGTACAGATGGCAATATCTAATGCAGGAAGGAAACATTGCATACGAGATCGTGCAGGGCCTCACCTCCTTGTTCAGCGGGGGCACTCTCAGGTTCCTCCGATTCTTCGGGCTCCTCAGATTCCGATCCCTCTGATTCGGAAGCTGATTGGATGAATGAAGGAGGAGAACGAGGAGGTGGAAGTCATTTTTAATTTTGCAAATAATTAATGTAGCAACAGTTTTTTACGATTCTTCCAAGCTGCATAATTGATATCAAATACGATTTTGTTCGCATTTCTTTGGAATTCCAAAAGAGAGAAAGTGAAGACAAGTGTAATAATTAATACTCCAAGAGCTGGGGGTCTTGGTATGGTAGACATTGGCACTCAAGTTGTCATGGTTGTCCAAACTCGTTGATAATCATCATCGCCCCTGGAAAAACATTGCTAGCTTCTTGCTTCAAAAAGTTGCATCACCTCCCACATGTTTTGTGATAAATTGTTCTTCAAAAGATATGTTTTGTTTATGTAAGAAATAAAAAATGCCATCATTTTATAGAGATTTACTGATTTATTGGGCAGAAATACGATATGTGGATCTGTTACGAGTAAGAGATATTGACGAGGAAATTTTATGGCTTAACAGTGATATCAAATTTGGAATAGAAAAGCTTTATTTTCAAAATTGGAGTAATAACGGTACAAATGTAGTGTCTGCTTGTAAATGGATTTTGGATTGATCAAACTTAAGTTAATTATAGTTTGCAGACTGATAATTTGCTGGTTTCTTTTCAGTATCAAAAATGAAGCACGCCTTCCCTCATTTTTGGTTGGAAAAATAACGTAATAAAAAAAAATGAGAATGAAATGAATAGTGAACAGATATTTGAAGTGTCAAGGAGTAACGTTTTTATATCCTCAGCAAAACAGCCAAAATGTGTCATACTTTAAAAAAAAGAAAAAAAGAAACGAAGGTTAAAGAGCCAAATATGATCAACTTTTGGCAAACTCGACCTGCCGTATACATTTGATTGGGTGTCAGTATTTGATTTTAAACTGTTGAAATTGAAACTACACAAGATAAAACAGATTCATTTTAAGGTGATAAATAATATTGTACCTTTTAAAGATAATTTACTGAAATGGAAAATAACAGCAAATGCACAGTGCAAATTCTGTAATGAAAATGAATCTTTAATGCATAATTTGTTGTATTGTCCGAGAATAAGAAACATCTGGGCAAGGATCAGTGATCTTTTCTTCAAATGTTTGATTTAAAAAAGAATCATTATTAATGAGAAAATCATAGTAATCGGGTTTGAAATTTGTAGAAATGATTACTTTCTTATTAATAAAATAGTAAATTTCATCGAATATATATAACATCAACGAATACAGAAATCAGCGATTTACTGCATCATTTATTGTAAAATAATTCAAACATGAGTTTCTGTTATATTGTAATGATATTTCCAAAAAAAAAGTATTCCAGCAATCGATGATAAAATCCGTTACATACAGAATTTTCATTTGATGTAAATTAGTGAACTATGATTTCAATTGTTCTATGATTGGTATTGACTTTTGCATGATCGGAAATGTTGATTTATATAAAGGCTCTCAGTTTGAGGACAAAAAAAAATATCATTACTACTACTACTACACATATTTGTCTTTACTATATGTTCTTACAGATGACAATATCTCATGCAAAATGGAACACTGCATACGAGATCGTGCCCGGCCTCACCTCCTTGCTCAGCGGGGGAACTCTCAGGTTCCTCCGATTCTTCGGGCTCCTCAGATTCTGATCTCTCTGATTCGGAAGCTGATTGGATGAATGAAGGAGGAGAACGAGGAGGTGGACGAGGAAGAGGAGGAAAGAAGAGGATCATAACGATAAGGAGAAAGAGACAGAATCGGAAAAGAAGAGTGATACATAGTTTGATTCGTGTTTGTTATGTGTTGTATGGATGGCGGTGCGTGTCCTTACTTAGGTTCGTAAAGGTATATATATTTTTTTAATATAATCACCGTAGTCATTGTAAGTGTCCTTTTTTTGGGGGGGGGGATTTCATCATTCCGTATTACATGTCTTCTCCTCATGATAAGGGTATATATACTTTGAATTGGTTCAACTGCAGTGCCTCCAGTGAGATATTACGATAACTAAAATACCATGGCATTAGAGGTATTAGAGGCAAATACATATAAAAACCCGCATCCTAGATTCCAATGTAGCGCTGTAGACACTGTGAAATGCTGCATATAATGAATTAGAACTTTTAGAGTTTTCTAATAAAAAATCTAGAGCACGGAGACTTAAAAGCATTTGCAGACCACCGTCAAATCCGTTAAATTTACATGCCCTTTTTTTGGCAGGTAATCAAAATGCACTTCAAATTTTGTAGAATTAGGTTACTGCTTTTCTTATGAAAGTAATGATACTGAACTATAGTGAAGTGGAAAGACATCGCAACGATTACGAGCGAAGAGCGTTAAGTTATTATCTTGGAGTGATAACATTGATTCGGGCTTTAAAATTAAAACCGCTTTGAGAGAGAGAGAGAGAAAAAAAAGGAAAAGATTGTTTCCCATCTGCGTAGAAAATACTTCTGCGATTTTCTCCAAGTGCCAACGAACAAAATCATCATCAAAAAAAAAATCAAATCATCAACCATTCAACTATTAATAGATCTGGCCAATAACCAAAAAGTTTCGAAATTCCAACTACAAGTGTTCCAAAAGTTAACTTGGAACTATCAGTGACTTTAAATGCTTTTAATTGTTTCTCGACCCCAAAGACAGTTTGGAACAATGATAACAATAAGGCGATTTAAAACCTCTTAAAACATAATTATGAATCTATCTTCCACACATAATTTGGGTCTAATTGATTGGGCTGAAACGCTTTGTCACAGTGTCAGAGTGAGTTCATAGATGGTAAAATGTTTTGAATATAGGATGACTGATTTTTTTTTTTGTCAGGAATTTGACAGAAGGTTATTAATGAATAATATTAATGCATAAGATAACTAGTTAATTCTCTAGTGCTTTTCCCATTTGTTCTTCCTCTTTTGATTCTTCCTTTCATCAATCAGTGATACTTCTGCCACTCGACTCTCTTTCCATCTTATCTATCTCTCTCTTGCCTGACATCTTGTTGGTTTTTTGTTTGGGGGGATCTAGCTTGAAGAGACATTTTGTACATTACAGTCCTCTTCTTCTTCTTCTTCTTCTTCTTCTTCTTCTTCTCGGTCCAATGGTGACCCATACTCCATAGACATATTGAATATAGGATGATAAAACATGGTCAATCGCCATACCCTCTTGTTCAACTGGTTCTGAACCTCCTTCAGATTCTTCCGGTTCTGCGGATTCTGAACCTCCTTCGGATTCTGAGCCTCCTTCGGATTCTTCCGGTTCTGCGGACTCTGAGCCTCCTTCTGATTCTTCCGGCTCTTCAGATTCTGAACCTCCTTCTGATTCTGATCCTCCTTCGGATTCTTCCGGTTCTTCGGATTCTGCCGGTTCGGCGGATTCTGAGCCTCCCTCGGATTCAGATGCTAGTTTGCCGCGGAAAAATATAATAGTCATATACACTTACTCACAGAGCAGATATAAAAATTTCTTTCTGTTTGTATGCTTTGAATAGTTGTTCATACACATATCATGGGCAAAATAGATATGATCACAAGAAATTTCTGCATACAACCGTAATCGGAAAGACATGTATATTCTTCTTGGTTTTAGCTGTAGAATAAGGATCCATAAAGTGAAATAATAAATAATAGCAATTATATGACACGATTTGACTTATACTTATAGCCGACTTTATTGCCGTCAGCAGTCAACGCATAAACATCTTCAAGAAAATGAGTTATTATTTTTTTTTATATATTCATGACGGGGATTACTACATGAAACCGAAAGCTTTGACAAAAACCTCACCTCCCTGACCAATCGGTTCTTTTTCAGATGATTCTTCTTCTTCTGGTTCTTCGGATTCCTCCGGTTCCTCAGATTCGGAAGGTGAAGACTCTCCAAGAGCAGCTTTTAATCAAAAGAAGGTTAAAAGCAATTATTAGATCATCTAATGAAGCAGTAATCACATATGTATCTTTCACTTACTCATTTTTCTCTTTAAAACAGATGATATCAACTAAAATGTATCTCCAATTTCATGAAAACGAAAAGTGCATGTCAATTATTGCTTGTGGAAAGCTACAAGTATTTCATGAGCGTACTTTATTTTGATCAATATGTTTGTATCCAGCAGGTTATGATGTTGCTTTTTACCTGGAGCCGATTCCTCTTCTTCTTCCTCCTCTTCTTCATCTTCTTCTTCTTCCTCCTCTCCCTCCTCCTCTTCCTCTTCCTTGGTCATCTTCTGCCGTACTGGCTGCGGGGGTTTCTTGCCATCTCTCGTCAACTCCCCAAGGGGTTTTTCCTTCAACGGGTTGCCCTGTTGCCAGTCTTGCCAGTGGTCAATCGATGGTTCCGCCTCATAGATACTGGAAAACTGACTGCTCAGATGGTACTCCCCCAGACATGCCCCCATGTACGCCACCTGCCAATCAGCAACGGGTGTCTGCGCGCATGCGCTCATGCGCATATAACACCACGAGATGTAAGTCCTTCCGTTGGTGGCGCACACCTTCTTTCTCTCCGGTGGAGAAGACCAACATTTCCGCGGACACTTTTTACGGCTCGCCATTGGCCCTTGAAAAAGAAACGGTAGGTTGGCGTCATGAGAGAAATACTGAACATGGCGTAGAACCACACCAGAATAAAAAGTTTATAAACTAACAATTCGAGGGATATAAAGTGCAAAATATGAAACTCGACATCCTCCACCTCTGTGGGAAGCTATTTCCGCTTCAAGTAAAGGACATTCCATTTAGCGTGGCTAGTATTCAAAAAATAATATTACAATCCCATCAGGAAAACTTAATTTTAGCCGTTTCAATATCTGAATGACAAGAAATGATAAACTAAAGGTTACTGAAGAATCTTTGATGATGACCTTATCAACAGTATCCCCGAATGAAATTGTCGAACAACATAAATGGGTGAGAAATGATTGTCTTTCAAAAACAAAGAAACAAAAACCCAAGAGAGTCACTTAACACTGTTTTCGCAAATGACATTTGGCTCCAATGAATCTTTCTGAAGGAGCAATTACAATGAGATATTTGAACCAGTGATATAGTTTTATTTGCAGGATGATCGACAGCTATCCAGCCTTGAGATAAAATTCAGCAAAGCTAAGTGACAGTATTTCCTTCAACAGGACAATTATTATAGAAAATTACACATCTACTCCAGGAGAACGAGAAGAAATAACTACCGAAATCATGGTAATTTTCTTTTTTGTCCTCGTCCATATCGTCTGCCAAGGATGCCACGATGCATGTTGCCAAGATGACAGCCGATATGAGAAGTTCTCTAGATATCTTCATGTTTCTCTAAAACAGCAAAGAAAAGTTGACATCCAGCAGAGTTAATGCGAAGTGATCAACTGCCTACAAGGCGGAAGCGATAGCCGCTGGAGGTATGTCTGGTCATTGTATCTTGGAGTCAACGAAACTCAGGGAACAAAATTACTTTAGATTTGAAATGTTATATTGATTTGACGCCCGTGAATTGTGATACTAAATGTTTCATATGACTATGGCAACTGATAGGTGTAGGTCCCCTGTAAGTCTCACACCCGTGTACAATTTTCCATAGACGCGCGTGTTAAAGAGCCCAATACAAAATGTATATAAAATGCCCTTTCTCCAACCTCTGCATGAACACTTTCGCTCGTCAAACGCTGGTGCAAGTCAATGCCAACGTGAGTACATTCCAACATTTATTTTACTCAACTATCCAATGTTCTGACCTATACTATTTAAGTGCTTAATCCAGCCACCATGAGGTGTTTATGAAGCATTTTCACTAAATATGTTACAAGTAGTTAACAGCACACTTTAGGGAAACTGTAGGGACTTATTTTGATTCTGTAGTTCCCCATTCGCTGTTGTAACCGTACTGCATGGTTCATTGGTGTAAATGGAAGCGAAGGATTTTAATTTCATTTGAACATCTGTAATTCTACTGAAAAAGAGCTGGGAAAGAGGCAATAGCCATTGTACTTCATGACAATAGTTATCGTAACAGAAACAAAAACTTTCTCTTAACAATGCATAAAGCACCGTTTTGCGGTTGGTCATGACATTCTATACATAGTTTCAAAAATTTATTTGGGCGAACAAGAATGATAGAATCGAGTCATGTTACTGGGCGACATGCCATTCAAAACTGCAATTATGGTTTTGATTTGAACAAGGCAGACACTTTTGAATCACCTCGCTATATTAGAACCACAGTCAACGTGAAACAGGAAGTTGGCTGGAAAATCACAGTGACACCGGTGATTTCGATGGTTTCCAGACAGGTCATGTTGAAAATATATCTAGTCTGATTTGATCACCGACTGGAACAGCCCTGTGATGACTGTAGTAAACTGAGATCTTACGTTATGCATTTCGTGTAGCAGTCTGGATTTCATATGGCTGTCTAACTTTCTGAAAACAAAGGAAATTTTGGTCAGATATAAACAGTGTGTCACCACAAAAATGTGGGCAGTTTTGAACGTGGGATCAATTGCAATTACAAGTTATCCCTCAATGGGGGTTGGGTGGGCTAATGAGAGATCTAAAAGTTGTTATTGCAAAAATGGTATGAATTCAGGGAGATGATAGTATTCATTACAGTCGTTCTTTTTAGTGATTAAAATTAAACATTAACCCGTTGCCTCCAATGGTTCATATAAACAAATGTTTTGTTCCCTCTGCATGTTCTGTTAATGCTAATTCATATTCCATAAATAGGTAGGCCTATACTGATGTACAAAAAAAAATCCACCTTGAGCCCTTCATTATTCTTATTACTATCGTACACGTAAGTACATGTATTATGTCCTTTTTTAATACTTTTTTAAAGTTTTTGTTTTGTTCACTACCAATTCCATACCTGTATTGAATCAAGTGGAAACAGGATTTCACTTGACCCGCACCTGACGCCTGTTCCATGACCTGATACACTCGACTGTCAAGCAATCACTATGAAGGGTTTTCATTATTTTCTTTTTCCCGTGGGTCTAAAGAAATTTCTATCAGTCCGAGTGTGAATTGATATCATTCAGTTTCTGAACCATTGGAATACATTGTTGTGGAATGCCGTTTGCTTGTCGAGTGCCAAGAATAAATTGATAATCAACATAGTCGCGTTGAAGAAAATTATCGTGTACTTGTTGCTGTTACGTAAGCAACCTCATGGAAAAAGTAATTAACTCACTTTGGTTTGAAACCTCTTATGGTAGGCCTACTCATATGGTGGATACCATAAAACGACAAACTGTCAGGTATATAGGTAGGAGACATATGTATGCAGATCTTCATTTTATCTTTCATCTTTATCTTTATCTTTTTATTTCTGAAACTTGTCAGATACAAAGATCGAAATTGAATGCGAAGCAAGAAAGAGCCAACTAGTAACCCCCTTAAAAGAATACATATTTAGTATCCTATAAATGACCTCCACTGACGTTTTCAAAAAGAAACCACATCAACACCCACTTATTTGAAGAACAATACCAATGATTATGCAACTCATGAGTACTTTGTATATTCATATAGTTAAATTCGATATCTGTTTTTATTTTGTTATTGTTGTTGATGTTTTTTTACTTGTCAATATATATTGTTCCTCCGCTGCGTCTGATACGTACGATTATTGTCATTTCCTTCATCCTCTTGAGTCCGATCATGGTATCACAGGAACTCGCCTCGCACTGGATAAAATCTTATTTGAAGAGACGCAATTACGAGATTTTATTTATTTATTTTTTGGTTAAAGTCGCTCGCTCCAGACCCTTCTCCTTCCCTTCCGGAGTCCTTCAGGGATCAATTATCGTCACACCCCTGATGTAGGCCTATATCCTGTACACCGGTCCTTTGGGAAGAACATCATCAGATCTAATCACGGAATGCAACAGGCAACCTACGCTAATGATACTCAATGTACCTCCATGAACTCATAATGATCACAAGGGGGCTATGCTAAGAGTTTACATAATCAGGGAGAATAATCCTTTCATCAGGCCAATGACGTCTGATTATTTATCAGCTAATATTAAGAGCTTGGGATTATTGGCATGAATATTATTACGAGCGGGTGTAGGAATATAGTGGATATTCCTAGTATATAACGTGTACAGATGAATCTGTAATACATGTGGAAGTACAACATTTACGACATCCCACGAGACCGACACCCACGAGTCATACAGCCCACGAGTTCGACATTGAAAACAAGCTAACAAGGCCCACGAGACCGACACATTAAGCCCCGTGTTGTATCTGTCGAACTCATGGGCTGTTTTTGCCTAGTGTCGAACTCATGGGCTTTATTTGCCTAGTGTCGAACTCATGGGCTGTATGACTCGTGAGTTGTATGACTCATGGGTTGTATGACTATGTGATCTGTTATATGACTAGTGGGCTGTATGATTCGTGGGTGTCGGTCTCGTGACGTGCACCCGTGAAATGACCCTCTTCGTAATGCTTAACGACACGCTTGAAGATCAATAATATGCACTATAGTATAAGATGTACTAGCAACAAATGCAGTTTTAACAGAGAGGAGCAAGTGCGGAAAGTGTTTACAACCGTGGCTAAGAGTGCCTGGTCAAGTGGTTAGGTTTGTACAACGATGGAAAGGAATCAGATCATTTGACCTCACAACTTAGCCCTTATATGATGACAGTCATTGTGTCGCTTGAAGGGCATCCCATCCGATAGTAGGTGGTATAATAATCGGAGAAATAATTCTGTTAAAATTTCGGAAAAATCCGATAGACAGAGAGACAGACATACAACACACACACACACGCACACACACACAAATGTTGTGAATTATTAGAGAGTATATAAGATAGATTTGCAAATCTGTGAGATGTAGATGTAGAGCAGTTCTCCATATGTTTTGTGGGCCCCACAAAATTTTTCACCAACTTTCCATTTTTTTTCAAACAGAATTTATCGGCTGAGGAGGACAAGCACAAAAGTATTATTTTCTCTTATGATACAAGGAGGACCTCTGTTTTGGAACCACCTCAAACATTATGGCTCTAAAACCTCTTCGGATTCGCAAAATGACTGTATGTATACATTTATTCTTTCGTTAGATATTGAAAAAAAAATCACAAAATATCAGTTTTGTTGTTGCTGTTGTTGTTGTTGTTGTTGTTGAATGGTATTTCATTGAATCATCGAAGTCAGCGAGAATACGGAGCATAGAGATAGGGTTTAGTATATGTGTATACATGTTATGAAAGACATATGTTAAAGGGACGTAACCAACCACTTATAAGTTTATTGAAAAGCAAGAGTAAATTTTTAAAGGCACAAGTCTGACAATTTGGTTAACATTGGACACAAATTAGGGAAGTTATGAAATTGTGAAGTTTTGTTAATTTTGGTTCTCGATCACCGAACATCAATATGCAAATGAGTAAGGTATAATGATGTCATCTGTTCGCAATTTTCCACTGATGGTGTACAAAGAAATTAATGACATTCAAATCTGCTTGAAAAGAGTAGAACATGATGTTATCACTTACTGCTCCAAGGCGATATACAGTAAGATGATTTAAGACTGGAGCATGATTAAATTTTAACCCCCAAAATAATCAAATTAAAGTGTTTGCGTACAAACTATATGGTAAGTTGTAAGGAGATGATATAAGATGATAGCACCGATTTACTCATTTTTTAAAAGAAATATTAAGGTATATTCTTAAGTGGATAATTGTCGTACAGTTCAAAATATCTAGTGTATACACGCATAGCATGTGAAATAAAGCAGAGAATGACAAAAAAAAAAGGTACAAACCTCTAAACAAACTTCTTATTTCGGAGAAAATCACTTTTCTGCTTCAACTGTTTTAAGTATTTCGAAGATCATCACATTTATAGAAAACAAGGCAATTCTGGAATGTCATTAATTCTTATGATATTACTACTGACGACACGGTATTACATCATGTATAACACCATTATACTTGTACGCATTTCTTTAAGCATAGCATCAGTCACTTGACAATGTGTGTAAATACAAAACTAAACAGCATGTAAAGATAATATCATCATTTGTGTGTCTGTGTATATATAAAGGTGTTTAAAAATCTGGCAAGCCTAAATCTTTGATATTCACTGTAAGATACGTACAAACATTCCATGACCTCGCTGTTATACACCCCTAAGCAATAGATTTCAAGTGCTTCTTTAGGCTGTATGTAGGAACACTACACAGAAGATATTAGTACAGTACCTCGAGTATAGAAACAAAATTATCATCTTTCACGGAAAGTGATTGCCGAGTAAATTGAGACCATTGAGAAGAGAGAAATTTTGCAACCTGTCGTTGATCCTCCTTCAGAAAATGATATAAAAGTTCTTGGATTCTACCGGTTTATTGATCAATAACACACATCATTATTGCGACGTGCGTTGAAATGGGAGCAAAGTACGACTCGGTGCGCATGAAGAACTACAACTTTTTATTCTCAAGAACCCTTTAACATCATATTAAGTTACAAAAAAAAAAAGAGAAGTAAAGTAAAAAGAAAGAGAGAACAGCAGCGATAGAGGTGGCATATCAGCAGCAATGAAGGGCTATCTACAACCACTGAAATATTTCATACTTCTTTCATTAACACTGCGGTATATTTGAACAATGTATAGCGTATCTATTTATAGTAATAGTAGCAATATACATAATGACATGTGATGATTATAATGATAATGATGACAATTATGGTGATAATGATGATAATAATAGCAATAATAATAATAATATCAATAATAATGTACCGCGATTGCACACTGAATACAAAGCGACAAGGAATTGCACCTACCTTGATTAATACGTAACCAAAACCGCTCGAGGTTTTCACTGCCCTTGTGGGATGAATTACAAGTTTTACAAGCAAGCAGTCACTTGTCGTTGTCAAGTTCACGTTGGGACTGAGCGGCAGGTTGCTGCCACTTGTTTTTATACCATGCCTCACATAGGTGACCTCCGCCGATTACTTACATGATTAACAGTTCAGATTGAGTGGCATAGATAACTCTTCCCACCTGTCGGATGCACATTGTTTTATCACAATGCTGCAGGAGAGGTAGTTGATGACGTCACCAGTCAGGGAGTTGAGTCATTTACTGGTTCCATTCCCTAATGAAATGAACGGGTTTTTTTTTCTATGTTGTATTCTAACCTTACAGCTATTAATGTCATAGACCCAAAATCGTTGGTATATTTAACACCCACACACAAACAGAAGAAAGACCTGGACCCTGTTTCATAACGCTGTTCGTAAAGTTACGAACAACTTACGAGCGACTGGTGATCAGTTCTGATGTGCTATACTTATCAGAATTTCCATAATTCAGTAGAAGAACTGATCACCAGTCGCTCGTAAATCGTTCGTAACTTTACGAACAGCTTTATGAAGCACCCCCAGGTCTAGTTTTGATAAGATCGTTTTTGTTAAAATCATCACTGCTCGGATTAAATGCCGCAATTGGTGTCATGTGGTACATACAGAACATTATACAACAGTTCCCTTGGAAAAAGAAAAAAGAAAACAAACAGATCAGCTCCCTGGTAACAAATTTATAACTCATTAGAAATGCTTTAACGAAAGGCTGGTGAATGCTAAATGAATATTTTGCTAGCGTGCAAAGTATACATATAGTCATACGCTCACACACGCCTATCTATTATTCATGACAATTTCTAGTGAAAGTTGAAAATAAACATGATAAATGAGTAAGGAACTTTGATAGTAAAAATTCTAAATTTACTTTACGACGTCGGTTTATCTAGGACACAGTATGTTTGGAGATCATTTCCTGGAGATTATTTCAAGTTGTTGCCTTGCACGGCCTACCTCATACTAGGTAATATATGTATATGCGCAGGATTTATTGAATGAATAAATTAATGATTGGATGAGTGGATAGATGAGGACAATTAATGCATGAATATGCCGATGAATAAGTAAATACAAGATGGATAAAGTGATGAATAATGTTATGTTACTCTTTTTTCCCCTGATTCCATCAACACGACGTACATCATGTACAAAGTTTCTATTTTTGTCAAAGTTTACCGATTACAATAATCCTGACTAGTCAACGTTCCAGATACACGATTAAGAGATGAACATATTTTTGAAGACCCTTTGTTTGCAATAAAACGAATTTGCGAAATTTGTCATCAAATCGGGCCCGAGATTTTGGATAACTATTTTCAAAGCACGTCACTCACTATGAAAATTGTCATCCTTCTTTGATTGGCCTTAATCACTAGTCCTAACAGGTCATTAAAATCTTTCAATCCAAGCAATTCTTTTATCGGTTCAAAGTGACGTCAAAGCGTGTCGTCACAACGGATATTATGCAACTGACATTGCTACTAGACAACTTACTGGTAACAGGTAGCGATAAAATCTGAAGATTCCATGAGTTCTATTTTGAACTCATGCAATCTCCCGATAACTCCGTTAGAGAGGGAGCGGTTCTATGTGTTACTCTTCTCCTATATTACTTTGTCTTTTTTTTAATATCTTGAAAGTTTCAGATGAAACGCATTTCTACATCATGATCAATAATAATTGAAAACAATAGGTAGCACATCTCGCCTCAAGAACTGGAGCTACAATAAAATTTATGGGATGTTGGATTTCCCATATTTTCACAGGATAGTGAATAATTGCAGTCGTCTTAATTCAAGCAATAACGAATATATAGGGGAGAGCGGTTGCAGTTTGAAAAGCCGTTGATCAAAGGCATGATTTTCATAAGATGTTCATGTGCAAACCAGTGTGAGATCTGTTTGGTGCCGACATCACGGACTCTACCAATTTATGTGCATTTGATGAGAACCTGTGAAACTTTGTAAATCCATTACTTTCCTGTGTCACGCCGGATTTGTTGAAATTCATCACATTTGGCGTCTCGATATTTGCTCTGCGTATAATGAAATAAACTTCTGAATTCAATTCATACTTCAATTACTTGCCAAGATGTTTTCTGGGAGTGAAAGTTACAGTGTCTTCAGTGTCAGATATCATAATTTTTAGTGCAGTTGCAGAGCAAACCAACTTTCAGATCATCGCTGCATATAACTAAGCAGTAATACTAATAATAATAAGAAGAACTAACCAGAATAAGACTACAGCAAGCTCCATTTATTGCTTGCCCAAATTTTAGTCAGACCAAGGCTTGAATGTGGGGGAGTATTTTAGTCGTCGACCTGTGTATGATAGCGTCCAATGGCTTTAACTCCTTTTCTGGATGCAGAAGACCTTACATGTTTATGTTTAGTGACTCAATATTTGTTCCTTTCAGGTCTGCATCAGTGAAATGCACAGCAACTAAAAACATGTGGTAGAAGGAAAGAAAATAGGAACTCGCGCAAACGATTCCGATTAAAAGTTGGATGCGCTATCTATGAACTCAATCTGCTTTGGTGGCGGTGTATGCATGGTGACGGTTAGGTGTTGAAATCCGGTTTCTATCTCTGGAGGGAGATTCCGAGGTTTGTATATGACTCACCCAGTAGTGGCAATATTGACAACTTTCCTTTTGTTATCGTCTATAGCGGGATAGAGAAAAACATCTCCAAGCCATACACGACCAAAATTAATAGTTATTGTAATCTACCACTTAGGTTTTGGGGGATTACATTTGATTTGATCCTGGTTAACTGCATGGGTGAGACAATGATTACTACTAGTTAATTTATTGATAAGGTAACTAATTAATAAAATTGTTTCTTGAGGATTAAAGAACCACTTAAGAATATGTAATGCCTTTATCTTTTCGAAATAATTTTGCAATAGATGTCACCGAATAGCATACTAATCAGAGCTTGTTAGGTCTTCATCGAACAGCAATTAAATGTAACATTCACACCAGCAATTTAACAGATGTATCTACTTTAGAAAAGTCAGAAGAATGAACTGTGTGTGGCAATCTTTACTAATCCCTTCTTAACTCTATAGATCAGTCCGTGAAGAACTCCGTATATGGTTGTCTGTGTGATTAAAGAAGGTCTTACGAAGCGGCGAATGCTTGCGAACGTAGCGATTTTTTTACTTTCGTCAGGGTTCGTCCATTTTAAGGCCCCATTCCGAGGAAGAACTCCCTCCAGTCTAGGATGATGAGTTCTCTTCCTCAGTACCCTCTGATGAGAAAAAAAAAGGAACAAAAGATCGAAATCATGTATTGCAAGAAAGTAAAAGAAGAAGGTCATTGGATATTTATCAAGAGGCAAGGGTTCTGGTGGAGGTTGTGCTTCTGCTGCCTCTTCCAAAGCTGAGTAGAACTCATCACCTTTGAAGAGGTGCTGTTCGTTATTCCGAAGGTTCGTTAATCCGAAACACACAAATTCCCTATATATCTATAGACGTTCGTTAATCCGAAAATGAAAAAGGGTTCGTTAATCCGAACATTTGTGGCGTTATTCCGAAGGTTCGTTATTCGGAAGGTTCGTTAATCCGAAAATGAAATAGGGTTCGCTATTTAGCGAAGGCTCGTTTATCCGAAATGATATAGGGTCCGTAACGAACCTTCGGAATAACGAGCTTTGTTTCATTTTCGGATTAACGAACCTTCGGAATAACGAACCTTATTTCATTTTCGGATTAATGAACCTACGGTATAACAAACCTCATCACATTTTCGGATTAACGAACCTTCACGGAATAACGAATCTTCGGAATAACGAACCTTCGGAATAACGAACCTTCGGAAAAACGAACTTTTGGAATAACGAGCTGTAACCCCTTTGAAGATAAAAGCATCTCCGAAGCTGTCATGGCAACCAACATCTCGATACATGAACTTATATTGGGAACCCACTACTACAGACATCACAATATTGTAATACATTCCCGACAGTTGTTGTAGGCGGATGGTGAGTGACACGGAGCCCGGATGCCATGATATAGTTATAAGAAGCGTCGAGCAACTTACTGCCACTCGTCCTCGTTTGTGGGAGGCGCAGGCTTGATGTACCATTTATCATAATGTTCCTGGCAAACTTTTGGCACAGTGGGCGCAATGTACATAAAAGAAAGTCGAACATTGACCCTTGACCTTTGACCCTTGACACCCACCCCACCCCCCACTCTTAAAAGCGTTCCGCATCCCCTGTGTAACAGTGGAAGATCACTCTGCCTTTCGGAAGCCATGAAATGTGCAAACAACCCATAATATGTAAAAGTCTTGCGTAAATCTCTAAAATTCTATCAACCGCAAAACAGCAATGTGCAATAGGTCCTAGTTGGACGTGAGATGTGCGAACATATCCCGTAAATTTGCAAATCTTTGTTTTCATCAGGAATCAGGTTATTTTGACAATATTACTTATAGATGGTAGATAGTTCTGTTGTAACAACTGCGCGTAAACTCTTTACATTAGTTTTCAGCTTCTTCAAAGTTTGGTTACTAATTGGTCGCCAATGCGCGTCAGAATTTCTTGGTTGCTGAAAGTCGGCGACCAATCTTCGTGTATGTGTGTCCAGGCCCTGATCCAACTGTCCAAACATCGGTCCTTGCATTGTTACGCAAAGCTATGATGCATAATGTTTTTTTTCTCGCTCTCTCTCACTAGAACTCGATCATAGATTATATTCTTATTTCCCGCGATACCTGCCAGCCCTCATGAACCTTCAAGATATGTTAATCTCTTGCAGGAAGTGGACGCAAATATGGATGCATGCACATGCTGCGTCACGATTGTATATTGTTGGGACATTGTCATTATTCCTATATATGCCTACAGTGAAAACGACCGGTCGCTTGCAAAATGCTTGCAGCAGGAATGGCGGATATAAGATAACAAGTTAATGGCCTTTATGGACCGGCGGATTTGCTTTGTAACGAAGGCAGATATAAAACTCGTTTGGAAATAGACTTGATCTACGTGAAGATTAAAATAGGCATTTCAAATTGACATTTCAAAATGAATTTAGTTTTTCACTCAAGGACCCATTGTTTTAAGTTTAAACTTTTACTATGTCTTGTTATACATATTTGTTCTTTTATCTCTGCTGTGTATACTTGAATTTATTTTCTTCTTACGTACTCGTAGCATACTGTTTTTTTTTTTCGTCTCTGATGGGGCACGTCGTATCGGGAAAACAAAAATACTATAGTATTCTTTGTACTACTGTTGTATAGTAGTAGTAGTAGTCATAGTAATAATGATAATAATAACAATAATAATAATAATAATAATGATAATAATAATAATAATAATAATAATAATAATGATAATAATAATAATAATAATAATGATAATAACTGGCACAAGTCGTTCACTGGGAGCTTTGCAGAAAACATGAAATACCATGTGAGAGCAAATGGTATATGCACGAACCACAGAAAGTTTCTGAAAATGATCAAGTTAAAATCCTGTGGGATTTCGATGTTCAAACTGACAATGTCATCCAGCACAGGCGTCCGGATATCATCGTCGTAGAAAGGGCTCGACAGATGTGCACAATCGTCGATGTCGCGGTACCGGGAGACAGCAGAGTAGCCGAGAAGGAGAAGGAAAAGATAGAGAAGTACCAAGACCTTGCCAGAGAGCTTCGCCGCCTGTGGAATATGAGAACGAAGGTGATCCCTATTGTCGTTGGAGCACTCGGAACAACGCCAAAGCAGCTGAGATGGCACTTGGACGACGTTGGTGTGCCAGATCGAGTGCAAACGCTCCAAAAAGCAGCATTGCTGGGGACGGCACGAATCCTGAGAAAAGTACTGGAAGTCTAAGGTTCCAGGTTGTGAAGATAGAGATAACAATAATAACAATAATAATAATGATAATAATAATAGTAATAATGATATATTATGATTATGATTATGATTATTATTATTATTATTATTATTATTATTATTATTATTGTTATTATTTTATTATTATTATTATTACCTTTATTATAGTCCTCATCATTATTGTTATCATTAAGCTCATTAAATCATTTGCCTTGTAGAGTCACTTCACTGGTTTAAATGCACAAAATCGAATGTAATGCTCATGAAACGAAAATGTATGATACAGTCTGCTTTCGATTCCACCCCTCCCCTACTCATGACATACGCTTTACCATAGGTTTCCTTGGCTTGTAAAATGAACATGAAAAGTTATCAACCTAAAATCTATTGCATTCATTTTCTGAAATTTTATGTACGATTGGCGGAGTAACCTTTTCTTTGGGTGTTTGATAACCAATGGCCTCTTGGGCACATACTAAGCAAATATCCGAAATACATACACACACACACACACACACACACACACACACACACATATATATATATATATATATATATATATATATATATACGTATACATATATATATATATTATATATATATATATAATATAATATATAATATATGATATATGATATGATATATGATATATAATACATAGTATATATTATATGATATATAACATATATGTGTGGGTGTGTGGGGGTGTGTGTGTGTGTGTACAACTGTATCATTGTATATCTATTATACTATGTTGACTGAGAGAGAGAGAGACAAACAGAGGGAGAGGGGGAAGTGTTAGTGCACATTTCTTGTGGTATTTTCTCACCATTTAAGTGATGGTTTTATTTCTCTCACTTCACAAACGACATAATGATAACAGCATTTCAAACACGCAAGTGATCAAGCGATGATTATATTGTGACACAATACAACGATCATCAGGACAATAGCATTATTGATAGGCTCGATAGATACTTGATCGGGTAAAACAGTAAAATAAAATATGTAGTATGAAAAGAAATAGCTAGCCCTAGGAATTCTCAACTTTTTAAAAACTAATGGCGTTAACATTGTGATAAGGTATGTCCACACTAAACAACAACAGCAACAAAAAAGGAAGAATTTGTCGATTGTCATCAACAATGATGGAAACATCGTGTTTAATTAGTGTTCTACGATTCTTGCTTTCTTGCAACTTATTTCGCCCTTTTGAATTACCTGGGCATTGGCCTTTCGTTGTCCTAACTGCATGACATATTCTCCGTTGAACAAATCTCAGGCTATGTTGCCGTGGTTACTGCGTGATGCGTCAACTCGTTAGACTAAGTAGTGGTGGGGAATTTCGTACGTTGACACGAGCTCTCTTCATACACTCTGTCGGCTGCATTCATACACTGAGATCAATTTAATAACAACAAAAATTTAAAAGCGGGCTAATTTTTATATCATTCTGTGAAGCGAATAGATTCACGGCAGAACTAATTTTGTTGATCACTTGCCTTGCTGAAAAGGTGAATTTCTCTTTGCGGTTAGTTTCAACCAATGCAATATTTTGGTAAAAGGTACTTACTTGCATAATTACAAAAATTGTATGCATTATAATATGGCGCCATATTCTATACGTGGGCATCAAATAGATACCTACTGACGTCAGTAACACTGATACGGGGGGATAAAACGCCATTTGATTTACAAATCCCTGTCAGGACTTCCTCATCGAATGATGATAAATTAAGGCGTATACTAAAACATAATAATATCAATCATTATGATGAAGAAAATTACACTGAAAACGGTCGTATCTGGGAGCGTATAATTTATCTAGAAATATTATGGATACATAATGATTATGATGATTATGATAACAATGTCATCGTCAACATCATGATCGTAGTCCCAATCATTATCATCACTCTAGAATCTTAAAGAGGATAAAATGTTTTGCCAGATAATGTATTAGTTTGTATGCATCTAATTTTCTGTCACTTTGCAATATTATACTTGAAAGGTTATCGGCTGATTCTTTTTATAACATTTTTAGAAAATGACCTTTGAGGTAAACGGGAAAGGTGATTACTTTTTTTGGTGGCGATCCGCTTCATGAGTTGGATCCATGATTAAGTTTAATTGTTTTTGTTTTTAAAGGATGAGTAAACAGTAACAAGTGGCGTTTTTGACATCATGGTTGTTGTTTTTTTTTTCTTCTAAGGATGAGTGCACAGGTCTGTGGCGTTCGTTACGCCACAGTCGGCTGAAGTTTGCACTCTCCGACTAGTGCTTCTATTTTTCTCTCACCTACCCCAGTAACATCCTCTCTAAAATAATGAGCACTGAATTGTCTCCTGTTTTTTTCCGTCTTGTCTTAAATTAAATTTGCGCTAAGTATTTGCAAATAAGTATTTCATAAGATTTTCCTTTGAATGGTTCACAATATACAAGCTTGCTTTTTAGTGGACCTCTCAATTCTTTTTTTTTCTCAACTGAAACATAACTTTGTGTTTTTTGCCAATATACATGCATATACATCTTTATTTGTATCATTTATCCTTTGCAAAGTTGAATGTATACGTTTGTGATATAATTTCGGATTTAGTCTGTGTTGTGTTCTGCTGAAAAAAGAAGAAGAATGAAAATAAATGAATTGAATTGAATTGAATTGATTAGATATCCTGTCCTGGGTGAGACAGTTCGCATCGGGCATTGCAGCTTCAGTTGCAGAGAAAAATCCACTTTGAATGCATAGCTGCGATGAATACATGCATCGGTGGCTTGTTTACTATTATCATAAGCTTCTAGGCATAGAAACAAAGATTTTTTACGGACATATTGTGTATCAAAGCCACCGGATTTTTGGTATCATAACTATTACCATAATAAGCATCTTCTTCATCCCACTGTGAGTTTGTTCATTCTAATTATCATCATCATCATCGTTATTTTCATTCTAAATTCTTAATTGCATTGATCAATGTTTCTTTGGCGAACTGTAAACACAAAGACCATAATCTACCCATCGAAGAATTCGAAGAATTCGAAGATCAAAGGAAATAAAGGGATGAAACAACAATGATGCAAGTTATGACGTTGACGAAAATGAATTGCCTAGTTTTAGCTTACAACCACTAGTACATAATTATAGCTTGCAAATAAGTGTCAAATTATTTATTCATACTCATTTCAAGAGTGATGAGTTTTAATATACTTTGTTCAACAGTGCGCAATACTTTGTTCAACAGTGCGCAACCCCTACACCCTTCCCAAAAAAGAATAAAATTTACACCTACATATACAATGCAATGTGCAATATTCTGTACTCGATGGTGGATTGCAATAAATGCTGAGTGCGAGATCTTGACAATATAAACATCAAATACTTAGGCCTATAATATCTACGTTTGAACATGATGCCTTGTTTCGATTGCAATATAACTAGTGCGCTGTAAAGGTCAGATACTGTGTTAGTACAACTGTACCACTACTATACTCGGACAAAGATAAATCGTCTTGAAAGTTACTGTAAATGGTTTGTGGTCCTCAAAACTTGGCAAGAGTTGCAATGGTGAATCTCATGCAAGCATCAGCGATTATTTCTGCTCTCAGGCACTCGGTTCCAGCTTGGGAAAGTTCCCCTCTGCATGATGTGTATAGAGGAATATCAGAGGTAGGCCCTAGTTCGACTTTAAGAAATTAAACCATTTTAAACATGTTCTATTTAACTGCGCTTTGTCAACTCAATATGATGAAAAGTGTAGGGCACCTACATTTATACGTACACACCATTTCTTTTTCTTTGTTGTTGTTGCATATTTCACATTTTCGTACAAATTTTACATTCCATATGATTTCGAAAAAAAAAGTTTAACACAACAGTTAGATTGAGATGAATTTACACAAATGTGTAGAGACATTATAAATGACGTGTAATATAAGGAACCTACTGAAAAGGAGCGCTTGTAGGATGTAGGCTCCAAAGTTATAATATAGGCGTTTCAGTATATAGTACAATGTGTCAATAAAGAAAAATGACGAAACATGCAAGAATACAATATGTCGAGAATATGATAAAGTATACAGAATGCAGTAATTATTATGTAATGTTTATGATTTAACTTAAGGTACCAATGTTAAATAAAGTAGCGATTAAACAAAACAAATGCAGTCACCTGAGTGAGGCATCATTGTGAATACGCAGAGATGTTTCAAGTAATCACAGTATTAATAGGCAAATTATTGAAGTTGAAGTTGAAGTTGAAGTTGAAGTTGAAGTTGAAGTTGAAGTTGAAGTTGAAGTTGAAGCTAATTTACATGGCATAATACATAGCAAAAGACACCTACATGAATACAGGATGCCAGAAAATACCAGACGAATCATACCAAAACATACCAAAAAATAGGCTAATCAAGTCCGATAACTGTCTGATACAAAGATTCTAAAAACGTAATAAGTACAGTAAAAATGAATGGCTCTACAAATTGTCCTAGCAGCTACACAGGGTAATATTTTTTTTTTTGCCATGACAGAATAAAGATAACAATGATTGTCATTATAATTATTTATGCCGTAATTTCTCTTCGGAGAGAAAAGCACTGAGCCGACAGAATGTATAACCCTTCCTGTGGAGGAGCGAAATATCTTTTAGGAATGATGATGACATGTCATTTGCCATTGCCTATCAGATTGAAGTCAAGAGCGTTCCACTTCGCTGCAAGCAAGTATCAATGTCATCCTACCTGAGCTTTGATCAGAGCTAAGATCTCCGTAGAAATGCTAGGAAAGTTCTCCTGAAGACATCACTATAAGCAATCCTAAAATTCTTGTTTGAGAGGGCGTAAATGTAAGGGCTGACAGAGTAATAGACGGGGTTGAGCCAAGCCATGGAATAAAGGAGCTTTGACAAAGTATTCTGCGGTGCGGAAATGCTGTTCCACCAGTATGGTACCCAGGAGAGGCACAGCGCAATATAGAGCAGTGTCATCATTCGAATTAAAGGATACTCGCGGCACTTTGCACGTCGGCATCCTCCTCCTCGGTTGAACCAGGTCTTCTTGGCATGACGAGCAGACGTAGGAACTGCCTCAAAATCTCGAGCCCTTTGTTGGACCAACTGAAGCATTGGAATTTGGACATCACTTTCCTGTTTCGTACCATGCGTCACCGTACTGGTCGTGGCCGTTAGGTTCATTTGTTCTATGTTGAAAATTGTGATCTTTTCGCCATGAATTTTTCTTTTAAATTTCACGTCGTCCCCCAGAAGTTTTTCATCAGACTGCTGAATCTGTACGGACTCACTGATGGATGCGACCTTTTCGAATGCCTGCGAACCCTCAGGTTTTGACCGAGGAGAGGAGACGATGTCAATATTTTGGACGATTCTACCATGATTTCGCCTGACTTGGTCAGGGGGAGGCTGGACCCGCACTCGTCTTCTGCTTTCACGGATGGCATGCAGAGTGAAGGCGTGTGCAATGGGCACTATAAGCATGAGAGGCAGAAAGTAACAGTATAAGATAAGGCTGTTGACAAACTTGGATATGGCGGTGGTGTTGTCAAGGCGACATCTCTTCGTTAATGGATCCCTCGTCACTTTCATATGGCTGACAACGGCGACTGCCATGGCAAATGTCAAAATCCAGAGAATGGCGATGACAAACCTAATCCGTCTCGGCGTGCAGCAGGTGCGAAAGATCTTAGGTTTAACGATGAGAAAATATCTATTGAGGGCGATGGCAGTGATGCAAAACAAGGTGATCCCGGCAAAGACCTCAATGAGGGTTGTCCATATCTTGCAGAACAGTAAGTTTGTTACGAAAGTGTGACTAGCTACAATATAAGCACACACAAAGTCCATAAAACAGACTGCGATAAGATTCACCAGAGACATATGGACGAGAAAAATATTGCACGACACAGCGCGCAGCTTCGCTCTGGTGCAAAACGCAAAGATAACCATCAGATTGCCAAAAAGTCCGACGATGATTAATATAACGTAATAGGACAAAATGATTGAGCGTATTAAGTTTCTGTTCAAACGTTGCAATGGTTCTGACGAGGACGTGCTCTGGGCGTCCAAGTAGTAGTCCAAAGTTTCGTTGGCATGGTTGGTGTCATTATCTACGAGTGCGTTATGGGCAAGAACTGTCGGGTGAAGCTCCATCATGGAAGTGGCATTTGAAGCAATGATGGCGATGATGGTGGTGGTGGCGATGACGATGACGATGGGGTGACGGTAACGATGACTATGACTGGAGGAAACAGGCGCTACTTTTTATTGAGGTAACTCCCTGGTCCTGGTCCTGAAAATAGATTAAAACTATGTCATGAGCTGATGAGCAATGCGTGTGCTCGGTATGCAGACATACAATACATTTCTTATTCTTACTCTGCACCTCTGTACGATTCATCGGATCTCGTTTTTTCTGAAATCTACTTGTCTCTTAAGACGATCGAGAAAATTGATAAGATATCACCGTGATTTGTATCAATCGGTTTCCATGCGTTTCGCAAAATATCAATCGGTAGCCATGCCTCGTTTTCCATCAAAGAAGTGATGATTTGATTTTCCCAACCGTCACCATCAAATCGACTTGATGGGAATAGACAAATTTGCTCTCTCTCTCTCTCTCTCTCTCTTTGTATAAGTGACACGCAATATAAATTTTGTATATACTAATTGATGGATTTATGTTTTGCGAAAGAAATCACCGCCACTTGATGGATTTATATATACCTTTAATGAGCTCACCTGACAAGCCAGTTTAAGTCGCATGTTCTGAAAAATCGCCCAGCTGCTATGACTGAAGATGCAAAATGCGTGATGGCCAGCCAGCAAACTGACACGAAGAGCCGAGAAATCGTTCAATAAGCAGATTCTCGCACGGTTTTTCTCCGGTGTTAAAATAAATGGGCGTTGCCATTCTCTTCCTAGCTGCGGTGATGCGATCTGTATGGTTGGATGACGTCTGACCTCACCTTAAATCAATCCATCTCGCACGGCAGCTTCTTCACCCCACCCACCCTCCGATTAATTTGCGTCTTCCTTATGAACTCTCCTTCTTTTTGTCTTCCTTCTCCTATTTCCGTTTATTTATCCTTCTTGCATTTTTTTCCATTTTTCTTCTCCCAATTTTCTTCTTGTTCTTATCAACTTCTACCACAGCAACCGATTCTACCAACAATATACCGCTGCTTTAAGTTCTACATCGTTAGTTATTTCATTCCCCTTATCTTCGCCTTTTGTTTTCTTATTTTTTCCGTCCTTCCGTCCATCCATCCGTCCGTCCGTCCGTCCGTCCGTCCGCAATCAATTTTGTGGACAGCGTAACTAAAAAAAACAAACAAAAAAACGTTTGAGTTATCCAGATAAAACTTGGCATGTACTGTATATCATGTATAAGTGGGCGAAGTTGTGCCTATTAACTTTTCGTTAAACATGCTCGAGGCAAAATGCTCGAAATGTTACTATTACCCAAATATCTATGCAATGCCTCAAGGTATTTTCTTGAAACTTAACATATACATGTACTACCAAAGAAAGATTCTCCAAGAGAGAGTACATTTGTGTCATGAGGTCAAAGGATAAACGTCAAATGTCATGTGAAAATGTTAAAATTTCACTTTTTTTCTCCATATCTCACAAAAGAATGGTTCAAAGTATCTTCGTAGAACTTACATATGCATGTATACTGACTGGCAGTGGTTATCTTTAGGGAATTTGGGGTCATGAGTTAAAGGTCAGGGGTCAATGGTCAAAGTCAACGCCTCAAAATTTCACTATTTCCTTCATATTCATGCAGTAGGATTTCTCTCGATACTTAAATGTACGTATTATCCAGGATATATACTCTCGAAAGTTTCTTGGCAATAGGTCAAAGGTCATAAGTCGAGTAAAAGTGTTGAATTTCACTTCTCCCTCCATATCTCAAAAGTGAAAGGTAGGTATCATCATGAAACTTAGTGCATATTTATGCATGTTCTATAATCACCTGGCAGTGATTCTCTTGGAAATTTTATAGGAACATACAGTGGAAGGTCAAGGGTCAAAGGCCAGGTTAAAATGCTAATATTTGATAATGAAATTACACTTTTTCTCCATACTCCGGTCCTTCAAAATTACTAAAACTTATAGGGTCAAAGTCAAGTAAAAATCCTCAA
The DNA here is from genome assembly GCF_040938485.1 of Diadema antillarum. NCBI lineage: Eukaryota > Metazoa > Echinodermata > Echinoidea > Diadematoida > Diadematidae > Diadema > Diadema antillarum. The sequence continues at coordinate 2,649,587 of NW_027271462.1, forward strand.
ATCCCCAAATGCATGTACCTGCCACTCCTAGACAATATAGCAATCCTATAAGTTCAAGGAAAGTGTACATTCAACACATTTGTGACAAACCTGTTATTTCATTTTTTTTTTGCCAGTAACGTGAAACTGGCATCACACATTGTCAAGACATTGTACTATAGACTTATTAGGAGAACCATGCATACCACGCAGTTGCCATAGCGACATTAGTTTTTCACTTTTCATCTCCCAATTCTCTTCTTGCCCTTCTTTTTCTTCTACCATAGCAACAGATTCTACCTGCAATATACTGCTGCTTTTAATTCTACATCGCTCCCTGTGTCGTTCTCCTTTTCTTCGCCTTTTGTTTGTTTTTTTCTTATTCTTTCCTCATCATCCTGCCCTCCATTTCTTTTTTATACCTTTTTGGATATAATTTCCGTGCTGACAGGTATACGACAGCACTTCGTATCCTCGCAAAACGTTATTCACAAGTCACCATTGTGATCTTATTATTTTCATCACGTTGACGGAAGAGGAGCAACAAAGCCAAATGGTATAATATCACTGAATGGTACGAGGTCGCATCGTAATACTCCCTCAGTGCACCACATAATTATTATGATAGTAAGACTTAGGAGGGATTAATTTGCAGGCTTACACCGTCTTACTGCTCCAAACGTACTCAACTAACGAGTTCAAGGCAATTTAAAAGCAAATTATGAACACATGATGGACTATAGCTAGAAGTGAATTGCAGCAGATGATACAATTTACAATAAAAATCTTAAGATTTCAGAAAAGCTGCATGTAGAATATTTACGAATGCGGACACACGTATGTACATGACTTTTCATAGGCCTACATCTGTCATATATATATATATATATATATATATATATATATGTATATATATATATATATATATATATATATATATATCATAACATTTATTCATTTATTCACTTATCGGAATGGAACACTCTATACCATCACATGTAGCATAGGCCTAGAGACTCAACCAGTACATTTAAAACAGATCAATGAAATTTGGAGCAAGAAAGAAAGATTATTTAACCCGGATGTCAACTGTCCATGTACTTCAGCTGCACGGAGCCTAGCTATCACACAGAAATTATGCATCTTTATTGACGCAGAGGGCAAATAAGTTTATTGTAACTTTAAGCCTACGTCCAAGGTAAATTCCCGGAGTATTTATTTATTGATCTATCTACCTATCTCCATAGAATTGTCTTCTTGATTTCAATGCTGTTTACGAAATATACAGAGCCGACTCCAAATGTCTCTGCCTGGGTCGGGATATTCCTTATGGTATCTGCTTGGTGAAGTCTAGCAGATGACCAACTTCATTGTAAATGTAGGCGAAACTATAATGTAAACATACTCTCTAAAAAAAATCGAGTGAAAATATTCACTCTTAAAAGAGTGAATACAAAAAAAGAGTGAATTTCGAGTGAAATTGGAGTGAATTTTGAGTGAAAATGTTCATTTTCACTCATTTTGGAGTGACGTCAGAGATCACTCCAAAATCTTCGAGTGATCCCTGACGTCACTCCAAAATGAGTGAAAATGAGCATTTTCACTCAAAATTCACTCCAATTTCACTCGAAATTCACTCTTTTTTGTATTCACTCTTTTTAGAGTGAAAATTTTCACTCGATTTTTTTTTTAGAGAGTAATGTCAATACAATGTAAATATAATTTGCTGGTGTTGTTTGACATCAACACCAACACATGGGAAGGTGCAGCTGACAATCGTCAGCTGTGGAGAGGCAGCGTCAGGGAGGACGTCGTCAAGAGGGCAGAAGCTGCAAGGCACATACAGCAGACCGACAAGAGAGCCAGGAGGAAAGCAAGGGCAACCTCAGTATCAGCCCCAACGAACTTCATCAGCTGCATGTGCGCCAGAGATTGTCATTCAAGAGTGGGGCTTTACAGCCACTCGAGGCGGTGCAAACTTCTTGTCTTTAGTGCTACGCCATTGTTTCTCGAGACGTTTTAATGCCAACAACAACAACAACAACAACAAATATAATGTGTTTATCATAGAGCATTGGCTGTAGGATGCCTTAACCTGCGTAATCTCTCTTAAAAAAAAATCAATATCTTGAGATGAGATACCATGGGTGGATCCAGGAATTCTGTAAAGGGGGGGGGGGGGCGTGACTAACAATTCTGGTGCCACTTCCGGGTTTCATTTCATTTTTTTTTTATTTCTTTTGTTTTTAACGAAAAATAAAGGGGGGGGCGTGCGCCGGTTGCGCCCCCCTCTGGATCCGCCACTATATACTACTCACAAACAAGAATCAGTCATAACAAAAAGTATAAACTGTACTGAACAGAGGAAAAAGTACGCAAGCTATTTTATAGCACACAAAGTCATGAGCACAGCAAGTTCCCAGTAAGCGTTAAGAATATTGGGTGGGAGAACAAGATATTAGTACCGGCCAATCTTGACTGGGAAAACTACTGTTACAAATTTCACATGCACTATTGATACTAAACTATACGCTTGTCTTATTTCAAAATGTTTCATATGAAATGATAGCCCTGAAAGAAATTTTGTCAAAGATCAAAAGAAAAGATTCCCTAAATTGTTCTTTTTGTTACAAATTCGAAGAGACAATGATTTATTTATATTTTGTGATTGTGAGCAGGGGCGGATCCAGAAATTCTGTAAAGAGGGAGCGCCTTTACAAAATTAAAGGGGGGCGCATGCACCCCTCCCTCATTTTTCTTTTTATTTCTTTTGTTTTAACAAAAAATAACAACAACATAAAAAAAAACAATGAGGAGGGGCGCACGCCCAGTGCGCTCCCCACTGGATCTGCCACTGGTAAGAATGTCACCCGATTTGGGAAGTTTTAAAAGGTATGTATAAGTGTAAAAGCAGGATTCTAATTTTGATTTTACTAATTTCCACAACTTTGTGTATCATGTGTATCATCTGACAAATTCGTAACATATTTAATCTTAGCAGTATGGTATTTTATCTTTATTTGTGAATTTAAAGATAATATACCAAATGCTAGTGCATTTAAATCATTTGTTCAAAAACAAAAAGAAATAGAATATTACTTCTCTAATTAAACATAGAAATAAGCTTCCTATTCATTTTAGAAAATGGAGGTTTGATTTCTGGTGATCAGTGTACTTTACAAGATTATTGGTGCTAGTAAAAGTACTTAGATACATGTTCTATTTCTCTATCAGTGCAGTCAAACTGTAATAATAGTGTATGTCATGTTCATAACTCATGGTTTTGAATAACGTGGTACCATTATATAATGAAGTCACCATGGAATGGTTTACCCTGCTGTCTCCATCCTGTGAATGATTTTCCCCAAATGTTTCCCTTGTCACTTTTCAAATTGTTGCCAATTGTGTGTTAATAATGTGATTTGGTTTGATTTGAGAAAGAAAATTGCATGTGGATATTACAAAATGTAATGGACGAGTTAGCATGTGAACACGGGTGCGGATAACTTGCGGCTATACATGCAGAACAGTTGACTTTATGCTGCGTGTGATGCGTAGACTTTCACGTACCACCGCACCCAATGGTAAATACCACAACCATGGCGTCAATGGACGTGCCCATGGCTGGTGGGCTAGCAGCGAAAAGAGGTGGAGGCTTACCAAAATTGCGGGAGCTTCTTCGTCGTCAGAGGCGTGATTCGGATGTAAGAGCATTTCTCTATCCATTTCCTCTTAGATATTGCAGTTGTTGTGCCGTGGAATCCCAGGAAAACTTGCGCATATTGTGTTAGATCCTATTTGTAATTGTAGCATAGCAGGACAGTGAAGATTATTACGTTGTCCCATATGTGTATAACTGTGTTAGCTAGCATTCTGCAAAGAACCTGAAGACGAAGTTGCTGTTGCTCTGAGCTGAGTAAATTTAATAAAGTACTAAGTAGGCTCCCTAGTCTAATCTTTCATCTGCAAAATCGTGAAATAGGCACCGCCGCAGGGCGCGTGCATCTGTGCGTTCAATAGCTAGCGTGGTTACCGTTAGGTTTTGTTTAGGGTTTTTAATGGTTAAATTAGTCGAGGGAGTCGTTGCGTTGACGTTAGTGATGACCCTGTCTACGACGAGTGCTGTAGTGCGTAGTGGACTGGTGGTATAGGAAGTCTTCCTGTATTTATAGCTGACTGTACTGTACAACAATGTATCTGGTTCTGCTGAGATAGGCCTACCATACATACCCACGGGCTGAGACGCTGTAACCAGTGAACGTGCTGGGGTCGCTGTAACTGCGACAGCCGCCACACGCAGTGTGGCGGCTGCGCCGTGCTCCCATAAAAGATCTTCATGTTGAACAAACGGGTGCCTTTGCGGCGCTATATTTCCTTAATTTTTCAACAGAAACTACTAGGAATACTTACATGGGTCGATGAAACCTAAATGACTATCATCGGCGACTGTTTGATGCATTTCATTGCTTGTGATGCACAAAATGATGTCTTATAAGCAGCTCACCGATGTTCACAGAATTCACAATCACTTGCACAAGCGCACAGAATACTTAGGAACTAACATAAGCGAAACTGCGGGGAAGCCGCCAGGACCGCGCCTGGCGGCGCGGTCTCCGGGGCTAGGGTCGCTGATGCATGGTGTAGTTGAGATAGGCCTAGATGTAGGAAGAAATAAAACATTAAAAGAAAGATCAACCACAAAGGAACGAAAATAAAAAGAAGGAAGGGCAAAAGATGCTACGCGTGTGCTATGGAAATCGACCTTGCTGCATGCTGCAGTATCAATCATTCATATTTCACTAAACGCTGATTGGTGGAATTGCATTGTACTTAATTACAGTGCAGAACTGCAAGGAAGCCCAACTGTTGAATGTCACGCACAGTGCACAATGCCACATGGGGTTGAATTGACGAGTATACTATAGAGTATTAAAATACCCCATTTGCGGCAGTTTTTTCTCACAGTAAACAAATAGGGCAAATTATTTTCAACCATTTCATAAACATGGACAAGATTATTTTTACACGCTATTATCATAAAAATACGACCAATGACAAACGCAGTTTTCAAGATTGACCGAGGCCAAACCCGACACCAGTTTTCGCTGATATGCGCCATAGTAACTCGGCTTGCGGCACAATGTATAATTCCTATATGCAATTCACGTGTGCTCCGCAATCTTCAGCTACAGTGTAAATGCCTTTACATGGCTCGCGAATGTTGCGTAAGCACCAATTCCCATTGCGAAAGCATGTGAAAATAGCTGGCGCACATGCACCGACTGCAAGCAGGGATCACAATTCTGGCGGCGTTGTTGATGTGTTTCTCGTATTTTTCTGACTTTTTTAAATTGTAACATCCACTTCAAGAAAAAAATGGCGGCCCACATCAGCTCGGGAAAGTTCTATTTTACGTAGTTTCTTCAACCCTTGTTTCTTAACTGTGACATCAAGAAGTGCGGAAAATAACATTTTTGGTGTGATATGTTGTCATTTAGGTGAGAAAATTTCACTTTTGTCGGAGATTGTGCCCATATTATCGGTTGTTTTTTGTAGATTGGTAGTGTCAAAGTATATGTGTGCTATGCATGTATTGAGTGTGTCGCTGTTCGCACTGATCAAGGAATTGATGGCCGGCAGTCTATGTGCATGTAGGTTCATGTTATATGTTGTAATTCATACCATCATGATTGTTTTTTGTTGTTGTTGCTAAATCAATGTTTATAAACTTTATACAGAAACTTATGTTTCATTAAGATAGTGATACAATATGTATATAATTTTCAATAATGATATCATATCATGTAGTCTAACTGCTGAGAGTCTACATTTCAGTACATGTTAACCTTTGTATTCACAAAATGGGAACTGAACTATAGCCTAGGTAGAGCAGAAGATTTCTGAGCATTATTACCTTTGAACATTATGATTAATAAAGCATTGTGACGTAACTATGTAGTACGGCGCGTAGATGACTGCGTTTAAGATTGGGAGTCGAGCGCCTTTGAATAGTGTGCTGCCGTCTGCTGTTCAGTGACTCTACAGGATCCAGGCAAAATGATTAAAAAAAAAAAAAAAATTCCAAAACTTGTATATTAGCTCCCTTGCGGGGCCACCTCCACTGTGGGCTATGTATGCCCTCTTGTGTCTATAAAATCTCTTTGATTAAGAATAAAGTCCCATTAGTCAGCAAGGTACATTGTACATCTGAAAGTAGATTTTGAACTAACACACTAATGCCATATCATCATTCAGAAAAGTACTTTTAGTAGCTGTTGATATTCCATCAATCCCGTTCCTGGTTCACCTCAGTTCGCTCTTCAGTGTCATATACATGTACATGTGCATGTATGGTTTAGGATTCCATACTTAGACTGCCATTTACATGTATGAGACATCATCTGGCAAGTTCACCTTGCCATGTGTGTTGGTCTTATGATGTGCAAGTATTACCACCTGAATGGTAAACATTCGTGCTCAACACTACCCCCCCCCCCCAAGAATTTGTGGTTGTGATAGCATTGACTACAGTATCATGTGTTTGAGTGTCAAATGAAAGATCATGTCTTGAAGGTTTAACAAATGTTTACATTAAAACACACGTGATCAATAGTTCATGTACCCTGCACAGGAATGACAAGGGTGAATTGCAGGGTATATACAGTTATACACTAGTTTTATGTTAGTAGTCTAATATGTTAGAGTCTGGAATTGAAATGTTGAAACTTTTGCTCTGTTTGAAGTGTGATGGTTTCAGTGTTAACCAGTGTGATTCATTGTAGTGTGCTCAAATATAGAAACAGATTTTCTCAGATGTTTTCATTCTCTTTATTCACAGGGTCAAAATGATACACCAGATCTTGACTTTGAATACAATGATGCTCACAAATACACAGCGGAAATTGCAGGTAAGAGTTGCATTTGTGCTATGGCTGTGGTTTTTGAAGTGTTTACCATGATACTCTTACAGACTAGGGATAAGTAACTAAGAATAACTAGCGTGGTAACTTTCTGTCATGCATTTGCAGCATAAGTCTCAGCAGATTGTAAAAAAACTGTTGAAACGGCAACAGTAGAGACAGCTGTAAATGCGATGTCGGAACAGATGCAATGTATGTGCTCATATGCAGCAGTGTCAGTAAATGAAGTAGATTATTTCATAATTGCTGTGCATAAGCTCTCTGTGAGTGTAGCTATGCTAATTTATATTTCCTGGGGGTAATCATGGAGTAGGGATGACACATTTTCCAATTTCATGAAAACGTGCTGGTCTACTTGGCTTTAAAAATAAAAAAATCTTAACCCAGATACGATGGACTTACTTAGCTATAACACACATTGCCCATAGACACCTGCCCGAGTACTCTCGGAACTCGTTTTCAATGGGTTGATTTCTACTGTATGTTATGATCTGGCTTGTCAAATCATTTGCTATACTCTCTGCCACCACTTCATGCATGTACATGTATTCTTCCAATCTTAGTGTACAATCTTGTATACCCGCATACATTGATATTGCATGTTGTTTGAATTGTTGTTTAGTATTTAAAGCAGGAAAACAAGGTCTTTAAAAGAAGTTTCATTATTGGTTCAACTTAATTCAAATTATCAATTCTGTATGTCATGAATGATTATCATTTTGTAGTTTATCACTGTCACAATACATGCATGATAGAATGCATTGTTGTGCAATGAAAGTCTGCCATGAACCAAGGACAATGTACAGTGTAGGCTGTAAACATCCTCATTGACTGAAGACTCTGAAAACAAAGATGATTAACACATTCTTGGAAGTTATATGGATAACCAACTTTACATACTGTTTGTCCTTTTGCATATGTGTGTCAAATCAGAACTGTACAGTTACACAGAAGAGCCAGAATTTTCTCTTGGACAGAAGTGTTTTGAGGAAGATTTTCATTCATATGGTAAGTTTTATTCAGTTGGCTTTGCAAGAACAACACAGATACTCATGTTGCCATGTAAATGTACATATATGCATGTAATCCTTCATTTGAAAGGTAATTTTTCGTGAGGTAAATATTTGAAAAATACCTAATCTTAAAGGTCCCGTTTACCATTGGGAGCAGTGATTTACAGTAAAAAATGTTCGAGTTATCACATTTGAGGCATATGTGTAGGTCAGTTGTATCACAAAACATCCTACCATATAAAAATTGTGCAATAAAGCCTAAAATATAAGGAGATATCACTATTTTTCTCAGTAAACTATAACCATAGACGGTTTAGTCTAGAAACATCTTTATTATAACTATTGTTCACATTTTGTGTATTTAACAATACTTAACATTGATTATACTGATTCAAATTTTTACATTGTTTGTTTCTATCCCTAACTCACATTTTAGAACTATTTTGAAACAATAATGCTGGGTTTTTGTTTCATGTGCAAATGGTAAATAATGCCTTTAAATCCAAGTTGTTTTACTTGCATTGTTGTTAAAATCATCATAATCACCATCATTAAAATCATTTAATGATAGTGGCAGTAAGAGAAGGAGAAGTAGTAGTAGTGTTACCATGACAATCATAATTGTGATTATTGATGCAGTGGACCAGAAGTGGAGCCAGTTGGATGAGAGTCGACAGGTGATGCACATCCTGCGCCTCCAGAACAGCCTGGAGTGTGCCAAGAGGGAGCAGAGGATGAAGACAGCGAGGGCGGTGCTCTACCTGGCGCAGGGTATGATGTTCTGGTCTCTTTTCCAGGGACCTTTTTTTTTTTCTTTCTTCAAGTTCTTTCATGCCATACATTTGAATGGAAGCAGTATCACATTGAAAAGCTTAAAACAGGTAGTAGACAGATTACTTGTTTGTATGTGCTTGTTAAGGTTACTATGCATACATCAACATTTAGAATAACAGCCACAAAAAGATGAAAAAAATCACAAACATAAATCAACAGTGCATAATTGTCTTAAAAGCATACTCTTCTGTGCAACTAGCTGTGCATCAATTCCATGTGTCATCTACGTAACTCAGTTGGCTTAGTTTGACAATTTCACTTTTTATGCTGCCCTCTAGGTGTATTCAGTGAATGTTCGTCAGAGGATGACCAGGTCAAGTGGTGTCGCCACAACTGCTTCCTCCTGTATCGATGCGGAATCTTCACCACGTTTGTGGAGCTGCTGTGCATGGAGGCAGAGTAAGTGATCGGCAGTCAGTTTGAAGGCTAGAGTTGCCTCTTTTGTGGCAGTACTGCTGTCATTTCCCGAACGTGCCACTCTTTATCAACTTTCTTGAGTCTAGTTGTGGATTTAGTGCCTGTATAATTTGTCTGGGTGGGATATGGATATTGAATAAACAAAGATATTGACCCATGAAGGATTAATTTCAGTGTGTTCCAGGTGAAGTAAAGAAGAGGAATGATTTTTCCTTTTGGGCAATTCCACAGTTAGGTGGACATGACATGGATAAAAGATATGTGCCTCTTTATCATACTCTTTAATTTAGGTTTCAAATAATGCCATGAATGTTCACCAATCATTAAGGTCTTTCAAATTCAGTAGATTTTATTTTTCATATTTATTGATTTTGCGAGATCTAAAACCATCATTGAAAATGTACATGTGGGACTGGGGACGCTTAAATTCACTTAAATGCAAATTACAGTGGGTTCCTTTGAAATTTTTTCCTAAAAGTTTTGCTAAAGGGTAAAAGATGAATACATTTAAGTACTCCAGAAGTCATGTGACATTTTGTCAATTAAAAAAGGGTGAAATGACCTGCGGAATTACTCCGGACAAATGTAACGTTACTAACCGTAACGTTACTAACCATGCTTTTGGGGGTCTAGCTAAGAAATTATTGGTCGAACTGCTAAAAAAATTTGTGTGAACATTTGTCATGATGCGTTAATTGAAATTAATGCAACACTTTGTTTGAAGTAACTTTAATTTTTGCACACTTTTTGTTACAAGACATTGATTTTTTTGTCATGTCCTTTTTTCGTAACGTTACTAACCAGCCTTTTAAGTTGCCATAGCAATTCTAATATTTCGTGGATTGTATCCATTTTTTTTCTGTATCATAAACCTGGGAAAGATGAACATGTTTTTGTCATAATTTTGACTTGAAATGAATAAATGGTAATTTAGTAGTAAAAACAAATATCTAAATTTGTTCAAATGTAACGTTACTAACCGCGGAATTGCCCTTTTTCTTTTACATCTAAAGACTGTAATTCAACATTAGACTGCATAAAACCTATTAGCATTGACCAATTCAGAATGCGTTATACTAATATCAACACTGATGTGATGTTTGTAGTTTTCATATGCTATGGTCAGAGTCAAATGAGTATTTAAGTGGAGTTTAAAACATGATAATGTTGTGCAAGGAAATTGTGAATTTATGTGGTTTTCTGCAAGGTACAGGATTTTGTTAACTGCTGTGACGACAGTCTAAAATTTGGCTATTGACCTTTGCTGTTAAAATGAACAAGGTTATCAAATTACCAAGATAAAACTAGGTGTTCTCCTGCAGCAACAATGTTTCAAATTTTCATTTGTGATGACTTTTAGTTGTCCCTGAGTGAGGGGACAATGATTGGCTGCAAAGGGTCTTATTTTCTTTCCACTCTCTTGACACCCCTTACTTCAATGCCCGTTCATCTTTTAATCTGTTCATGTAGGGATTTTGAAATATAGAGTTATGTCGAAGCTGGTGTTGCTAGAATATGATTATGCAGGCCCTTGGCACATTTTCAAGTTTCCATATGTGTGTGTTTGAAATGATCTTCTGTGAACAGGAATTCAGTGGCAGCATCGACAGCACTACGCAAACCTGCAGTGTCCATTATTGATAGCACAGATCTAAGGTGAGTAGAATCAGTTGCCAGTGTTTCATTTCAATATGTTAATGTTTCCTGAAAGTGTTGATCATCAAGGAAGGGGTTCATTGTATAGTTAATACCAAACTTTGCATCAAATTTGCCAGGACAAAGTCTTGTTACCATTTCATTGTATGGTAAGAAATAAAACTGCCCCTTAATTGTACTCAAAATGCCGAAAACATTTTTGCTATAGCCATAGAATCAGAAAAAAAATAAGTCCTACACTAATGGGTGATAATTTGTCTAGCAGGCAAGGTGGCTGTTACCTGAAATAATAAAATACAGGCAATATAACCAATGATGCAGACTCTTTTGATCTTTTTGTGCCATAATCACCTTTGCATAAAAGAAGGTAGAACTGCAGTGCATAAAACATGCTAAGCAGCTAACATATAGATCATCATTATGCAGTGTTTTCTTTAGGTGTTACCATATAATTTGAGTGGATTTTTGTAGTAATGATGTGTGTATAATAGTGATATGTAATGGGAATCATGAGATACTGTAAAACGAGAAATGTTCGCGTGCATTTAAATTTCGCGAATTTCGCGAGCGCGAAGATTCGCGAAATTAAAATGCACCCGAAAGTTCTTTTCTACACTATATGCATTGAATACCAGTTCCAGTTCGCGAAAATTTCATGCCGTTAAAAAGGCCGTCGGCTCCAATTCGCGAAAAATTCATGCCGCGAATATATCATGTTTTACAGTATGCCAAATGCCATGCTGTGTGTTGCTAGAAAAACAAGGTGTGATTCAAATCATGTTTCACTATTGATATTGTGTAGGTGTGCTTTTGTGAGGTTTTGCTGATGCATCAATATATAAAGTGATGAGTAATGAATGAATTTGAATTGTTTGGGTTTCCTTTTGCTTTAGTAGTGCTTCGTGGCTGAGAAATGTTATCCAACAATGTTTTTTCTCTCATTCATCCCTGTATTCATTTCTCCCTTGCACTTTGATTTTAATCACCTTGTTTTCAGGGTTGTGTTGAGTGTCATTTATATCATGGTGGAGACCCTACGAATGCCTGCTGAAAAGGACACGGAAGAAATGAAGAAAGATGTCAGGAATTTCAAGGCCGAGCTAGGTGAGCTCCCCTATTAGGTTATTCAAAAAGAAAATCCCTCCAAAATTCTCTTTTGCTAAAATAACTGATTATTTGATCATTTTGCCATCTCTTCCACTAGTGATATGATGTGTGTTCTCTTTTTTGTGTGTGTTATTTTAACATGCTAATTGTGCTTACACGTATATTGTGCTAATATCTAAAATGACTCCCCCCCCCCCCCCCCCCCACAAGGCCCCTGAGCCTTTTCACAAGTTTTCTACTCATTTCACATTGATTCCAAGCAGAGGCTTAAGTTCACATTATAATGTTAGAAAATGATGAATACTCTGCATGCATTATATTTGTTGTGTAATTTTCATTTGATATAGAAATGAACAAACAAAATAGAAACAAATTTTAAAAAATAAAGAAAATAAAATAAACTACTTCTCATTCCGTTAATGGGAGCCTAGAGGCAGATCAGTATTAGAAATCCTTTAGAGTCCACTGCAAAGAAGAAATTGGAGACATAGGGAGATTTTGCATCATGCTACTGAGTAGAGATTAGAAGAAAAAAATTGCTCTGAAGAAGAGAAACCCTTATTTTGATTCTGACCTGGAACCAGGAAAATAAATTACATTCGGTTGTTTGCCAGATGTCATCTCATGTCTTTGATGCTGCTATAAGTATGAAAACTCTCACTGCCAATTCCGTAACAAATAAACGGTGGATTGACGGTCATCTCCACCTCTGCTCCTCTCCTCAGGTCAACCCATGAAGGAGGAGGAGTCTCTGGCCATCATTCTCTTCAACATGGTCACCAAGTTCTGCAGCGGACACGCCCCTCACTTCCCCATCAAGAAGATCCTGCTTCTGCTGTGGAAGACGATACTGGTATGTTGCTTCTGTCAGCTGGACGGAATTGTTACAGTTCAGACCTTTTACAACCTTTAGTGTCCTATGTCCCTCGGATAGACCATAAGACGGAGATCCTGTATATGAGTGAGTCGCAACTCATGCTCGTAAAGATCCGGCTTCGTTCATCCATTGCAAAATGCAGGGTGCATAACCCAGTGAAGTGGTCTGCCTTACATGTATGTCCAACTGGACCCCATGGAAGACCAGCTAGTGCTGCTGAATATGGGCTATCCAGCCATCTTCTCAGATGGAAAATGAAACCAACATACAAACGCACACCCTTACTGGGATGAACATAGTTCAATGTGTGGATAAGGAGACCCCACTACAACAAATAGCGTGCAGGCATGTGAATGAGATGGCCAGAGTGGCCATTTTTTAGTTGTATTTCTTTCCAAGAACACAATAAAGAGACATTTTCTGCTGACAGTAAAGTCTCTGCTTAGCACTGTAAATGAATCTTTTAGGGAGATACATATGTTGAGTGAGCCACAGCACACACATACACACACACACACACACACACACACACACACACAAAAGAATAGAGAAGAAAAAAGCATATGTTGATTGTTCAACATAAGAAGAAAGATATGAAACTTTTACATTTTATGATCCTGACATCAATGCTTAAGACAAACAGAAATATTCCAGGTTGTGGTGATCAATATTGAAAAGAGCTAGCAAGTTTGGCTGTTCTATGTATATTTACCAAGGACATACAAGTTGAATTTTACTTGGGGGGGGGGGGGGCTCGATTTTCCTCACAAGAGGGTATGTTTTACTTATGGCTTCTTTTTCATTTACTTTCAAAATGCAGTTCTCGTTGGGCGGCCTGACGGACTACGCGGATATGAAGCAATCGGCAAGGAAGGCCGCGGGGCTTCCTGCCGTGCGGGAAGACACAGTGGCCATCGCCAAGACTATGAGGGCCTCCTCCCCTCCCATGGCTGCTGCAGAGGTCTTTGACCCCCAGCGGAGGTCAACAAGACAGAACAGAAGGGTAACACAGCTGTTGAAGAAATAGTCGTCCCATTTGAGCCATTTTACAAACACTCTTGTGAGAGTTATTTCAAGCAGTATTGGATTTCAAAAAATAATGCTGGTGGCTGAAGTATGCGCAAGAAAATGATTCTTATCTAATGATTTATGCAGTCTAGAAAATGGACATCATGAGGTCATAAAGGCGTTATGGGTTGTTTTTGAGGATCAAAGCCCCAAAACATGAGTAGAATCATCATGCATACTTGTCTCTATCATGTGAAAAACCGAGGAATTTATGTACATTATCATTCCCACAGCCATTATAATATGATTGCTGATTTTTATTTCTAAAAAAACAAACAAAAACAAACAAACACACACACATTAAAATGCCAGAAGAACAAAGAGTAGAAAACATTAAAAGATAACAGATGTGATATTAAATAAAGTGAAAACCTTGAAACACTGCTTGTTCAGCAACAAAGACATATTCATGGATGCTGTAGACATATCAAATGTTTTCAGTCACATCATTTGTGTTCATATGATTGTATTGAAGTTGTATTGATTGTAATTCATTGCTATAGAAATACCCAGAATTTTGTGTCTGTTGAATATTAATCTCGTACACATGTTTACCCATTATTTCCTTGCTTAATTTTGCAATCTGTCATATGTCTTAGAGTCATTCCAACAGAGCACAGGTTTCCCGAGTATGTCCCCAGTATTTAATTTCTTAAACTGTCTTATTATCATTAACTATCTAGCAGAGTTTGACATAGTCAGATGAGAGCTGAGGTAGACGTCTAACAAGTCTTTGCTGTATCTTTTTTCTGTAGTTTTTCTTCTAATAAAAGCTTAAACGAACTTGAGGGGCATTTGTGTTAAAGTTTAAGGCACTGTAAAGAAAATGTAAGCCACTTTCAGATTCAAAGAGGAACTTAACAAATTTATAGAGTAACTTGGTGAATGAATGATTCAGTATTACGAAAAGATTTAGGCACTTACCAGCATCACCCTTTCTGCTCATGAAAGAGCTGCTGTAGTATATTTTTTTTAGCATATTTGATGTAAATGATGTAAATTGCATTGGTGACAGACTCCCATCATATTCACTGATACATCGGGCTAATGTGGTAGTATAGTCTGCAGGCATCGGTATATATGCAAGTTCATGCACTTTTGGGGAACTTTTGTGAGGGAGGAGGGGCTTGTGACATCATGTTACGTCACAGCAGTAGTGTTAGCCCAAAACGTTCAAGGTGGTGGGACGTTTTCTGCATGACTTCCACCGGTGTGACTGGTCAATATATCACCGTGGCAACTGGTCAATATATCTTGACAGCATTAGGTCCTCAGTGCATGGCGCTCAAATGACTTAGACGTCTCACTTCAAAACGCTGTAGAATAACTCCAAAAAAAGTAGAAAAGAGAAAAGTTCCGCTGCCTCTGTCTAATTCCACCTCACTCTCTTCTGCTATCCTGTCCCCTGTCTGGCTTTCACTTCTTGTGGAAGTTGCGAGTGTTGTTGATTTCACTACATTGATGTGTGATTGATGTTTTGTCTCATGACTTGTTCGTTTGTTTAACCATAATTTGCTAATTTCTTTACCCAAAGATCTAGCCTTATACTCGCATGGAAGTATAATTTATCTAATGTAGAATATTAACCGATTGAATGGTTTAGTTGAATATCTAAAGTGCTTGATTTTTATAACTAAACCCAGCTAACTCATATTTGTATGCTAAACCTGATAAAACACATTCTGAACCAGATACTCTGCTATCTAGACAAATAATGGCTGGTGAAACTGTTAAACTTTCATGCTTTTTTAAAAGATATATATATACACAATATGAGCTATTTCCTTGCAGTACCGTTCACAGTTGTAGTCCAATCCTCAAAGCTCAGACAGTCATATGTTTTGAAGAATAATATTATCTGAGCAACATCTTTCACTTTACAAGCAGTTATGTGAAATCTATTCCAAATAGGTACTTCATCTTACACTGTGATTCTTACCCCCAAGCACTCCCATTTGTTATTCTTTTATATTTATTTCATATTTTCTTCATCTGATGGAAATGGTTCAAAAACAAATGCCCCGACCTCTCACCCCTGACCTGATTCTGCTGCCGATGCTGGTTACCCATCATCCATCACCGTGACCTACCCATGATTCCCTGTGCCTCTGACATCATTGCCTTCTCGTGTACGTTGAAGTCTTTTTATAAGTGGCCTTTACAGTACAGTACCGTTTAGTTTCTCCTCCTGTGAATCAAATATTCCCATGTTTGTTTTCTCTATGACCTTTCCCTGAAAGTCTATATGTACATGTTTTAAAGAAGCCCTTATCTTTTCTCTTTTTCTTTTTTTTCTCCAGTAAGTTCTTGTTATGTTTGCTTGTTTGTTTTTTGTTCAGTTCTGTGATGGTCAGACCTCTCTGCATGCCAATGTACATTTTATTCATGTTTGTAATGCTATGTCCCTTTAAAATGAAAAGAAACTGGACTACCAGTATTATCTCAAAAACAGGCAAGTTACATGAACAAACACACACAAAGCATTAATCACATTGATCACATACGCGGACAGATGGAGCAATTGCACACATATTTACTGTATAATCACAATAGCACAAGAAATTTATCACAGCCTACCTGTCTAGTCGAGTGTAGACATTATCAAAATCATCGTGCATTGCCTCTTAAAACAGCAAAGTTCTAGGGTAAATATTCATTGAGTGAAGGTTTGATGCAATCGGGTTGTGAAGGCAGTCGTGGTGATAATGGTACCTGAGTGAATGGTATGAAGACTAGTTTAAAATTAACACATTTTTCAACAAACTATGAGCAAATTCCCATATAGACAAAACCTCACTGTTTCACTTGGGAGATGAGAGATTGATTAAACAAAAACTGTTTAATTGAGACTTCAATTCAGGTAATGTGGTGTCACCTACTACAATAGATATATATTTTTTTATTCCATTCATGTGCGATATTTTAATTCTAAAAGCGTGAAGTGTGCAAAAGCATTTTTCACACTCAGTGCATGGTCACCTTGACCTTTGATGCAGCATGGTGTTGCTAAAACAAGTGTGTAATGTTCCTCTTGTATACATTGTATGCATGCTTGTGTGTGGATTCTGCGTTCTGTGTGTGTGTTTGAGTACGACAGCTGCAGGAAATAATGAACTCTTGTACTGCATGGCTGTGACCACGCTGCATGCATGCCGCCATGCACGCGCAAATAAAACATGGGCATACAGTACATGTATCACTGCATTGCATGCATTTTATGTGGGGAAGAAAAAAGAAAGAATGGGCATGCCTTGATTAGAAATCATGCACTCCGAAGTAATTGCATTCCATTCGATGACACTCATTTGGTTGTACTGTAAAAGTGGAAATTTTTGGCAAGAGTAATTTTTTTTTCTGTGCTTTGCAGGTAAGATGAATTTTTCATATTTTTTATTTAATGGACAGTCATGAAAATTGAGCAAGCACTTCAGACAGCTCATCGCTGACACTGCAGTTAAGGGCTGTGGCAGCACATTCCATACTACTGTAAAAAGGTTCTTGTCCGCATTTACGATGGCAAAATCTCTCATGCTACAGAATTAGCGATTGTGAAGAAAATTTCAAAGAATGTAACACTTATCCCCTGACAATACCTACCTTGAGATCAAAATTATATCACAT
Source organism: Diadema antillarum (assembly GCF_040938485.1). Taxonomy (NCBI): domain Eukaryota; kingdom Metazoa; phylum Echinodermata; class Echinoidea; order Diadematoida; family Diadematidae; genus Diadema; species Diadema antillarum. The sequence continues at coordinate 2,667,079 of NW_027271462.1, forward strand.
ATAACATGTAAAATATTAGCTCTCTTGTATTTTTGCGTTAGTTTCATGTCACATGATTTGGATGAAAAATTCCACATTTACAGTAATTCAATCGAACCAACAAATTGCCATACTAGCAGTAATTATTGGGAGTATGGATGTGTAAATTTGTCATTAATTCAACACTTTATTTAAATGAATAAAGGGTGTAAAAAGTTTTACTCAACTGGGTTTCCGTATAGTGTAGGCACATGATTAAAAGTTCCGACTTTTCTCTTTTACTCTTAAATTATGTATACAAGAATTGCATTAAAACAGCTTTCTGAGCAGCCCACCATATGTATCATGTCAATTAAGCCTTTAATTCTTAAGAGAGTTTATATACAGGATAATTGTTTTCTATCCATCAACAAGAATATATCACATTCTTACTGTGTCTTACATGGCTGCTCGTAAGGTAATGTGATGCAGTTGATGGTAGCTTGAGAAAGCATACATTGTACATGTAGGTGTGTCCAATATCTCACTGGGAAGCAGTTCTGTCTTCTGGTGTGTTTTTTTTTTCTTTCTTTCTCTCTCTCTCATGGGTCATGAACTTCTGCATGAGGCAGAACATATATTCATGTAGTCGAGTATGCTACCTCTTTTCAAACTTTTCTATCCCGGCCATTTGGTACCTGTACATAATCCTGGGAATACAGTCATGTCGGCTGCATCAACATAACATGGAGGCGCAGTATCATATATCTCATTTGCATACTGCAGCTAAATGTAGTGCCTCCCTGGTGCCTATGAACTGAGCAATTCCTCGTATATGCCTCTGTACATCATAAGAATCTGATGTGATATTTAAGGAGTTGATTGCTTTGCTGTCTTTATCAAATTCTGGCATGTCTTGTATTCAGTTATGCCATTTATTGCAGGATTTACATGTACATTCGTTGCTGGGGCGACAAGACCTCGTATCTACAAAATGTCAAATGTTCAGGAGAGCCAAAAAACATGGCGGCCAAAGCATTGCAGCGAATGGGATAGCCTTTCCTTTGACCTGCTGTGGTGTCTTCATTTTTGGAGTAAGACAGTTGGGATTTGGACAGGACATCACTTAACCCATTATTTGACCATTAATCTAAAAAAGTCATTTTCACCAAAATTGCAGATACAAGGTCTTGTCACCCATAATTGCTATAAAGCCAGTTTATTTTCTGCCCTATTATTTATTTGTTTGTTTTTTTCATTATTTTTCAATGCTTTTTTTTTCATCATTGGCAGCATGCAGAGAAATGGGGCTTGCATGACAATTTTGTAAAACTTAAATTAGTGTATGTGCATGTTAGATTTAAAGTGTTAAGCCTTAAGCCCTAACAAGGGAAGGTTGCAGCATTTCCTATTAAAAGTACTTTAAAATGACTTCTTCGTTTAAGTCATATCTTGCTAATGCTCACTTTTGTCATGTAATACTTGGTAGTCATGTAAGTGTCATTTGTTGTAACTGGGCAATAGGATCAATAGAGATCAATAGAGCAATAGAATGCTTGAGTTAATGTGAATAGCTGTATGCTACCTATACATTTAAAGGGGTTGTTGGATTCTATATCAATTGCAAAGTGGTAAACTTTTTTCCTTCATTGGGATGTATCATAAAACATAGCGACATTTTGAAGTCGCCACTAAGAAGTTCCATGTTTGCCCCAGTTAAGTAACTTCCATATTATGGTGTAGAAGATGTATCAAACTGAAGGTCAAGCGAGGAATAGAGTAAAAATGTTCCTAGGGCAGTGTCTGCTGCCTTGGGAGGAGACAGTTTGTGTCAATATGTATCGAGATTGCTCAGGCGGTACAACCTTTCAAGTATAGACTCATTTCTTCTACCGATGGCATCACAACCCGCCACAGGGATTGGTCAAGCAGAATGGCATTGATGAGCCCATGCCAGATGATCCATCGAATCAGGAGAAGGACGAGAGCAACGGGAAAGAAGAGGGAAACAACGGGAGTGAGGAAGATGACGAGGGCAATGGACGACCCCCTGACACGCCAAGGGAGCCCAGGGTGTTACCATGGGTACCAAAAGTCAGGTGACAAAAAAACAAAAACGAACAAACACAAATGGTGACCAGTGATGGCCGTCAGTAATGGTGTTTTTGGTCTTTGGTTGTATTGATTGTGAGGGTGACAATCATGAAAATGACAGTGCTGGTGGGCAGGATGATACCAAGGGTGATGATGATGATGGTGGTGGTGGTGGTGATGGTGGTAATGATAGTGATGATAGTGATGATGGTGATGATGGTGTTGATGGTGATGATGATGATGATGATGGTGATGGGGGTGATGGTTGTAGTGATAGTGATGATAGTGATGATGATGATGGTGATGATGGTGATGATGGTGATGATGTTGATAATGGTGTTGTGATTGTGATGGTGATGGTGATGGTGATGGTGTTGATGATGATGGTGGTGATGATGGTGGTGGTGATGATAGTGATGATGATGATGGTACCTGGTGATGGTGGTGGTGATGATGGTGATGGTGATGGTGATAATGATGGTGGTGGTGGTGATGATGATGGTGATGATGGTGATGATGGTGATGAGGGTGGTGATGACAATATTGGTGATTTGTAATCAGATGGTGATGGTGATGATGGTAGTGCCAATACGGATGATGACAATGATAAACTACAGGCAATGGTAATGTTGGTTTGTATCATAATGAAAGCCATAATGGCAGTGATGCTAATTTGCAGTGTTATGGCCATGATGATGATGGTATTGCAATGGTGGTGGTTATAACTGTGGCTGTGATAATGTTGGTGTTGGTAATTTTGATTTATATGTTTAAAATGACAGTTGTCTGAGAATTGTATTTTTGTTTTGATGCTGATGACCATTGATAATGATAATTGTGATTGATGCTTATTAGTGAGGATGATTTTGATGTTTGAGTCACGGATGGAGAGTATTTCTGTAGTCTAGTGTCGGAAGTCTGAAGGAATACTATACATAATTCACATGATTGTCAAACAAGGGAAGGTGGACATTTTTGTTTGCTCTTTGATATTCTAAAAAGTGAGAGGGATATATGATGATGTTTCGCATTTCAATTTCTTGACCTGACAGTGCAATGATTTCATATTACTCTGCAGACAAAGAGATCTGGATAACTTCTTGGATCACACAAGGAACAAGTTTGTTGGCTATCAGGTCCCCAGGTCAGTGCAATAATTTATTTCTGTTGTTTCCATGTACTTTATGTAACCAGTGTCACAACTTAATTCATGCCCTCACGTTTTAGCCATTCTCTCTTTCTATGCCTTCCTATTTTTTCCCTTTTCTGTATTTTTCATGTGCTCTTACAATTTTTACTGCAGTCCATTTTAAAAAAAAAAACTATTTCGATATTTAGATAAGTTTGTGGAATACTATGTACACAGTCACCCATACTTTGGAAGTCTGGCCTGTGAAGTATTAGTTATGCTGCGCACACCAGCACTCACAATGACTCTGTTCTTATGCCCTAGCAATGATTTTTTGAAGAATTTGAGCACTGGATATCTTGAGCTTTATGACTTAAATTTTGTCAGGTGTCAAGTGTTTCGCCAGAAGAATGGGCCGAATGCATAAAACAAGCAATTGCTGGTAAGCTTTTGCTTCAAGCAAAAGCACAAGCTCGTCTAGCAAAAGGTCTAGCTCAAGCAATTGCTTAAATCCATATGCATAACCTTTTGCTTGTGCATATACCTTTTGCTTGTCCCGCACAAGCAATTGCTTGCGTTTTCAACAAAAGGGACGTCACGCCTGTGTGAACACAAGAACAAAGGCGAGTGTGGCAGCATGTATTTGAAAGGGCGTGTGTGTGCAGAAACATTTCCTGACATAGTGCAATAGCTATGAAATGACACTCAAATGCACACACAGGCGCACAGACACGTCTATACACACACACGTACTAACTGATTCCCATCACTGCTTATAGTAGCCCGGATGTGCCAGATCGCATGTGGAGAGAGGTCTCCTTGCTCTCCAACGAAGTCAGACATCCTACCTGTTTTTCATCACATTTTGTGTGTTCACCACTGGACATTCCCGTTGTTGAAACGAAAAAGTTTCTTACACTACATACAAGTAATTTCTTGTAGATTTATACCACTCCTGCACAAGTGTGGTCTTTCTTTTATGAATATGAAAATGATACTTAAAAGGGAACGTCCCAGTTAAGCAAAAGCTCAATAGAATTTTACAGAGCTTGGAAAATCGTAAGCAATTGCTAGCAAGAACAAGCAAAGGGTATGCTTTAAGCATACGTTTTTAAGCAAATGCTTGGTCTCTGAGCAATTGCTTGCGGGCAGCAAGCAATTGCTTGTGCTTGCTAGCAAAAGCTTCTGCTCGCAAGCAGTTGCTTGTTTTTATGCATACGGAGTCAAGTAAAAGGCTAGCACAAGCAATTGCTAGTGTTTATGCATCCCGCCCAATATCTCACAATATACATCACTCAGTCTACTGTGGTATTTGTATCAACTAGCAGATACATTTGCCTAGGTGAAGGCCTACCAGAAATTGAACGGTGGTAATAACAGGATGAGTTGCGCGAAGACCAGCAAACAAACGGGCAAATCAACAAGTAGTTGGGTAGATAGATGGACAGATAGGTATATAGATTGATAGATTGGTAGGTAGAAAGTAGGCAAATTAGTGACTGGGTAGGTGAACAATAAACAGAACATGCCTACATGACTTTGTGAATTCTGAAGAAAAAACAGTAAAAATCACTTCAGAGAGAATGAATTTGAAATGGAGATAACAACTGAATAAACTGCAAACAGACAAGATAAGTAGATGTGTTGAACAATAGATAGATAAATAGATGTGAAATGAATAAACAGTTAAAGGACAAGTTCACCTTCATAAACATAAGGATTGAGAAAATGCAACAATAATAGTAGAACACATCAGTGAAAGTTTGAGGAAAATTGGACAATCGATGCAAAAGTTATGCATTTTTTAAATTTTTGTGTTGGAACCGCTGGATGAGGAGACTACTACAGCTTGTGAGTCATATGCGTACAACAGTATAAAGAAAATGTAAAAGAAAATTCAACATATTTTCACTTTTTTCGCATAATAAAAGAGCACTTGACTTGCCTCTTTCTATAGGCAGGGGGAATAATATTACCCATAACATTAGTCGGTAGCGAGTCAGGGAAATGTGTATTTTATTTTCAAAAGATGGAATTTTGTGAAATTCTCTTTATATTTTCCTTACATTGTTGTACGCATGTGACATCTAAGGTATTCATACACTGCAGTAGTCTTCTCATCCAGCGGGTACTGCACAAAAACTTCAAAAATTCATAACTTTTGAACGGATTGTCTGATTTTCCTCAAACTTTCAATGATGTGTTCTACTAAATATTGCTACATTCTCTCAATCCTTATGTTTATGAAGGTGAACTTGTCCTTTAAGATAACAAGTAGGATACATAGAAAATAGAACACCTTTTTTAACACCAACTATACTCCTTGAGAGAATTGAATTCCAAGAGGGATATACTATTTCTTATATTTTTTCATCAAATCTAGCATGAATTGCAATCAACTGGTACAGTAATAGATATTTATCAGCATGCCATTTAAAACATGACTGTACTGATTTTTTTTTTTTTTTTACAGTGACACCACCACACTTGCAGGCCTTCCTCACCCTATCCATGAAGGTGTCCAAATTTTGAAAAAGGTGAGGAGTACCCGTAAAACAGGGATGACATTAGGAAGATCATTGTAGGTATTTTTCTTTTTGACAAGGTGCTAGCCTGTGGCTATCTGCCTTGGTTCTGATGACTTTTGAAGCCTAGTCACAAATCTAGCGTGCTGTATCATGACCTAATTATTTCATATTCGTATCAGCTCAGAAGACTTGTACAAATACTCTTTTCAGAAACACAAAATTGCTTATTGGGGAAAAAAAAAGATCTGTCCAGTATCTATGTTATCTCCAGATGAGAGGAGACTCCCATGGCTAGTTACTGGGAAAGGAATTTTATACCTCAAGAGCTTTTTATTCTGGATTTCTGTTTTAAGTGGTATCGTGGCCCTGTTTGCAGGGATTTGTTTATGTCGCTCAAGTATGACTGAAATAAGATAGGATAAAAGAAGAAACAAGACACTGATTTTGGTGTTGTTGTTGCTATTGTTGTTGCTGCTGCTGCTGCTGTTGCTGTTGTTGTTTGGCATGGGCATCAAAGAGTTTATCATTACCTTATGAGAATGATATGAACATGTTCAGCATAAATTTTGTTGTTTGGAAGAGGGTTGTAATGGTGTGAGATTGATAAGTGATGAACTTTAATAATGTTTTGTATTTGTTTTTTTCTCTCTCCATGCAGCATGTGTATGTTTCGCTCTCAGAACTTCAAATAAAGCGAGAAGAAGAAATCAACAAGAATCCCCTATCCAAAGTAAGTTTGAATGTGATAGTAAGCGTACAATCTACTGACCATGTTGTGGGCGTGCTAAGTCCACAAAACTGAGAAATATCTCCCCTGCAGATATTCATTTGTGTTTTCTTAGTGCTTCTGTACAGTTTAACTTCATATTTGAAATACAAATGAAGAAAGAAGGTTACTTGCTAAGATATGTCAGACTGCTTATGTCTCTCATGAAAATCTAAGTGTAGCTGATGTAGTCTTGAGTACTTGAGGCATATAGTGTTATTCCAGGAATGTGTTGATTGATGATCGGTTATTGCCACAATGTAGATTCTAATTGATTTTGTATAGCCTGTATAAATGAACTTCTGTTAAAGATTGTATCATGCACACAGTGGTCCATCATGATTATTTCAACATGAATACCTGGTCAGTGGGCAATATCTATCTGATGTGACACTTATTCTGGTTATAAGAGGTATGTGAAATTATTGAAATTCTAGATTTACAGCCAACCATTCAAACATGATACCAAGTATTACACACAGAAAAAGAAATAACAAATTTAGTTATTTCTCTGAAGATGCCCAAGGAAACCCATATGGACATGAATTAAGGAAATTAGCAGAAGAAGTTATTTTTCATTAATGCACTGGCTGGATGGATGTTTTGTAATTCGATAATTGGCAATCATTAAATTAATTACTGTCCCACGTTATCCACTGACATTGTGAATATAATTGGGTAATTAGACCTACATGTGTACCTCCCCAGCCCCCACCCCCTCCCCCCCCCCCCCCCCCACACACACACGCACACATACTCAGAGACTCCAACTCTCCCGTTTTCGATGGGAGATCTCCGGCCGAAAGCCCATTTTTCGCCAAATCTCCCGTTCTCCCGCTAGAGATTTAATTTCTCCCGCCCTGGCTCTGTGTCTCCAGCTTAGATGTATTTTCTCCCGCGTGAAATGATCTTTTTCCCACCCAAACACCTATGATTTGAATCAATGAATTATCTCTTACATAGTGCCATCGTATGTTAGAAAATAAGCCTTGGATAGCACGAGAGAGCATCTACAACACTTGAGCTTCCAGGGCCCGCTTAAGGGCCCTGGACCCTGGCCACAAGGGACTTCACGCTCGTTAGGTGCGCTTTGTGTACATCAAGTTGTAGTCTCTAGTTTGCTAGGAGTTTCAGGTGGGAGAATCTCCAGATCAGAAGGGGCTTTAGATTGGAATCTCTGCACATTGTGTCTGTACATGCACCAAAATTGCCCTAATATGAGTTTATTTCCATGTTATCTCTGCCTGTAGGGTGAAGGGGACATCACATCTTCCCCTGTGGAAGCCCTCTATCAAGCCATGCTTCCCAACTTGCCACAGTACATGGTAAGTCTCCACCAGCAGTGCTGCACAGTGTAGCAACCTGTGTATGTGCGATCTGACACATCGGCCCTATTTTCATGAAGGTGGTACAAAATTGAACCATAGTTTATGCAAGTTTCTTCAGCGCAAATACGATTGACAGATTGCGTACGCTAACGGACGTCCAGTAACAATCGCGCATTGATAGGCGAATGTCAAAGAGAAGCCTATTTCACACATGGTCTAAAACCAGGTTTAAACCACCTTCGTGAATGCGGGCTGTTGAGACTCAAGAAAGCAGCATTTTTTCATTGATTGTATAGCACCCATATCAAAGAGATGAAATGACAATTCATTTATAAATGATATTTAAAATCCACTTTCTTTCTCAAGGTCTATAGCGAGCAAATGTTGGCCTCAGAAAGCAGGATTTGGTATTGTCTTTGTCAAAATCACGAATGGGACATGATTCCAGGCTAGCTCCATCAGAGGGGCAATTAATTTGCTTGGCTACACATTTGTTAGAGTGATTAAACTCTTGTGTGTATTTAGCATTAAAAGTTGTGAAAGAGAATCCATACATTTTGTGTGGATTTCAGATCTTGGCTTGGATTCGAGAGTACAATCATGAAGATACATCAAGGCAAATTCATTTAAAGGGATAGTACAGTATTGGTGGAGATGAGAATTGGGCTTTTAACTTTTTGCGAGATACTAAGAAAACACTTATGATATAGTACAGAGCATACCATTTTAAGAGGAATTCAAAGTTTATTTGATGAAAATCGGGTTTGGAATGACTGAAACATCCAGAAACAAAGTAAAACAAAGCGATCGTAATAAAGTGTGGGTCCCACACTTTATTTGAATCACTCTTTTTTGGATATCTCAGCCATTTCAAAACCAATTTTCATCAAATAAACGTTGAATTCCTCATAGAATTACATGCTCTTTGATATTTCATAAGAGGTCTCTCATTATTTCACAAAAAAAAATGTTAGAAACCTGAAATTAGGTCTCAACCAAAACTGTACGATCCCTTTAAATTTGAATGACAGCGTACTGAGTTGTCCTCTTCTTCCTTCCCTCTCCACATGTGATTACCCTGTAGAGATAATGCCACCTATCATGTTCAATCTCAAGGACCTCTTCAAAAGTGGCTTATGTTTGTACATGTGACATTCTCGCCCCACCAGATCTCTCTGCTGAAGATCCTTCTGGCCGCCGCGCCGACCTCCAAGGCCAAGACAGAATCCATCAACATACTGGCGGACGTCCTTCCAGAAGAAATGCCGTATGTCACGTGCCTGTATATGCCAAGTCTTGCTCCTGTGCGGTGGTTTCAAGTGGGGGGGAAAAATAGTGCTACTCTGTTTAATAACTCAAACAATCTCAGTCTGTGTTGAAATTCAGAGAATGGTTAAGGGGCATGTGATAATTTTCATGAGGGATAATTAAAGTCTTACCTCAATTGTTTATTTAGGAAGTTTGGGGGGAGGGGGAGGGCAGTAAAAAGTGTCAGAAAAGACAAAACATTACATTTAGTTTTGGCCATAGCTTACTGGCTACCGTGGTATTTTACCTGAAGTTAATCTTTGTTTTTTTCAGAATATGTTGATTTTAACACATTGCTTTTTAGATAATGCATATTACAAGGACTCATGGCAGCCATTGTGTGTGTAATAAGACTGGTTTACCATGTCAGTGTGGTTTCAAACAAGATTGTGCTGTACCATGTGATGTTTGTTCCAAGATTGATTTTATGCCTAAAAATATCTGATATCTATGCTTTTACTAAATCATGTGTCTCTAGGCCATGTGTTGTCATGTGCATATTTTATTCGATATCAACTGGTATCAGTATAATGAGCATGTTTGCATATGTAGGTCTTGTGGATACACGCATTGCAGAGTGATTGCTTCATTTATTAATTAATTTTTCCCCAAAAATTGTTGTTGTGTTTTTTTCCCCAGATGGAATTTTTAAGACTGGGAGTAGGAAGGAGTATCACCATAAAAGATTATAAGTGATACCAATACAAAAGAACAAAAGAAAAATATGAAAGGCAACTGCTTTTCCCTCCTATATGTTGTCGTTAAATGTGTACAGTCAGAGAAATTAAGGATATGCAAAATCCAGCTAATTTTGAACCGAGCACAAATATTACTTGCTCGAACATCACCTCACTTAATATCAGTAATCTGTACGTAAGGCTATGTGAAACTCGCATATTCCTATGAGAATAGGATCACTTTGAGCATTATTTTCATTTTGTTCTGATTTATTTGCACAGTATCACTGTTCTGCAGAGCATGAAGCTGGGAGTGGATGTTAACAGACACAAAGAGATCATCGTCAAAGCTATCTCGGCTCTTCTTCTGCTTCTTCTCAAACACTTCAAACTTAACCACGTCTACCAGGTAAGCATTGCACTGTCACATACACAAGTCAAATCTGTCTGCAGAGATGCTTGGGGTAAACACAAAGTGTAGTCGCTATACTAGACAATTGGTCACTATAGACTAAGTGGTCATTATTGTAGACAGTGGTTAGTCATCCACCGAAACCAAATCTGTGGTTAGTGAATGCATTAGGTAGATAGTTTCTGTGCACAGTTTCTTAACCACATATTTTCTTTTCTGACATGGTTTTTACGGACAGGTGGTTGTTAATGGACTGATGGTTGTCAGAGCAGATTTGAGTGTCTAATGGACAGTATTCAAAATGTTTCAGAAGTTAAGTGTAGAGAAAACATATGGCTACCTTAAAGTGGTGTTGTACATTGTTGATGAGGTCTTCTATACAATGTATATTCCTGCTTTGTTTGTTAATCATTCAGTTAATTATGTTAATATGGAAATGAAAATCAGTTTCACTGTCTCATTAAAGGAATGACAAAGATACCTGACAAAATGCCATGAGCTTGCATTGACATCCATCACGTCAACTCTGCATACAATCTCTAAGCTGCCAGTGCTCTTCAATATCATGAGACGTATTGGTGGTAGAAATTATGTTGGGAAAACTGTGAAATATTTTTGATGATGGCAACAAAATATTTCACTTATCTAATTTGAGTTTGTTTCATAATTGTTTTGTCTTCTGCCAGTTTGAGTTCATGAGCCAGCATCTGGTCTTTGCCAATTGCATACCACTTGTCCTGAAGTTCTTCAACCAAAATATCCTCTCCTATGTTGGAGCAAAGAACAGGTAAGCGTTTGCCATCCCCTTGCTATTTTCGGGCAATGGCGAGGAATGTAAGTCTAGAGTCACAATGTCAAGTACAGTGTATGCTTATTTCAGGGAGAGCTTATTTAGGTGTGCTGTCATTTCTACCAGAAGCATAAAGTCAGTTTTCAACATTTTCAGTATTATGCAGTAAATAGCACGTATCTATTTCTTCCTCAATTTATTGTGTCTTTATATTGTCTTCCAATGTATGTATGATATGTTAATTGTTTGTTCGTTCTTCATGCTATGTTTTGTACACTGACACTCTCTTGTTGAAAATGAATATGAATGAAATGAAATGAAGGAAGTTTAATACACCCTGTGCATGTTGATGTGACATGGTGAATGTCATATCAAAAGCGCAAGCGAGCACTGTGGTAATAATTTTCTTTGTGAATGCAAGCACCTCAAAGTATTTGTTTGCTGCACCACATCGCTTGATTTGTAATAAATATCAGTTATATCTATGCTTTCAGGATTTAATTTGATATCAAAGCACAAACATCATGTCATGCAAAAGGGTAATCATAGATTTGTACTTTAATTTCCCTGATATGTCATCAGAGCTGGTATATATTTCCATCCCATCTTGAAGTTCATGCTCTTATCATACGTCTATGTCTGTGTCATATATCTAGCATACACGTGATTGACTTCCCATCGTGTGTGATTGGTGATCAGCCAGAATTGACCGCAGAGAGTTTGGTAAGCAATCTTAAAGAGATGGTATAGTTTCGCTTGAGATCGAGCTTCAGGTCTGATAATGAGAAACCTCTTGTGAGATATGAAAGAGCATATAATTCTAGGAGGAATTCAAAATTTATGTGGTTAAAATTGGTTTGGAAATGGCTGAGATGTCCAAAACAGAGCCACCCAAATTAAAGGTGGGACCCACCTTTTATACCCACCTTTTATTAGGATTGCATTGTTTTACTTTGTTTATGGATATCTCAGCCATTTCAAAACCAATTTTCTTCAAATGAACTAAAATTCCTCTTAGAATTGTATGCTCTTAAACATTTCATAAAGTGGTTTCTGTTAGTAATTTGCAAAAAGGTAAAAGCTTAATCTTCATGTCAACCAATACTATACTGTCCTTTTAATATTCTCCCAAGTGAATGAAGATGGTATAAAATTGAATTACTATGAATTACATTTTCCTAATGCTTTTTCTTTCTTCCCAACATTCTGAAATACAGAGACGAATCAATCACAGCATGCACGTCAAATTACTTTTGAGTAGAGATACATGCTATAAATCCGTTCGTATGTATGTAAAACAATGGCCCATTTCATATTAATTTTATGTTTGCAAGTAATGCATAATATTTACAAATCTTCTTTTTTCTGAATGCTCATTGTGTGTGCTGATCTCATTCAACCTCAAAAAATCTGGCATACCAAAGATAATGTATCATAGCAACAGTAAATCTAAGGTTGTGATTACACTTGTAAAAAGAGTTGTCAAATTAAGCTGCAAAGAGCCAGTCACTATCTGAGAACCACATGTTAATGTGCCTTCAACTGCTCACTACACTTTGTACCTCCGTAGAGAATACCTATGTGAAATTTACATTACTACATGTCACAGTTGTGGTAAAGGCTCCCCCTCCCCCCTTAATTCAATTCCTGCAGGAGGCTGGAGACTCTCAACCATACTGCTGGAGGAACCTGTTCTCCTGCATCAACCTGCTTAGGATTCTCAACAAACTTACCAAGTGGAAGCACTCCAGGACTATGGTAAGATATGAAAGATCTAAGCTTTGTGGCTCTCTCAAATTAGTTTTTCATTTGATTTTATTCAAATTGATCTATTTTGATGTGACTTATGAAATATTAGTGTGATTCCTATGTCAGACATGCGAAGCAGAGTGTACAGTGTGTAGAAAGCAGTGGTATTTAGCATTTTGACACTCTTTGATAAGATGTGCGTTACGTTGTCATTGTTATTCAAGTTGATAATAAGACTCTCTTGTCTGGCTGTGTGAGTCTGTTGTAAAGAATTATTGTATAATATGCCAGCTTGTCCAGAGACTTACAAGTGGTATTTTTATGGACTTGATGAAGACATTTGAAGCATTTTTCTACATGAAAATATCAATGTCATTTCCTGACTTTCCAGATGCTGGTAGTCTTCAAATCAGCCCCCATCTTGAAGCGGGCACTGAAGGTCAAGCAGGCCATGATGCAACTCTATGTCCTCAAACTCTTGAAGGTGCAGACTAAGTATCTTGGGCGCCAGTGGCGGAAGAGTAACATGAAGACCATGTCGGCCATCTACCAGAAAGTCCGGCACAGGCTGAATGATGACTGGGCGTATGGGAATGGTAATCAAAACCCCAATATCTATCCTCGTCAGCTACTTATCCACATCTTCTTTTTGAGTCTCCATTCATGCCAATTAATAAAAATCTTTCAGAAATGCTGCAAGCTTTTACCACTTCAGACACCTGCTTCTGTGTGAGGGTGACCATTATATATCAATGAGATTTACATGCTATCAGCAAGACTGCATTTCATGGCAAACAGTTAAAGCAAGAATACATACAAATGATTTATGCTTTCATTCTAAGTATGACTGCTTTTCCTTCCAGACTAGTCATTCTACCAGCTGAACTGAAAGCGAGGCAGCACTTCACATAACAAACTATCAAAGTCCTTGGGTAAAGTGGCCAGAACTCCAGAGAGTACTGTCACCTACAGTTGTTCATGATGAATTTATATGGAACAAAAATAAATCTGATTCTCTGTAAGGTGGAAAACTCACATTCTGTATTAGTCACAAGAAAATTCTGCTGTCTTTTATGTTGTTAATGCAAGAAAATTCTGAGATATGCTGTGTACTTCACTTGCAGACATGGACGCCCGTCCTTGGGATTTCCAGGCAGAGGAATGTGCACTGAGGGCGTGTGTGGACCGCTTCAACTCGCGCCGCTACGAACACACCTCCTCGTCGACCCCACTCCATCCGGAGCTGGCTCCAGTGGACAACAACCTACAGAGCGTGCTGAGCCAGAAGGTGGAGCTGAGTGAGGAGTTCAAGCGCTACTACGAGGTCTGGCTCGACCGGGAGGTCTTCTCCACCCAGATCAACTGGGACCTGCTCCTCAGGGACAAGATCTACATATGACCTGGTGTCAGAACATTTGGTGCTTCAGAGCGCTCCCCTAAAGCGTCCATACCCGTGCCAGAGGAGTGCTCAAACGCTCCTAAAGTATACCGTACTGTACCATACTGAGCCAAAAGTGGACAACTTCTTGATGTGCTCCAAAGAAAAACTGTACCGTACTTTACCAGAAGTTGGCATGAGAAGAATGCACCAGATGACACGCACTACGTCGTAATGCAAAGAGTTGGTTCTCTTCGTACGGAACTCCTGTATGTAGTGTAAGCGTGCCAGATGCATGATCCGCTGCTACAGAATGTTTGACCCCTCTGACTCAAGTTCAGAAATAAGTTATGAGGTATGCTTTCTCCACAGAGCACTCAAATGCTCCCAATCTGGTATGGTATGGTACAGTATGCTGTCATTTAGTTTGCTTCGGTTCGCTTTTGAGCACTCAAGCATGGCCATTGATTGATGGTCTCAGTCTCTGGACGTTGGTCGACTTGCAACTTACAGTGTATGTGACTGACAGTCATGAGCTACAATGGTTCATTTGGTGCATATCACTGTACACTTTTTTCTTTCAATATGGGGGTCAATGATTCTAATGTCTACTGTAAAACATGATATATTCGCGGCATGAATTTTTCGCGAATTGGAGTCGACAGCATTTTTCACGTCATGAAATTTTCGCGAAGTGCCACTGGCGTTCAATGCATATAATGTAAACATGGACTTTCGCGTGCATTTTAATTTCGCGAATCTTGGCGCTCGCGAAATTCGCGAAATTAAAGTGCACGCAAAAATTCCTTGTTTTACAGTATTCCCAGCTACAGCAGCAGATGGTAGTATTTATTACACAGTGTTCATATCTCAATGACTGTACATATATTGCCGTACCCTGCTAGCCAGGGGAAAGTTACAGTTCATAGCTTATTAATTGGTTGTGCATTTGCTGTTGTCAAATTTTCTGCTCAGCACATCCCATAGGTTCAGAGACTGGAATTCAAAAGCTGGATTTTCTTCAGAGCGATGGTGGAATTCAGCTGCATAGAAAAAGTGCAGCCATATCGAAAGCGATGCATTTGATCTCATGTCCTGTATCCCATACACCTGACAGAATTACCTCCAATCACATTCTCACTCGTCGAAAAGACTGTCCATGCCTCAGAGAGCGAGTTTATTTGTTTGTATGTTTGTTTTAATGGAATGGTTGATCAGATACATGGATTTCAGTCATGCTGTGATAGGCATGGGCTTCTGACCTGAGGAGAGGAAAATTGACTCTTCCCACTTTGCTGCAGTGCTGGATTGTGATGCAAAATCTAGCAAAGTGTGTAAAAATGGTGACCATCACACCTGCTCAAGTTTCACACATCAAAAATTTGTTGCTTGAGGTATGTTGTCCATGGGCAGACGTTCATTTCAAAGCGACTGTACGTCCACTATTTATTCTGCAACGTCCAAATGGGAATTAATAATTTTGGAAGGTGACACAGAATATCATAAGGGAACAGATCGCAAGCTTCAGAATATTGACTTATAAATCTTTTTTGATACTAATTTCAAGACATGTTTTTTGGGGGTTTTTTTTTTTTTTTAAAGTGAAAGAGGGGAAGGAAGAGTTTGGATCATTTGGTACTTTGCTGCAAACTGGCCCGTCGTTATATTGAGAACATATAACGACTACTCTTTGTACAGGTGAAAGTTCATGATATATTTTGTGTCGGTAGGTCTAATGTATCAGAGAGCTTGATTGTTAACCTAATGACTTTATGTCATCATTGGTAATCATTCTCATAAAGCAGTGAAACTCACTGACTAGCTGTACCAAACATGCACATTTGTGACTAGTGTACACCATCAAGTCTGGTTTGGGCTTTTGTTGTTTGCTAGTATACATCTTTGCCATTTCATATCTAAAGAACTGTTAAATATTTCCGTTCCAGAAATGATAATGATTTCTGTTTTGAACCTGCCAGTAATCTTACAAATAAGCTATCACTCACAGGTAAGGTGATGTTCATGGCCTGTCTGTGAGAATTCTGCAGTCAGACACAGAGACTCCAACCCCAAGCACCTTCTGATCTGGAGATTCTCTCGCCTGAAACCCCTAGCAAACGGAAGACTCCAACTTGATGTGCGCTAAGCGCACATCACAAGTGTAAAGCGCAAAGTTCCTTGCGGCCAGGGTCCAGGGCCCGCAACTTAAGGGCCCTGGAAGCTCTAGGGTTGTAGATGCTCTCTCATGCTATCTTGGGCATAATTTTCGACATACGATGACACTATAAGTAAGAAATCATTTGAAGTGGGAGAAATTGCATGTCAAGCAGGAGAACAAGAGATTTTGCAAAAATGGGCTCTCGGCAGGAGATCTCCAATCGAAAGTGGGAGAGTTGGAGTCTCTGCAGACAAGGTCAAGGTCAAAAGGTCAATAAGCTTGCCCTGATAAGCACTGTATTCACAGTATTGTGATGTACTCTCAACAACTTTCCACAGCTTTGAGCTAGGACCACCAAACTCACACAACATGTACATCACCTAAAGATGCAGGTCAAGTTTGAATATTGGTTAAGTCGAACAAAGTCAGAGGTCAAAAGGTCAATGAACTCATATTTAGAAACACTATAATCACAAATTGTGGGTGAGACTTCATTTGGCATTTGCCTGTTTTTTTACAGATGTCAAGGAGGGGCTTGGTACTTTACTTACTATGTTGGGCCAGGCAGATGTACTCTGGCACTGGCAGTGAGAAATCAAAACAGTGACCGAAAACATTTATTAACGAGACATGAAAACTCGTCACATTGAGGACGAGTTAGGTGATACGCTTGTGGTCATCAGATGACAGTCATCTGTGATCGACAAAGAAAAGAATGTGATATAGGCACCTTGAAGTTATATTGAGCGTGCATGCGAAACCGTTTCTGTAACCACTCGGCCACGGGTCATCCACGGAAATGGTAAGACAAAAAAAAAAAAAACAATGTATAGATATAACAGGGGGAAAGTCAATGCCCACTCAACTAACGTGGCCGTGTGAACATCTATTGCATTGCTAGACGGAAAAGCGGCCTTGTAACGACTGAGGTCGCTATGCCATTTCTGGCAACTTGGGAAAAATACGTCCCGCAGACATAAAACCTATAATCGGCTGGTTTTGATACCTTGCCTTTAATCACAATTTTCAGTGTAATGACGTCATCAAATTACAAAACAATGACATCGTCTTGAAAGACAATTGTTCAAAGTACAACACCTCAGTCGTCGTCATTACATACTATGATCGGTTTGACAAAGTCAACCTGCAAAATGTTGCTGCAGTCGAAGCAATGTGGTCTCCAACACACAAAAAAGAGGGATATGGCGTGTGTGTGTGTCTGTGTGTGTGTATAGGTGCGTTTATATACGAACGTGATTTCTACATGGACGAATATATAATACAAATTGAAGAAAAAAAAGTAAAATAAAAAAAAATTGTTTCGTGATCTTGTGGGGTTCGAACCCGCAACCTCACGTCTCTGAGACGGCGCCTTTAACCACTCGGCCATACGTCTCGACGAGAAAATATGGGGAACGTAAACTTATGTATATGAAAGATACATGAGGAATCGTTTTGTCCACATTCCATTTTCATTTTCAGTTTTAAACTGCAAAATTGTCAATCTGATGAGGAGATTTCAAAGAATAAAATGCATGATTACTGCAGCTTATTGTCTCAGCTACAACATACTAAAGTTTCAGAGGAAATGAAGCAAAATCAGCTGAGATAAAGGTGCTTAAACGTTGTTAAGTCAATGCATGCTTTTAAAAAAAATCACCTCCCATAGACATAACACGTAAACTTGTCCGATTTTGCATCTTTACTTTTAATCACAATTTAAAGTATGATGACGTCATCAAATTTCAAAACCATGACATGGACTTGAAAGGCAAATGTTTAAAGGACAACATATGTGAATTTGGGATAATATTGAGCTTAAACAACAGAGATACGAGCAAATGAATGTCAGAAACAGTACCTCAAAAAAATCAATTCCACTTTTTTTATTCAAAATGACGATATGATCACTTCATCGCGTTTTCCTGGCAATATTGATACTAGGAATGTTATTTACAATTCATATGCTTTTGTAATATGCAATAGAAATATCGGGTCAACGGACGATTTAAAGAGCTATGGCGAAATAAACAAAGACATGTTTTTTCACTATATTTGCAGAAAGACGCGCGCGCGGAATTTCAACTTTGACGCCAGTGCATTCCTTTGTTATAGGTCAACATCGATCGGAAATCAGTGGATATTGTTACTCAAAGTATCAGGAATCCAAATCAGTCAAAAAAATTGCATTTTCATGTTGGTTACGCCCTCTGCGCGTGAAATTGCGCGGACGGACGCGCACGCGAGAAAATGTTTGAAACGCTTAAAATTGTCTGAAACTTCGAGATTTCCCATTGGGAAGTCGTTTTGAGCCTTTTAAAATTTTGACGCGCGCGTAGGCGCGCGTAATGAAGACCTGGGTAACTAGCGTTAAAAAGTAAGATAGAGCGTGACCTGAACTTTATGTCCACCGAAAATGATGCAGAAATGACATCTAGTTATGAAGTTATGATCGATCATGTGACAAGGTCCGAAAATCACAAAATGGCGCCTAGATGACGTCATAGATATGTTACTGTCATGAAAACCTTATTGTGGCTAGATATTGTTATGAGACATGTTGACTGAAAATTTCATGTCATTCCGTAATGTCATTGTTGAGATATTGACGACACAAAATTGTCCAGAAAGAAAGAAGAATAAAAAAAAATAAAGAGAGATTTTGACAATCACAATAGGTGATACGCTGATAGCGTATCACCTAATAACTCATTCCTGAATAGTTTCTGTAAGCAGCGGTTGAGAGTCACAATCACAGGGTTGGAGTCGCAGTTTTTCACTCTTTCTCTTCTCTTAATGAGGGTATTTCTTCTACCTTACCTTATTTTTATTTTTTTTATTGTTATTGGTATTATTATTATTATTATTATTATCATCATCATCATCATCATCATCATCATCATCATCATCATCAGATTCTTAATAACTGTGTTTGCTGATCATAATTCTTACCAGGTACTAAGCTCAAGCA
This sequence comes from Diadema antillarum, assembly GCF_040938485.1. NCBI lineage: Eukaryota > Metazoa > Echinodermata > Echinoidea > Diadematoida > Diadematidae > Diadema > Diadema antillarum. The sequence goes on from NW_027271462.1 coordinate 2,686,325, forward strand.
CAGGAAAGTTCTTTGCCCCTGGTTTATACTTAGGATTTGTATTGTTTTGTTTTGTTTTGTTTTTTGGCACATAGGTAGAAAGATGAATGGTATTATAAAGTTCTCTATGAAAAGCAAAAGCAATGAAAAATATTTTCATCAGATCTAAAACAATGTTTGCTTAATTTTTTTTTTTCACCCAAATCTCATATAAATTATCTTGTCAATAGCTGTAGTGGAAACTTTTTAGAAGCATTTCTATTGCATGTGCTGAGTGACATTTAGCTGTTTCTTTGAAGATATCCCTACTGTTCTGTGTTGCTTACCTCTCCTTTGGTTGATGAGAGTCACAATAATGCACTGACCCCAGGGAAATTTGAATGTGCATATGTATAAATGTGTACTTATCATTGTATTTGGTGTAAATAGATGTCTGTTATTTAAATGAAATGTTAGAACATCATCCAATATTCTGCCCACAGTGTGCATTTATTGTATTTTGCAGCATTACCCCATGGTTGAGGTGAATGAAATGTCTGTGCATGCAGAGTACATAATGCTGGAGTAACACAATGTGCTGGATGAACAGCAAATAAAATTACACTTTTGCTGGCAATGGGAAAGACTTTTAACAAGGATAGTGATCAAAGTGGCTTCCTGCACATGTTTCATATACTCTATACGCTATAATTTTCGTGTACATAAATTTTCGCGAATTGCCGCTGTCACACATTTTCGTGAGTTGTTAAATTCGCGATTGGGGGACTAGAGAAAATATGAAGTGGCAAAGAAAGTGTGAATTTTCAACTTACTAGCAAATAAGAATGATACTAGTTATACACTGCATGAAAACTTACCAAACTCTGCGAACTAGTAAGTTATAATTCAACATTTTTGAAGTGGTTAAGTCCATCGCGCTAGATTTCTGACGATTGTTCCCTTTGCGATAATGGATTGGCTCTCTACAGTATTCGTAAGTAGACGTGGACGTGCATAAACAAGCTTAGCCAGTATGGTCTGTTCGGTAAGCCATGACATGGTATACTAGTACTGAAATGTTCGTATCATCAAGGCAAGGGATTCATTTTGGAAGGTAATATTTTCGCGTGTTGTTAATTTCGCAAATAGCTCCCGACTCGCGAAATTCACGAAAATAAAACCCCCGCGAAATATATAGCGTATACAGTATATATATATATATAACCACTACACCTGTTAGAAGTGACTGAAATGAGAATGTAGAGGAATAGAGAGAGACAGACAGACAGAGAGGGATATTATATCCATTACATTCTATCTATCATCTATCTATTATCTGTATAATATGAAGAGTATGTTTGCAAAAGGCGATAAGTCCATTTTTGAAGATTTTGAATTACGGTCTCTGTCATAAAGTACAAAATAATACCTTTTAAATGATATATTGGCCATTACATACAAAGGTACATTTTTGAAGTTATGGTCAAAAGAAGCAAATTTTTTCTTATTATTCTCTTTATTTTTCTTGACCTTTAATCGCAAGTATCTCCATTTGGCAAATATGGACAAATATCGGTTTTTGCGAACAAACTCTTCATATATATCTGCACACATATGAGTGTGTTTGTGTGTATGCACATGTGAGAGATCAAGAGACACGTGAGAGAGAGAGATGGAGGAGGGAGTTAGAATTGCAGAGGTTTGACCTCCCTCACAACTTAAAGGACATGGACAAAACCCATGGAGCGCCAAGTGTCGCATGGAATATTTCGTTACGAAATCGGTCATTTCGTCGATGAAATGATTATTTTGTAACGAAATGACAACATTTTGTAACTAAATGAACATTTCGTCCCGAAATGATAATTTTGTTAAAGAGACGGTCATTTTGTCGACGAATGATTAATTTTCGTAATGAAATACTTTGTGTGACACTTGGCCCTCCATGGTTTTTGTCCATGGTTTAAACCATGGTTTCATTTGTACCACCTTCGTGAATTTGGGCCTGAGACTGAGAGTTAGAATTACACAGTGTATTAAAAAAAAACTAGAAATGTTGCTACGGCGACTGGTGTATGCCTCCGCCATAATGCATGGTTCTCCTAATAGGTCTATAAATGTCTTGACAATGTGTGATGACAGTTTCACACAATTGGCAAAATATCAAAATGAGAGGTTTGCCACAAATGTGCTGAATGTTCACTTTCCTAGAACTAGGTTCAATTGGATGAATGACTAAAACGTCAGAGTGCAGCTTTTTGGGGGAACTGATGATTTTTACTTGACCTTTGACCCTTTTGTAAGTTTATGCATTGCGTAATTTTCAAGGTATTGAGAAAAAGTATAATTTCAGTATCAAATGGTAAAATAGTATTATCTAAACCTGACCTTTGACCTCACAGTTCCAAAGAGAATCACTGTTAGGTAGAACATGCATAAATATGTAAGTTTCATGATAATACCTTGAGTTACTTTTGAGATATGGAGGAAGAAGTGTAATTTAGCACTTTCACTTGACCTTTGACCTTTTGGCCTTTGACCTTTTGGCAAGAAACTTCCCACAGAATACATATTTGGTTATACATGCATACATCAAGTTTAAAAAAAAATCCTTCAGGCATTGCATAAATAGTCGGGTACCTAAGGGGTGGTCACCGTGCACCCCCCCCCCCCCCCCCCCCCGAACTCCTCGAAACTTACATTTTCAGGATCCTCATGACATACCAAAACATAATCAAGATGTTAACAGGAACGAAAAGTGGCTGTTCTAGGTGAAATTTAATGTATTCTATTGTTTTTCATAATTGCTTATGTATTTCTTTGTTTTTCAACTTTTTCAACTTTTGTTTTTTCTTTGTTTTTCTATTGGAAATTGTCACTGATCACTTTTCTACCATAATTAGCACAAAACTAATCAATGAAAGTGATTAATTGTAAAAATAATCAGGACTTTCATGACAGAGCACCTGTTTTCCATAGGAAATGTACACAAAAGCACAAAATTGTGCCCGTTTTGGGACGACATTCCGTTACAAAAATGGGCGTGACTTCGCAAAAGTATGCGGGGAAGTTGCAAATTTGGTCTCAAAAGTTGCGTGAGACTTGAACAAAACAAAGTCAAGTAAGTTTTGAGGAGTCATAAGGGTAATAAGGACGGGGGGGGGGGGATCCGCCACCCCCCTCAAAGTTTCGCGCTATAAATCTGTCGCGAGGCTTCTTGACTTTGTTTGGTCAAGTCTCGCACAACTTTTGAGACCAAATTTGCAACATCCGCGTATACTTTTGCGAAGTCACGCCCATTATTGTAACGGTATGTCTCCCCAAAACGGGCACAATTTTGTGATTTTGTGTACATTTCCTATGGAAAACAAGTGCTCTGTCATGAAGGTCATGAAAACCTGATTATTTTTACAATTAATCACTTTCATTGATTAGTTTTGTGCTAATTATGGTAGAAAAGTGGTCAGTGACAATTTCCAATAGAAAAACAAAGAAAAAACAAAAGTTGAAAAGTTGAAAAACAAAGAAATACATAAGAAATTATGAAAAACAAAAGAATACATTAAATTTCACCTAGAACAGCCACTTTGCGTTCCTGTTAACATCTTGATTATGTTTTGGTATGTAAGTTTCGAGGAGTCCGGGGGGGGGGGGGGGGTGCACGGTGACCCCCCCTTACGTACCCAAGTAAAATATAAGGAAAGTAGTGATATTTTGAGGAGTTGACCTTGACCGTTGAGCCCCTGACCTTTGACCCATGACCCCCAACTTCCTTAGATAATGACTGCCCATCGGTACATGCATATATACTAAGTTCCATGAAGATACCTTGAACCATTTGCGAGATATGGAGAAAAACATGAAATTTCAACCTTTTTTTTACAAAATAACCTGTGACCTTTGACCTTTGACCCCGTGACCCTAAAATCCAAACAAAGTATCATCCCCCAGGATATGCCCTCATACCAAATTTGATGCAAAAACCACCTCACTGTTCTTGAGATATCGACAAAAACAAAACGGGACGGACATACGGACGGACGTACGGACGGACGGACGACCCGAAAACATAATGCCTCCGGCCACTTCGTTGGCGGAGGCATAAAAAAACAATGAAAGAGAGAGAAGGGGGAGAGAAAAAAAAGTACTTGATGGCTTGCAATGAAGAGTTTGGTCTGCTGAAACAAGTTGACCTCCCTGAAAGCAGTGACAACATATCTGATAATTTTTCTACTTCATTGTATGATTTTAATAATCCTCAAATTCCTTTGACATATCTTATCACTCCTTTTCACATTTTTTTCCGGCCAGAGCTGCTGAGACGTCGGGCTCATCTTCGTGAAATGCCTCAAAGCATGCCTAAGCTGTCGTGTATTCTGTCTATAATGCATCAGACGATGAAGTTAATTCCCGTCCCTATTCAGACATGGCCGGGACTGTGTGGGACATACATTTTGCTCTTTGTTTCTTGTATCCTTGATACGCGCTCTGTTACATTTTATTTCATCGAATAATCCCTGCATAATAAGGCGCTTCATCAATCAAGGCCTTTATCTAGCGACTCCATAAAAGGGGCCATCCCGACTTGGGGCGATCGTTAGAGCCTACACAATGGTCTCGCCGAGTGCTCAACAGGCGGGACCATCGACCGACTCTCAAAATAAGCACGGGGCAGTAGTCTGAATTCAGTCCGTATTTTTACTTCGCATGGATCAGTAAACAGTGAATTAACTTAGTTTCATTTTGGCCCCAAATCAAAAAAAAAGAACGTCTTTTGAACCCTTCCAGAAATGAACATGCTGTAATCAGGCTTGATTTCGCCTGAAATTGATATATTTCAAGAAAGACGGTCTTTCTCAGAAGACATGGAGATTTTTCTTTCTCACCATTCCCATCCTTTTTAAGGTAGGCAACGTGATCTGTGAGTAATCACAAGTCTCTCGCTTTATTTTTTCTCTTCTTTGGAAGTCTTTTGTAAAACTCCTCCAACATCCGACTCAGTTATTACATTGTAGTACTAGTAGCCATCAGCCTCTCGTAACTTCATCTGATTTTACTCAGGCCAACTGGGCTTTTTAAAGTTATAGCACGCTTTGATTAAAGACTATACAAACTTTACTTTGGTAACCATAGCGACGTGCCTCGTATTGTGTTGTGTGTATTGTAGCTCTGCTGCGTGTGTTCATCGCTCAGGCGCTAGTGTACGGACCGGTACGCACCGCTGCCCGCCCGCGTACCCCACCGCGATGCCAGCCTAGCCGCCGCTTGCCCGTCGTGCTTGCATGCAGTGTGGTGTGTGGTATGGGACAACTTGTACACCAGCTCATAGTGATCCATTCCTCTGGCCTGTTTATCGATTTTGATAAAGTGTCTTGGACAAACGCGTCATAACGTCAGAGTCATTATTGCTTGTTGGATAATTCCTCTAAACTGCGAGTTTCCAACAGCACGTAATATTGAGAGGGAATTGTGAGAGTCACCACCCTGGGCCTGAGATGTAAGTAGACATGTCTAGATTCTATAAATTTTACCGGTAGATCCCTCTAACGTTAATTATAAATCGAGTAGATCTATGTGTAATAATGTGTGATGGGGACCAGACGGGATAGAATGCATTAGGTCTAACACGTTAGACAGTTAATTTATAAAACGTACATCTACACCATGTCATGAGCCTGTAGAAAATAATTATGATAGATTTGGGAGTAACATTATCTCTACAATTCAATGGGAGTAGGCCTAGATCTAGACGTCTACAGATTTTAGAGGCTAGGGTTAGAATCTAGACTTCTAACACAACTGATGTTCATGTTGCAAGTTTAAATTATACATGGTAGATATAGATCTACTTCTGTAACGTTAAGTAGATCTGTCTACTTGTACTAACACGTTAACATCAAAGATCTTATTCACTCACTACAGACAGTACAGAGTCTTAATTTCTACCTAACGACAAATGTTAGGCTGGCTTAATAAAAGTTTAGAGTGTTCTACTTCTAGTTCTAACTGTTAGAATCAATCTAACTGTTAGAACTAGAAGTCTAGATAGATTCCCCACTTTTTTTACTCCAGAACCCTTATATTTTTGGTCCAGACATGTGATGTACGAATGAGGTATCATGTTGATGCATGACAGAACATCCGTGAATATTGACAGTATTGTTTGATTGGAGGGGGGGGGGGGATGAGTGCAAAATGCTAGCCAAAAGATAAGTTCAGAAATTAACTAGCCAGCATTGATGGGATGAGTATCTTGTCATGGCAAATTACACTAGTATCTACCTGCTGCGACAAGTCAACCTTGCATTTATAGATTGAGCACTGCAGTGAATGGGTTGGACACAAAAGTCAATTTAAAAATCTTTAAGCGTAGTCCTGAGTTTACAAACTTTGTACTGTACAACATTTACTCATTCTTAATTTACAGATGCCAATGAGGATATGAAGGTGTCCTTGGGAAGGGTCCCAAGAATTCATCCGTATTTCTGAGCAAATTGTGCAGTTGGAGAACGTGTCCATTGTCCCTCAAGGCCAAGTCATCATGGTATGTACAATTTGTGTACAGTTTCTTGTAGAAATGTTAGTGGGAAGTAAACATGCTTACAAGAGTTCTTTGATATATGTTTTTCGGTATCCTAACAAATTTATGCATTGGCAGATATTAGTGAAATCAATAGCTCATAGAAATGTATTTAATTGCCTCCAATGAAACAAATGGGTTGTATCATATGTATCATATGTATAGTAAAGGTTGAAGATTGCTTGTTTTTCTCATGAAAAGTAGTCATTACTCCTTTCTCATCCCTTTAATATGGTTATTAATTGAAAATCCAGCCACTCAGAAAATTGCCTTACAGGTTCCAGTTTGTTGAATACACCATACAGTGTATTTATACCATATTGTACACATGTACATATACTGCATGAATACATGCACCTACACTGTATGAGAGGAAAATGTTCCTGCACTGTATTATTCATGAATACATTTCATTTCATTTTTTTCATTTATTTCCACATTGAAAACAACAATCATTACATTTTCAAGTCATAGTATAAACATCAGTTGTACACTGTACATGTATTGCACAGATAGTATCTGCAGTTGCTGTTGCATTTCCAGACTTTGAAATTTATCAGAGATGGTGCACATCTCATTATTGGGATGGTTTAATATATTAGTTTCTCTTGATTCTTTTATTGCTATGTACTATAAGAGAAAGTACTTCAATTAGAATGCTGATAGTTTGTGTACGGTAGTGATTTCATTCTAATGGTGTATGAAATCAGCAGTGTGATGATGTGACAGTAACATTATTGCTTTGGTAATGATTGCATTCATTATTTGTGATATCAGTGCTGAGCTTCATTGTAAAGTTTCGTGACTGTAGACGTTGATCCCAAATGGGGGTAAACAAAAAATATTGTATGGATACTACATACAGTATACCTTTACAACATCCAAGACAGAGAATGTCAAAATCTTCAATCCTTATTTAACAAACACAGTGATTACAGTGTTGGTGGTTTTACCTTGGGCATCGTGTTGATGAGACAATGATTGATTTTGGACAGCCAACTTAATGCAATCATAGACCAAATTACTAACCGTAGCATAACTCTGGTAACTTTTTCTTTATGTGCCAGTCTACATAATTGCTGTAATCAATCAAACAAACACACACACACACACACACACATATACACTCACTCTCATACTCAAATAGACTTTGCCTTTGATAGGAAAAGGAAATAAGTGCACTATGGATGAAAGAGAAAATGTGTGGTGGTTGTGTACATATGTAAATATGCAGTAAAGCATTTTGTTGTTGTTCTTGCAGCCTGGCAAGAAGGGATTCAGTCGCAGTGCCAAGGCCTTGCCGAGGGGCCGCAGCCGAAGCAAGAGTCCCAAGAAAGGAGGAAAGAAGAAATCCCGGTCAGCTTCCCCTAGCCAGAAGAAGCCAGTAGATCTAATGAGTCCTGCCGCCATGACCAATGCCTACTACATTGCCCATGGACCTGTTGACTTTCTGGAAATTCGGGGCTTTGGCTGGCCCAATGCCCCAAAGGGAAAAAAGAAAGGGAAGGGCAAGAAGAAAAAGAAATGACAAGCTGCTTGCCATAAACCCTATAGTTTATAGGTAGCATCATGAAGGCGGTAGACATGTCAGAACTGAAGTAAAGCCAGTTGACATACAAGTGTACATGCTGGAGTGGTGCCAAAAGAACCCCCTGGTATATGTTTTGAATGAAAAATTCAGGAGGCTGGTGAGTCCACAAGTCTGAGGATGATCATTTTCTTTATTATAATTTTTTTGTTTTTTTTTGTTTTGTGGAGTTTTTTTTTACCATGGAGGTGAGTACCAGGAGGCATACCTTTTCTCACTGTAAAAACCCTTTAGGGCCAGTGAGTTAGGCCAAGTCCTTTGGAGGCCATGGTTTGTCCCAGAAATAAATCTGGAATGATCATGAATACCAAGTTGCTTGTGTAATTTTTGTTTCCAGAGAGGGTGTGAAAAAACAATTAAAAGGAAGTTGCGCACAATTTAATGTGTACATGTACATGTGCAGTAAGCTTGCAGATGTTGTTTTTTTGCAGACCAAGGCAGGCAAACTGATATTCCCAATAATTCCTTGAGAAGCTTGCAAAGATGGAATGTTTGTAATATAGTTACATAGTTTGAATCAGAATGATTGCGTAAATACTGAGCTGAACATACAGTAAAGGCAATCACTTCTCGCAGTACACTCTGTATACACACACATTCAGGTGTGTCAGTTTGATGTGAATTTTCTATGAAGTACACTGTATTGCTAGATGGTGTCGTGCTGTTTTTATTGTCCACAAGAGATACCAGGTGATAACTAAAAATGTATACAAACATGTCATAAATATTCTTAATGAAGTGCACCTATGTATGCATATAACTTTGTGTTCACCTTTTTTCTTTTTTTTTTAACATGAAGAAATATCTGCTGCACTATCAAAAGGATCAATGATAACTTTATGCAGTCCAGCAAATAATCATGGACTTTATCAAAGTTTTGCAGTACTGTATTGTTAATCTGATACATTATGATTCAATACTTGTGATTCAATCGGTGTGAGCTTTGTGACATCTGGATTGATTGAAGTCTTTTGCAAACAATGTTGTAGTCAAAGTCAATCAAAAATGTGCTAGTTTTGCCTGTTTCAATCTCTAATGGCAAGAGTATATTGAGTTCTGAATTCACCAAAGTATGGAGGGCTTCCGTTTTATAAAAAGGGTATGTTGTACTCAGTAGAGTAGAGTACCCCTTTTCCAGAAATTGTGTGTAGAAAAGGTTATATTTCAATCACAAAAGTGGAGAATCCTACCGTAAATTGTGTACAGAATTTTACTCAAATTACACTATCAATTTGCATTCAGAGGTAAAGGTTGTTCCAGTACACAGTTTAATGTAAATCATGTCATCGAGATATTGTATGCATTCCCTTGTCTTGGATGTCTCAGAAGTGTTGTTATCTACTCATACAATGTATTGACATTAGATAGTAGCAAAATCATCTCTGAAAATGTTAGTTTGCTAGCAGTATTGTATTACTGTTCATTTTGCGTACCTCATTTTCTGAATTCTCAATTCTGAGTGGTTGAAATTGGGGGCGTAAATTCAGCAGTTGCCTGCAGCCCCATAGTACAGTGTACCCAAACTGCCCCATACTATTTTTACTAAACTGCCTTTTGGTTCGTGGTGATGTGTTTGCATGGTGTACATGTAATGCACCTTGTCCAATACAATCGGAATAAAAATATCTGGCAGTAGCGATTAACCAAGTAAAATCTTACAGTATGTAAAATAGATGTGCACTGCTTTTATTTAAGGCGTTATAGATATTATTGCCCCTTGGGATCTCTTCTTTTTACTATGATCCTTGGAGTAAGAGATATGCCCCTTGGGGCAGTGATATTGGCATTGACCTACAAAGCATTCCATAATGTGTATACTGTTGGAGATACTGCATCAATCTAAACATGTCTTTTTTAGGAGAATGTTGTGTGAATGCATTCAGTGTAGTCGATTCTGGGCAGATGAACATTTATGTATTTGCGCATCTATTACAAATTTGCATTTGGTGGATTAAGTGAGCCTGAGAACTAAACAACATGACAGTATTATGGGTGCAGAATGATTTAGATATATACATTGTACAGTCAACCTTGCCCAAGTCGAATCTATTTGGACTGAAGAAATAGCTTTGACTAAGAGAAAGTTTAACTCACAAGGGATTAAAATCAGTGGAATACATGTATAAAGAGAAGAGGACTTGAAAAGACCTTTGACTTACATGTAGGCAATTATTCGACTTATGCAAGGTCGACTTAAGCAAGGTTGACTGTATAATATGTAGTTGTATACGCTGGTGAATGGATTTCAGAATACATGTATTTGCAAAATAACATTTTCACAGTATTTCTTGCTTCAGTATCTGTTAAGTTTGCATTTACTGACTCCATTGTGTAGTAATAGTTTCCAGTAAATTCAGGGCATTTACAGTAACTGGCAAGGGATTTGTCTCAAGCATCTTTGATGTCTGTTGCAGGTAGAAGGCGGAATAAATAAATGAGAAGTTATTGATGTCAATACATGTATTTTTTTTTTTCAGTCTCTGAATATTACAGCTAGGAGTGTAAACTGCTGCTGCTTCTTTTCAGGGACTGGTGCTTATTGTTTTTCACTTTTTTCCAACAGAATTGTTCCTTTATGGTGTTTATTTCTCTTACAAAGAAGTGTACAGTATGCCAACTGTTACACATTTAATGTCTTATAGTACTACACTGTGTGTCGACGTATGTATTTGTACGTGTAGATTGACAGAAAGAGCAAAATTGTAAGCTGAGATACTGCTTTCATTGCAGTTGTTCACAAAAGCATGGCAAGTTATAAGGCCGGGTGGTTACTGTATTACAAGTACTGTTGCCTTGTAAAATAAAGAAAAGCAATTACATGTACCATAGTATACACCACATCTGAGCTGATACAGTCAACTCCATGTAAGTCAATCTTGACGTGGGACTGGGAGAAACACATCGACCAAGGTGATACAGTCTGTATTCGACTTCTGCATGTTCAAAGGAATAATTACTAAGTTAGACTATTCAGGAGTGTATAAATTAGATTTTTTCCCCTATTAGCTGATGATTTGACGTACAATTTTGCGCTGTCGACTAAGGCAAAGTTGACTCTATTAGCTGTTTAAACAATACGGTCACTGATCAACTTCACAATTGCTAGCCATCTACGCATAATAAAGCAATTGTGGAAATGAATGTAATTTATATAGTAAAATACACTGTATATGTAATAAAAATCTATATTCAAGGTGTTTATTTCATTCATCCTTTTGAGTTTCTCATTTCATTTGTGGTATCCCATTCGGATGGTGTGTGCTGAGTTGAATGTGCAGCGTTCAGAATTCTTTCTTTCAAATTTATGAGTGTCTTGTGGTTCAGTGGGGATAAAAAATTGTCACTAAATACTTCTTGAAAACCGACTGCTTTATTGTCGCTCCAAGCTGCTGAAGGGCGCCTCTGTAAACGAGTATTACAACACAATCAAGGACGCGTACTTTGTTCCCATTGTTTCTATGGAACATGCTGAGTACACAATCCTTGTCCAATGATGAGTAATTAGGCGTTTGCATCAATGTCTGTTTGGCTAATATCACCACCTTAGCTAAATTGCTTATCCGGTCTTACAATATTAATACCTAGCAGTTTCAGGGAGGTTTCGGTTCGCCTCCCTGGTGGTTTCGTACCTATTTTATTGCTACTTGCCGCAGCTTAACTTTTCCGGTCGTGGATACATGTAGGCCCTACAGATCATGACACTCGTAAGAAAAGTTCGTTTCAGCTCTTCACTTATGTCTGTTTTCTCCGCCCCACCCTTTGTGATTTTTATTCAGTTCAGTGTGGCACCATGTATCATTTTGCATGATATTTCAGCCGAGAGGAAGTCTCGAAAAAAAAAAATGAATAAATAAAGCTAGAACAAAAAAAAAAAACCAAATTAACAAAATTGAGCGAAATTTCACTAGAGCCTCTTAACTTGTATTTATATCTATTGGATTTATTCATTTCCGTATTCAAACATCAAAAGGCAGAGTGGTACAAGGAGCAGTGAAAACAAAAACAGACAAGCAGAACAATCTTAAGATATAGCAAGGTGTATATAGTGCAGAAACAGTACGTAAACAGGGAACAAATTTACTGAAATACGGAGGGATTGTCCATTCAGCTGTATCAACAAGAATACAAGTGTTCTTCCATAGGGTCCCGACATGATATTTTCGATAAATATATCCATGTTGACTATTAACTCAAAAGCATAATGCCTTATAAAAACTAAGTGTGAAATATCTTAAATGGAGAATAACAGACAGTCAGGAGAAAAGTGTTTAACTTATTTCTAGGTCCAAACTTAAAAGCATCTCTATGAGAAAAGTTCATTTGCAGTAATCAATGTTGGGTTTGGGTAGATACATTGTATAATTTTCTTTTGGACCTAAGTACAAATATTCATGTTGGCTGTATTTAAACAAATCCTGTAAATATAATGAGAGGACAGTCCATTAATTGCTTTACATACCATGGAATATAGAATTTAATGACAAAAAAAAAAAAAAAGAAGTCTAGATTCAAACAATACCCTATACATGTTCACAGCGGCTATGCAAATAGCTCTATATTGCAATCTTTAAAAGGGGTTATGTACTTAGCAGCTGCCATACATGTTATATCCCCGTAATAAAAAATCGGGAGCATGGTTGCGTTATACTTATTTGTATAATATTTTCAAACCAGATAATATGGGTGAATAAAAAATCTTACCAACGTATTTCGTGTGATACCGTAACGTTTTCTACATGTAAATTCTGTTATATATATATATATATATATATATATATATATAAAAATGTATAATATTTAGTGGTATATTATCAAGATTATCATAGCTAGTACTTTTTAATGACAATAGTATCAACATGAAGAAATTTCTCGCCAGACACTTTCAGATCTTAAAAGAAAAAAAAAATACAAGGATGTCACCTTTCCATTGGCAAGTACTCTGTAGGTACCAATATTCCAGGGAAAAAACTTCAATTCGGTTTTTGTGTAACAATAATGCAAAAATGAGATGAAGCAACACATTTAACAGAATTGACAGGCTACAACTTCAGCAAGGCTTTACGCAGATACTTGCTGCACTTTTCTAACAAAACGTAGGCCTATATTCATATATATCAGATGGGAAAGAGAGATAGATAGATAGGCAGAAAAGTTATATTGTATTTGAACCCCCTTTCTGAGTACAAACACACTAATATCGTCTTTTACTATACTGAGTTGCATATCTTGAAGTACACTGCTAATATTATGCTCAATCACTTTAACTTATTTATCTTACAAAAGAGGGACAATGACAGATAACATGAAACTACTCTTCCTGCCAAAAAATAAAATAAAAAAATAAAAATGAAAATAAAGAAGCTACAGACACAAAAGTAAATGCATTATATGCATGTGTACGAAGGGGGTGGGAATTTATTCCGAGACTTTTGGTTTTAGACGATGTTCATACATTTCATCATACATTGCCTGACATTTACCAATTATGCGAACGCAATCAGGCGTGAGATCTTCCAGTGATGGAATAGGGCTGGACGTAGGGACAAACTTGGAGCTGCAGAAAGCCCTCTTGAACGCCAGGGAACCGGGAATGATACCATTCGTGTAAAGATCCATACAACCCTGTTTCCACTTCTTGACAACGTCCATCGAAGGATCCCACTCAAGCAGATCGTCGCGGTACTCGACGTTGATCAGCTCACAGATCTTTCTCAGGTACGTCGCAGGATCGGTGAGGAAATCTTCTGTGTCGATGATCAGCGGGTTTATGTCGATGTGTTCCCGGATATACTGCCAGAGTGCGTACATTTCGCCATACCAGTGCAGGGTAGGATACGTGTCGTGCACTTCTTCCATATTCGAGCTGGTATCGCTTGCATCGATTCCTTTAAGATCCAGCAACATCTTGCGAAAGGACGGTATCACTCGCCGTGGGTCACGAATGAGGATGACGTGGCGAAATCCCGACGGAATGTAATCATAGGAATCGTGGATAGCCACTGCCATTTCCTTGACCACTACCGTGCGACTTGTCGAAAACTCTAAGTCCGGCTTGATTCCTCCAAAGCTGGAATGAAATAAAAAGAGCGCGAAAAAAAAAAGATCGCAAAGAAAATAAAACAAAGACAGATAGCAGATGTGATGTTTTATATAACGTTCCATTATTTCGCCTCGAAACGACATAGAAAAAAAATACAAAACTGATATTCAAACATAGGTACAAACGATCAAGTTTTCGACTGCGTCTTGCGACAGAGCAATCAAACCTTGTCTTCCTTCCCCTTCGTAAACCATGCTATAAAGAAATACAAAGAAAATGTCGAGTCTTTGGTAAGGAAAGTTTTGGCTGTTTAGGGCCCCTCTACAAACTGTTAAAAGCAGTATCAGGGCAATTACCCCTCGGCTAAAAGCTTTTTAGTGTTTAGGTTGGGGCAAAGATTTGGGTTAAGGCTAGGTTTAGGGTTCTTAGAGTTTGGGTTAGGGTTAGGATAAGGTTCAGGACTAGGATTTAGGTTATGTTCAGGGGAAGGGTCTCGGGTAATTGTCCGGGGGGTAACTGCCCCAGAACCTTACATAAGCAATATAGAAATATCGAGTCTGTGGAAACTAAATATGGAACGTTTAGGGAATTGTGCCTATCCCAGGGAGGAGGGAGAAGCACATTTATGGGATTTCCATTTTCACCAGTCAGGTGGTAGTGGAGAGTCGACAAAATAGAGTACATAATAAATGGAGTGGTCAGTCTGGAGATCACTTTTGAACATGCATGATCATGCATGGTCCAAAGCCATGCAATCAGCATCTGACAGACAACATTAAATGATGGTTTGCATTCGGGGTAGATAATCAAGGGTAGGAGCATACATTTTTTGAAACTGTTAATCATTTTGTTGCTATATGGTGGTGTTACAGACAAGTTTAATACTATATGTGTTTCGATCTCTCACAGATTACTATCATTATAAGACGATTTCTCTCTGTTCTTCGAAGTCAGTCGACGCGAGTATTCATTTATTCATCGGTCACTCATTGAGTCAGACTTGTGAACTTCATCTGGGCACTAAGACAACAAACGGCCATCTTGATACTGCACATCATTGTCTGTTGTCTGTTGTGTTCTTTTTCGGGAGCAGGGGAGTGTCATATCGTGTGGTAATAGAGAGTGGAAGGTATACGCAAATGTGAAAATGTGGCATTGCTGAAAACAGTCTCTATCGCGAACTTTGCGTACAGTTTCTCATTATCACAAGGCTTTCGTGACACATAATACCAGATGTGTCGAATATCTCCCCCGTTCTTCATTTTAGGATTGTTAGTGTCAAAGATGGCTCGATCAAGCCATTGCCTGAATTCTGAAGAACGAAATACTGTGTTCCACCGTCCCTCGATGACATGCACTGAGTTTGTCAAGAACGGGAATAAGGTGTATATCCCCCTCGGACATGAGGGAACGTTTGAAATTCATCTATAGTGCACTCGGTACAATGGCATATTTGAACGTTTTATAAGAAATATTGCAATAAAAAGATATCCAAAAGGACAATGTGAATGACTAAATCGTACTTTCGTCTTTCACCGTGTACTATACGTCTATGGAGTTGCACTCCATAGCAATGTACGTTCTTGTTATTTCTTTTTTAATTAGCAAACTTTATTTTATTTTCAGATAAACGAACCTTTGGAATAGCGAACCTTATTTCATTTTCAAATCAAAATACGTTTGGAGTAATCAACCTCCGGAATAAGGCCACAAATGTTCGGATTAACGAACCCTGTTTCATTTCCGGAATAACGAACCTTAGATGTAAGAACCTTATTTCATTTCAGGACTATAACGAACCTTCACAGTATAGCGAACATCACTCTACACACAAACGTTGGTGTACTTCCTAATTTTTCACAGGGATGCTACGAACCCAAACATCCCCTTATCTCTCAAGGGCCTGAATTGGGGAATTGGTATATCTATATAAGGACAGAAAATATCTTTTAAGATCTAGCATGTTTGCTGATAAGGGTTAAGTTTATGGGATACCTTTCGGTCTTTGAAGAGTTTGTTTTTAACCTTTTGAAAGAAAAAAAACTAGCTTTTTGTCATTGATTGAATTGAATTACTGAATTTGCACATTTTACATTTTGCATTTTGCATAATTAATATAAAGGGAATTCCACAAAAATTCATTTTTTCATGAAAATTACACATTCCGTTAACTTGATGCTGACATGCACGGTTACCCCTGCTTTCTGAAAGCGGTCAGTCAGGTGCTTTTTCATTTTGCTAGAAAAGTGAATTTTTAGGGAATTCCCTTTACATCTTCATTAATTTGTTGTCAACACATGACATCATAACCGTAACTTAGTACTCTCCAGCTGTTCCACCAAAACTTTAAAAATTCATAACTTTTGCATCGATTATCTGATTTTCCTCAAACTTTCACTGATTTGTTCTACTAATGTTACTGCTTTTACTCAATCCACATTTCTCTTTGGGTTTTGGTTTCCTGTAATATAACATAGATCACCGTAAAAGCAAAGCTTGTAACTGCGGATTCCAGGAACATAATGTGTATACATTGCAACATATACATATACTTTGCAATGGAGATAGGACGCAAAACAAGAATTGGAGTATAGATTAATGAGTTCATCTAGAAAATTATACAGCATTACTGAAGATAAAGGTTGTAAGTTAATGCATTTATTTAAAAAAATCCCCCAAACAAGAAGAAGTCCCGTCCCCGAAAATGGGTATATGAGGATGCATCCTATATAAGGGACAACGAATCTTTAATTTTACTAGGAAGGTAATGCCTTACCTTCCCTGCTTTTACTCCCCTATTTGGATTCACTAAGAGAGGTGAGATGAAGAAATCTTGAAGTGACTGAAGAATAAAGCTGTTATTTTTTGGAATTCTTAATTCTCTATAAAGTTCACGTGTATCTATACAGATAATACTTACGCTAATAGCTCAGGGTAGATCTTCACTGGGAAGGGAATGCGAGCTCTCATGTTCTGTACGAGTCCATGGAAGATGTTCTCGTTACCTTTGAAGTCCTTTGGGATGTCATTGTTAGACTCCTTCTTCGCGTTGATTCTCAACACCCGACTGAAAGTGAACGGTTCAAACCACACTTCGGTGTCGTCGTCAAGGAAACTGAGACATTTTGCAAGAGCTGTCGACCCGCTTCGAGGGTTGCACCACAGTATTAGTCGGCGCGACTTATTTTCTGACGCCGTTGGTTCTATAGGAGGGGCCATTTTGTCCCGGAATCGGAATAGAATCTAGCTGAAACTGGCGCAACGAAGGGAAGCAGTCCACAGCACCCGTTACCGCAATAAAATGCTTTATCATGTGCGTGCAATGTGTGCTTTACGGATTGCTCCTTGTTTGCGATGTCCTCATTGGATTTCTCTACTACTATGTAATTAGTTATCAGGGTTGCCTCCTCTGATCTCTGACCTTTAAGAAACAGTAAGAAACCACCATCAATCGCTTTACTATCCTCAAATAATGGACCATGAACGGGGATATAGGCTCTACGCACATAATTATGTTGTGCAGTGCAATGTTTCCCCACACTTGCAAAAAAGAAGGGTTACATTCGCATCATCAACGTGCATTAATGACAAGTCTAACTTCATATATATGTGGATTTATAGTGAATACAGTAAAATGAGTTGAACATATCAGTTTGAGGAAAATTGGACGATCCCTTCAAAAGTAATGAATTTTCGAAGTTTCTGCTTAGTCACTGCTGGATGAGGAGACTACTAAAGCTTGTGATGTCACATGTGTAGAACGAAATAAAGAAAATATAAAGCAAATTGAACACTTGAACAATAAAAGAACACTTGACTTGCCTCTTTCAGAAGGCCGCGGGAACAATATTCATACACTTACCATACGTTGGTGAAAAATCAAGGAAATAAACTCTCTGAAAAAAATTGGAAAATTCTCTTTATGTTTTCCTTTTATCGGGCTACGCATGTGAGCATGTGACATCATACACTATATAGTTGCTTTCTAATCCAGCAGTGACCGCGCAGATACTTTAAACATTCGTAACTTTTGAACGGATAGTCAGATCTTCCCAAAACTTTCTCTGATGTGTTCTACTGATATTGCTGTATTTACTCAATCAACATGTTTATGAAGGTAGACTTGTTCTTTGATAATTAGTGAATGTGCTCTCAGCTTATATTGGATAAGGGAACATAGATGGTAAGGCCTACCGTCGTAAAAAAAATAATCGCATTTTTCTTTTAATCTCTCGCATGTTTCTCGCACTCCTTTCATTTCCTGAACTTTCACAATTTCTTATCGGTATCAATAAATACATGGTGCACTTGTAGGATAACGATATAGTAAATACAATGATATCAATACAACATCAGATTTATTTGGCGTTGGCAGATCAAACTTTCTTTATTGGCAGTGACAGATAAGATGACCCATGTGCAATATGACAAATAAAAAAAAACAACAAAATCTAACCAACCAATCTGTTTTTGCATTTACTTACATTCGATGGCCCTATCGATATAGTGGCGTTGATCTATACTAATATCTTTACCAATTCCTTGATTAAGGGAGCAATTTTAAGCACAATGCATCAAAATTTCACGCTTCGTATACAGCATCCCATTCATTTCTAAACATTAGTTCCAAATCAAATGTACAACCAACATTTGTTCCGGCACATCATCTCCCAATGAATGAAACTGCGCCAGTCTAGCCAGATCATAGTAACATTTTACTAAGAATGTTCTGTCCAGAAATTGGCTATGATGTTGCATCTATTTCTACAATAACGAAAATGTTAACTATGCTGGAAAGATTCTGGAGATTAATTAGCAATGCCGACATTGCAATATTGTTAGAGGTAGAAATTATCATATAAGCCCTTAAGGTGAAAAAAAAAGTCACAGGCACCATGGCACTCTTTGAGATACGGTGTTGGAGTAAAGCCAGGTAAATCACACAATGATAATATATAATGTCAGATACGTAAAGCATCCCAATGAAGAAACGTAAAATAGATTAATAGAATGACAGAGTTGAGAACACAAGAGAAGCGGTATTAAAGATATTTCACACATAAAAATGTCTTAAGCTACGGTCACAAAGGTTCGTACGAACGATGCATTCGTACGAATGTCACTGTTCGAACGAATTCTGGAGTTCGTACGGACGCCTTACGAAGAGAGGGTTTCGTACGAAGTTAAAAAAAAAAATCTTGGACAAGACCATCGACCAGGCTACGAACTTACGGTCTACGAACGTTGGTTTCGTACGGCCTTCTTAAGAAGATCTTACGAAATTGTCTAAAATCTTTTGTACGGCGTTCGTAGCAGTTCTTAATGGTATTTGTGACCGAGCCATTAGGTATACGTCTGCGGCGAATATAGCCAGGACAAATTTTCTGTCTAAATTGCTTGTAATACTTACTGCACCATCTAACGTTTACTATGGACCAGGAAGGTCCCTCCATGCATGGAGCTACATTCATGCGTATACCAAGGAGGTACTAGGCAAGCGTGCCTAGTACCTCCTTGCGTATACCACGGAGCTACTAGCTCCATGTGTATACATAATATTTATACAATGTATACCCATGGAATAGCGCAAGGTTAGCTCCATACAAACCTGTCACTTATTGTAATAGACTTTGCCAGCCAAATATAGGCGTTACGTAACTTGATGCCAGTTTTATGGAGGGGGCGAAGTTCGAACAAGAAAATACAGTAATTTTACAAACAAAGTGCACATAATCATCAGATTTTCAGGTGACTCGTTATTCTATACAAGCTGTGTGGTTATCGCCACTCTGAAGAATAAGACCATTTTCGCGTGAAATTTGTTTATCCAGATGGTCCTTAATCATAAGAACACATTTTGGAGAGTTTAAAATGGAGAGTGCGATATATGGTCGATAATATGGATGGTCAACTCTTTTTCTTGAAAGTGCCTTATAAAGAATTCAGAACTAATAAATGCCAAATTATTTCATTGCCGAATATTTGATAGGTTCACTTTCGCAATGTAGCCACCATTGTTTTTATTTCTTGTGATTGATTCCAGTCACTCTATAAAAGAATTAGGCCTGAGTTTAGACGTTTTTATTCCAACGTCAACAAATCTGATAGCCGTGATTATCTTCACAATTCATCCAAGAGTTCAACAAATGCTTATCCTTGCCCGTTCCACCTACCCGAACGTGATGATGATGGTTTGCAAAATGTGAACAATAAAAAAAAAAATTAAGGTAGACAAAGTAAACAATTACATTAGCCACCGCAGAGCTAAAAGAACACGTACCTGCAAGGAACTTTTGGAAATTAGCCGCTTCAAGTCATAGGGATACCTTATCAATGCTTAAGCGCGGAATATAGTGGATTAAGACAAAGACGAAATAGATATGTAGCATGTATGTATATTCATATATGGTATATGTATTCTGGCTAATGTATAATGATTTATGGAAAAATCGTTGAAGTTTTTATCTATTTTATGAAAAATGCAGAAATAAAACCAAATAGAAGAAAATTGATTCGCTCATCACCAAATTCATACGAGATTGTATTATGTCATTTCATACGCAATTAACTTCTGAAAATGAGCTCCTGAAAGTGACAGGGAAAGGCTCTTCAAAAAACAACAACTAAGGTTTGAATCGATGCTCATACATTTCATTGTACAGATCCTGACATTTGCCAATGATGCGCACACAGTCAGGTGTGAGATCATCTAGTGATGGTATAGGGCTGGAGGTTGGGACAAACTTGGAGCTGGTAAAAGCTCTTTGAAATAGCAGAGCACCGGATACGCCTCCTCTCGTTAACAACTCAATGCAGCAGTGTTTCCATTTCTTGATGGCGTCCATCGAAGGATCCCACTCAAGCAGATCGTCGCGGTACTCGACGTTGATCAGCTCACAGATCTTTCTCAGGTACGTCGCAGGATCGGTGAGGAAATCTTCTGTGTCGATGATCAAAGGGTTCGGCTCAAATTTCTCCCTGATGTGCTTCCAAAGTGCGTAGATCTCGCCGTACCAGTGCAAGGTTGGATAGCTTGGGTGTACCTCTTCGAGGTCTATACTGTTGTCGTTGGGATCCAGCTTCTGATAATCTATCTGCATCTTACGAAAGGAAGGCACCACCCGTCTTGGGTCACGAATAAAGATGGCGTGGCGAAATCCCGATGGAATGTAATCGTAGAAGTCATGGATGGCTACTGCCATAGCCTTGACAACTACCGTGCGAGTTGAAAAAGCCTCTAAGTTCTGTTTTATTCCTCCGTATCTGCATTGAAAAAGTATATAAGAGATTGAGTATATCAGGATATTTCAAAGTATGATCATTGCTGAATTATGCTACATTCTTTATTAGATAGGAACAACTTTAGTTGCTTAAGAAACTTCGCAAGCGTTTTATGTAAATGTCACAGCAGTTCAAATCCCTTTTCCCCTTTTCTGTATTCAAATCGTTTGTGTGTGTGTGTGTGTGTGTGTGTGTGTATTAATTGAGCAAGGAATTGGTTTTTGAAATCCACAGTATTGTTGGTGTCTTTTTTATGATCCAATTTATTTGTCTATTTTTTACTTAGGAATAATAGCATCCAAAAGAATGCTACATTTTACGTAAAATTATAAAAAAACATATTAATATCCCTTTCATACTCGTTGCCAATCAACATTATCAAGCGCGACATAAAGGCTGGCTACCTTTTCATGCGAGACTCTGTACGTTAAAACAAGGAAATGAAGATTTGCATCATCGTCTTAAGTTTTCAGAGTAAAATGAGTCATTATTGGAAAACGATCAGTCATATCTGAAAGATTTATAAAAGAAACAGGAAGAAGTAAAATATTACAATACAAGTTTATAATGAGAGTAGTGATCTGTGAGACTATGACACGAGTAGGTTTGGAAATGAGTGGCAGAAACGATGAAAACAAAAGTTTTTCAAGAAACTAACTTGAGAGATGATTTCTTCTAGATTTCAACGAATCAATATCATAATCGCCAAGTAGAAAACAATTAACGATCGGGTTATTTTGTCATTTCTTTTGATAATTTATGAGAGATTATAGCCTGCAATAATGTAAGAGGGCGGTGATTTGGAAACGATTTTGTTTATGTAAATTAGCTAACAATTCCGCTTGCAAC
This sequence comes from Diadema antillarum, assembly GCF_040938485.1. Lineage (NCBI taxonomy): Eukaryota > Metazoa > Echinodermata > Echinoidea > Diadematoida > Diadematidae > Diadema > Diadema antillarum. The sequence continues at coordinate 2,708,621 of NW_027271462.1, forward strand.
CCAGGTTTTGGATTCAGTGTACTCAAATCATTAAAAAAGTATAGCTTCCCAACTTTTACACACAAAAAAGTGCCTCTAACAGTCACATTTTTCGAAAATCTCACCAGACTTAAAGGTCAATAACGGCGAGGAAGGAAAAACACGGAACACACACCACAGTTGAACGAGGATATAACAAGTATTTCGGTGGGCTTCCAAAATGACAGCAAAAGAACATGCATGCACGAAATGTCGGCCGAAGAGTAATGAAAGGAGAGGAAGAAATGCACATCTCACAAACAGAGAGACTATACTTCTTAACATTGATCACTAGCAGAAAGACAAACCCACCTGCCATTTACGAATGTTAGATCTCTTCGTCCATACGTCGCTAACTTAGCTTTTATATGGTTGTCAAATTGTCATTAAGCTGTTATTGTCAATCTTCAATAACGACATGGAATAGCATATGTTCGGTTTTTCGGTTCACTATTGTGTGAGTTAGAATGAAAGGAGAAATGAGAAGGTATAGGAGAAGCAAGAAATTGAGCGACAGTATTTTTTTTCTGGAGTGTGTGTATAGTCCTGAAAAGGACTATGAACCGGAGAGCGTTAGAAGAGCAAGAAGGACTCGACGTTTCGGACAGTTAACTGTCTGTCCTCAGTTAACTGTCCGAAACGTCGAGTGTATATAATATGAAATACACGTATACGATATATACGTAAAAACTTTAAATGTAAATAGATAAATTTTGATATATTGAGTTGGTCAAAAAGGTGGAATAATTTTGTATGGAATAAAAGTCGACCGTTTTGTTTGCATTTAAACGGCTGTCTGTAGACAGTCTGGTATGTTATTGGTTACGCAATGTTACCGGATTATTCAGGTGATATTTGAACATGAGGAATGTGTTATTGCATAACAAAGTTACCTTGTACAGACTATTAAGCCCTGTGCAGTTTAAAAATTGCCCTTTTTGCTGATTTTGCACCGTGAAGAGAAAGTTGTTTTTTTCCAAGTTTCCTGTACTGTTTACATTAAAAATCGGTACAGAGTCCCCCTTGACTATGCCTGGTCCAATGCTGATGGCAATGTGCGAGAGAGTGATAGCGCCTAGGCAGGAGGGCTACAAGCAGACTCGTATAGGAGAAATCCAAGGGATTTCACAGAGTGCAGTCTCTAAAATCCTTAAGCGTCATCGTGAGAGAGGAAATGTGCTGGCACGGAAACCACCAGGACGTCCCAGACTGACAACAAGTAGAGATGATCGCCAAGTGTCGAATCTTAGCCGCAGAAACCGGAAGTTACCTGCGAGTCGTCTTCAACGCTTGCGGAGGAGACATCATGGAATCAACATCTCAAGATCAACAGTCAATCTCAGACTGATACAACATGGCTACCGAGCACGATGATTGGTTAGATGTCCACGCCTGACGGTTCGCCACGGAGTAGCTCGTCTCCTTTGGGCCAGGCAGCACAGGACGCTTCAACTGGGACATTGGCAAAACGTTACCTTCATGGACGAGAGCCGGTTCATCCTCGATTGTAGAGATGGGAGACAGCGAGTTCGTCGGATAGCTGGGGAAAGCCTCCGGAATGACTGTGTCCACGAGACAGCCCAAGGTGGAGGAGGCCCATCGATGGTCTGGGCCGGAATCCATTACGGAGGAAAAACGCCACTAGTGGTGCCGGATGACACCACTAGTTGCGTTTACTCACCTAGTGAACGCCGCTGTCTACAGGGAGATATTGGAGTTCCACTGCCTTCCATATGAAAGACATTGTGTATGGATTCAATTTCCGACTGCAGGATGATAACGCTAGACCGCACAGGGAAGGTGTACTTGGAGAATTCCTAGAGGCAGAGGGGGTTGAGCAGTTGCCATGGCCAGCTTGTTCGTCAGATATGAACCCCATCGAACATGCATGGGATGCCCTGGGCCAAGCCATCAACGGCAGAGAAGTCGTTCCTCAAAATCTGCAGGAGCTGGCAGCTGCGTTGAGGGAAGAGTGGGAAGCCATACCTTTCGACGTCATTAGCAACCTGGTGGACAGCCTGCCACAACGCCTACGCGCTTTGATTCGTGCTAGGGGGATATACCCGGGGTGGACATACCCGATATTAGTGAAATCTAAGAACAATGACTAATTTTGATGTGAACTTGTCAATGGAATCACACAAAAAAAAGTCATCTGGAAAACTGAATTACGTTTAAACCAACTATTCTGTTGATAAAGTTTCTTTTGTAATATTATCAATGTTGTTTTATGCCCATAGCTTATATGATTCAGACATAATGCTAGTTAAAAATCACTGTGAAAGTGTGTAAACGGCATTATAACAAAGTTAAGTGATTGACATACATCAAACATATTATTTTCTAAGCACATTGTAATAGATATGCCGTTAAAATTTGAGAAAAAAATATTCCACCTTTATGACCAACAGTGTATGACATGGTTTTGGCTATTTATTTTCCGAGTGATTTACGCTTTAAAAGCTCCTTTTTCAGTAGTTCACTCTTTTCCGTCAATTTATTGATCTACATTCTGTTGTTACCACTGCAAAGTATGCATTGTTTATATTCATTTGTTCGCATAAACATTTTATGATCTGCATTGCTTACAAACAATTAGCAACATGTGAGTTATTAATGTATGCTTTTTATTTGTATAACTTTCCTGTTGGATGGAGATAAAGCTCAATTGAATTGAAAACAGAGTGATCTGAAGAGAAGACCTATTTTTTTCCAGCAATTGTGTGAATAATGTGTGACAATTTGTGGGCCGGGCGCCCTTGAACTGTTAAATTTTTCTACAGATGAATGACGCTATAAAAATGCTGTTTCATCATCATTATCAGCAGCAGCAGCAGCATAACAATTGAGATGAAAGATGAACTTACGCCAATAATTCTGGGTTGACTTTGGACGGATACGGAGATTGAGTCTGAATGGATTGAGCCACGCCGTCAAAGAGCGCTTCGTTTCCAGTGTATTCTTTTGGTAGGTCCATATTTATTTTCTTGAAGTGCATTTCTGTTATCTGGCTGAAAGTGAATGGTTCGAACCAGATCTCCGTGTCCTCGCCGAGATACGTGAGACATTTAGCTAGGGCCGTCGATCCACTTCGAGGATTGCACCACAGTATAAGACGACGTGGCTCTCTGGCATCTTGTTCAGAAGTGGTAGCCATTCCAGACGACATTACCTTTCCCAAGCGAGGAGTTGAAGTGACAATTTGAAACGGTCATGTAGTTGTGGTAATTTAGGCACTACTGTACACTAAATATTACTGACTAATCTTCCACCTACGTCGCGAGATCTTATTCTCTTGAATTAAGCCCCACCGTATTGCCTTCAACGGTCCATATTAAAGCACAGTGGTGGAGCTTTCTTGCACAGTAGGCCTACATTACATTGTCATCGTAGAGTACTCGTGATGCGGCTCCACCAATTGCAAAGCGGCGGCGTCAATTTCCACATTTTTTTTTATAGTGGACAATGCTTTTTCCGTCCCTCCTTCTTTCCTTTCATGTTGTATCCTTTCATTCTTTTTTATTTTCTTTCTTCCCTTTATTCTCGGAAAAACATCCCAGTGTCCCCCACTTATTTTACCATTGTTAGTAGCTTACGCTCGGATGCAGGATTATACGGTTGCTCGCTGCGGTGGGGTCCTTACTGGCTCTTTGGTCTAAAGCAGATTCTGGCATTTCACTCTCGAAAAAGTGTTAGCTGAGGTACTGTTTCCTTGTCATTGTGCAGCAATGCGAGATCTGATCCTTAATATCTATCCTTGCTATGAGAAGGAATGGAAGCTATTCATGGTAGAGGTTTGATTATCTGATCAGGGATGTGGAAGAGACCTTTCAACTCAGTGGTCTGACCAGAGCTTGCTCCATAATGGTCTGACAAGGTATATTCCGAGGCTGGCACCGCCCTGACCTAACCAGGGAAGTCACACGGTACCTTGCAAAAACCCAGAAATGTAGAAACGCCCACTAAAGCAGAAAATCGCCCACAAATGTAGAAACTGGGCAGTCCTATACCTACATTAAATGTATAGAAACGCCAAGGAATGTAGCCTTCATTTTAATTCACAGATGTCGCCCACAATGGTTAATGTACAAACGGAAAAATGGTTATTTGCTTTTGTTGATATTTTATACCTTACACCTATGCTTGCTAATACCAGTCATGCCAGTGCGTGCGTGCGTGTGCGTGCGTGACCGTGTAATTTTGCATGAATGCGTAGGTGTGCGCGTGTGTAAGGGCGTGTGTGTGTGTGTGTGTGTGTGTGCGTGACGGAGGGATGTCATACTTATGATGTTTTGTATGTGTCTGCTGTGACTGTCATTCTAATGTCCTGAATCTGAAACGAAGTCTATTTCATTCATGTCTATACAAACATATCTTTAAATTTCAATAAGACACAACGTGTTCGTTATAAAAGTAAAGGTTAGCAAAGTGATACTGGCAATTTGTATGGAAAAGAAGGGTTCATTTTTTTTCACTGTTCTGTGATTCTGTTCATTTTCTTGGTGTTATGTTGACAATTACTTCAAATTTGGAAGGATAATGTCAACCCTGTCTTTCTAGACTTTGCACTCCTTCTTTTCTCTCTCTCTCTCTCTCTTTGGAATTGAATTCTGTTGTGCCAAAGCCCATATCAGCCACTTTATATCATTCTAATTGCTCTCACATCTAACATAATATCATCTGGGGAATACATATTCTTCCCATATCCAAAGGTTGAAATTAGTTTTAAGAAAGAAGGCAATAGGATTCAAGAGTGATTGACTAGGATTTGAGTTAGGGTTAACGATTAAGAATTCGAATTGTACGCAGTTAAAGTTAAATGTATGGAACAATTTCAGTTGTGGTGGGATTTTAGGTTTTCAACGATTTTATATTAACTTTTTAGATAATGAGAAACATTGTATGAAATAATTATGAAAGAGCACATATAATTCTAGAAGAATTCAAAGTTCATTTGGTGAAAATTTGTTTTGAAATGGCTGAGCTATCCAAAACAAGGCGATCCTAATAAAAAGTGCATTTAACCCACCTTTTATCAGGATCGCTTTGTTTTACGTTGTTTTTGGATATCTCAGTCATATTAAAGACCGATCTTCATCAAATAAACTTCTACTTCATCACTTTTCATAACGTGGTTTCTAAATATCTCGCAGAAAGTTAAAGGGTGAATCCTCACCTCAACCAAAACTGCACCATTTAAGGATAGTCTCTCACACAAACTTGTAAATGCGAATACATGTACACTTGTAATTGTTTACAATACATTTCAGTGTCAAGTGATATATTCAGAGACTTTAATCATGCACTGCATAGTAGTTCTTAATATCGGTAATGAAAGAGTACATTCGTAAATAAAGGTGTGATGGGTTGTAGAAATAATGGCAAATACTACGTAATCTTGATTATTATTTCAGGAAGTATTTTGACACCAAAAAATCCTTTGAAAAATGGTTTTTGTCATGTTTGTATGTGTATGGTTTTTGTCATGTTTGTATGTGTGTGCGTGTTTCTTTGTTAGATGTTTACTTACTGACTCAGATTTTTTCCCCAACAATAATCATCTTACCCTTGTAAATACAATAAATTTTGAATTAGAAAATGTCGCTCAATGGATAAAAGCAAATATATTATCTTTTAATCTTCAAAAAACAAAATATATGCTTTTTAGCAACTCCATAGAGGCACTATACCTGTTGATATTGTTTTTGATGGTACTCCACTGGAAAATGTTTCCCATGTTAAATTTCTGGGAATAACAGTTGATAATAAGCTTTCATGGAAATTTCATATTGATAGTATGTGTAAAACTATTTCACGAAATATTGGTATAATTAACAAGATTGATTTTGTCTTCCTTTGTCGTCCCTGCTTACATTATATTCATCCCTCATATTGCCTTATCTAAATTATGGTATGCTTGTGTGGGGAACTACATATCAAACACTCTTCGATAAATTACTTCTGTTACAAAAGAAATCATTCCGTATTATATGTGATTTGTATTTGTTTAATTCAGGACAATTTATGTATAATTATAATGAAAAGAATCTTCCAAACATATTTGAATCAATGTTCCAAGAAATCAATTTGTTCACAATTATCCAACAAGGCGATCGAATGAATCCCATTTCCCATTCTTTAGAACTTTGCTGGCTCAGAACACTTTCATCTACGATGGGCCAAAGTATTGGAACTCACTTCCCAACGATATAGTAACAGCAAACACTTTGAATTCTTTCAAGAACAAATCAAAACAATTTCTATTGAAATCTTATGATATACAACCGAATTAGGTTCATTTTATTATCTCAATCAAGTCATCATTTTTACAAGCATTAAGCAATTATACAGAAATATATTTTTTTATTAGAGAAAAATAATCTGTCAAACATAAGTACTCCTCAGATGTTACTGTTATTGTACCGTATAGTGTGTCTATTCTCTCTTTTTTGTATGTCCGCTCTTCTGCATTCATACCGGTATATTTATGTTTGGTTTGGTTTGGTTTGGTTATGTTTGGTTTATTTCTGCATTTTCTTTCTCCAGATACAATAACAAATGAAAACAAAGAGAGACAGAGTATGCAAGAAAGGAGATTTTAACATACAAATCAATACAAGAAATGTCACTTTCATAACAACATCAGTCTGTAATGACATATGAATCAAAACAGCATATTAAGGCATACTGTATTTATGAACAAAGGAGAAATCAATACAGGGGACCGTCATCATAAGCAGAGCACGACATGGATGAGGCCCTATCTATACACTTGTATATGTAAAACGAATATAATACAACATCAATTATTGATCTACTCATAAAACTTAATCTTAATATACTAAACACATTTTGCTAAAGAAAGAAAAAAAAACAACAACAACGGAAGAGGACCCAATCCTTTACAATATCAATCCAGGATGCGTCTTATCATTACACTTGCATCATGAAATCTGATGATGTCCACGATGGCGCGTGTTGTAGTTTCATTTCTTTTTTTCCTTTTTTCTTCTTTTTCCTTTTTTCTCTTTCTTTCCTTCCTAAGTTGATTTCATATTAGTTGAGAGTTTCTTTGATTTTGTTTCATATGTTTGTAGTTTAATTAAGTCATTATTTGTTCTCTTATGTATTTTCTGAGGGTCCCATACCCTACAAGCTTTGCTTTTCAGTGGGACCCTCCATTTCCATTCCAGTCCTTGTATTATGCATATATATAAACTATTTAAAAAAAAGAATTTATGTTGTTACTCGTGATCACATGTACGTGTTTGACATTGTTACAAATATAATTATATTCTGTTCATGTATTGAAAATAATTTCCCTATTTATTTAATGGGAATGAAATAATAAAGTTGATTAATTGATTGATTGATTGATTGATTGACTGATAAACTTTATGCTTGGTCAGGAACGATTTAAAAAGTCTCGCATCCATTAGTGCTAATGCACGTATTACTTATTGTCTATCGTTACGTGTGTGCCACACGATTTGTTCTGGTGATTCTCTGATATTCTTTCTCATTTTATAGATATGTGGATCTAAGATTGCGGGTATTTAGTCATAAACATAAAAACAAACGTTAGGCACACGCAAGACACATAGATACAACGTCTAGTTACACCAACCCCTAAGATGTGCACGAAACAAACATTTTTTTTTTCTCACTGACAAAATAAATACAAGATTTCATACGCTATATACTTACACATTATGATTATCCAATTGTATGTTCTGGCCTCGCTTATATGAATCTTTACAATATTTCGTGATGTCAAAGCAGAACATTAGATAGATAACAAGGAATTTAAAAAAAGAGACACAAAATGAGCATATTTCAGAGCAAAGTGTTGATCAAGGAAATCAAAATAGCATTACTGCAGGAGGTTTGGATGCATAACCTAATCTGACGACTAATTTGTCAAGGGATCGTATCGTGCATTCTAGACTAGTTGATGGATGGGCATTGTATCTTTTACTCTGTTGAAGTTTCGCTAATTTTTATTCCAGTTGCGACTTATCGAAATTCCAAGTGCCAGTGAATTTGATAACCGAGATTATTATCATTATCATTTTTACCCTAATGGCTAATGCACACAATAATTGGTTACAAACTCTCCTACTCTTACCCTATCATATCAAATGATGTTTAAGTGTGGACAACAGTAAATTTTGACCCAGACAAAGAAAATTATTTCATACGTGACCAGTATAAGATACCAGAATATAAAATGTTTTTAACTTCTGGAAATGAGCTCCTACAAGTGGCAGGGTAAAGATCTTCAAAAAACTAGGGTTTGAATCGATGCTGATACATTTCATTGTATAAATCCTGACATTTGCCGATGATGCGCACACAGTCAGGTGTGAGATCATCTAGTGAAGGTATAGGGCTCGAGGTTGGGACAAACTTGGAGCTTGAGAAAGCTCTTTTAAATAGCAGAGCATCGGGTGCGACTCCACTAGTGTACAACTCAATGCAGCAGTGTTTCCATTTCTTGATGGCGTCCATCGAAGGATCCCACTCAAGCAGATCGTCGCGGTAGTCGACGTCGATCAACTCGCAGATTTTCCTCAGATACGTAGCCGGATCAGCAAGGAAATCCTCCGTGTCAATAATCAAAGGGTTCGGCTCAAATTTCTCCCGGATGTGCTTCCAGAGTGCGTAGATCTCGCCATACCAGTTCAAGGTTGGATAGCTTGGGTGTACCTCTTCGAGGTCTATACTGTTGTCGTTGGGATCCAGCTTTCTGTAATCTATTATCATCTTACGAAAGGAAGGCACCACCCGTCTTGGGTCACGAATAAGGATGACGTGGCGAAATCCCGACGGAATGTAATCGTACGAGTCATGGATGGCTACTGCCATATCCTTGACAACTACCGTGCGAGTTGCAGAATCCTCTAAGTTCTGTTTAATTCCTCCATATCTGCATGGAAAAAAGATATAGAGATTACAGTGAGGTAGATAATGTTGTTGTTTTTTTCATTATTAGAACATTTCAAAGTATAATCATTGATAAAGTATATAAACATTACTGTATGTAATGAACAGATTGTGTTTTTGCCTGTTCTCCCTATCGCCTATCGCTTATAGCCGATATCAAGCGTTATCACCTCGCGATATCTGATCGATCGCTTTTGGGAAGTATACTTCCGGTTTTGCGGTTCCGGAAAATGGTACCAAAGATCCTACGTATAGTGTAGGATCTTTGATCGTATAAATGTATATTCCTTTCTGAAAATGTCTCGAACAAAACATTACGCGAGTTTGACTTCAGGTCGAAGTGGTCTTTCCTGCGAAGTAAATTTTCCACGCTCTCCGCTGAACCTTGTCTGTTGGGAACTTCACCCACGTCATGTCCATCATCTATGGATATTTTCCATAATTTCGTCGTTTGGCATCATTGGCCCAGCATTGGGCCGCTTCGCAGAAGAATCACATTTATCAAATGTAAAGTTACAGAATAGCAAATAACTCTAATTATTCGCAAAATTACAAGACAGAATTTGATACGATCTATGTTTACTATCTAGTATTTGGGCGTTCAGTGTGCATGAAAGCGTACATTTACAAATCGCGCGTTCATAACCGGTTTATATCCCACGAATTAAAGGTAAAAAATTGATAATGATATCGTGCTAAGTTTAGTACGCTTTCCCTATTTCTAGCTAGGAGAGAAGTGTGCAGGGCGCAAGTTGTTTCCCATTTTCTCTCTCGCTTCACTATTTAAGTATTAATATCCTGCCCGACTGCTAAGAAGTGTGAGAGAACCGATTTGTATTTCTGTGACTAAATGTATGAAATTCAATCGATGAAACCTTTTTTTTTATATACCACAACGATGCATCATCAATTTGTGGCTTATGTTTGTAATATTATTGTCCTCCAAGCGGTAAACATTAGAAGGAATAATTGGCTAATTTCATGAATCATTCTTTTCCTGAATCATTACGAATACCTTGGTAGACGATTACGTTAATTGCTGTGAATTCACACTATAAATCCACACCTTCGCTGATGACTACTTTCCCTCCAGATCATGTAAAGCAGGTGTGCACTGCGACATTGACCATTTTTATTTAAATATTTCCTTTTCATAATTGCGCAGAATATGCAGATTTTTTCTTATTATTATTCTAGGGGGTGAAAGCAAGAATACCTAAAAAGGTCCAGGAGTTAACATGGAAATGAGGGTGCTTTTACATTTTTGGATTTGATAGGGAAAATTCTGGTGCGCACTTTTAGTGATTTTTATTATTTTTTTGCACGAACACTCACACACGCAAACATAGATCAAGCTCTTGAAAATTCCAGGGGTTGAGGGAGGGGAACTGGTGAGGTAACACCTTAGCAACTCTCGTTTCCAATCACTCATTTCTTCCTTCTGCATGCAACAATCGGGACGCCCAATACAATAATACACACTCGTAATTGGTGTATAGATGGCGCTGTTCATCCTGTCGGCCTCGTGAGTCTATTTGGTTCATGTCATGAAATTTTAAATGGTAAGGTCTAATCAGCAATGCCTCCAACAGTCCAACAAAACGATAGTTTAAAGACACTTTTTTTTTAATTCTACCCTCGTGAAGATAAAATCTTGGAATGAGCAGGTAGACCTACAGAAAAATAAATAATCCTCATCATGAGGCCCAAATCTATTCAAACTTTCTAAAGTGAAGACACGTCTACTCCGTCCCAAGCAGAGACTCCAACCCTAAGCACCTTCTGATCGGGAGATTCTCCCGCCTGAACCCCTAGCAATAAACGGGAGACTCCAACTTGATGTGCGCGAAGAGCACATCACGAGCACGAAATTCCTTGCGGTCTATAGGGTTCTAGATGTTCTCTCGTGCTGTCTAAGGCTTATTTTTCAACATACAATAAAATTAAGTAAGAAATCATTTCAAGCGGGAAAAAATAAATCTCAAGCGGGAGAACGGGAGATTCTGCAAAAATGGGCTTTCGGCGGGAGATCTCCCGTAGAAAGCGGTAGAGTTGGAGTCTCTGCCCAAGCTTTTTAAATGCAAGACTTCTTTTAGATATGAATGCACCGTCTTATTTGGAACATGGTTGCCCTTTCACGAATTTGAATGACCGACGAGATTCCGTCGCCGGCTTGAAATGAATTTAAATGCTCATTGCTAAAATACATGCTCCCATCTTAGATTTGAACAAAGCAAATGAACGTTGTTTTTTTTTTATATTTCTCTCTCTCTCTCTTGCTCCAATAGTAAATTTGAATAACCGGATTTTGAATTTGATTGCTGATTCAGTGCTGCGAGCGTGGAATGCATGAAAGTGAATGTCCTTTATATGAACTTAAATGACAAAATTTTGAAATTGACCGGGAAATAGGTTTTACCGGTTAATTTCATACTTTTATCATTCCAATTCTTAATTGTGCATTACACAGTGCACGCTCGCGAAAATGTTCTGGTATTCAAATTCAGAATAAGAGCGATCAATTTGATTAATGGGAGCTCTATTTTGTTTCCGACAAATCAAATTCACGCATGTGCATTCACTTTCAAAATGCGGGTATTGCATTTCCTATCCATACTCGTGCATTAACTTCACGCGATAATCACGATGACCTTGTTTTGGGCTTTCAATTTCATTTTCAGGTGATCAATATCCTGTTTTGTGCATTCAATTTTGTGAAGAAGACGGGATAATTTTGTTTTTTGTTTTTTGTTTTTTGTTGTTGGCAGCGAGGAGCTGGTGACCGGGAAGCTGCAGAAGGATAAGCCGACATTTTACCATGACGGATAGGCAAACACAGTCATGTCATACAACAGGTTGGAAGGCATATATCCAAAGGCCAAAGTACATTATGTAAAATGATATTTCATTGGTATATAATAGGCACACCCAGATCTACCTCTTCGGAGGCTTTGACCACCAAGAAATATTATAGTAGATAGCTAATTTATACCGAGATGAACTCCCCTTAAATCAAGGCTGTAATCAATAATAATACCTCGGTGTGCACAGCAGCCGTTTCCAGAAAAAAAAAATAAAGAAAGAAATATGTACTTTTCCAAACAAGACAAAGGGCTTATTATATAATGTTTATCATACGCAGGAAAACACATATCACAACAGAACACACTGGTGTTAAAATCTATAAAGCGAATGAAAATTACTTGTTATTATTGTGAATGAAAATGATAATGCTGGAATGCGATTTCATGATGTCTATAACATAATGAATGAATGTCCCTATAGGATACATGAAAAAAAAAATAGTGAACAGTTGATAAAAATACAGGGTTATGTTAAGATTATGAGATAAGACCGGAATACCATCGTGCATTTTTGATTGCTCGAAGTGTTAAATGGATTGCTCCGTAACGAATTTTGAATGCTGGAATAGCAGCATTGCGCAATCATCTCCCCGTCTCGATAGCGAAACTGAAGTTGAAGTGCTTTCTAGGAATTTAAATGGCAACCTTGACATGAATACAGATTCGACTAATCGAAAATCAAGCTGAATGACGAAACAGCCTCGTATGGCTTAAACTCTCGAAATCGAATGATCGCAGTATCATTTTGACTGACGAATCTACGAAATAGATCGTGAAAACCTGCAGTATCACGCAGAAAAACAGTGTTGTTCACTTTTGTCATTCATTAACCTATTCCCATGTGATTTACGGTTCAAATATTACTTAATAACTTTGTTCATAATTCCTGTTATATTCGTGTACGAAAAGTGATTGCAGAAATCAACTCAAATCAACTCAATCCAAACATCACTGCATTATGATAAACAGATTGTGTTTTATAGAAACTATACTAAGTTGTTTGCTACATCTTACATTCACCTGATTTTATCTTCATTTTCTCCTGATTCTCCCCAGTTTCCGAAATACTTTTTCTTTTGTTTTTATTATCTTTATTGTAAATTACACAAAGAAATTTATTTGTTCGTTGCATGACTTCTTGCGTCAAAATCGTCTCATCTCAAGCTTGCAATATGTAAGGGTTTTTAAGCTTTATATAATGGAATGTTTCATGAGTACAGGATATAATCGTGTAAAGCGAGCACATAGGACCCTGCACTGCCAAAATGAATAAGTATATAGCGACACTGATTTGAGTGAAACAATCTCAATTGGTCGGTCTGCAGCCAAACAGATACAACGTACCACTGAGAAGAACATGAGTAACGAAAGTGGTAATTTATCCTGCTTCTGATGATGAGAATACAGGGAACCTTCGTTATTAGTTAGTGTATAGATGTATTGCAAAGCATGGCACCACACACTCAGCATGCAGTTCAATCGGACACTCAGGTGAGAGAACAACTAATATAAAGTAGAACAGACACAATCTCTTCCGGACATGACAGCAAGTTTATTGTCGCATCCCAACTCGCAGTGTTACAACTCAGAACAGAATCTCTTGGCCGAATCTCCAGCCTGACTCGTGTTTAGTCCGAACTCTCTAATATCTGCAAGGAGCCGGTATTTATACCATTCATACGTCCCTGGGCCTGGCCTGGGCGGCACGCGACCAAGCCCCAAGAGAGTACAGATAACTGATGGCCACAGGGCTGGACCTGACCTCATTCGCTGAGGGCAAGTTGAGGACATGGTCAGGTCAGGTCAGTGGAGCGAGGACACTGTGGTCCCGAAGGAGAAGACAACAGTCGGGGGGGGGGGGGGAATCAAAGGGACTTGGAAGGGAGAAGGACTTGTCGCAGACAGAGTAAATAGAATAGCAGGTGGGGGAAGGGAAAGCGAGACCAAGACCGTTACATTCTAAAGCGTTACATAACCACAGATAACAGACACTAGTCTAACTCACAAGACGTATATGGTTATTTGTAATGCTATCATCAAAACCCGTGACACATGTATACCTCCCATAGCAGCGGGGTCTTTTGTTTTGGCGACCGATATTACGTTTTTTTTTTTTTAAGTCAATCGCTGATGACATTCAATCTTTTAGGGTTTTTTTTTTTTCATCATCGCTTTGCTTTACTGATGAAGAGTGATAATCATGTCTGCTGAAAGCAAGCTGACCTGTTTTCTGTTACACATGGAATACGTATCAAAGTCAACAACATTATTTGCAAAGCAGCTGCCATGTCTAACGCTGCTTTCCGCGGACATCCACGCTCTGGAGGAGGAAAATCCCTTCAAGATTAAAAAGGGTAAACTAAATAATAATGTAATATACCAATGCATGCATGATTCATGGAGCTCATTATGACCGTTTTACGCTTACACCTCTCAACGGAATATGCTCAGTTTAGCCTTTATTTTTTATACCATTGAGTAAGTTTCACTCAAAAACTGGACGTATACACTCACAAAGACAATGCACCTATCATGAACACCAACCTACTTTTAAAAATATTGCAAAAACAGAATTTCCGATGTAACACCAGGCCGCTTCCGTTGTTGGTCACTCCGTTAGCAATATTTCAAGTTTACCTCCTTTTTTAAGTCTTGGCAGCCTTATAATATTTGTAGGCCTATCACTATACACGACATGGTTTGTTGTTGTGTTTTAAAGAAAGAAGAAAGAGAGAAAAATGAGACCCTATAAAATAAAGTCGGCTGGAAGTACGAACATCGTGTTGTGCCGTGTTCAAACCGCGTAAGGCTGCGTTCACATAAAAGTATACGGTATTCGCTATTCGCTATTAGCTATTCGGGCACCCAGTACACCATCACCCGCACCGTCAACTCACCATCCCATGCAGTGAGGATTTCTTCCTCCTACATCCCAGGAAATCTTTTTAACAATTTCTAAACTGCGTCAGAATGTCAGTCTACATGCTTATTTTTGCTAAATCCAGACCAAAATTGTCATTATTTCATAAACGAGAGACGGTACAGGGGCGGATCTAGGAATTTCGTAAAGAGGGGGCGCGTTTACAAAATTAAAGGGGGGGGGGGGCGCACGCACCCCACCCCCATTTTTTTCTTTTTATTTCTTTTGTTTCAACAAAAAATAAAGGGGGGCGTGCGCCGGTTGCGGTCCTCCCTGGATCCGCCCCTGCGGTATACGCTGCAAGAAAATCGAACAAGCTCGATTCCCACTATGCTATACTATTCTATGCTGTTCGGTACTTTCGAATAGTGCCCTCCTATGTGAACCGGTGTTAGGAAATCCTATCGTTCGATTCAAGCTATTCGCGTGCCCTCGAAAACGAGGCCCGAATACCCGAATAGTATACTTCTATGTGAACGCAGCCTAAGGCCCGTGATATATCATCATGATGGATATCAATAAGCCAGTTCGGAGATAGCCCATGTGCACATGGGTACAAAAAATGACCTTTCATTTTTCTCAGTTGGTTAAGCACTTCACTCAATTCAAAGCGACATAATGCAGCAGCTTGTCCAACACAGCATTTTATGGAACTCGTATTCTAACAAAGAATGAACCTGTGTAGATGAAGTGACCAGAATGGTTCATCAATCAACACTTTGGGAAGCATCCATTTCATTGTGCTGTTTTGAATACATTAACAAACTTTTTCTGTCAACAATGCCAAATACCAGGCTTGCTGTCAGGTGGATGTACTGGCATGCACCATTTATAAGGATTCCATGAATAATCACAGCATTACAGATGTTTATCTCAGTGAAATTAAAACCCAACCTGTCTCTCGGTACAAATGACCTTTTTCTGCTCATGCTCAAACAGGAACCCCGAACTGGCTTATAACGAACATTCGGTCTTAGGACTTTATATTTATCCCATCCACCGCTCCCTCCCTCTCTCCCTCTCTCTCTATCTCTGTACACACACACTCACACATACACACACATATCATATATATATATATATATATATGCATACATATAATATGTATATAGATTATAACAAATATACCGAAGAATTTAGATTATCTATACGAAAAACCGTTCTCGGCGTCCGTTCCTTGTTAACTTTTCTTTTGTGTGATTTTTAAATTCATTATTGATACTTGTTTTCAATATTGATTATAGACCCAGATATAGGCCTACAACATTAGATGGGATGTAAATGAGTGCATTAATATGCAAATGAAACACATATCCATGCAAAAATGAACTCATTTTGGCACACATGAAGAATAGTACACTATATAGCTGTATACCAGACGTGAGAAAATACAACTAAAGAGGTGATCGGGCAACAACAACAACAACAAAAAAAAAAAAAAAAGAAAGAATTTTAGACAATGACGTAATATTTGTGATTAGTGTCTATGCCATATAGGCCTATAGCTATTTAATGTCATGCATACTTTATTTGCATTCTGAAACAAGTGTTGTTGATATAGTATGCTTGTATAATCAGCACCAGTTATTATTATATATCAATGACCAAATGTGCAATATAGTACATCGATGGTAAGTGGTGTCTAGTCAGTAAAGGGTTTATACTCTCATATTCCTTCTCATGGAGGACAAGACGGGGGGGGGGAGTGATAACTTCCTGGAAAGGGGGATATTTTGTATAACTATTTTGACTGAAATGAGTTTGTTCAACGTTCATTGGTATAATTTTGTTCATAATATGTTGAGGCTGTTTTGCGTATGTAAGTACGTAGTTGCTCTCTAGTGTTTGTCAAAGCCGTCGAGTTGATATAGATAAGATAGATACACGTGTATATGCAATAGGCATGTGCGAGTGCATGGATTGGGGAAATCACTGGTTGCCTTATAAAATGTTCATTGGTATAATTTTGTTCATATTTTGAGGCTGTTTTGCGTATGTAAGTACGTAGTTGCTCTCTAGTGTTTGTCAAAGCCGTCGAGTCGATATAGATAAGATAGATACACGTGTATATGGAATATGCATGTGCGAGTGCATGGATTGGGGAAATCACTGGTTGCCTGATAAAATGTTCATTGGTATAATTTTGTTCATATTTTGAGGCTGTTTTGCGTATGTAAGTACGTAGTTGCTCTCTAGTGTTTGTCAAAGCCGTCGAGTCGATATAGATAAGATAGATACACGTGTATATGGAATATGCATGTGCGAGTGCATGGATTGGGGAAATCACTGGTTACCTGATAAAATGTTCGGAGAAGAAGGGGATAACTTTCTTAGTTCTGATAATGTCTGACAAATTAAAGGAATTTTTGATGAAAATAATGAACATAGATTGATATGAATGGCAGAAGTTATAATGCTTCATACACTTAGTGAGTCAGTTTTGGTAATAAGAAAATGAATATGATATCAGTATTGAGACTATGGATTTATTTCATTTATTATCTGGTATATTAGATGGGAGAAGAGATTTCATCGCCAAATTGCGAATGAATATGGAAAGCAGAAAGTTGGTACTGTAAACGACAAGTAAAATGTGTGGGTTTTTTTCGGGGGGGGGGGTGACATCCGATAGTATCATCATGTTTGTGCTGGGGATATAAAACGCATATCGTTTTAGAGGAGGAGACGGGAAGTGATCTGAGTGTCATTATCATTATAATGAACGCAACAAGGACAGAAACTTTATTTGCATGTTTGGACTTTGCTTGGTTTAACAACATGTTTATTGAAACATAATTTCACACATCTAGGTAGATTTTTTTGATGTTCGGTGCGAAATATATACATTTTTTGATGGTTAGGATTTGTTTCGCGAGTTTGGAAAATATATACATAAGAAAGAACCTCATAAAAAGAAACGTAAAAAAAATGAAATTCTGTTAAAATAGTTTTTGGGATATACGTCTCTTGGGAGATACTACTAACGCTGTCATTGAAAGTGGTTGAAGGTGGCTTATGGTATTGGCGAGGAAGAAATGTATCATAGAATTGAATGCATGAATCTGCAATGATGTCATATACTCATTTCTCCGTTTATTCAGTTCATTTGTTTTCTAATATGATGTTCAGAGTTAGTGTGAGATCGGAAAATATGGACTGTCATTGTGTGTGTTTGTAATCAGGATAGCGCCAAGCCTGTAATAGAAGTGTGGAGAAATGTGACACGATGTACAATGTGCACATCAACTGTCTGTGATTATAAGATGAAGTCGTTTTGTTGGTGTTGACAGAAGTAATAGGTTTCAGAGTTACAGAGGTTTTCTTTTGATCTATGTGTCATTTTCCTCGTCAACAACCACAGCAATTCCTCGTAACTGAGATAGGAATATTCTGGTTGGTTGCTTAATGGCAGCAACTCATACACATTTTTTTCTTCCTCTAAAGCAAATCAGATATTAATGTATCATAAGATTGAATGAGGAAAACTTGCAATGTTGTCATATGCTCATTTCTCCGTTGATCCAGTTTGTTGGTTTTCTACTGTGATGTTCAGAGTTAGCTCGAGATCGGGCGATATGGACTGTCATTGTGTGTGTTTTGTAATCATGATGGCGTTGAGCCTATGACAATGTTGAGGGAATGTGATACGATGTATAATATGCACATCAACTATTTGTGACTATAAAATGGAGTCGTTTTGTTGGTGTTGACAGAAGTAATAGGTTTCAGAGTTACAAAGGTTTTCTTTTGATCTATTTGTCATTTTCATTGTCAACAATCACAGCAATTCCTCGTAACCGAGATAGGAACATTCTGGTTGGTCGCTTAAATGGCAGCAACTCATACATTTTTTTTTTCTTTTTCTTCCGCTAAAGCAAATCAGATATTAATGTATTATAACATTGAATGCAGAAAACTTGCAATGATGTCATTAATATGCTCGTTTCTCCGTTGATCAGAGTTAGTTTGAGATCGGAAGATATGGACTGTCATTGTGTGTGTCTTGTAATCATGATGGCGTTGAGCCTGCGTAATACACTGAAGTGCGGGGGAATGTGACACGATATGTAATATGCACATCAATATTTGTGATAATAACTGTATAATATGGAGCTGTTTTATTTGTTTGACAGCAGTAATATGAACATGATTTTGAAATAGGTTTCTGAAGTTACAGAGGGTTTTTTTCCCCCTCTCTCTCTTCTCATCTAATTGTCAATTCCCTCGTCAAAACTTACCCAAGCAATCACAGCAATCCCTCGTAACCGAGATTGGAATACTTTGTTGGTTGCAGTAACTCATTCATGTTTTTTTACTTCTTTCCTTCTTCCTCTAACCAATGTTTTTGGACAACAGAGGTTGGGATATCATTTTTTTTTTGAGACATCATTATTCCTCGTATCAGGTAACAGCATATGCGTTAATTTGGTTCAACGTAGAATACCTATTTTTTTTTTTTTTTTGGCTACAATCTGTTCTAAATGGAAACGAACTAGATTCTTGTTAATACAAGCGAGTTAGAACAATCTGCGCTTGTCGTTTTTTGTTTGTTCTATTGGAAGACATTGTTACATAACCCAGTTGGTGTGTAATGAATGCATGCAGATTGCATGCAGATGGAAGCAATGCAATTATCTGTCTCTATGGGTGTGTCCTCCAAAAATAGCTGCACTGTTTCATTCTTGTAAGTTGATTGTTTGGTTAGGTTTTCATAGTCACGACCTCTCAAGGCGTTGCCCTCTTTTTCTTTTCTTTTCTGGCCGTGATGGAAAATAGGAAACTGGGCTAAGGCACGTTATTATGATGGCAGTATTAACGTCTTTTGTCTGGCCCACTAAAAGTTTGAATGGAAAACAAAACTTACAGCAGTGGAATTTTCACAGGCATTACAGCTAGAACCTCCTTTGGTGCGGGGACGTACTTACTATTTGTGGTAAAGTACAATTACGTAAGGCGTGTCCTTTTAAAGATTTCTTTTGCCTTATCTTGTTTCGTTTTTGTTTTGTCATGCCCGTGGACTGATCTGGTTTCGGGAGTGGTGCGAATCGTTTTTATATGGCCATGGGTCTTTCAAGAGCAATATAAAGCTGATGTACTGATTTGCTTAAGAAGCCAGGTGTTTAGTTATGGGTCAATCATGAATGCATGTTCGAAGCTCTTTTGTATTGCAACTCTCTTGTAATACCACTGAAAACCCTTTTGTATCAATATGTTAGTCAATGACCCCTCTTATTGGTAACCAGTTTTGCATGTTTGTCGCCCTCAAGCGCCGATAATGAGTATAGACATACAGATAAATCGTTCTGCATAGTGCATAGTGCAGTAAATGGGAAGGCAGGTGGTCAAGCCTTAATGGCTTCTCAGGTTTTTTTCTTTTCTTTTCTTTTCGTACCCTTTGTTTCTTTTGTCATGTCCCCATTTTTTCTCTCTTCCTTCCTTTCCTTATGTCATGTCCTAGTTTTAATTTGTTTGGTAGTCTTATAATGACTCCTGTCTGGTCGACAAATATGCTCCTTCGTTAAGAGAACAGAAGATACTAGATTACAATTCTTTTCCCCTTAACACTGTGGTTTTTTTTTCAGTAGATTGCATATTGAACAGGGCGTACCCCTCTCAAGTTGTCTTTTTTTTGTCACAGCTATGCACAGTCCGATTTGGTCTAGAAGGTACTACAATTTCGTTAGCCAAGAGAGGAACAATACAAGGTCAAGCTGTATTAGTCGGGTGTTAATTTATTTTTTCTTGTTCTTGATTATTCCTCATCATTTTACTCTTTCCTCTTTTTTCAGATGCTGAGCAAGAGTTATGCACTTGGATAGGTATAGGGGAAATCATTGCCTGTGTCCATTCTTAGTTAGTGCAATGCAGTGGGAGGTGGGGGGGGGGGGGGGGGAAGACTCGTTTCGTTGGTTATGGAAGTGTACATGGACGTCCTTCCGGACTCCACAAGTGTAAGTGTAATTGTGAGTGTAATCGGTGTGAGTGAGTGTGTGTATAAGTGGTGTGTTTGTGTGTATGCAGATGGTAGCTGTAGATGTATTTCAGAGTCAGGCGAATTAACTGTGCTTGTTCTGGCGGTACTCGTCTGTAACTATGGCTTGGGATGATTTAGATATTCGCTGTAATTTCCTTTCGTTGAATGTAAATGGTATTAGGGATACAAGGAAAAGAAAGAACATTATTAACTGGTGTACGTATAAAAAAGCAGATGTTGTGTTATTACAAGAGACGTATAGCTCTCCTGAAGTTGAAAAAAAGTGGAGAGAGGAGTGGGACGGAGTATCCTATTTTAGTCATGGTACACCACATAGTAAAGGTGTTTGTTTGTTGGTTAATGCAAATTTAAAATTGAATGTTTTATATGTGGATATAGATCATGAAGGTAGATATCTTTTGATGAAATGTGTTTTACAAGGTATGGAAATTGTTATTGTAAATGTATATTTTCCAGTGAGGGGTAAAGAAACAGAGAGGAGAGACTTTCTGTCTGAAGTTGAAAAGATTCTGCATCCTTTTGTTGATAATGGAAACTTGATTATTATTGGTGGAGATTTTAACTTGATACGACATTTTGAATTAGATTATAATGGGAGAGCAATGGTAAAGAAGTATACAAATTTTGATCAGTGTTTTGATAATTTTGTCGAGGAATGTAATTTGATAGATATATGGAGGGTCACCCATAATTTAGATAGACAATATACTTATCGACAGGTATTTCCGTTCATGCAAAGTAGACTTGATTATTGGTTTATTTCGAGTGAGTTGCATGATATTGTAAAGGAATGCAAGATATTAACTTCTATTGCGCCAGATCATTCAGCAATTTTTTTTGCAACTTTTGAATAAACCTAATGATGATAAGGAAAATAATAGATGTTTTAAGGCGTCATATTGGAAATTTAATAACAGTTTGTGTAAAGATAGTGAATATGTCAATAAAATGAAAGATGAAATAATAAAAATATTGGGAGAATTTCGGAATGAAATAAAAGATAAAAGGGTTTTGTGGGATTTTTTGAAAATGAAAATTTGTAATTTTACTAGGAAATATTCTATAAATTTGGCCAAACAACGTACGGAAAAAATTCAGAGAATTGAGGAAGAAATTGAGTTTTTAGAAAATGATGTATTTTTGAGATCAGATAGTGATAGAATCACGTTGTTGGAAGATAAAAAGAAAGAGTTGAAAAAATGTTATGATTACGTGAATGAAGGGGATAAAAATTCGTTCAAGGGCTTCGTGGTATGAAGGTGGAGAAGGTGACTCATCTTATTTTAAACAGTTAATGGAATTTAATAAGAGGAAAATGATTGTTAAAAGTGTGCGGGTTAATGATGAGGTAGTTTGTGATTCAAAGGAAATAATTAGAGAAATAAAAAGGTTTTATAGTAGTCTTTATTTTGAAAATTTTGATTTTATATCTGGTGATAGTAGATATTTTTTTCAAGATTTGCCAACATTAAGTAGGGATTCTATTCAATCCTGTGAGGGGTATATTTCAAAAAGAGAATGTGAAATTATTTTGAATCAGATGAAGTTGAATAAATCTCCAGGAAATGATGGATTAAGTGTAGAATTTTATATTACATTCTGGTCAGTGATAGGGGATGTGGTGTTGGACAGTTTTAATGAGGCATATAACAGAAGAGAATTGTCTGCTTCTCAAAAACAAGGTGTAATTACTTTGATTCATAAGGAAGGAAAAGATCCTTTATATATAAAGAATTACAGACCTATTTCATTATTGAATGTAGATTATAAGATACTTGCGAAAGTTTTGTCAAACCGTATTAAGCATGTTTTGCATGAAATAATCAATGTTGATCAAGTTGGATATATAGAAGGAAGAAATATTGGAGAGGCTATTCGATTGATTGATGATATGATCTTTTATACATCGAGCTGTGGTTTACCTGGTTATATGTTTGCTATTGATTTTGAGAAAGCTTTTGATTCGATCCGTCATACATTTTTGCAGAAAGTTTTGAATATATTTGGTTTTGGATCAATGTTATGTAATTGGGTTGAAATATTGTATTTGAATAGCTGTAGTTGTGTTATAAATGGTAAGGAGTCTACTGGTTATTTCCCAATACAGAAGGGGGTAAGGCAAGGAGATCCTTTATCCCCGTATTTATTCATTATGTGTATTGAAATTTTGGCTCAGGCAATAAGGAAGAATTCTAATATTCATGGGTTAATGGTTGATAATGTTGAAATTAAACAAATTCTGTATGCTGATGATGTTACTTTATTTCTTCAGGATCGATATATTGTTGAGGAGGTTAAAAGATTATTTGATGTATTTTATCAAATTTCGGGTTTAAAAGTTAATAATGATAAAACGTATGTGTTGTTATTAGGTATTCCGAGGGAGGATTGTGTGTTGCCTTTTGGTAGAGTAGAACAGGTGGTAAAAATATTAGGAATATATTTTTCTTTGAACCCTGATGTTAAAGAAGTTATGAATTATAAGGAGATTTTGAGTAAGATAAAGAGATTATTATTATGGTGGAAACAGAGAGATTTAACGCTGATGGGGAAAGTTCAATTGGTAAAGGTTTTTGTTTTACCAAAGCTGATTTATATTTCTTCACTCATGGTAACACCTGATTGGGTATTTGAGGAGTTAGATAAGGTGGTATTTGATTTTATTTGGAGGGGTAGAGATAAAATAAAAAGGAATATTTTGTATTTAGATTATGATAGGGGAGGATTAAAGTTCATTAATTTTCGAGTGTTTGTTAAAGCACAAAGAATTATGTGGATTAAGCGTTTGATTTCTGGGGATCATAGTATGAAGTGGAAGTTATGTTTTAAGTTTTTCACTAAATCGGTGGGAGGTATTTTGATTTTTTATAGTAAGGCAATTTTAGGGTTGTTGAGGCTAACTTTACCAGAATTTTATAATGATATGTTGCAGGTTTGGATGGGAAGTAGAAGTTTGATTCTGAAAGAGGATTAAAAAAGGAATGAGGTAATTTTTAATAATAAATTTATTTTGATTGATGGACATACAATATTTGATAAAGAGTTATTTCTTAGGAATGTATATAAAGTTCATCATTTGGTAGATGTAAATGGGGACTTTAAAGGGAGAAGGGAGTTTTTAAGATTAGGATTTAGTGAAGAAATGATTGGAAAAATGTTTGAAATATTTTTAGCTTTACCGTCATCATGGAAGGGTACATTAAAGCGAGAAATGAATATGGAGGATACTCAACTGAAAATTGAATTATATTTGCAGAATAGAATATATCATATACAGGATATAACATCAAAACGTATATATAAAGCATTGATGAGGGATGGAATTGAAACATCATCAGCATATAATAATTTAGTTGGTTTATATAATTTTGAGGAAATAGATATTAGATTGATTTTTCTGAGGCCTCGGAAGTCTACTCTTGATTGTAAACTGCGTGAATTTCAATATAAAATGTTGTATGGTTTAATATATACAAAAGTTAAGTTATTTTCTTTTGGTTTTGTAGGAGATAATCAATGTACATTTTGTTATTCTGAGGTTGAGACTTATGAACATTTGTTTTTTCATTGTAGGAAAGTCAATCAGATTTGGAAATTGTGTAGTGAAGTTTTTGTTTTACCCCAGATGCAAAAGTTAGATTGGCAATCTGTTCATGTTGGTATTAAAACGCAGGATATTGGAAAAGGACAACTCATAAACCATTTGATATTATTGATAAAATGGATGATATTTGTATTTTCGAAGGAAAAGAGCAGGCCCCCTTTGATAAGAGAAATTAGAGAAAGAATGTTAGAAAGTAGAGAAGAAGAAAGGAAATTAGCAATGAAACGAGGTACGCTGGCCCTGCACAGCAGGAAATGGAATCAATTAATGACACGGGATACTTACTGCACTACTATTTGATACCTTTTTTGTGCTTTTTGTTGTTGAGTGTTTGGTGAACAGTTTCGATGTTTGTGGGCGTGTGTGTGTGTGTGTGTGTGTGCGCGCGCAAATATGTGTGTGTATCTGTGCTGGAGTGAGGTATACCTGGAGTATGCCTATTTAGAGGGGGGAGTGTTGTTGAGGTTATACGGGTGAGCGATGAAGGGGAGGGGTAATGTTTATAGGTATGAATTATGTACAGACATTGATCATGAAGATTTGTAAAATGTTTGTATATTGGATTGTGTGTACATAGGTATGTAGGCTTTTTGTTGACACCTGATGCATAGGTATGCAGACCTTGTGAGACTCTTGTGTTTGACCCCTTATAACAATATTGATTTCATTATCTCATGTATAATCACTGCTGTGACGAGTATACGGACGCAGTCAATGGGTATATTTTGTAATGTGTATTGTACATACGGTTTTGCTGACCCATTAGGCATTAACAATTGATTTTATAATTATTGCGGGGATGATTATATTTGTGAAGCAGTTACTGTGTATTGCATACTAGTAGTAGAACAATCGGAAATTTACACAATGACAGTCATAAGAATTATTTTGTAATATTTTGATATACGTTTGAAATGTCACGCTGCAAGCAACACAATTAAATATTGAATTGTAATCAATGATGGATGATGAAATCAAAATAAAATATTGTTTGAAACAAAAAATATCGATGTTGCTATTGTTATCATTTCAGTGTTCCACGTCCTACAAGCTTGGCTTTTTAGTGGAGCACTCCTTTCCATCGTTATGACTACTTGCTCTTTCATGTTATAATGACAAAGATGTGCATTGTTTCTTTTTTGGGGGTTATATAATATCATTCATTCATATATCTTATATTGTGTTCAATGAAATGTCCTTCCAGCTGGATGAAAGTCAAATCGACACAATTATGTATACCGCTTTGTGTCATGGTTGTTTGTTTGGTTGTTGCTTTTTTTTTTTGATCATTAGTGAAGATATATAAACTATTAAATTGATTTGAATTATTTTGACCATAATCTACACAACCTGATCAAAATACATGTACCTCTATCTCACCTAACATACCTCTCTGATACTGAAAATTAGGGCCTATATATATATAAAGCAGACTTACGCCAATAACTCTGCGTTGACTTTGGGCCGAGATGGAAATCGAGCCTGAATGGATTGAGCAATGCCGTGAAAGATCGCTTCGTTTCCAGTGAGTTCTTTGGGTAGGTCAATATTGGACATTTTCTTAGCATGGACTCCTGTAAACCGGCTGAAAGTGAACGGCTCGAACCAGACGTCCGTGTCCTCGTCGAGATTCGTCAGACATTTAGCTAGGGCCGTCGATCCACTTCGAGGATTGCACCACAGTATAAGGCGACGTGGCTTTCTGGCATCTTGTTCCGAAGTGGCAGCCATTCCAGAAGACATGATTGTATACCTTCCCAAGCGAGTGTTATAGACCGAACTGTTTGGTTCGACGCAAAGCGACTGTGTAAAAAAGTGTCTATTTCGCTCTGGAAGAGAGAGTCAGACAGTGGAGGATATGTGTGTATCCTTCTGCAGCACTGTACGTGATCTGTTGTTTGCAATACGGATGAGAACGAGTGGAAGCCATTCACTGACCCATCCCGACCTGGGAGACTGGCACCGCCCCTGCTCTGACTGACTGACAAAAGAATACCTATCGATCGATGCATGTATATATCGGTGGTAGTCAGAAACTGGACATGAAACCTTACACAATGTATGCCTATCTACACTCTCTAAATTCGTTGGATTAAAAAGTAATCTAATAAGACCATAAAGAGAGACAAATCCACATAAGATTACAATTTTTAGTCTAATTGATTTAGAAATTAAATCCATTAGATTTGAAATTGATAATCTTATTTGGATTTGTCCCTCCTCATAGTCTATTAAATTACTTTTTAATCCAACGAATGTAGAGTGTAGCCTACTCCTAATACCACATCATGAAAGAAGCAAATTATGAATTCGGGGTAAGCCTATGATACATGATTGTAACTTCCGGGTACATGGCATGATGTATTTTACAGTGGAAACTCATACTCCACTATATGCATGCACCATTACCAATACCAAGGCCACACCTACACCTACATTTTTTCAGTAATCTTTATTTGATTTCTATTATTTCACATAACAAAAAACAGTCATCTTGAATGTTATCTGCAATGTATGAATAAAATAAAAAAATCAATCGGTGTGTGGCCCGACATGCATACATCTTCCATTCAACACATTTTGAATAGAATGACACTTGGTTGCTCAACCAAAAAATCCGCCCACACACACACTCATACACACATGCACATGAACATGCATATCCACATGTTGATTGAACATACTTTGTAAATCATTGATTGCGCTGTCGCTGCACCACCGTGCGACTGGATCATGACTTCTTCAACAAGAGTCTTAAAGGGATCGTATAGTTTTGGTTGAGACTTAACTTCAGTTTTTTTATCATATCTTGGGTGAGATAGTAAGAAACCTCTTAGGAAATATGAAAGAGCATGTAATTCAATGAGGATTTCAACGTCTGATGAAAATTGATTTAGAAATGGCTGAGATATCCAAAACAGAGCGATCCTAATAAAGTGTGGGACCCACATTTTATTACGATCGTTTTGTTTTACTTTGTTTTTGGATGTTTCAGCTATTCCAAACCCGATTTTCCTCAAATGAACTTTGAATTTCTCTTAAATGTTATGCTCTGTACTATTTCATAAATGTTTTCTTGGCATCTCGCAAAGAAAAAAAGCCCAATTTTCATCTCTACCAATACTGTAACATCCCTTTAAGAATGGGCTGACACATTACAGATGTCTTTTCAGTGAACTAATTACTATGTTCACTGCCCTGAATTTTGCGATGTTCGTGTATTTTCAATATACGAATGAAAATGGCAATTGAGAAAATGGCAATATAACGCTTAAAAAAATGACAAAATGATAATTGCTATGATCCAACATCATATAGGTCCAATAATCTGTAATCTGAACACTACACATAATATACAATTGCTCACTTAGCTTGTTCAGTTACGTCTGAAATGCAGTTACACTCCTCATGCAGATTTAGATCAGATTTTGCTTGCATGTTTACAAACCTGTCAACGCTAGGTCGAACTTTGGTGGCCCAGTCGGGACACTAACATCTTCAAATATAAAATTTGATGCCTGGGCTTCCCCCCCCCCAAAAAAGGATGTTGTGGAACGAAATAAAAAGAAATATGAAAATTCCTTTTGGATTTTAGAAGCCGATCGGGCCTTATAATACCATACATTTTGAGAAGGAAAGTCGCTGGTGTCCCGACATCAACTTAAGGTGGTCCATGCAGGGCCACCGAGCCACCGCCAATGCATGCATAATGATTGATAATAACACAATGAATACTATTTGGTATGGTATACCATTGGGAGCAGTGATTTAAAAATCGTTCGAGTTATCACCTTAGTTTTGATGCATATAAGTGTGAGTCAGTTGCATCACAAAACATCTTCATATAAAAAAAAAATATTCTAGAAACTTATTTCATTATAACTATTGTTCACATTTTGTATATCTAACAATACTTAACATTGATTATGATTAACGTTGTTTCATTGGTTATTTTTATCCCTAACTCACATTTTAGAATTATTTTGAAGCACTTAAGCTGGGTTTTGTTTCATCTACAAATGGTATAGATAATGGTCGATCCTTACAAATGAGTACAACTATGGGCAAACGAATTGGAGATTTGTTGACTCACAACTTTCGTTTGCCTTTGTCTCCCTTTTGTGCAAGCAACTCTCTCTCCCCTCTCCCTCACCGGCTTCTGCCTCACACTCCAATTTCTCGTTGTGCATGTTAAAGAATTAATGTAGCCCTTTGCTACCACCACTTTTTCCTCAATAAAAAGAGACATAAAAAATAAATACATGCATCTGCTTTGAAATTATATACTCTGTATGGATAGGGATTATAAGAAATATGAAAATAAAGACGATAACGAGAATGATAACAATAAGAAGAAAAAGAAGATATAATACCACTCATCAAAATATTTTCAACTGAAAACAGGGGGAGGGGGTGGAGGAATGTAATAGGCCCTACATGTCATCCCCCTTCCCGCTCTGTGAGCTGGGGTGCATATGCCCCCCCCCCCCCCGCCCCCTGATACACAGCCACGTGACAGCAATACCATACAGCATGTAAGTATGCCTATACATTTTATTCTATGTTAAGCGTCAAGTGACATATTCATTGACTCTTATGGCACACTCAAAATTTCCCTTTGATATTGGTGATGAGAAAATTGTATTCATTATACAAAGACGCATGCAGATCAATAGTATACGTTAGCATGGTTATAGTATATGATCATTGACCTACATAGGTCCATGGTATGATATTGATGTGGATCGTAGAAAACATGGCAAGTGTTACTTGAACTGAGAGTTGTCTCAGGAAGCATTGATATCAAGATATCCATTTTATCTGCTTTTTTATATTCTACTGGTCTTTTACTATGTTTCTATTGGTAACGGAAGGATCAACAGAAAACCTCTCAACATGTACTAGTATATTATGATTTAAGTGTCAATACTCTTTATTCGCTATAAAATCTCATGTGTGCCGTCCGAAGCACCCAACTGGTCGACTGGAGCCTCTGACATCCTTTTTAATCTATATATATTAATGTCACTTCATTTTCAAAGTCAGCTCGACTCTATCAAAATTTTGACATAATAGCAAACATAATAATGGTATACGGCCTACATTGTATACATGCAGGACGGCTCTCTTGTGGAAAAAAAAAGAAGAAGAAGAGAAAAACAGGATTAGCGTGGAAAGAATATCAGCATGAGACTGAAGAGGACAGGGAATGCGGGTATAAAAGGAAATGAGTTGTATAGGGTCAACATGGTTAAAACCAACGAGGCACCAGATGCACGGGCTTACCAAGGTATAGAGAGGTAGAAGATAAACGATTATGATAGAAATAGAAAGAAATATATACGGCTTTTTATACATAGTGTGTACCTCATTCCGCTATGTCGGAATTTCGAATTAAAAAAAAAACACCAACTTTTCATGTAAGATTGAAAGTATTAAAACTTAAAGCTTCTTTAGACTGTTATCAAGAGTATTTCAAGATTTAGGGCCAGAAAAAGAAAGTGCAGATTTATAAAAGACAATCCTAGTCAAAGGCCAGTGAAATTCCTTGGATTTCCGGGTAGGATATCAGTGGACAGTATTTCCGTTTTAACCAACATGGAAGAGAAAGTGGGAGAGAATGGTTGGTTGATTTGTACATAAACTGGTCATGTGCATACGATACAAATCATTGATATTTGAATTTCTATTTTAATGAAATAGAACATCAGTACACGTATGGCATCTGCAAAACGCAATATCCTTTCTTTATCTGTGAGGAATATAATGTTTCTCCATGCAGGCGACAGTATGCCATGTATAACAGCTTTAAGTAAGGCATGATCATAACAAAGCTATAAATAGAAGAGCTATATTATTTTCATCATTATTAAAAGACCAAAATAATGTGACTTTATTTTGAACACCTTATGCGACCATAGAATCAATATGTAGATTCCAAGTGAGTTTATCATAAAAAAATCAAACCTATATAAAAGAATTTATTTGCAGAGACTTTTTCCATAACTGTATTAAAACATTTATAGATATTACTTACATTGTAGTAAATTCAAGGAAATTACTAAAACATATATATTTTTTGAAGGTCTATGAAAGTTTGTTAGCTCTTATCCTTTTTTAATTCTACTAATTCAGTGTTTAAAGTATCAATCAATATAATTATCAGGTTTGGAGTTAGATAGAAAATTACAACAATCATCAGTAAATAACAAAAACAGAAAAGAACTCGATGAATTCTACATACATATTGTACTATCGTTGATATAAAGAGCAAATAAAAGGGACTATTTAATGTCTTAATATAGTAAACGCTTCTTTAAGCACGTCGCAGTTGAAGTTTTGCATAAATGACAATTATTGATGAAAATAAATTGTTTGCGATTACAAGGTATAATTCCTGAACCATGGCGCTTGTTTCCTCCGATATACCATGCATCCGTCGATGGTCAATCAAAAGCCTTGGAAAGGTCCAGAAAGACATCAATTAAGTTGTATTATCATCAGCTTTTGAGACTTTATTAAGGAAGGTAAGGACTGAATGAGATGTGTTGTATTTAGCCCCCCAAAAACACAAATTGATAATCAGAAATTATTTTATGAATATATTGGCGTTTGTGTAGGAAATCAAAAAACTTTGGTATAACTTTATTAATTTTGGGCATGATGGTTTCCTATTTGAGAAACGCATATTGATTAACAATATATTCGCCATTGATGTGGGATCGTCAATTACAGAATTATTGAGTTTTTCATCGTATAGTAAAGCAGGGCTTATCCTTGTTTTCGTTAAAATGGCTTTATTTAATATTTTCCAAGCGGTTTGAAATTCAGGTTTGACAACTATATATTATCTGCAGTGAGTGAAATATCAACGCTTTTCACACCGTACACTGCAAAAAGATCGGTGTCTTATAGATTTAACAATCTTTTCCTCTTTCTTTTGCCCTGAAATTGGCAAAATTCTGGAGAGGATTTCTTCTTTAAACAGAAACTCGCAGAAATGAATGTACCCCGTGAGCGGAATTTTATCAAACGACAAGGGTCTGCTTCGTCATCACTTTTAAAAAGCCAATTAATAATACACATTAATTTTCTTTCGGACATTGTTCAAGGGAGTTGGTATAGGTGCCAGTCATTATCACTCGAGGTGTTAAGACGGTTCCAAAGGTGAGACCCCTATACTTTGCGTGGGTAATTCTTACTAATGCCCTCGCCTCACTGATGTGTATTACAATATTGTTTAGCCTACTCTTCACTTCATATAGTTACTAATGCTTTACTTCACCGAAAACAGAGATCTCCTTTACCAGGACACCTCACTCATGCATCAGGCTGAGCTGACAAATTGTCTCAATCAATATTCCATTGATAAATTTGTGGCAATCCAACAGTGCTCCCCATGTTGTTGTGAACAGCCAGAGCGAGTTTCAGTCTGTCACTGTTAATGAGATAGAAAAGCTTGTTAAGAACTCACCAAACAAAATCGTGTAAACTTGATCTAATCCCGACAGATTTGGTGTAGAAGTATGGCAGAGTTTTCGCACCCGTTATCACAAGATTAAAAGAATCATAATTGCTTGCCTGAGATTAGGTGTAGTTCCACAGGTGTGTAGAGCAGTTATTCATCCAATTTTGAAAAAATACAGGCTTAGATCAGGAGTGTCTCAAAAACTACCGCCCAATTTCAAATTTGTCCTTTTTTAGTAAACTACTTGAGAAGGTTGTTTTCTCACAATATTGACAACATCTGTAAGATAATAAATAATTGTTTGAATCATTTAATCTGTTAACAAACCTGGTCATAGTGCGGAAACACTGTTAGTCAACTTAACAGATAATGTGTTCAGAAAATATTAGATGATGGTGGTAACATCACCGCTCTTGTTATCATGCTTGATATCAAGGTGAGCTCAGCTTTTGACGCAGTCAATCACATTATTTTGTTTAAGGGTTGAGATATTTGGGTATCAAGGGAACGTCCTTGATTGGTTTATGTCCTATCAATACTTATGTGAACGATCTTATTCTGTCAAAATTGGTGATTCTATACCTCTTGTAAAACTATATTAAACATGTTAAAGTTTGGTGTAGGGCCTATACCCCAGAGTTCTGTTGGAGACCCGCTTCTTTTTTTCTCTGTATAAATAAATGCAACCAGTCAGTAATTATTAAAGTATTTCATAAGGATTGTATTGGTTATCATCGTTATGCAGATGATATACAACTCTATCTATCTCTTAAACCTATACTGTTTCTTCATTGTCATCCATACCATTGCAAAGTGAATTGAAGCATGTTTGCAAGACCTGAAATCTGGCTTACATCCAATGTCCTTAAACTGAATGATGATAAATCTGAGTTTTTGTTATTAGGTTCAAAGCATATGTAAGTACATTGTATAGCCGATATACCGGTTCATGTCCACATCGTTATATAGCACTTGTTTTACTCCATCAAAAAAAAAAAAAGCCCCTGATTTAGGTATGATCAGGAAATGTCATTTCGAAGTCATATATAACTCAAATTCAGCGGAATAATATATGTAAGTCATGTCAGTTGCGCAATTAAGTTTCATAAGGAAATATTTTTCTAAATCTGCAGCTGAGATACTTATCCATGCTTTAATTTCTTCTCAAGGTGAAATATTTCGAATTCGTTGTTGACCCCCCCCCCCCAAAAAAAAAAAAAAAAAAAAATGTCACAAAACTTCGATGGTTGCAAAACTCTGCCGCCCGGCCAATTGTTTTTTTACGAAAGTTTGATTCCATATCACCAATTCTCCGTTCTTTATACGTTGGCAACCTGTAGGGGGAAAAAAAGGATTGTTTTCAAGATTCTGTTATCATAGCACAGCATTTCGTTCACTATGATTCCCCGTGTATAGGCCTACCTACGTGACTTCATTCCCAGATACAATCCGACACAAAGTCTACGTTCATCATCAGATGCATTGTTACTCCAAACACCAAGAGTAAAACATATAGATGGGGTGATCGTGCTTTCTCCGTTATCATGGTTATAGGACCAAAATTGTGGAATCAGTTACATATTCAGCGGTTAAGGCATCTGTCATCGACAGAAACATTCAAATCCAAACTTACAGTATATACGAAACGTATAGGGCCTATTGCTTCCTCTCATACTGAGGAATATTGCAATCTATAATGTTCGGAACAATTATTGTATTTTTTCTGGTACGTGTTTGTTTGTTGTTTGCAATTTTCTTTACGACTGTTGTCAATTTTTGAACATGTATAATGATGATGATGATGATGATGATGATGATAATAATAATAATAATAATAATAATAATAATAATAATAATAATAATATGAACACTTGTAATGCGCCGGTATCCATCATGAATAGATGCTCATGGCGCAAGAAATAGAGGCAGAAAGAAAAAATCAGTGAAAAGGAGGTATGAGAAAAGGAAAAAAGGAAATGTTTAAAAAAAAGCTTGACTAAATAACCAGGTTTTAAGTGAGCTCTTAAACTCACTTAGAGAGGACAGATTGCGATTGTTTTGTGGGAGTCTATAATATATTTTCTTTTTTTTTCACCGAAAGGTGGACCTGTAAGGCTGTACTGTCATTATTACTAGGCCTATCATGTCCTGCACGATTTTTGCACTCTCGCAAAGAATGGCTGCGGGTGATCATCCAAGAGTGAAAACAAACCGCACAAAAATGATACCAAATGAATTGGAATAAAACTCTCTTTTCACATGTATGATAACCTTTCGTTCCCTGGTTTTGAAAATATGGCAATTTTTTAAGTGTAAACCTTTTGTCACACGACCATTATTTATCACCTATGTGATGCACTCTTTTAGTGCAACACTTTTTGCAGGCAATGGTATGCAAATCTTTGATTTATGTAGGCAGTGTATTATAAGAACGACGAGCGTTGACCAGCGTTATTCAATTGCAGGATGCATTATTGATAAACCTCGGAGCTTCTCCATGAATTTAGATCGAGAAATACCATAGAGCTGCATTTACGTATAATACAGCTCTATGAGTTTTAATACAATTCCAAGTTCAGACAGCACCACCAGCAGCGATCGTGCCTCCCGTGCGCGTGCGTGTGCAACAGGACTGCTCATCTCTATGTGCTCTGTCAATCAATTCTCAATTCACGTATCCCCTATTGGTATCCCCTATAACGTTTGTACCTGTGGCGCATGGCCATGTCTCGGACCTTCGGACCGTAGCACATGCATGGAAACATGCACAGAGACTGTCTACAGTATGCAACTGTGTGTGTGTGTGTGTGTGCGTGTGTGTGTGTGTGTGCGATAGTAGCTCCATGGTGTGTGTGTGTGTGTGTGTATGTTGTGTGTACAATACAAAGCGGTGCACAGTGTGGATGCCCAACTTCATGGACTGAATGCGCACGACCATTGCATTGCTATGCTTGCATTGAGATGAACTGCTGTGTTGCTTTACATGCAAACTTGAATACATGCTCAGTACACATCAATAAGCGTATCTAGTGCGCATATGTGAAAACCAGAGAGAAACGCTTTTTGAGGATTGAATTTTCATCACATTTTGAGGTATGTCCATTCACCAGCATT
Organism: Diadema antillarum; assembly: GCF_040938485.1. Classification (NCBI taxonomy): domain Eukaryota; kingdom Metazoa; phylum Echinodermata; class Echinoidea; order Diadematoida; family Diadematidae; genus Diadema; species Diadema antillarum. The sequence goes on from NW_027271462.1 coordinate 2,743,550, forward strand.
TACTAATTTGTGATTGACATTGATGTAGGTATTTGTCTTTGCTCTGAAGTTGGTTATCAATGCGTCAATAATTCATTTAGCGACCAAGAACCTGTTTCTCTAACTGTATTTTGGAGAGAGGTAAATCGATCTGCGCAGCCGCATTCTCCGCCATTTTTTTTTCTGCACAAGCGATGAACGTTACACACGGTGTAATATACCAAAATGAGTGAAAAGCAACACAGCCAACAGGAGTACTAAAATTGTTGGTTATTTCTGGGAAAATTACTGGATGCAGCAAACACATGAAATATGCATAGCAATGCCAATACCACTAAGATGTAGACGATTTAGACCTAACGTGAAACCTAGCTAGTAACTTTTCGCTTCACCACCGCGCGTGGGTCACGAAATGGGCGAGAGATGCAGTAGATTCTGCCAGGAAATTCTGTAAAAGGTGCTCGATTTTTGCGATAAACCGTAAATGCAGCACTTTATTGCTAAAAGAATATTCCACTTGTGCAACAGAGGGTAGTCTATATGTTTGCAGATGTAAACACGGCACGATTCCCACGGATTGTCGGGATTGTACGCAACTCCACCCAGGACGAAGATCGTGACGGAGACTGCGCTGTGGTAAGCTTTATACGATTTTACATAAGCCTACGTGTATAGTGTCATATGCATACAACGATTTGCTAGCCGTCGGTAACCACAGATCCAACTGCGCCGACGCGGCCCCGTTGTACGCAGACTCATAGAGGGTCTTCTCTGCTGCAGGGATGCTCAGAAACTTTCTGAGCATGGCCCAGTAAAACACGTGTTTTTGTCAGAGGAGTAAAAGTAGCCCGCGTGTCGCTACTAGGAGGACCTAAGCAGGGATTTCGACTGTTGAATTTGTCATATTGTCGGGATTTCAGATCGCAAATTTGTTGAAATGGGATGGATTATGACACCACTCTGGGAACGAATTGGCTATTTACTCGCATGCCTGTGTGTTGCGTGGTGGCAGCGTCACATTACGACGGATTTCCCGTTTGCAGGAGTGCATGCTGTGCCGGTTGCATTGGTCCTTCCTTTCGCATCGGTCTCGTCCTGATGTTGCGGCCGACTCGACAGTGGGGTGGGCCTTTATATGCCACCTCTTCAGGCCACGTGCATGGTGGATTGATATTCCTAATTTCTTCCTTTACTGCACAATATCAATGATTATCGTCTGTAGAACTAGAAGTATAGGCCCTACCCCACCCCAGTTCTACTTAAATTTATTTTAGGTGTAACGTTAGACCTACTTTTAAAGGATAAGTTCACCTTCATAGACATGTCAAACCATGTGGATTGAATAAATTGAATGCAGCAATATTAGAACACATCAGTAAGATTTTGAGGAAAATTGGACAATCTGTTTAAAAGTTATGAATTTTTAAAGTTTCTCATTGTGCTCAGGGCATTATCGTGAAATCAGTCCGGGAAACCCGCTCATGAGGACCGCTCCCGCGTACGAGGACTGCCCCGCCTCATGAGGACCGCCCCCATGCCTCATGAGGCCCGGGGGGGGGGGGGGGGGGGGGGGGGGGGAACGCCTCATGAGGCCCCCCTATTCATTTCTATTCATCTCACATCTGACGTATAAATTGTCGCAACTTTGCACGGTGATTTTTTGTTACACACACATGTCCACTATCCATGATGAAAAGAAGAAAAACGTGTGTTTTAATGGGCGCTCTGCATCGGTTGATTAAAACTCGATTTTTGAAAAAAACAAACAGATAGGATTTTTTCTTCTTTTCATCATGGATAGTAGACATGTGTGTAAATCACCGTGCAAAGTTGCGACAATTTATACGTCAGATGTGAGATGAATAGAAATGAATAGGGGGGCCCATTCATTTCGTCATAGCCGGTGCGATGAATGCTTTCATTAAAGTTTCAACCTCCATAGCAACGATAGACTTTGCGCATAGTGAAGACGCACACGCAGAACAAGAGCGGAAGAGGGGATCGATATCACGATTTAGCCCTGCTCAGGTCAGTCATTGCTGAATGAGACGACTACTACTTACTAGTACTACTACGTGCTACGACACCTGGTGATATCACATGTGTACAACGAAAGAAAATTATAAAGAAAATTCAACATATCCATTTTTCTCACATAATGAAAGAACACTTGACTTCCCCTTCCCTCTTTTAGAAGGCAAGGGGGAATAATATTACCCTTAACAACATCAGTGACGAGTCGAGGAAATGTGCACTTTTCTCAAAAAAGTAAAATTTTGTGAAATTCTCTTTTTGTTTCCCAGGGCCTTATCAGCGTTGTACGCATGTGAGACATCATACACTGTAGTTGACTTCTCACTATCTCATTCAGCAGTGACTGGTGCAGATACAATGTACTTTGAAAACTCATAACTTTTGAATGGATTGTCCAATTTCCCCAAAACTTTTACTGATGTATTCTACCAATATTGCTGCATTCACTCAATCCACATGTATATGAAGGTGGACTTGTCCTTTAAATTCTAGTCTAGAGTAGCCGGACCAGATGCCGTGTACACGTGTGTCCATTCAATAAATGTAGGACCTAATAGAATAGAGTTCTAAAGTGAGGGAGTTTGTTTTTAGCCACTTAAAGAAAGTGATTGTATAGTTTTGGTTGAGACCTTCAGCCTTTCAGGTTTCTAACATTTTTCGGTGAGATAATATTAATGAGTAGGTCTCTAATCTCTTACGCGCGTCTTGTGAAATGTGGAAGGGTAGAAATTCCAAGAGAAACTCCACATTTAATTGATGACAATTAGTCTAGTTTTGAAATGGCTGAGATATCTGAAACAAAGCAACCCTATACATGTAAATGGGACCCACTTTTTATTACCATCACTTTATTTTGTTTTTGGATGTCTCGGCCATTCCAACACCGATTTTCATCAACTAGATTCTAGATCTAGTCAAATAAACCTTGAATTTCTGTTAGAATGGTATGCTCTGTACTATCTCTTGTAGGTGGTTTCTTGATATCTCGCAAAAAGTTAAAAGCCCAATCCTCATCTCCACCAATACTACCATCCCTTGGCATTTTTTGCAGATCATAGTACAGTGTACAATTGTAGCACCACCAGACTTTGTAAAGCACGGCCAGCGACACTTGTGTACAGTGACCGGGCTGTGTGTAGTTGGGTACACACTCTAAACACAGAACCAAAAATCAGATGAACACAGAAATTATAAGAATACAATTGTATATTCCCTCAACATATCACATACTAAACTGAACCAATGGTAAGATAGTACCATTGTGACAGGGAAGAAATGTGACAAACTTCTTTTCTAGTTTTGGAGTGAGTTTTCGGCCATTACATGGTGTATCTGTATAATAAGTTGCCTCTCATGGTGACAGTAATATGGCTGTATTTGTTATAAAAAAGGTTACATCAATCATATTACTCTCTTCCTAATTCATCCAAGCATTAGTAGTTTTTTTTTTCCTGCCAATCTTTTCAGTATTATTGTTTTTGCTGGACCTTCCCTTCTTTTCATTTCTACCACACTATAATACAGTAGAAGTCACATTGTTAGCCCGACCAGACACTGCCCTCTGTACAGCGACAGGGCAGTGTACAACGGGCCATTGTATAGAATTAGATTTGTAACAGTTATAGTATACCTGATTTTTGGGAGGCGGTACATAGATTTTATGTGCATTTATTTCACTTGCGTCAGTTGCGAGTCATGAACAAGGCAAGGGCACGGCACCAAGGCCATGATTCATTGCAAATTTATGCAGAAATCGCAGATTACTGCTAAGTGATTGGCCACTCGCTTGCTTCTACCTTAACTGTATTTGCATGCATGTGCACCAAGCAAACATGCATTATCTGCCGAAATTAGCGAACTACCGGTACTCTAATTTTATTGTAAGGATTGGCATCTGTGATGGTAATGGTCCTAGTTGAACTGAGAAGAATCAATGTTGTATTTCCCCTTGATACGTTATTTGATTTCACCTTCACTCTCGCTCAGAGTGACAATATTGAGAGAAAAAGAGAAGAGATTGCCATGGGGATATCACCATATTCTATTCGTCCCACATGTCTGGAGCCTTCCAAAAGCTAGCATACTCTGACAATCTCATCACACATGCTGGTTAATTTCAGCAGAATGCCTACACCAGGCATTTTATGCATATGATTGATAGCGATCAAATCTCAAACTGGTATTTAGTACAGTGTATCTCTGCATACACCACATCTAGGCAGTGTTTATTGCAACGATTTTGTTATTTATGGCTGAAGTTGCATTATATAATGACATCCTAAAGAAACTGAAGCGTGAGAAAATATTATTCCGTATTAACCTGAAAAGATCAAAACTGTGCATGGCCCCTAAGCTAAACCCCTTGATTACTGTACCCTCGATTCACTGTACACAATTTAAGTCATGATTCAAAAGGTTTCATTTGTTTGTTTTCCTTTCCAAGTACTACCATTACATACTGGTACATGTACACTGTCCTCTATTGGTCCCACCACAGCTGTAATGGCTGTTTATGATTCTAAAATCTGATGAAATTTCACTTTCTGCACCTGTTGAACTGTGATTATTTGATGTGAGTGTGTGAAATGAGACTAATTTTAGGCTCATCAATTTTTGCATTGTGAAGACAGCTTTGTGGAACTTTTGTGCAAATGGTGGAAATCTTGGCCATGTTTTCCTGCTCTTGCTGTTTCATTGTTAATCTCATGAGATAAAAGTGATTCTTTACTCTGTTGATGGTAGATCTATGTGTACTATGACCATGCACTGATGCTGTTATCTTTACCAAAGTGTGAGCGTCAGTATTGTACGGACCAAAAGTTTTTAAAATGGATTATGATAGAAATGCTATACCAAGGCCCATCGAGCTTGCGTACCATTCTGATTCACTGTAAAAAGTTATCCAGCCGTCAAACTTTTGGCAAAGATGAAAAGTTACAGTGTGGAGTAGTGCAAACAACCCGATACCTAAATAGTCTTTGTTGTCCCCGCCGAACGAGTTCGAGCAGGGGACTATGAAACGGGCTCCGTACGTGTGTGTGTCCGTGTGTCCGTCCGTCCGTCCGTCCGTGTGTGCGTCCGTGTGTGATCAAAATGTTCAAAATGCTACTCCTTCGCCATTTCTAACCCGATTTTGATTCTGTTTGCTTTATATGATAGCACTACATGGGAGCTTTGAAACTTCTGTACAGAATTTCAGTTGTGACCTTTAATAATAATAATAAATATCATTTATAAAGCGCTTATTACGATGTTTCTAAGCGCTGAAGAAAAATTAGGAAAAATAGATTCAATCATGGAACATATAAAGATTGAGATACGATGAAACGCAATACAATATACAAAATACATAAGATAAACATTGTAAGTTATGACGTATAGAACGAACTTAACATATATACAGACTGCATATAATAAATCAATACAAATTACATGGCATGAGAGAACAGATGAGTTTTCAGTGATGATTTGAAGGAGTCTACTGTTGGAGCTTCACGGACGTGGATGGGCAAGTTGTTCCATAGTGTGGGTGCAATAACACTGAAGGCACGGTTGCCATAACGGGTACGGGTGCGCGGTGCCGATGTGAGTTGAAGATGTGCAGTGGAGTGAGAACGAAGGCGTCTGGTTGTTGAGGAAGTAGATATAGTCCGGAGGGAAACCAGATGATGAAGATAGGATGGTGCTAAGTTGTGGACAATCTTGTAGGTGAGGAGTAGAACTTTGAAGATGATGCGGTCATGAATTTGTAGCCAGTGCAGTGATCTGATGACAGGTGTGATATGTTCGTGCTTCTTCGTGCGTGTGATGAGACGTGCAGCGGTGTTCTGGATGCGTTGTAGCGGAGCAAGACAGGAGCGAGGAAGACCAGCGAGGAGGCTGTTGCAATAGTCTAAGTGTGAAGACACAAATGCATGTACCAGCTTTTCTGTAGATGACTCATTAAGGAATCTCCTTATTTTCCCGATCCTAGCAATGCCAAAGGAAGCCGATCTGCAGACATTTCGAATGTGGTTAGTGAGAGTGAGATGCTTGTCGAGGGTAACACCAAGATCCCTCACACAGTCAGAGGAAGAAACGCATTCTCCAGCCATATCCAAAGAAGGTTGAAATCCCGGTTGCTGCCTAAACTGAGATGAGACGAACAACAACTCAGTTTTGGCTTCATTTAGTTTGAGATGGTTGCGGGAAGACCATGACTTAATATCAAGGAAGCAATCATGAAGTTTCTGCATGGAAGCAGCCCGGTGGTCGTCATCAGCGTTCATTATGACATACAACTGAGTGTCGTCCGCGTAGATTGCGTGCTGCACTCCATGGTGTGAGCCAATGATGTGGCTCAACGGACCAGTGTAAAGGGAGAACAACAATGGCCCTACGACGGAACCCTGCGGGACGCCACAGTAAAGAGGAAATGACCTGGAGTCCACGCCGTTCACAACGATCTTCTGACTACGATCAGCGAGGTAGGATTCGATCCAGCGAAGTACAGATCCATCCATCCCATAGTGCTCTTTTAGGCAGTTGATGAGGTTGGTGTGGTCTATAGTATCGAAGGCCGACGAGTAATCCAAAAGAATGAGGGCAGCTTCAAGACCCTTGTCAACGGCAAGCAGAAGATCATTCACTACCTTTACTAAGGCAGTCTCAGTAGAGTGACACTTCCGGTACGCAGATTGATGTTGAGGAAACAGGTTGTTTGTTTCAAGGTATGATATGAGTTGATCTGACACAATCTTCTCGAGAACCTTGCTGATGAAAGGCAAATTTGCGACTGGTCTATAATTCCTTAAGTCATTCTTGTCAAGCGAAGACTTTTTGAGGAGCGGTATGATGAGCGATGTCTTAAATGCACATGGAACTTCCCCGGATGATAAGGAAAGATTAACAATCCTTGTGATGAAAGGAATGAGTTCATCAGTACATGACTTCACGAGTCTAGAAGGAATAGGGTCAAGGCCACATGTCTTCGGTTTAATAATTGTCATGATCTGTTTAACTTCAGAGAGAGAGACAGGCTGGAAATCGCAGAAACCAATGCTCTTGACCTGAGGCAGTGAACGTGATTCCACGCTGGATGGCAACTCGTCAGTTGGTGAGACATCTATCGCCGAAATAGTTCTGCTAACTTTGTCACTGAAGTATTGCCCAAAATCATTGGCAAGATCAGCATCAGACAAATGATCTGGAAAAACAGATTCGTGGTTAGAGCAGGTAAGTCTCTTAACAATTCTGAATAGCTCCTTGCAATCCGCAGAAGCAATCACACCAGTCCAATGTTTGGACTTGGATTCGTTCAGGGCTGCATAGTATGAGTTACATTGCTGGCGATAGATGTCTTTATCAACTGAAAGGCCAGATTTCCGCATCTTACGCTCGGCACGCCGTCTGTTCTGTTTAGCTCTCCTTAATTCCTGCGTGTACCATGGTGCTGATGGCCTAGTTGTCACCGTCTTATTCTGTAAGGGCGCATGTTTGTCCAAGAGTGTAGTCATTGTACGATTGTAAAGATCCACAGCATCAGAAGGACACATAGCTGCCGAAGATGATAAAGCAGACTCGCGAATATCCTGCTTGAATGATGATATATCAATATCTCGAAGCTTTCTGAAAGATACGTGTTTCGTACCGTTACGATGCCCCATCATGTTGACAGTGATGACGACCGCAGAATGATCCGAAGGGAGACCGGTTTGAAGGGTGAGACTAGAGACAATATCATCCACCTTCCTGGTCATTACTAAGTCCAGTGTGTGCCCCGCGATGTGGGTAGGGCCTGCTACATGTTGATGGAAGCCAAGCGAATCAATGGAAGACATGAATGACTGAGCTTGGACATCCCTGTCATCGTCAACATGAATATTGAAGTCTCCCAGCAGGAGTGGTGCGTTATCCGCTATTACTGCTGATTCCAGCAGCGTGAGAAATTCCTGCAGGAACATGTTATATGTCAGTTTGTTCCTGGGCGAAGGTGGTGGTCTATAGACAGCGTAGCATCTTAAAACCGATGCCGAAGAGAGTCGGATACTGAAATCCATGTGCTCAAAGCTCTTGAAATCAGTCATACCATGCACAGTAACATGAGCTGAGGAGCGATATATCACACATATCCCTCCTCCTCTGGAGCTTTGTCGTGGGCACTGGAGTAAGGTGTAGTTCGGCAGAGTTGTTTTGATGTCCCCTAAGACGAGTTCATCTCTTTGGTTTCCTTGAAGCCACGATTCAGTCAACACCAAAACATCAAGGTCGCTCTCTATGATGAGATCACAAATACAAGTCGTCTTTCTAGACATCGAACGGGCGTTCCACAATCCAACGCGGCATTTACGTTGAGTTTGAAAAGTACTTTTGGGACAAGCCTGACGGCGAAGATTAGGTTTGTCATGACAAATAGTTGCATGTAGATTTTTCTCAGCATGCTCGTTTCCAAGGGAAATAACACAAGGTGCAGCATATTTAGCAGCCTTCTGTCCGCCACGGCAGCCTCTCTTTGTACCGCGAGCAACGTTCAAGTTTTTCCAAAGCTGCCATTCACCGCGTGTGAAAGGCGGGGGATGACCATGAAAAGCGACTCTTCTTCCAACATTCAAAAGAGCTTCACGCGAGTACACAAGTCTAGTCATGGTCATGGTCAGCGCACACACGATCAAGGCGAAAGTTAATGTTGTAATCAGTGTACATGAAATGGCAGGTGTAAAGCCTTGGCTTCGACGAAAATTGAAGCAGGTTAAATACATCTTTCTCGATATTGTAAAACCACGAAACCGGTACAAACAGCACCACAACAGTCAAAATATGCAAACTGTGGTATCATACTCACGAACAGTCATTTACGAACGTATGAAATCAGGGTGAAAATGACAGAAAATTCAGAGCGACAGAGAGGTGCAGCCATGAGGGAAGGGCGCCACCAAACACCAAAAAAAATTCAATTTTTTTTTTTTTTGACCTTGACCTTTGACCTATATTGTACATTTTGCTTCAAAATGCTACTCCTTCGCCATTTCTAACCCGATTTTGATTCCGTTTGCTTTATATGATGGCACTAGGTGAGGGCTTCAAAACTTCTACACAGAATTTTGACCTTTGACTTCTTTGACCTTTGACCTTGATTTTTGACCTACATTGTACATTGCCTACAAAATGCTACTCCTTCGCCATTTCTTACCCGATTTTGATTCCGTTTGCTTTATGTGATGGCACTAGGTGAGGGCTTCAAAACTTCTACACAGAATTTTGACCTTTGACCTTGATTTTTGACCTATATTGTACATTTTGCTACAAAATGCTACTCCTTCGCCATTTGTAACCCGATTTCAATTCCGTTTGCTTTAAGTGATGGCACTAGGTGAGGACTTCAAAACTTCTACACAGAATTTTGACCTTTGACTTCTTTGACCTTTGACCTTGATTTTTGACCTGTATTGTACATTTTGCTACCAAATGCTACTCCTTCGCCATTTCTAACCCGATTTCGATTCCGTTTGCTTTATGTGATGGCACTAGGTGAGGGCTTCAAAACTTCTACATAGAATTTTGACCTTTGACTTCTTTGACCTTTGACCTTGATTTTTGACCTATATTGTACATTTTGCTACAAAATGCTACTCCTTCGCCATTTGTAACCCGATTTCAATTCCGTTTGCTTTAAGTGATGGCACTAGGTGAGGGCTTCAAAACTTCTACACAGAATTTTGACCTTTGACTTCTTTGACCTTTGACCTTGATTTTTTTACCTATATTGTACATTGGCTACAAAATGCTACTCCTTCGCCATTTCTAACCCGATTTCGATTCCGTTTGCTTTATGTGATGGCACTAGGTGAGGGCTTCAAAACTTCTACATAGAATTTTGACCTTTGACTTCTTTGACCTTTGACCTTCATCTTTTTACCTATATTGTACATTTTGCTACTAAATGCTACTTCCGGCGGGGACATATATTACGCACCGCGTAATTTCTACTTTTCCTTGTTGTACAGTAAATTCTGTTTATCTGCAAATCCTGGTGATCTTAGTACTCTTGATAATCATTGTCCAGTTGACAAGATTTAAAATGGTATCATCAAAGACAAAGAGCATGTCTTGATGCTTTGTACAACATTATGAACTTGGACTTGTACATTTTGCAAGAGGATCTATTGACTGCAATGCCTCTTCCATCCGACTCTTTCCAGGCAGAGAGACTGACCCCAGACGAGAGCCACCATGATGATTAGCGAGGATATCAGCGAGCCGTCCTCACCAGACACTCCATTTGATGACTCTGATCTGCTCAACTCGAGCATGACAGATGACGTCTCAGCACAGTTGGCTGCAGCTGGTAGGTCAACTTGTTAAATCTGAATCATGTTATGACATGCATTGTGCTCTTGTTTTTAATGCCTTCACCACACAGTGTCACCAGCAGAGGCATTATGTTAAGGGTTGTCCGTCCGTCCTGGCCGTAATCAATTTTATTTGACAGCATAACTTTACAGACGTTTTGAGTTATCCAAATAAAACTTAAAAGTTTTGTGTGCATCTGTCATGTGGATGTCCATAATGTCCTGCCAAAATTTGCAGTGCATACATTATCCAAGAATGCTTTGTCACAGAGTGAGTTCTGTCTACAACATTTTTAGCTCACCTGAGCCAAAGGCTCAAGTGAGCTATTGCGATCGCCCTTCGTCCGGCGTCCGTCGTGCGTCGTGCGTCGTCCGTCGTCCGTCGTCCGTCGTCCGTCGTGCGTCGTGCGTAAACTATTTACATTTTCATCTTCTTCTTGAAAACCCCAAGACCGATTTTCATCAAACTTGGCAGGTAGCATCCCTAGGGGGTTAGGAACTCAATTTGTTAAAATGGGCACCATGCCCCACCCAGGGGGCCCCCAGGGGGGCCCAAACCCCCCAAAATTAAGGAATCTGTAAAAATCTTCTTCTCTAGAACCAGAAGTGATAGAGCTAAGTTAATACTATGAGTTAGTACATTGATGACTGTAGTTTCAAGTTTGTTCATGGCAGAATCAGGGGTGCCCCCCTTGGGACCCAGGGGAGGGGGGTGGGGAAGGGTTCTAATGGGGCCTTAATTGTACATTTTCATCGTCTTCTTGAGAACCCCATGACCCATTTTCACCAAACTTGGCAGGTAGCATCCCTAGGGGGTTAGGAAATCAATTTGTGAAAATGGGCACCATGCCTCACCCAGGGGGCCCCCAGGGGGCCCAAACCCCCCAAAATTAAGGAATATCCGCAAAAATCTTCTCTAGAACCAGAAGTGATAGAGCTAAGTTAATACTATGAGTTAGTACATTGATGACTGTAGTTTCAAGTTTGTTCATGGCAGAATCAGGGGTGCCCCCCTTGGGACCCAGGGGAGGGAGGGGGTGAGGAGGGGTCCTAATGGGGCCTAAATTGTACATTTTTATCTTCTTGAGAACCCCATGACCTATTTTCACCAAACTTGGCAGGTAGCATCCCTAGGGGGTTAGGATCTCAATTTGTTAAAATGGGCACCATGCCCCACCCAGGGGGCCCCCAGGGGTCCCAAATCCCCCAAATGAAGGGATCTTTATAAATCTTCTCTAGAATCAGAAGTTATATATAGAGCTGAGATAATACTATGAGTGAGTACATTAATGACTGTAGGTTCAAGTTTGTTCATAGGAGATCCAGGGGTGCCCCTCTTGGGTGGGGGGGGGGGGGGGGGTGGTGGTTGGAAGGGTCCAAATGGGGGCCTGAATTGTACATTTTCATCTTCTTCCTGAAAACCTCATGATGGATTTTTGTCAAACTTGGCAGGTAGCATCCCTAGGTGTTCAGGATCTCAATTTATCAAAATGGGCACCATGCCCCACCCAGAGGGCCCCAGGGGGCCCCAATCCCCCCAAATTAAGGAATCTTAAAAAAATTGGGCCCTTATTGTACATTTTCATCTTCTACTTGAGAATGCCTGGTCAAATTTTGGTAGAGCTGTGAATAATTTAGATTAGTGACTGCGTGAAAGGTGAACTTGCGATACTCAGGTGAGCGCTAGACCCGCGGGTCTCTTGTTATTTTTATCCTATAAAAGGTACAGCATTTGGAGTGAGGTCCACATGTTCATGTACAGTATGTTTATTGACAATTCAGATATGCCCTTATTTTGGTGTGAATGATGTTATCTACTAGTGGATCCTTCTGAATACATTTAATATGTGTAAGGAGGAAAACACTTGCCCTCTCTGATACACCATTTCAAACATGTATCTACCACAGGACGGATGTGTTATTTTTTATTTGATAAATGATCAGGACTGTAGGTGAGTCACATAGCGTTGCATTCGGTGAGCACTTGAAATCACTAGATACACAAAAGGGGGGAAATAACTTTATTTTGTGCATTTAGTTAGTCAGAAGGAGAGGAACATGCTAGCATTGACAGCATGTGCAAAATATGGTAATGCGTATTAGTGAATAGCACCATCAGGATTACAAATGCTGTTAGATACTGCGCAACTTTGTCCCAAAGTTCTTATGTTGCAAAGTGCAGTATGAGTTGACCTTAAAATCATACTTCATGTCTTCCTGCATTGAATGCAATGTGAATACAATGTAGGTCCAATTGGTGTAGCTGCTGCAGCAGCCATTGCTACAGGGAAGAAACGCAAGCGGCCACACTCGTTTGAAACCAATCCGTCCATTCGCCGCCGTCAGCAAACAAGGTTACTCAGGTGGGTATTGAAACGAGAGGACACTTGTGAAAATGGAGCGAGTGCTTGTATTGGTAGTGTGCTGAATGCATGAATTGCTTTTGCTACAGGGCAATTCATATTTGTGTGAAGAGTGCACTGTTTGTTGTATGAATTGTTTGTCATCATCTGTGTTGATAAATGATTAATATCTGACGTGTCTTGTAGATGCATGGTTAAGAGAATTCAAATGCAGTAATGTCTGAAGACTTATCTTTGTGTGACACATTGTGGGAGCCGGGCGCCTTTGAATGTTTCTACAGATAAATAGCGCTAAATAAATGTTGTTTCATCATCATCATCATCATCATCATCATCATCATCATAATGTGAAGAATTTTCATTTTCTATGTAAGTCCTTGGTTCTGTGTCTGATGCAGGAAATTAAAAGCTACAATTGACGAGTATGCGACACGAGTTGGGCAGCAGGCTGTCGTCGTGACCTGTACCCCTGGCAAACATGATGGCAACTTCAAAGTCTTTGGAGCTGCGCCTCTTGAAAACATTGTAAGTCTAGTCTTGTGTGTTTTCAGAAAAGCCCATTGGGCTTTCCTGTTGTCGCACAAATTTTCAACTGACATGCCTTATGAAATTGAAGAAGTATTGAGGTGGCACATTCTGCATCAAAAATAATTTGTGTACAAACACCCTGGTATTTGTATGGTAACAAAAGTATCTGAGATTTTGTAACAGTGCAAGTCCCTTTCATTAAAGCCACTATTTAATGTTTGGAGCAGTGATGAAAAGTTTTGTGAATTAACACATTTGATGCATTTGTAGAGTTCAGTTGTATCACAACACACCTTACTGAACAAAAATTTTGCAATAAAGGCACAAGTATCAGGAGACATCTCTAATCTCAATAAACCCTTAACTGTAGACGGTTTATTCTAGAAATGTTTTTTTTTTCTTTTTAACTATAGTTCACATTTTGTATATCTAACAGTAGTTATCCTGATTAATATTTATATGTTCTTATCCTAAAACTCACATTTTAGAACATTTTTGAATCACTAAGGCTGGGTTTTGTTTTATTTTGCTTTTTTCATCTGCAAATGTTAGCATGGGTCTTTAAGATTCAATTCCACATAAAGCAGATTGTTTCCTGCAGAATTATCCCCTGTTAGTTGTGTAACATCTTTCCCACAAGTGTGCATGCTTGTGCCACGACACATCTGCCAGTGTTTGTTCATTTTTAGAGTACTGTTCCCTTTCAGAGATATATTACTTCATTTGTGACACTCTTTGACAGATGAGAAACATGAAGACCCTGATCCTCCAAGACCTAGACAGTGCCTTAGCCCAGAGGGCACCCCAGCAGACCATCGATAACTCTGACCTGTATGAACTCCCACCGCTTGTGATAGACGGCATCCCGACACCGGTCAACAAAATGACCCAGGCCCAGCTGCGGGCCTTCATCCCACTGATGCTGAAGTACTCAACGGGCAGGGGGAAGCCAGGCTGGGGTAAGGAGAGCTGTAGGCCAGTCTGGTGGCCGTCAGACCTGCCTTGGGCCAATGTCAGGAGTGATGTCCGCACAGAGGATGAGAAGAGAAAAGTGAGTTACTTACTGTACGAGCTGTATGGACATGCTATCATCAGTACTGATGAAGTGAAGGAGGGATTTTTCATTTTAAACCATGCCGTCATTTCCTTATTTTCCTTTTCTGCATACAATTGAAGGAGACATGTGTGGTTAAATGTTAATTTACTAACTTCTCAGTGACCATTCCTGAGGTGATATACAAATGTAGATTCTCTCTTTCTTTTTTTTTTTTTGGAAACACATCTCCCCCACACAGAGAAGTTCATAAAGTCCATTGAATTCAAAGATGTCTATCTCTTGTTGTGTTCTGAGTGTAACCCGTGCAGGTTACCACAAGCTGGCACTGTGGCTGGTACGAGAGCTTAGCAGTGGTGGTGCATGTGGTATAATGGACAGTCTGGTGTAAATGATGTTAACACAACTAGTGGATCCTTCTGAACTCATTTCATGAGGAGAACACTTGCCCTCTCTGATGCACCAGATTATCAACAGCTGCAGTTAGCAAAGATTTTGCATATTTTCTGCATGGTTGAGCCCGATTGACTGTGCAGTAGGCTTTACTTTTGACTGGTCCAGCTAGCCAGAATTTTGTATGTCAGTTCAATATAAGGATCTGCTTCCCTTCAGAAGAGGGGAAAAAGCAATTCTATCACAGTCGACATACAACGTAGCCTACAGGTTTACCTGCATGGCCAAAACTAGCCAGTGTCACTCCAAGGAACACTTACTGTCTATTAAGCATTTCTTGCTGCATATTTTGTTTCCTTTTTTATGCCTCCGCTACGAAGTGGCCGGAGGCATTATGTTTTCGGGTCGTCCGTCCGTCCGTCCGTCCGTCCGTACGTCCGTACGTCCGTCCGTACGTCCGTCCGTACGTCCGTCCGTACGTCCGTCCGTACGTCCGTCCGTCCCGTTTTGTTTTTGTCGATATCTCAAGAACCGTGTGGTGGTTTTACATCAAACTTGGTATGAGGGTATATCCTTGGGGGATAATACTTTGTGTGGATTTTAGGGTCACAGGTTCAAAGGTCAAAGGTCATAGGTTATTTTGTGAAGAAAAAAAAATTGAAATTTCATGTTTTTCTCCATATCTCGCAAATGGTTCAAGGTATCTTCATGGAACTTAGTATATATGCTTGTACCGGTGGGCAGTGATTATCTAGGGAAGTTGGGGGTCATGGGTCAAAGGTCAGGGGGGTCAAAGGTCAAGGTCAACTCCTCAAAATATCACTACTTTCCTTAAAATGCAATATGCCTGAAGGTTTTTTTTTTTTTTAAACTTGATGTATGGCATGTATTACCCAATATATATTTTTGGGGAAGTTTCTTGCCAAAAGGTCAAAGGTCAAAAGGTAAAAGGTCAAGTGAAAGTGCTAAATTGCACTTTTTCCTCCATATCTCGAAAGTAACTCAAGGTATCATCATGAAACTTACATATTTATGCATGTTCAACCTAACAGTGATTCTCTTTGGAACTGTGAGGTCAAAGGTCAAAGGCCAGGTTTAGATAATGCTATTTTCCCATTTGATACTGAAATTATACTTTTTCTCAATACCTTGAAAATTACTCAATGCATAAACTTATAAAAGGGTCAAAAGTCAAGTAAAAATCATCAGTTCCCCAAATACCTGCACTCTGACGTTTTAATCATTCATCCAATTGAACCTAGTTTTAGGAAAGTGAACTTTCAGCACATTTGTGTCAAACCTGTCATTTTAATATTTTGCCAATTGTATGAAACTGTCATCACACATTGTCAAGACATTGTACTATTGACCTATTAGGAGAACCATGCATTATGGCGGAGGCATATCAGTAGCCGTAGCGATATATCTAGTTTCTTCTTCTTTTCGTCAAAAAACAATACATTTCAAAAAGAAGACTACAGGTGTGAAAAATAAGGCAACAACAACAAAAAAAGACCACAATGGCAATGCTGTAGGTGCATGCAGGAACCATTGTGCTATTCTAACTGAGGAATATTCCAGCAACCTTTGTGAGAGAGATCACAAAAGGGATTGTGTTTCCCTAGATTCATTAAAATTCAAGATTTTACTGTGACTTTAGTACTGTACCAACTGTGACTCTTATGAACCCAGTTTTGGAGCTGTAGTGACCAGTAAATGTGCTCAGATTGCCCACGGGCTGTTTGTTGCATCGATGGTTGATATTCAGCAAAACCAAAACTGATATTCAACGTCAGTTTGAATTATTTCTATCAAATTTGATTGAATATTTTACACACTAACTGGATAGTGTTTGCTAGCTTCTGAATTTATTAGCCACTAACTAGAAGGCTAGCATTGATTTGAACCTGCTGAAAATGATCACTAATTTCATGAAGAATATGACCATATGTGAGTCTTGCAGTAGACTACTCGTTTTGCCTTCCTTTGTACTTTGAATTGGTTGGTTCGCGGTGTGGCCAATCTGTAATCCTGGGAGACTTTGAGAGTAATGTGCCCACTTGACCATTGTCTGTATTTACTGCTGACTGCAGGTGTCATGGACCCATGCACTGCGTACCATCGTCATCAACTGCTACAAGCATCATGGCCGTGACGACCTCTTACCAGAGTTCCTGGAGGACAAGAACAAGGAGATGGAGTCGACCCCCAACCACCAGACTCAGTTACCCACAGCCACTCTCCTCCCATCGCATGCTGTAGTCCACACGATCAACAACCCCGACGGAACCGTCTCACTCATCCAAGTCGATACAGGGGCCACAGTCGCAACACTCGCAGATGTCACGGTATGTTGATACATGGTAGTGATCATACGGGCATTCCGTGTGGTCAGTGATTTTAGAGTTGCCATGCATTCACTTGGTTGTTTACATTTATACTCCCATTGTCTGTGAAAAGCATGAGT
This sequence comes from Diadema antillarum, assembly GCF_040938485.1. Lineage (NCBI taxonomy): Eukaryota > Metazoa > Echinodermata > Echinoidea > Diadematoida > Diadematidae > Diadema > Diadema antillarum. The sequence goes on from NW_027271462.1 coordinate 2,760,695, forward strand.
ATCTCCAGGAAAATTGGCTTATATTTTTGTGTAATCTTTTCAAATGTAATTTCCTTGTATTCACTTGTTCTCTATGTTGCTTTGAATAAGAGTGAAGTGCCTAACCAACAGAGAAAAAAGAAAGGTCATTTGTACCAACATGCAATTGAGCTAATTACGAACTGGCTTATTGGGTTGTCCGTCCGTCCTGGCCGCAGTCAATTTTATTCGACAGCATTACTTACAAATATTTTGAGTTATCCAAATAAACCTTAAAGTTTTGTGTGCATCTGTTATGTGGATGTCCATAATGTCCTGTCAAAATTTGCGGTACATACATTATCCAAGAATGCTTTGTCACAGAGTGAGATCTATCTACAATATTTATATTTTTATCCTATAAAAGGCACAGCATTTGGAGTGAGGTCCACATTATCATGTACAATGTGTGTATTGACAAGGCAGATAATAAAAAATGCCCTGGCTCACATATTACTCTTCGTGGTGAGGGATACAGACAAAGCTTATTTTGGTGTGAATGATGTTATCTACTAGTGGATCCTTCTGAATACATTTAATATGTGTAAGGAGGAAAACACTTGCCCTCTCTGATACACCATTTCAAACATGAATCTATCACAGGACGGATTTGTTATTTGTTATTTGATAAATGATCAGGACTGTAGGTGAGTCACATAGCGTTGCATTCTGTGAGCAGTTGAAATCACTAGATATACAAAAGTGGGGAAATAACTTTGTTGTGTGCATATTACTTGATAGTCAGTAGGGGAGGAACATGCCAGCATTGAGGCCAGTTTTTTATTGTGAGCATGTGAGCATGTGCAAAATAAGTAATGCTTATAAATAAGCGTTAATTATGTGTGTTATGATAGCAAAAGCCGCACTGGATGGATTTCCATTCATTTTCATGTCAAAAAGTGTTGTTGAGCAGCACCATTGATACAGCTCAATGTAGACAAAGGACCACTTTCAACCAGAATTAAACAAGAAATAACAGATATAGGGTTGATGAATTTTTCTTGCTAATGTGTAGTCGCGTCAAAGAATACTTTTGTACGACAAAAGTATATTTGCTCAGTGAATGGAGTCTTTTAATGTGACATTGATAATGGTGGGGTCATGCATGTGGTATATACATTCAAATTTTGAGTCCTATCTCTTTCTGTCTTTGTGATGGACCACAGCAAGTCCAGCAGCTGACCAACCTGCAGGCCATCCAGCAGGTCCGGCTACAGCCATTGCAAATCCAGCAGCCCCTGGGCAACCAGCAGGCAGAGGCCACGCAGGCGGTGCAGACACTGGCTGAGGTGGCTGCTGCTGCTCAGGGCACGGAGGTAGGTACCCCCCGTTGCTACCAGTGTGGATGTGTACAAGATATGATCTACATGGATTAAGCTACGTGTACAAGAGGATCTGAAGAATTTTTTTTTTGTTTTTTTTTGGGGGGGGGAATGGAAGAGGGTGTGTTGCATAGTACCTGCAGTTGCATGACCAGTTGAAGACAAGCCATTCTGCAAGCAATAACATTCCATTCAATCTATGGAGTGGATGGACTGGATGATAAAGGAGGATAGATACTGCAGGAATGGCTTACACTCGGTTGTTGTTTATCTTATCACTCATCCCAAAAGTTGCAGCAATCAAAAGGGATATCTGTGACATTGCCGAGTACTGTAAAACGAGGAACGTTCGCGTACATTTTAATTTTGCAAATTTCGCGAGTGCCAAGATTCGCGAAATTAAAATGCACGCGAAATTTCTTGCCTACACTATATGCATTGAACGCCAGTGGCAATTCGCGGAAATTTCATGCCACGAAAAGGCCGTTGGCTCCAATTCGCGAAAATTTCATGCCGCGAATATATCATGTTTTACAGTAATTTCTGTTGATATTCAATCCCCTTGTTTCAATGTATATTGTTGCCAACAACATTAGGGTGAGCTGACCACAGAAGGAACCCACACTGTGACAGCGCTGGCTGAGGGCACGCAGTTCGTACTCTCAAGTGATGGCTCACTGCAAGCAGTCCAAGATGGCACAGCTCAGGGTAAAGATGCCACGTTCTTATCATATGGCCACTGGAATTTTAGCACATGTCATGTCGCCATATAACAAAACAAAGGTCATGTCAGTCATGATAGTGAATTACACTAACTCCACTGGGATTATAGGGCTGCCAAGTGTATGTTTCTGTGATACATAGTATTACTTTTCTTCATACAAATGAATTCTGTTTGTACAGGATAGCTATGTGTCATATGAAACTTCATTTCACATGCTTAGTATGTTGAAATCCCATTTTCAAACCAAACTGAGGTTTGTTGTCAAAAATACATTTTAAACTCTGCAGAGGATAGCAGCTATGGGGTTCAGGGTACTTAGTATTTGTGTTGTTACAAACACTTCCTTGCTCAATGACCATGTATGTGATGAGAATTCAACTAGTGGATCCTTCTGAGTTTCACTCTGTGAAGAGAACTCTTGCCCTCTCTGATACAATGGTACAATGAACAAGCCGCTTGATCATGTATCCCATATGCCAGCTGTTCAGATAGTGACAAGACTGCAGTTTGACTTGGTGTGAAGTGATCCCTAGACAAGTGATATCCAGACAAACAGGAGACATGCTGTGTATATTTTTTGTGTGAAATGTTAAGGCGAGACTACCTTCAAGTTCAAGTGACAAATGATAGCCCACTTATATTGCGCTCTGTGCAGAGGCATTGCATGTCTAGCTGACGGATTGTGAAAGCAAACTGAAGATTTGATGAAATGAAATTAATGAATTTTGCAAAATGTTTCAAACGTTGCCAAAGTTTCGCTTTTTTTTAATTCCACCCTCTTCCACTTCTGCCATCACATTCCAGGAATCGTCATTCCAGCATCGGTTTACCAGACGGTTGTGACAGGGGACGGACAGCCCATCCAGATTGCCAACGTCAATGTGGCCCACGCTGCGCAGCAGGGTACCCCCATTGCCATGACAGCCATCAAAAACGCCTCTGCCATCCAAGCAGGGCAGCCAATCGCCACACAGGCGCAACCCATCACGTCTCAGGTGGCCACTGTGGTGGTCAACACTGTCCCTCAAGACCAGCAAACATAGCAGGGCATGTATAGGCAGTGTACATCAGCTGGTTTTATCTGCCGCAGGATCTAAGTACAAGAGGAAAGGGGGTGGTTACGGTGGTTATGATTTAACTAAAGCACTCACTCTTCTATCTCTGTGACTGCTTCATGCAAGATCAGGAATTAATTGCTCTGTATTGTATTCTGATGCTTAAGATTGCTGCTAAACACATTTACATAATGTGTTCAGCCTTTCTCATTTTTGTGTCATTTAAGTTCGATGAACGAAGGCCCCGTCATGGCTTTTAAAATGCATCAGGAGTAAGCATTACCTTGTGTCAAACTCATTGCAAGGTTGCAGAAGACTGAGAGCATTATCCTCAAATTTTTAACTTTCTTAACTATTCTGTATTCCAACTGGTACCAGGTTGACAGTGCCCGTGTGTATGAGTGCATACAAGGAAAGAATGAGAGAGCATGCGTTGTGTTTGTGGGAGATATAAAAAAAAATATTGGAAGACATATGTGCTTGAGCTCTCAATTGTACATTACAATACATTATATGATTTTACAGTTACAGGTGCCAGATATTAGTTAAAGTTTTAATCAATTCAACCATTTGGGAGATACCTCACCCCCCCCCCCCCCCCCCCCAATGTACAGCAGTTGGGATAGCACATGTTAAGACGGTTATTATTTGCACTTTAGGAATTTGTCAGAAAATCTTGCATAGCTCATGATTGTTGTCAATCATAGTGTGAATTGATTGATTGATTTTTTTAAGGGTTATTGGTGTTTTAACGAAGCAGAAAAGAGAGTAACTTAAGATTGTATGTGGTTCTTGCCATTTGGGTTGGATACTCATCCTATTCACCTTGTCCCACCCTCCCTTTCTATTCTTGATTTTACATCAGTCCTAATATCTGTGGATGTTCGTATGTCGCACCAATGTTATAGTCCAATCAACTCTGCGAAAGTCGACGGCGTGTATGTCGAATAATCGGCTTAATTGATGAAAATGAAAAGTCCCAAATTATATGCAGAGCCTCTCATCTGCATACGTGAGTCAAATATTGCCCAAGTCGATGCATTTTCTGCAGTCTTGTAGAGATTGACTTGCGTGGAGTTGACTGTGGTTAATATCACTGAAGCCTTTCTGCTTTTGTTTTGTTTGTTTTTTAAATTCATATCCAAGTGTAAAACATTTTATCTCGGGCCCCTCTTATTGTGAAAAGAGTGTTGTAGTTAGGCAGAAATTTGTTCACACTTGCTCATGTATGAAACACTTGTACTTCAATTTTTACTCTAAAAGCTGACAAATTTTGAAATGAACTTGTAACTCCCACATCCCTCTGACATATGGAATTTCTACGAGTCTTGATTGTAGCATTCTTACAGGTCCTTAATAATGTGTGAAGAGATTGTTTTGTTTTCCAACTCAGGTCTGCAGGCCAGATGATGGTAGAGTTAATTTAAAATTGTATTTTATGTACAGGTTGCATCCAGGAATGATGATCAAAGTTGTAATCTAAGAGTCAAATCATCTTTCATTGTTGCTCTAGCACATTGTTCTAGGTAAAGATAACTGCTTTCCCCCTCTTCCGGAAGATCGCCACGCATATAAGGGAGTACGTACATGTAGGTACATGTCTTTGACTGTTGTTGGGTCTATTCAGGGATTTATGTCATGTTTTTAGTTGTTCTTCTTCGGCTTGATATCCTTTTTTGACAATTTACTTGTCTCTTTTAAGATCAATCGTGTCAGGGACTGTATGAAGATGCACGTAGGGTGTTGAAAAAACAAAACAAAACAAAATGGTGATTTTGCACATTTATGAAATCGTCTTGGGTGTTGACGAGTTCTTTAAACTCTGCGGCTTAGATAAATTGTGTCGAGTGATCTGTAAATGTTGTACAGAAAAGTGTTATCTAGAATATTCTATAAGAGAATTATGTAATACTTGAAGGTTGGAGTGCACTTGTTGACTTATGCAAATGAATGAATTTTGTATTGTGATCACAGGTTGTTCTTTTTTTTTTGTACTGGTAATATATTATGCACAATAAAAGCTCGCCATAAAACCATGCAAAAGGAACCAATGCAATGTGTTGTTTATCATTACAATTACATGTATTATGATTTGTGTGTGTGTGTGTGTGTGTGTGTGTGTGATGTTGGTCAGTTGCTTTAGAATTCAGTTAAAATGCATGGCTTGAAGTAATTTTTTCATTATCACTATTTATTTGAAAACATTTTGACAGAACAGAAAGAGTGATTTATCAAAATTCATCTGATCTTGTAACACATCTTGAATACTAAAATCCACCAAAAAAAAAAAGAAAAAAAAAGAAGAAGAGAGATACATGTAAACGCATTGCTCTTTATCCTACGAGTTGAGATATCTACACATACTTCCCCTACTTTCTTGCAGTACAGTCTCTGTTACATCATGTAAGTTGTTATCAGCGGTTTGAGACATAATCTTGTGGTTGAGACTTCTCTTGGTGAAGGGCTGCTCCAAGCAGGAAATAATTCAGTGAAGCCAGATTTGCAAAACACAGAATGAGCTTTAGTGTTCACTGAAGGTAGTACAGTACTCTCCGCATAATCGGGTATCGCTTAAACGGGTACTCTGTTTAATTTGGTAGTAATGTCAAAATCAGTTCTATCGCACATTAAAATTACCTGGTAATCGGGTTGCCTCTCCGCATACAAAATTGTAAATGGGTAAATAATTTTCCTCTAATCTAATTTCTACCTATATTTTATCGCAGATACTGTGTATGACACTTTATTTCCACGGCTAATCGCATTCTCTGCTTAATTTGCAAAGAAGACCGATCATTTGGGGAGTGATTAAACATGGAAACACATGTACCAGTACCGACTTGCCACACTTAAACGAACATTACACATGTTGCTGGCACTCGCAATAGCATAGACAGACAGGAGTTGAACACACTTGCGCTCCTCCCTTGCTCCGGAACAACATTCACAATACGAGAAGTTTGCAACAAAAATCAGGCCATGCACCAGCTCCATAATTTTGCTTTTCCCCAGTCACTTCTCGAAAAGTAACCCGACGTTCTACGTGACTATTGCACGCAAAGAGACATATTCATTTCGGAAAATGCCTGTGTGTTAGCGAGGAGTCTATAGTCAAATGACAAAGTTTTCTGAAGACATATTTGTCCATAAAAAGAGTGTATATTATTGCTTGTGACTGAGCAAGTGTAAGGTATGTAAAATGTGCCATGCAAGCACGCGTGTTAAGCATACAGTGTAGGTGTTTGGTACAGTGAACAATGAATGTACATACACGTTGTGTGTGTCAATTGTGAATGAGACGTGTTCTTCTGTTAATCGGGTACTCCGCTTAATTGGGTAAAAAAGTTCTGCTCGAGCCTACCCGATTATGCGGAGAATACTGTAATTTCCTTCCCTTGTGCTCACATGCTTTCTCTCACAATACACACACACCACAGACAAGAGCGCACGCACACAGACGCGCATTGATGTACACTGTTGACCCCCAAGTAAGGATTCAGTGTTGATTGAAAGACGTGCTCACGCTGAACTGGTTCACTCCATGAAAGCAAAGAATTCACACAAGGACTGTTCCATACCTTGTACATTTGCGCTGATTCTCCAGCAGAATGTATTTCTTTTTAAGCAGTTACGACATACATGTATTTCATAACACATTCAACAGATGTTAAAGCAGGCTTTACATGCAATCTGGCAAAAACTGCATTTACAAACTAGGCTTACCTTACAAACATTGTAACATAGCCATCATCCTTTTTTCTTTCTTTCTTTTTTTTTTCTTACACCTCAATTCTGAAAAGCAGGTAGGCAATGTGGCGCTTTCACAACATAGATCAATACTAGGTAACATACATGCCAAAAAGGGCCCAGGATCATAAGCATACTCATATTTGAATGAGCAATATTATCTTCAGAGAATTATATGTGGCACAGGTGAAAAGCTCACTGGAACACACATGGGATTTGCACATTAGTGTATATACACTTTATCTGAACTTTCAGTACACTTTTTCTTAAAGAAATTATTCAACAACAAAAAAAGAATCTTTGCTCAAAGTACATGTACTACAGTATCAAGAAATTCTTAATGTTGCTATTTTCCTTTACTTGATGGGAATGGAAGTTTGCAGGTACATGTATTTTCACACTTAGCAGTCCGCAAAAATGAATTATTTTCCTGCTGAACATGTGGAACAGTTCTTCCCAAAATATCTCTTGCCTCACTACAATACAACTGTACATTGTAGTCATCATCCCTGCACAATTTGTAAACCTACCTGTAAGTCAGCATACTCCAATGAAGACCCTGAAAAAAAAAAAAAACTTCCATAATACATGTACAGTCAACTTTACTTTAGTCGAGGAAGATAAGACGAATAATCGCCAAAGTTACAAGGTTTTTTTTTTTCAAGTCCTCTTTACATTCTATTGATTTTAATCCCTCATAAGTCGAATTTTCTCAAAGTCAAAGCTATATCATCAGTCCAAATAGATTTGTCTTTGTTTTGTTTTTTTGGAGGCAAGGTGTACTGTATGTTTACATTCGAGATGTAAAATTTGTTCAGGACAAAATACATTGTAATTTCCAGGGGCGTAACTGCTATTTCATAATGCTATAATAGTCCAAAAAGTGTTCATGGCCAAAAGAGGTACAGCTGAGGCAACATGTGATTTGAATACAGACCTATTTGTGCGATAGTGTTGGAAGAGAAACATTTTTTTTTTTTACAATGAAGTACAAATATGTTCATCATAAGGTCTACTCCAAAGGTAATCACAGAAAGAGCACCTTCTTATGCTGATGCTAGTTATACCTTCAGCACACTCCTGTTTGGACAGATAGCACAAACATGTACAAATATAGGTAGCAAACAGACATAAACAGAGCATTACTGCTCCATAAAGTGACACTTATTTCATCTATAACTTTTAGTTTTCTTTGTTGTGAGATTCTATAATAGTGTTGTTCTTAATTCTAAGATTCTACAATAGCATTCCAAGAAGAAGTGTGCATGTAATGATTACTCTTGCAAAAAAAAAATGAACAAGATGAGCCATTTCTTCCTTTCTTAACTTTCACCACTTGGGAGGAAAAAAGAAGGAATTTTAATCAAACTTTGCACACCAGAAAGAGCATGGAATTGAGGAAGATAATTTCTAGACTATAAACATGACTTTCAAGGTCCTCCAGAGAAATCAGCCATCTCTACTGAGATTAACAAACATCGGTAGCTAAGCAGGTGAGAGGATGGGAATATGATGGAAATTTCAGACCCCCTGTAACTATCAAGTTTTGAGTTTATAAATGCTGCACAAATTACACAACAGAAAAATTCCAGTTTGCAAAATACAATCACCAATGACATCGATAAACTGTACTGCCAGACTTGGAAATTATAAGTATGAGTGTCCCGTGGCACTCGTATACAGTGCACTCTTGTTATAATGAACACGGTTACAACGAAATAATGTTTACAACGAAATAAAAATCTGGGTCGCAAAATTATCGGTTCTACGTTCTTTTATTACCTCCGCCAAGGGAGGAGGTTATGTTTTCATTACCGTTGGTTTGTTTGTTTGTTTGTTAGTTTGTTTGTCCTTGTGCAAAATAACTCAAAAAGTAGTCAACATATTTGGATGAAACTTGCATGAATGGTTTAGAATGATACAAGTAACATATGATTACATTTTGGTAGTGATCTGAGAATTTTTTGGGAATTTATGGAGGATTTCTGATATTTTGGCAGGTAGGGTCATTGAACTTGGCAGTTCAGGCTGCGCGAATTTGAGGTTTGCATGCGCGCACTAAAGTGCATGCTCTAGTTTCTGCCAAGGTGAGGCGCACCACGCAGCTGGAAGTTTACGACGTAACAAAAGGTTTCTATATTGGGAAATCAGGCTACTTTCAGCACACAATGCTATAAGTACGTATGGGTGCAAATCACTGATCTCTCTATGGAAGAACAAGATCAGCGGTGGAAATGAGCTGCATGCTTGGCAGGGTGTGCGCTCTCAGAGTGCTTCTCTAGTTGTTTATTTGTTGGGTTACAACGAAATTTTGATACACGTATAACGAAAGAAATTTGCTGGTCCCCAGGACTTCATTATAACGGAAGTCCACTGTACTACGAAAAAGCATTGATTTCCTCTTAATATACAACGAACAGACGAAAAATTTGATGACAAACATCAAAAAAACTGCTCACTGTGAAAAAATTTACCTGCTTTATACAACATTGGACTTACTATACTTATGGACTATGAACAGAGGTCTTCCTTTGATCCATTATCATTGCCGCCTCCTGATCATACAGTAGTGTATGTATCTTGATGAGTACATTCAGATGTTTGGACAATAATGATTGCAATTTCCGTCTTATATGCCGGAGGTGCCTTTTCAGATTTAACTCCCTTTGAATAAACAAGGGTGATGGGGAGCAGCAAACCTCAAAACGTGCAAAAATTTTTGTCACAAAATCGGTAATTACTGAAGTGAATTCTTGTGGACATGCATGTAATGCTGCATGATGGTAAGACATACATGCCATCTACCACCACTACCCATGTTTACTCTGAAACAATGTGAGAAAAATTTTATTCCTCAAAGCACTGTGTTGTCTTTATCCAGGCTGGATGTCAGCAGTTCTGATGAGATCAAAGCAGGAAAGCATGTTTATAACATCACTGTCACGCTTTTGAACAGAAAACAGGTGTGTGAAATAATGAGCAATGAGCGTCCATGTGTAGTAGGTCCATTATACATTTGCACAACTTTATGTGTAACCACATGTCCTTGGATTCACAACAAAGAAGAAGCCAACACCTGCTAAATCTTGCAGTGCATTGTGGAATGACTTCAGCCCAGCAAACCCTGTTTCTTGACTAGAAACACAAAACTATCATATCATATACCCTATTGCATTATTACAGGGAAGCGAACACACTTCATTAACAGTATCTCTCTTCAACAAACAAAATAATTTCTGTCTCCTGCCTTCAACATCAATTTCAAAATATAGAAACAAAAATCACTTCATATTACACTATGATATTTAATACTGGAGACTGCAGATTTCATTACTAAATGGCCTACATACGTTCAATTTGTGCCAAAAAGTTCACTAAATGCAGAAGTTTCTGTTTCCCAGCTAAGTGTGTATGGGCACACAGATGGATGATTCTTGAACAATGGGAAGCTGATTTCATCAGGATAATTGTCCAGCAAAGGAAACAACATAATCATATTCATTAGCATACACCGACACAAAGATGGCAAGAAATAAAGAAAAGTCAGTGGTATATATGAACTCACAAAGAAACATCGATATATGTCAATCAATACACAAGCAGCAGCTTTGCTAATACTGAAATGAAATGAAAAAGTTGCCATATCATAGGGTGCTTTATCTTCTCTTACATGAAACACAGATTCTAATGGAATTTCAGTGGTAACGTTTTCAACATTAAGTAGAATGCACTAGGGGTTATGTAGCAGCTGCACCAAGTTGGTGACAGATCTTCGATGGACTGCATAAGGCTGCTTGAATTACACAGCATATCACAGAAACAACATGGCAGGAAAACCCAATATTGTTTGATTTTCCTTGCATAAATCAGCGCATGAACATATATGTTTTCACCCAAGTTCAGTGGCCTTACTACCTGAAAATGACAGGAAAGTGAATCAGGATAACAAAAATCCTTCAAAAACCTTAAAAGACAGACATTTTTTATTGTCATAGTCATCTATGATCTTCTTTTTTTTTTAAACCTATTAATATGTTAGGAAAAATTCATGCTCTATAATATGCACCTACAGTCTGTAACACTGGCTAGAGGTACCACATATTCTTGTGCTCACAAGTCAGTGTTCACAGCATCAGTTCACAAGGTGACTCGAGCATACAGCCTGTCTTAGCCAAATCAGAATGATGGAAACCTACAGAAGGGGAAACACCTACAAATAGGAACTCACGCCATGTGCAAGCAGAACTTTGAGCTATAGATGCACGCTCCTTGTGCTTAAACAAACAATATGAATATTCTGCACGCAAATAGCACACACACATACACACATACACACAGATTAATTTATCAAAACTTGGAATATATACCTACTACATTTCCAAGGGATGTATTCTATACTCTGCATCGACATAACTCATATTTTTACGGTCTTTCCACATCAGACTTGACAGAGCACTTCCGTACGTAGCATGGTAAACATTTTGACAAAATGCAGCTATTCATTCCACCCATAATACAGTGTAAACATCAATGAAGACATTGCAAAGGAGAAAATACACCTGTATTGAAAACATCGCCAACCAGCAAGAACAGTCCTCTATACAATAAGAATTATTGAGAGCCATACATGATCAAAAAGGGTCTCGATTATACATAGGTATCATTGGATCACATTTGCAAGGACAGATATAGAGAGAGAAAGAGTTTCCCTAAATGTGATTATATGATTGTAAACCCCTAAATGTATGCCCTAGCAGACTGTTTGCATGTTCATTTTTTCAGTCAAATACCATCTGCAATCAATTTAATGAAAAACATTTCAAATCAACGGAATGCTTGAGAATATTGTTTACAAATTCATTTCCAAAAATATTTAGGAAGAATCTACTACAGGCGAAGGGTTGACATTTATATGAATATATCACCATATCACTTTTAATATCTTTTATATTTGTGATTATTCATATTTGTATGTGAACTTCAATGACAAAAGTTACTTAATCTACCATACAATTTAAATCTTGACTGATACATGAACATGCTAGAACAACACAACCTATGCTGACATAATACATTCATTTCAATATTCTCATGAACACAAACTGTCAGATACACAAGGTTGATATCAGATACTTCCACTAAGTTTAAAGAGAAAAAGAATGCATTTCCTTGGGAACTTGTTTATAGTGTATGTTGTGCCATATACATACATGTTCACATAAATCTACATAATCCATATTAGGGAAAATAATACCTCAGTCACATATTTCTCACATATTTGACTACGGCATCAGTGCAAGGTGAAGGCCTACCACACTTAATAACAAGATCAAGTTGTGTTTGCAACAAGATATCAGAAGTCAATATTTTCTTAATTGTTCTCTTGACATGTTATGTCAACCCAAACTACTTGCACAACATCAAAAAACCACAATGAAGAATAAGCTTCTCGGAGCTATGTACAGGCATACAAAACTACCCTTCTATACTCTGTTTTCTCCTTTTTTCCACAATATATGATCTACTTTTCTAATCATCAATTCTCACATGTACATGTACAACAAAGTATATTTTAGTATTGCTATGAAGTTTCTTTCACATTTCTCACTGAGGCAGACACAATGAATAATTGCATCCACTCTTATTTCCGTGGATCAATTCACACACATTTTATTTTATCTGATTTTTCTTCTTACCGAAATACAATGATTATAGATATATATATATCATCCTTCGTCGACATACATACAGCCACTTTCAGTCATATGGTGTATCACATGATAATACTGGGTTCTCTACTCAAAGACTTTACATCATTCAAACCAGACTATATTCAATGTGGGTATATTTCTATGGTTACTGGGGAATACCCTCCTCCCAACTTGCCTGTACCTCTCCACTGCTTCCCCATGAAGCTGCGGACAGTGGCCATGCATGTTGTGATGCCCTACTGACCAGCACCTGGTAGGACCAGACTTTTGCCAAGATGATGCCTCAGTATCTGTATTGGTACAAAACATAACAAAACAAAACAAAGCAAAAACAAAGACAATATCACAATCAAATACCATAAATGGGGGGAAAAAGAGGAACATATTGAACTAAAATGCAACATTTAACATTAAACTCTCGTACTCTAAAATTACCAAATTGTGAGTGCCTAGGTACAGACAGCAAAATACACTGACCATTTTCAGTATGTGAGCTGTTTAATTTTCCATTTTGACTGTACAGTTAGCATTTTAACTGTCCGTGTCTGACAACCTTCCAACTGCTCATCTTAGACTATGAATAATCAAATATTTCACATTTAATTTCCAGAGGAGTAAGTACTATTCAGACGGAGTTAGCAATGATATTTTTGTAGTTGAGAAACTTTCTGATTGTCTTAAAAATTTCAATTTGATGATATTTAATGAGAAATAACGTTGATCCTTTAAAAAGTACAACTGTATAAAATCGACATATTTATCATTCTATCTATCTGTAGCTATCTTTACCTATCTACCTCTATCTATCATCTATCTATCCATTTATCTTTATTCTACTCTACACAACATTCTGTTTTGAGGCACGTTATCATTGCGCTTTCCATCAACAACTCATGATTTGGGGATACCTGTAGTAGTTGGGCTTAAAGGGTCCACTCTTGTTGAGTCCGAGGTAGGAGGCCTGCTCATCCGTGAGCTCGGTGAGATGGGCGTCAAATGATGGAAGGTGTAGAGTGGCCACATACTCATCTGGGGGAATACAAAGAGTCAAACAGGTGGAACATGTCACATGAAATGGGGGTTATCTGACCCCTTCCGAATCACCATCTCAAGATGCCACTAAAATGGCATGAACAGAGAGGTGCTACAGGTTACGACAGAGTTAATCTGAGTCTCGAGCACTGCTAACTTTGCCTGGACAGGCGTGACTGATTATACAGCAAGAACATTTTCAATGTATACATCACTTATCTTATCAGTGATAAATTCCTTGACGTTATTACCACGCTTTTTTAAGTTCAAGGATACCTAGTCTTTTGAGCAGTATGATGAATTAATCATCAAAGTGCAGGCATTAAAAAGCTACATGAGACATTATGATGCCAACTACACTGTAGTTGCATTAATTGAAAAAAAAATTGTTGAGAGTGATGTTACTTGTCTTATTATGAGAAAGGATTGCTCGGGTGTTTTCTAAGCATTCATTTTAGTGGTCCGTTCTCTCACTTAAAAGAGATCATGTCAGCTTATGCCACAGAATTGTACACATATGATTCTCATGTATCCCAATCAAAACTCACAATTTTATGGACTGAAAACATAAGTCTGTTCTGTGTACATTTGTACCTTTCAGCATTGAGTGAATACAAATATGGGAATATAAGAATATTAGATACACCTTGCCTTGTACATTTGTATGTCGATTTTTACTCACATCTTATATGTCTTCTGTTTCACATACTGTAATCATCAGTTTCATAGAAAGCTAACACATTGCCTTCAAGATATCTTACTCTCCCATGCAGTCATCACATGGCAAACATCATTATTGTATGCAGTGGGTTAAACCCATGTAACCTTCATTCATACGTACCAAAGGATGGGCAAGCATGGTACGGTATACGCCAAATATTTTATTTTCGCGAATTTCGCGAGTCAGGTGCTATTCGCAAAATCAAAGACACGCCAAAATAATGACTCTGATCCCAATAGGAATGTGGCGCACACATATATATATTTCTCCGGTCAGTACAGTACTCCAAAATTGCGAATTTAACCACTCGCGAAATCGTCGGGTAGTCCCGATTCGTGAAAATTTAGACTCGCTAAATATATGGCGTATACAGTACATCTTGCCAGACAAGCCATTGCCTTTCAAGGTGCCACCCAACACCACTTCTTTCAAATGGTACCTTAACATTGCTTTCATCTGATGTAATTGTTATTGGAATAGAGCTGAACTGATGTTATTAACACCTACCCAGTTTCTTGGGCAAGAGGTAAACGTCCTGCTTGTAGCGCCCCGGAGGAGCATTGAAGAGTTCGATGAGAGCCAGTGCCTGGGTGCAGGCTGTAATCGACACCACAAACGAGGGAACAGTGGAGCAGCTGAGGTTCACCAAACGCCCCTAACAATGGAAAGATCACACGGAAGGTGCAGATTTAACTCGAACACATTGAACTGTAGAAATAGCGGGAATAAATAGGACTATGGATACAAACAGATACTGTAAAACGAGGAATGTTCGCGTGCATTTCAATTTCGCGAATTTCGCGAGCGCCAAGATTTGTGAAATCAAAATGCACGCGAAAGTTCTTGTCTATACTATATGCATTGAATGACAGTGGCAGTTCGCGAAAATTTCATGCTGCAAAAAAGGCTGTCGGCTCCAATTCGCAAAAAAATTCATGCTGCGAATATATCATGTTTTACAGTAGCATTGGAGAAATATGTTAAAATACAATGTCACCTGAGCATAAAAGACCAACCATGGAGGGGTAGAAAAAGTGGTGCTCATGGGCAAGTGGTCTCTACAGACAGGTTAATCAACATGTAACATGCTCTGAAATAAAATGTATTGTCTACATGGACTGATGGTTTTTGCAGAAAGTTGGCTGCCAAAGTAAGTTTATAAGTATGCTTAATACGAAAGCCCTGTAGACTGATACAAACTTCAATTTTATTGTGATTTTGTTTGAGTAATCCGTTCGCCTATCCCTATTCAGTAATATACAATACTACCCAGGACATGAACATTATGATTCACAAATGAGCCATCAATATCCACTGATGAAGACAGGTGTTCTGGTGGGGGCCAAAATGTTGTTGAGACTCTCTTTGCCTTCATCATTGAAACAGATCCAACAAATCCAATGCTACATTCAAATGAAGATAGAAAACAGCTTGTTGACAGCATCAAGCAAGCATACGATTGTCTCATCTGCAGTGTTGCATTGAAGCCAAGGCTAAAAGAGTGAGGTTGTGTGAGGGGGAGCTTATGGTGTATTCTGAGTGGACAAAAAAAAAAAAAGAGACTAGAATCACAACAGGCTTGGATTTAACATGAGGCCACATAAGCTCTGTCATGGGGCACTGATGCTAGTTAAGTCATTTTTTACCAGACTTGTGCATCTTCTAGTGCAAAAGCACTGATATAGTGCATGTACCAAGTACGAGGGACGCAGGAGGGGACTTGCAATGTAGAATGCCGAATGAAAGGTCCCAATGTACAGGCACTGTAATAAGATCTTCACATTTAATCTTGGTGAGTCAAGAACAAAATTTCTAAATAGAATGCGACCTCAGCCAAGACAAAGCCAGGATCCACACATGCTGCCCCAAAGAAATGGTCAATGTGTATAAACCAACCATATCCCCCAGTAACTCATGAACTAACCCTCACCCAGCCCTAGACTTTGACTTGAACAACATTAATGCTGGTTACTAGCCCCAGCTGCTTGCCTGGCAGAACTGGGTTGAGAGACAGTCAGTACAAGTGTGACTGTGGTGCATCACAAAACCAACATAAGAGTCACATGACCCGATTTTACAAAACCACTCAAAATCCGGTGAAATGGGTCAACCTAGTCAGTTTTCAGTTTTGTATATCTTCTAAAAGAGCAATTCTTCTTCTTCATAATTCTATACTTTGGGACTATAGAATGAATGGGAAATTGTCTCTTTCTGTGGTTCTTCAAGAACATTTTATTTCAGTCTGTGTGATTAAATATGTCTTAATAATTCCTTTTCGGTTCTTAAAAAGCTATTGCATTGAAAGTTGGCATTAGTCATGAATAGACTGTTTTTAATATGTGCAAAATTTCAGCTTAGGTTAATAATCACTTATAAAGGTTAAAGTGAAAACTAAGTTTTGGTAAGTGCTTGAGAACCCGTCTAGCACCATTTCATTTTTTCTTGCAATATATCGAAAGAGTCCACTAAGAAACTT